>NC_092136.1:61809502-62415885 GCF_043159975.1 Macaca nemestrina | reverse complement strand
GTGAGATGAATTAACAGAACACTAAGCAGCTTCTCAGAAAGCTTCTTTCCAGATTTCCTCTGAGGATATTTCCTTTTTCACCATAGCCCTCTATGGGCTTCCAAATATCACTTTGCCAATTCCACAAGAACTGTCTTAGCGAAAGGCTCCTTGAGGGGAAAGCTGCAACTCTGTGAGATGATTTCACAGAACACAACGAAGTTTCTCAGAAAGCTTCTTTCTCTTTGTTATCGGAGGATATTTCCTTTGGCCCTATAGTCTTCAAAGGGATCCGAAATATCTGTTCTCAGATTCCACAGAAATAAGGTTAGCAAAGAGTTCCACGAAATACAGATGTAACTCTGTGCGATGAATTAACAGAACACTAAGCAGTTTCTCAGAAAGCTTCTTTCCAGATTTCATCTGAGGATATTTCCTTTTTCACCATAGCCCTCTATGGGCTTCCAAATATCACTTTGCCAACTCCACAAGAACTGTCTTAGAGAAAGGCTCCTTGAGGGGAAAGCTGCAACTCTGTGAGATGATTTCACGGAACACAACGAAGTTTCTCAGAAAGCTTCTTTCTCTTTGTTATCGGAGGATATTTCCTTTGACCCTATAGTCTTCAAAGGGATCCGAAATATCTGTTCTCAGATTCCACAGAAATAAGTCTAGCAAAGACATCCATGAAATACAGATGTAACTCTCTGAGATGAATTAACAGAACACTAACCAGTTTCTCAGAAAGCTTCTTTCCAGATTTCATCTGAGTATATTTCCTTTTCACCATAGCCCTCTATTTGCTTCCAAATATCACTTTGCCAATTCCACAAGAACTGTCTTAGCGAAAGGCTCCTTGAGGGGAAAGCTGTAACTCTGTGAGATGATTTCACAGAACACAACGAAGTTTCTCAGAAAGCTTCTTTCTCTCTGTTATCGGAGGATATTTCCTTTGGCCCTATAGTCTTCAAAGGAATCCGACATATCTGTTCTCAGACTCCACAGAAATAAGGCTAGCAAAGAGATCCACGAAATACTGATGTAACTCTGTGAGATGAATTAACAGAACACTAAGCAGTTTCTCAGAAAGCTTCTTTCCAGATTTCATCTGAGGATATTTCCTTTTTCACCATATCCCTCTATGGGCTTCCAAATATCACTTTGCCAATTCCACAAGAACTGTCTTAGCGAAAGGATCCCTGAGGGGAAAGCTGCAACTCTGTGTGATGATTTCACAGAACACAACGAAGTTTCTCAGAAAGCTTCTTTCTCTTTGTTATCGGAGGATATTTCCTTTGTCCCTGTAGTCTTCAAAGGGATCCGAAATATCTGTTCTCAGATTCCACAGAAATAAGTCTCGCAAAGACATCCATGAAATACAGATGTAACTCTGTGAGATGAATTAGTAGAACACTAAGCAGTTTCTCAGAAAGCTTCTTTCCAGATTTCATCTGAGGGTATTTCCTTTTTCAACATAGCCCACTATGGGCTTCCAAATATCACGTTGCCAATTCCACAAGAACTGTCTTAGCGAAATGCTCCTTGAGGGGAAAGCTGTAACTCTGTGAGATGATTTCAAAGAAGACAACGAAGTTTCTCAGAAAGCTTCTTTCTCTTTGTTATCGGAGGATATTTCCTTTGGCCCTATAGTCTTCAAAGGGATCCGAAATATCAGTTCTCAGATTCCACAGAAATAAGGCGAGCAAAGAGATCCACGAAATACAGATGTAACTCTGTGAGATGAATTAACAATACACTAAGCAGTTTATCAGAAAGCTTCTTTCCAGATTTCATCTGAGGATATTTCCTTTTTCACCATAGCCCTCTATGGGCTTCCAAATATCACTTTGCCAATTCCACAAGAACTGTCTTAGAGAAAGGCTCCTTGAGGGGAAAGCTGCAACTCTGTGAGATGATTTCACGGAACACAACGAAGTTTCTCAGAAAGCTTCTTTCTCTTTGTTATCGGAGGATATTTCCTTTGACCCTGTAGTCTTCAAAGGGATCCGAAATATCTGTTCTCAGATTCCACAGAAATAAGGCTAGCAAAGAGATCCAAAAAATACAGATGTAACTCCGTGAGATGAATTAACAGAACACTAAGCAGTTTCTCAGAAAGCTTCTTTCCAGATTTCATCTGAGGATATTTCCTTTTTCACCATAGCCCTCTATGGGCATCCAAATATCACTTTGCCAATTCCACGAGAACTGTCTTAGCGAAAGGCTCCTTGAGGGGAAAGCTGTAACTCTGTGAGATGATTTCACAGAACACAACGAAGTTTCTCAGAAAGCTTCTTTCTCTTTGTTATCGGAGGATATTTCCTTTTTCCCTATAGTCTTCAAAGGGATCCGAAATATCTGTTCTCAGATTCCACAGAAATAAGGTTAGCAAAGAGTTCCACGAAATACAGATGTAACTCTGTGAGATGAATTAACAGAACACTAAGCAGTTTCTCAGAAAGCTTCTTTCCAGATTTCATCTGAGGATATTTCCTTTTTCAACATAGCCCTCTATGGGCTTCCAAATATCACTATGACAATTCCACAAGAACTGTCTTAGCGAAAGGCTCCTACAGGAGAAAGCTGTAACTCTGTGAGATGATTTCATAGAACACAACGAAGTTTCTCAGAAAGCTTCTTTCTCTTTTTTATCGGAGGATATTTCCTTTAGACCTATAGTCTTCAAAGGGATCCGAAATATCTGTTCTCACATTCCACAGAAATAAGGCTAGCAAAGAGATCCACGAAATACTGATGCAACTCTGTGAGATGAATTAACCGAACACTAAGCAGTTTCTTAGAAAGCTTCTTTCCAGATTTCATCTGAGGATATATCCTTTTTCACCATAGCCCTCTATGGGCTTCCAAATATCACTTTGCCAATTCCACAAGAACTGTCTTAGCGAAAGGCTCCTTGAGGGGAAAGCTGTAACTCTGTGAGATGATTTCACAGAACACAAAGAAGTTTCTCAGAAAGCTTCTTTCTCTTTGTTATCGGAGGATATTTCCTTTGGCCCTATAGTCTTCAAAGGGATCCGAAATATCTGTTCTCAGATTCCACAGGAATAAGGCTAGCAAAGACATCCATGAAATACAGATGTAACTCTGTGAGATGAATTAACAGAACACTAAGCAGTTTCTCAGAAAGCTTCTTTCCAGATTTCATCTGAGGATATTTCCTTTTTCACCATAGCCCTCTATTTGCTTCCAAATATCACTTTGCCAATTCCACAAGAACTGTCTTAGAGAAAGGCTCCTTGAGGGGAAAGCTGTAACTCTGTGAGATGATTTCACAGAACACAACGAAGTTTCTTAGAAAGCTTCTTTCTCTTTGTTATCGGAGGATATTTCCTTTGGCCCTATAGTCTTCAAAGGGATCCGAAATATCTGTTCTCAGATTCCACAGAAATAAGGATAGCAAAGAGTTCCACGAAATACAGATGTAACTCTGTGCGATGAATTAACAGAACACCAAGCAGTTTCTCAGAAAGCTTCTTTCCAGATTTCATCTGAGGATATTTCCTTCTTCACCATAGCCCTCTATGGGCTTCCAAATATCACTTTGCCAATTCCACAAGAACTGTCTTAGAGAAAGGCTCCTTGAGGGGAAAGCTGCAACTCTGTGAGAGGATTTCACGGAACACAACGAAGTTTCGCAGAAAGCTTCTTTCTCTTTGTTATCGGAGGATATTTCCTTTGACCCTATAGTCTTCAAAAGGATCCGAAATATCTGTTCTCAGATTCCACAGAAATAAGTCTAGCAAAGACATCCATGAAATACAGATGTAACTCTGTGAGATGAATTAACAGAACACTAAGCAGTTTCTCAGAAAGCTTCTTTCCAAATTTCATCTGAGGATATTTCCTTTTTCACCATAGTCCTCTATGGGCTTCCAAATATCACTTTGCCAATTCCACAAGAACTCTCTTAGCGAAAGGCTCCTTGCGTGGAAAGCTGTAACTCTGTGAGATGATTTCACAGAATACAACGAAGTTTCTCAGAAAGCTTCTTTCTCTTTGTTATCGGAGGATATTTCCTTTGGCCCTATAGTCTTCAAAGGGATCCGAAATATCTGTTCTCAGATTCCACAGAAATAAGGCTAGCAAAGAGATCCACGAAATACAGATGTAACTCTGTGAGATGAATTAACAGAACACTAAGCAGTTTCTCAGAAAGCTTCTTTCCAGATTTCATCTGAGGATATTTCCTTTTTCACCATAGCCCTCTATGGGCTTCCAAATATCACTTTGCCAATTCCACAAGAACTGTCTTAGCGAAAGGATCCCTGAGGGGAAAGCTGCAACTCTGTGAGATGATTTCACAGAACACAACGAAGTTTCTCAGAAAGCTTCTTTCTCTTTGTTATCGGAGGATATTTCCTTTGGCCCTATAGTCTTCAAAGGGTTCCGAAATATCTGTTCTCAGATTCCACAGAAATAAGGTTAGCAAAGAGTTCCAGGAAATACATATGTAACACTGTGAGATGAATTAACAGAACACTAAGCAGTTTCTCAGAAAGCTTCTTTCCAGATTTCATCTGAGGATATTTCCTTCTTCACCATAGAACTCTATGGGCTTCCAAATATCACTTTGCCAATTCCACAAGAACTCTCTTAGAGAAAGGCTCCTTGAGGGGAAAGCTGCAACTCTGTGAGAGGATTTCACGGAACACAACGAAGTTTCGCAGAAAGCTTCTTTCTTTTGTTATCGGAGGATATTTCCTTTGACCCTATAGTCTTCAAATGGATCCGAAATATCTGTTCTCAGATTCCACAGAAATAAGTCTAGCAAAGACATCCATGAAATACAGATGTAACTCTGTGAGATGAATTAACAGAACACTAAGCAGTTTCTCAGAAAGCTTCTTTCCAAATTTCATCTGAGGATATTTCCTTTTTCACCATAGCCCTGTATGGGCTTCCAAACATCACTTTACCAATTCCACAAGAACTCTCTTAGCGAAAGGCTCCTTGAGTGGAAAGCTGTAACTCTGTGAGATGATTTCACAGAATACAACGAAGTTTCTCAGAAAGCTTCTTTCTCTTTGTTATCGGAGGATATTTCCTTTGGCCCTATAGTCTTCAAAGGGATCCGAAATATCTGTTCTCAGATTCCACAGAAATAAGGCTAGCAAAGAGATCCACGAAATACAGATGTAACTCTGTGAGATGAATTAACAGAACACTAAGCAGTTTCTCAGAAAGCTTCGTTCCAGATTTCATCTGAGGATATTTCCTTTTTCACCATAGCCCTCCTAGGGCTTCCTAATATCACTTTGCCAATTCCACAAGAACTGTCTTAGTGAAAGGCTCCTTGAGGGAAAGCTGTAACTCTGTGAGTTCATTGCACAGAACACAACGAAGTTTCTCAGAAAGATTCTTTCTCTTTGTTATCGGAGGATATTTCCTTTGGCCCTATAGTCTTCAAAGGGATCCGAAATATCTGTTCTCAGATTCCACAGAAATAAGGCTAGCAAGGAGATACACGAAATACAGATGTAACTCCGTGAGATGAATTAACAGAACACTAAGCAGTTTCTCAGAAAGCTTCTTTCCAGATTTCATCTGAGGATATTTCCTTTTTCACCATAGCCCTCTTTGGGCTTCCAAATATCACTTTGCCAATTCCACAAGAACTGTCTTAGCGAAAGGCTCCTTGAGGGGAAAGCTGTAAGTCTGTGAGATGATTTCACTGAACACAACGAAGTTTCTCAGAAAGCTTCTTTCTCTTTGTTATCGGAGGATATTTCCTTTGGCCCTATAGTCTTCAAAGGGATCCGAAATATCTGTTCTAAGATTCCACAGAAATAAGGTTAGCAAAGAGTTCCACGAAATACAGATGTAACTCTGTGCGATGAATTAACAGAACACTAAGCTGTTTCTCAGAAAGCTTCTTTCCAGATTTCATCTGAGGATATTTCCTTTTTCACCATAGCCCTCTATGGGCTTCCAAATATCACTTTGCCAATTCCACAAGTACTGTCAGAGAGAAAGGCTCCTTGAGGGGAAAGCTGCAACTCTGTGAGATGATTTCACAGAACACAACGAAGTTTCTCAGAAAGCTTCTTTCTCTTTGTTATCGGAGGATATTTCCTTTGAACCTTTAGTCTTCAAAGGGATCCGAAATATTTGTTCTCAGATTCCACAGAAATAAGTCTAGCAAAGACATCCATGAAATACAGATGTAACTCTGTGAGATGAATTAACAGAGCACTAAGCAGTTTCTCAGAAAGCTTCTTTCCAAATTTCATCTGAGGATATTTCCTTTTTCACCATAGCCCTCTATGGGCTTCCAAATATCACTTTGCCAATTCCACAAGAACTCTCTTAGCGAAAGGCTCCTTGAGTGGAAAGCAGTAACTCTGTGAGATGATTTCAGAGAACACAACGAAGTTTCTCAGAAAGCTTCTTTCTCTTTGTTATCGGAGGATATTTCCTTTGGCCCTATAGTCTTCAAAGGGATCCGAAATATCTGTTCTCAGATTCCACAGAAATAAGGTTAGCAAAGAGTTCCACGAAATACAGATGTAACTCTGTGCGATGAATTAACAGAACACTAAGCAGTTTCTCAGAAAGCTTCTTTCCAGATTTCATCTGAGGATATTTCCTTTTTCACCATAGCCCTCTATGGGCTTCCAAATATCACTTTGCCAATTCCACAAGAACTGTCTTAGAGAAAGGCTCCTTGAGGGGAAAGCTGCAACTCTGTGAGATGATTTCACGGAACACAACGAAGTTTCTCAGAAAGCTTCTTTCTCTTTGTTATCGGAGGATATTTCCTTTGACCCTATAGTCTTCAAAGGGATCGGAAATATCTGTTCTCAGATTCCACAGAAATAAGTCTAGCAAAGACATCCATGAAATACAGATGTAACTCTGTGAGATGAATTAACAGAACACTAAGCAGTTTCTCAGAAAGCTTCTTTCCAGATTTCATCTGAGTATATTTCCTTTTCACCATAGCCCTCTATTTGCTTCCAAATATCACTTTGCCAATTCCACAAGAACTGTCTTAGCGAAAGGCTCCTTGAGGGGAAAGCTGTAACTCTGTGAGATGATTTCACAGAACACAACGAAGTTTCTCAGAAAGCTTCTTTCTCTCTGTTATCGGAGGATATTTCCTTTGGCCCTATAGTCTTCAAAGGAATCCGACATATCTGTTCTCAGACTCCACAGAAATAAGGCTAGCAAAGAGATCCACGAAATACTGATGTAACTCTGTGAGATGAATTAACAGAACACTAAGCAGTTTCTCAGAAATCTTCTTTCCAGATTTCATCTGAGGATATTTCCTTTTTCACCATAGCCCTCTATGGGCTTCCAAATATCACTTTGCCAATTCCACAAGAACTGTCTTAGCGAAAGGATCCCTGAGGGGAAAGCTGCAACTCTGTGTGATGATTTCACAGAACACAACGAAGTTTCTCAGAAAGCTTCTTTCTCTTTGTTATCGGAGGATATTTCCTTTGGCCCTGTAGTCTTCAAAGGGATCCGAAATATCTGTTCTCAGATTCCACAGAAATAAGTCTCGCAAAGACATCCATGAAATACAGATGTAACTCTGTGAGATGAATTAGCAGAACACTAAGCAGTTTCTCAGAAAGCTTCTTTCCAGATTTCATCTGAGGGTATTTCCTTTTTCAACATAGCCCACTATGGGCTTCCAAATATCACGTTGCCAATTCCACAAGAACTGTCTTAGCGAAATGCTCCTTGAGGGGAAAGCTGTAACTCTGTGAGATGATTTCAAAGAAGACAACGAAGTTTCTCAGAAAGCTTCTTTCTCTTTGTTATCGGAGGATATTTCCTTTGGCCCTATAGTCTTCAAAGGCATCCGAAATATCTGTTCTCAGATTCCACAGAAATAAGGCGAGCAAAGAGATCCACGAAATACAGATGTAACTCTGTGAGATGAATTAATAAAACACTAAGGAGTTTCTCAGAAAGCTTCTTTCCAGATTTCATCTGAGGATATTTCCTTTTTCACCATAGCCCTCTATTGGCTTCCAAATATCACTTCGCCAATTCCACAAGAACTGTCTTAGCGAAATGCTCCTTGAGGGGAAAGCTGTAACTCTGTGAGATGATTTCAAAGAACACAACGAAGTTTCTCAGAAAGCTTCTTTCTCTTTGTTATCGGAGGATATGTCCTTTGGCCCTATAGACTTCAAAGGGATCCGAAATATCTGTTCTCAGATTCCACAGAAATAAGGCTAGCAAAGAGATCCACGAAATACAGATGTAACTCTGTGAGATGAACTAACAGAACACTAAGCAGTTTCTCAGAAAGCTTCTTTCCAGATTTCATCTGAGGATATTTCCTTTTTCACCATAGCCCTCTATGGGCTTCCAAATATCACTTTGCCAATTCCACAAGAACTGTCTTAGAGAAAGGCTCCTTGAGGGGAAAGCTGCAACTCTGTGAGATGATTTCAAGGAACACAACGAAGTTTCTCAGAAAGCTTCTTTCTCTTTGTTATCGGAGGATATTTCCTTTGACCCTATAGTCTTCAAAGGGATCCGAAATATCTGTTCTCAGATTCCACAGAAATAAGTCTAGCAAAGACATCCATGAAATACAGATGTAACTCTGTGAGATGAATTAACAGAACACTAAGCAGTTTCTCAGAAAGCTTCTTTCCAAATTTCATCTGAGGATATTTCCTTTTTCACCATAGCCCTCTATGTGCTTCCAAATATCACTTTGCCAATTCCACAAGAAATCTCTTAGCGAAAGGCTCCTTGAGTGGAAAGCTGTAACTCTGTGAGATGATTTCACAGAACACAACGAAGTTTCTCAGAAAGCTTCTTTCTCTTTGTTATCGTAGGATATTTCCTTTGGCCCTATAGTCTTCAAAGGGATCCGAAATATCTGTTCTCAGATTCCACAGAAATAAGGTTAGCAAGGAGATACACGAAATACAGATGTAACTCTGTGAGATGAATTAACAGAACACTAAGCAGTTTCTCAGAAAGCTTCTTTCCAGATTTCATCTGAGAATATTTCCTTTTTCACCATAGCCCTCTATGGGCTTCCAAATATCACTTTGACAATTCCACAAGAACTGTCTTAGCGAAAGGCTCCTACAGGAGAAAGCTGTAACTCTGTGAGATGATTTCACAGAACACAACGAAGTTTCTCAGAAAGCTTCTTTCTCTTTTTTATCGGAGGATATTTCCTTTAGCCCTATAGTCTTCAAAGGGATCCGAAATATCTGTTCTCAGATTCCACAGAAATAAGGCTAGCAAAGAGATCCACGAAATACTGATGTAACTCTGTGAGATGAATTAACAGAACACTAAGCAGTTTCTTAGAAAGCTTCTTTCCAGATTTCATCTGAGGATATATCCTTTTTCACCATAGCCCTCTATGGGCTTCCAAATATCACTTTGCCAATTCCACAAGAACGGTCTTAGCAAAAGGATCCCTGAGGGGAAAGCTGCAACTCTGTGAGATGATTTCACAGAACACAACGAAGTTTCTCAGAAAGCTTCTTTCTCTTTGTTATCGGAGGATATTTCCTTTGGCCCTATAGTCTTCAAAGGGATTCGAAATATCTGTTCTCAGATTGCACAGAAATAAGGTTAGCAAAGTGTTCCACGAAATACATATGTAACTCTGTGCGATGAATTAACAGAACACTAAGCAGTTTCTCAGAAAGCTTCTTTCCAGATTTCATCTGAGGATATTTCCTTTTTCACCATAGCCCTCTATGGGCTTCCAAATATCACTTTGCCAATTCCACAAGAACTGTCTTAGAGAAAGGCTCCTTGAGGTTAAAGCTGCAACTCTGTGAGAGGATTTCACGGAACACAACGAAGTTTCGCACAGAGCTTCTTTCTCTTTGTTATCGGAGGATATTTCCTTTGACCCTATAGTCTTCAAAGGGATCCGAAATATCTGTTCTCAGATTCCACAGAAATAAGTCTAGCAAAGACATCCATGAAATACAGATGTAACTCTGTGAGATGAATTAACAGAACACTAAGCAGTTTCTCAGAAAGCTTCTTTCCAGATTTCATGTGAGGATATTTCCTGTTTCACCATAGCCCTCTATGGGCTTCCAAATATCACTTTGCCAATTCCACAAGAACTGTCTTACCGAAAGGCTCCTTGAGGGGAAAGCTGTAACTCTGTGAGATGATTTCACGGAACACAGCGAAGTTTCTCAGATAGCTTCTTTCTCTTTGTTATCGGAGGATATTTCCTTTGGCCCTATAGTCTTCAAAGGGATCCGAAATATCTGTTCTCAGATTCCACAGAAATAAGACTAGCAAAGACATCCATGAAATACAGATGTAACTCTGTGAGATTAATTAGCAGAACACTAAGCAGTTTCTCAGAAAGCTTCTTTCCAGATTTCATCTGAGGATATTTCCTTTTTCACCATAGCCCTCTATGGGCTTCCAAATATCACGTTGCCAATTCCACAAGAACTGTCTTAGCGAAATGCTCCTTGAGGGGAAAGCTGTAACTCTGTGAGATGATTTCAAAGAAGACAACGAAGTTTCTCAGAAAGCTTCTTTCTCTTTGTTATCGGAGGATATTTCCTTTGACCCTATAGTCTGCAAAGGGATCCGAAGTATCTGTTCTCAGATTCCACAGAAATAAGGTTAGCAAAGAGTTCCACGAAATACATATGTAACTCTGTGCGATGAATTAACAGAACACTAAGCAGTTTCTCAGAAAGCTTCTTTCCAGATTTCATCTGAGGATATTTCCTTCTTCACCATAGAACTCTAAGGGCTTCCAAATATCACTTTGCCAATTCCACAAGAACTGTCTTAGAGAAAGTCTCCTTGAGGGGAAAGCTGCAACTCTGTGAGAGGATTTCACGGAACACAACGAAGTTTCGCAGAAAGCTTCTTTCTCTTTGTTATCGGAGGATATTTCCTTTGACCCTATAGTCTTCAAATGGATCCGAAATATCTGTTCTCAGATTCCACAGAAATAAGTCTAGCAAAGACATCCATGAAATACAGATGTAACTCTGTGAGATGAATTAACAGAACACTAAGCAGTTTCTCAGAAAGCTTCTATCCAAATTTCATATGAGGATATTTCCTTTTTCTCCATAGCCCTCTATGGGCTTCCAAATATCACTTTGCCAATTCCACAAGAACTCTCTTAGCGAAAGGCTCCTTGAGTGGAAAGCTGTAACTCTGTGAGATGATTTCACAGAATACAACGAAGTTTCTCAGAAAGATTCTTTCTCTTTGTTATCGGAGGATATTTCCTTTGGCCCTATAGTCTTCAAAGGGATCCGAAATATCTGTTCTCAGATTCCACAGAAATAAGGCTAGCAAGGAGATACACGAAATACAGATGTAACTCCGTGAGATGAATTAACGGAACACTAAGCAGTTTCTCAGAAAGGTTCTTTCCAGATTTCATCTGAGGATATTTCCTTTTTCACCATAGCCCTCTTTGGGCTTCCAAATATCACTTTGCCAATTCCACAAGAACTGTCTTAGCAAAAGGCTCCTTGAGGGGAAAGCTGTAACTCTGTGAGATGATTTCACAGAACACAACGAAGTTTCTCAGAAAGCTTCTTTCTCTTTGTTATCGGAGGATATTTCCTTTGGCCCTATAGTCTTCAAAGGGATCCGAAATATCTGTTCTAAGATTCCACAGAAATAAGGTTAGCAAAGAGTTCCACGAAATACAGATGTAACTCTGTGAGATGAATTAACAGAACACTAAGCTGTTTCTCAGAAAGCTTCTTTCCAGATTTCATCTGAGGATATTTCCTTTTTCACCATAGCCCTCTATGGGCTTCCAAATATCACTTTGCCAATTCCACAAGTACTGTCTGAGAGAAAGGCTCCTTGAGGGGAAAGCTGCAACTCTGTGAGATGATTTCACGGAACACAACGAAGTTTCTCAGAAAGCTTCTTTCTCTTTGTTATCGGAGGATATTTCCTTTGACCCTTTAGTCTTCAAAGGGATCCGAAATATCTGTTCTCAGATTCCACAGAAATAAGTCTCGCAAAGACATCCATGAAATACAGATGTAACTCTGTGAGATGAATTAGCAGAACACTAAGCAGTTTCTCAGAAAGCTTCTTTCCAGATTTCATCTGGGGGTATTTCCTTTTTCAACATAGCCCACTATGGGCTTCCAAATATCACGTTGCCAATTCCACAAGAACTGTCTTAGCGAAATGCTCCTTGAGTGGAAAGCTGTAACTCTGTGAGATGATTTCAAAGAAGACAACGAAGTTTCTCAGAAAGCTTCTTTCTCTTTTTTATCGGAGGATATTTCCTTTGGCCCTATAGTCTTCAAAGGGATCCGAAATATCTGTTCTCAGATTCCACAGAAATAAGGCGAGCAAAGAGATCCACGAAATACAGATGTAACTCTGTGAGATGAATTAGCAGAACACTAAGCAGTTTCTCAGAAAGCTTCTTTCCAGATTTCATCTGAGGATATTTCCTTTTTCACCATAGCCCTCTATTGGCTTCCAAATATCACTTTACCAATTCCACAAGAACTGTCTTAACGAAATGCTCCTTGAGGGGAAAGCTGTAACTCTGTGAGATGATTTCAAAGAACACAACGAAGTTTCTCAGAAAGCTTCTTTCTCTTTGTTATCGGAGGATATTTCCTTTGGCCCTATAGACTTCAAAGGGATCCGAAATATCTGTTCTCAGATTCCACAGAAATAAGGCTAGCAAAGAGATCCACGAAATACAGATGTAACTCTGTGAGATGAACTAACAGAACACTAAGCAGTTTCTCAGAAAGCTTCTTTCCAGATTTCATCTGAGGATATTTCCTTTTTCACCATAGCCGTCTATGGGCTTCCAAATATCACTTTGCCAATTCCACAAGAACTGTCTTAGAGAAAGGCTCCTTGAGGGGAAAGCTGCAACTCCGTGAGATGATTTCACGGAACACAACGAAGTTTCTCAGAAAGCTTCTTTCTCTTTGTTATCGGAGGATATTTCCTTTGACCCTGTAGTCTTCAAAGGGATCCGAAATATCTGTTCTCAGATTCCACAGAAATAAGGCTAGCAAAGAGATCCAAAAAATACAGATGTAACTCCGTGAGATGAATTAACAGAACACTAAGCAGTTTCTCAGAAAGCTTCTTTCCAGATTTCATCTGAGGATATTTCCTTTTTCAACATAGCCCTCTATGGGCATCCAAATATCACTTTGCCAATTCGACGAGAACTGTCTTAGCGAAAGGCTCCTTGAGGGGAAAGCTCTAACTCTGTGAGATGATTTCACAGAACACAACGAAGTTTCTCAGAAAGCTTCTTTCTCTTTGTTATCGGAGGATATTTCCTTTGGCCCTATAGTCTTCAAAGGGATCCGAAATATCTGTTCTCAGATTCCACAGAAATAAGGTTAGCAAAGAGTTCCACGAAATACAGATGTAACTCTGTGCGAGGAATTAACAGAACACTAAGCAGTTTCTCAGAAATCTTCTTTCCAGATTTCATATGAGGATATATCCTTTTTCACCATAGCCCTCTATGGGCTTCCAAATATCACTTTGCCAATTCCACAAGAACTGTCTTAGCGAAAGGGTCCTTGAGGGGAAAGCTGTAACTCTGTGAGTTCATTTCACAGAACACAAGGAAGTTTCTCAGAAAGATTCTTTCTCTTTGTTATCGGAGGATAATTCCTTTGGCCCTATAGTCTTCAAAGGGATCCGAAATATCTGTTCTCAGATTCCACAGAAATAAGGTTAGCAAGGAGATACACGAAATACAGATGTAACTCTGTGAGATGAATTAACAGAACACTAAGCAGTTTCTCAGAAAGCTTCTTTCCAGATTTCATCTGAGTATATTTCCTTTTTCACCATAGCCCTCTATGGGCTTCCAAATATCACTTTGACAATTCCACAAGAACTGTCTTAGCGAAAGGCTCCTACAGGAGAAAGCTGTAACTCTGTGAGATGATTTCACAGAACACAACGAAGTTTCTCAGAAAGCTTCTTTCTCTTTGTTATCGGAGGATATTTCCTTTGGCCCTATAGTCTTCAAAGGGATCCGAAATATCTGTTCTAAGATTCCACAGAAATAAGGTTAGCAAAGAGTTCCACGAAATACAGATGTAACTCTGTGCTATGAATTAACAGAACACTAAGCTGTTTCTCAGAAAGCTTCTTTCCAGATTTCATCTGAGGATATTTCCTTTTTCACCATAGCCCTCTATGGGCTTCCAAATATCACTTTGCCAATTCCACAAATACTGTCTGAGAGAAAGGCTCCTTGAGGGGAAAGCTGCAACTCTGTGAGATGATTTCACGGAACACAACGAAGTTTCTCAGAAAGCTTCTTTCTCTTTGTTATCGGAGGATATTTCCTTTGACCCTTTAGTTTTCAAAGGGATCCGAAATATCTGTTCTCAGATTCCACAGAAATAAGGCTAGCAAAGAGATCCACGAAATACTGATGTAACTCTGTGAGATGAATTAACAGAACACTAAGCAGTTTCTTAGAAAGCTTCTTTCCAGATTTCATCTGAGGATATATCCTTTTTCACCATAGCCCTCTATGGGCTTCCAAATATCACTTTGCCAATTCCACAAGAACGGTCTTAGCAAAAGGATCCCTGAGGGGAAAGCTGCAACTCTGTGAGATGATTTCACAGAACACAACGAAGTTTCTCAGAAAGCTTCTTTCTCTTTGTTATCGGAGGATATTTCCTTTGGCCCTATAGTCTTCAAAGGGATTCGAAATATCTGTTCTCAGATTGCACAGAAATAAGGTTAGCAAAGTGTTCCACGAAATACATATGTAACTCTGTGCGATGAATTAACAGAACACTAAGCAGTTTCTCAGAAAGCTTCTTTCCAGATTTCATCTGAGGATATTTCCTTTTTCACCATAGCCCTCTATGGGCTTCCAAATATCACTTTGCCAATTCCACAAGAACTGTCTTAGAGAAAGGCTCCTTGAGGTTAAAGCTGCAACTCTGTGAGAGGATTTCACGGAACACAACGAAGTTTCGCACAGAGCTTCTTTCTCTTTGTTATCGGAGGATATTTCCTTTAACCCTATAGTCTTCAAAGGGATCCGAAATATCTGTTCTCAGATTCCACAGAAATAAGTCTAGCAAAGACATCCATGAAATACAGATGTAACTCTGTGAGATGAATTAACAGAACACTAAGCAGTTTCTCAGAAAGCTTCTTTCCAGATTTCATGTGAGGATATTTCCTGTTTCACCATAGCCCTCTATGGGCTTCCAAATATCACTTTGCCAATTCCACAAGAACTGTCTTACCGAAAGGCTCCTTGAGGGGAAAGCTGTAACTCTGTGAGATGATTTCACGGAACACAGCGAAGTTTCTCAGATAGCTTCTTTCTCTTTGTTATCGGAGGATATTTCCTTTGGCCCTATAGTCTTCAAAGGGATCCGAAATATCTGTTCTCAGATTCCACAGAAATAAGACTAGCAAAGACATCCATGAAATACAGATGTAACTCTGTGAGATTAATTAGCAGAACACTAAGCAGTTTCTCAGAAAGCTTCTTTCCAGATTTCATCTGAGGATATTTCCTTTTTCACCATAGCCCTCTATGGGCTTCCAAATATCACGTTGCCAATTCCACAAGAACTGTCTTAGCGAAATGCTCCTTGAGGGGAAAGCTGTAACTCTGTGAGATGATTTCAAAGAAGACAACGAAGTTTCTCAGAAAGCTTCTTTCTCTTTGTTATCGGAGGATATTTCCTTTGACCCTATAGTCTGCAAAGGGATCCGAAGTATCTGTTCTCAGATTCCACAGAAATAAGGTTAGCAAAGAGTTCCACGAAATACATATGTAACTCTGTGCGATGAATTAACAGAACACTAAGCAGTTTCTCAGAAAGCTTCTTTCCAGATTTCATCTGAGGATATTTCCTTCTTCACCATAGAACTCTAAGGGCTTCCAAATATCACTTTGCCAATTCCACAAGAACTGTCTTAGAGAAAGTCTCCTTGAGGGGAAAGCTGCAACTCTGTGAGAGGATTTCACGGAACACAACGAAGTTTCGCAGAAAGCTTCTTTCTCTTTGTTATCGGAGGATATTTCCTTTGACCCTATAGTCTTCAAATGGATCCGAAATATCTGTTCTCAGATTCCACAGAAATAAGTCTAGCAAAGACATCCATGAAATACAGATGTAACTCTGTGAGATGAATTAACAGAACACTAAGCAGTTTCTCAGAAAGCTTCTATCCAAATTTCATATGAGGATATTTCCTTTTTCTCCATAGCCCTCTATGGGCTTCCAAATATCACTTTGCCAATTCCACAAGAACTCTCTTAGCGAAAGGCTCCTTGAGTGGAAAGCTGTAACTCTGTGAGATGATTTCACAGAATACAACGAAGTTTCTCAGAAAGATTCTTTCTCTTTGTTATCGGAGGATATTTCCTTTGGCCCTATAGTCTTCAAAGGGATCCGAAATATCTGTTCTCAGATTCCACAGAAATAAGGCTAGCAAGGAGATACACGAAATACAGATGTAACTCCGTGAGATGAATTAACGGAACACTAAGCAGTTTCTCAGAAAGGTTCTTTCCAGATTTCATCTGAGGATATTTCCTTTTTCACCATAGCCCTCTTTGGGCTTCCAAATATCACTTTGCCAATTCCACAAGAACTGTCTTAGCAAAAGGCTCCTTGAGGGGAAAGCTGTAACTCTGTGAGATGATTTCACAGAACACAACGAAGTTTCTCAGAAAGCTTCTTTCTCTTTGTTATCGGAGGATATTTCCTTTGGCCCTATAGTCTTCAAAGGGATCCGAAATATCTGTTCTAAGATTCCACAGAAATAAGGTTAGCAAAGAGTTCCACGAAATACAGATGTAACTCTGTGAGATGAATTAACAGAACACTAAGCTGTTTCTCAGAAAGCTTCTTTCCAGATTTCATCTGAGGATATTTCCTTTTTCACCATAGCCCTCTATGGGCTTCCAAATATCACTTTGCCAATTCCACAAGTACTGTCTGAGAGAAAGGCTCCTTGAGGGGAAAGCTGCAACTCTGTGAGATGATTTCACGGAACACAACGAAGTTTCTCAGAAAGCTTCTTTCTCTTTGTTATCGGAGGATATTTCCTTTGACCCTTTAGTCTTCAAAGGGATCCGAAATATCTGTTCTCAGATTCCACAGAAATAAGTCTCGCAAAGACATCCATGAAATACAGATGTAACTCTGTGAGATGAATTAGCAGAACACTAAGCAGTTTCTCAGAAAGCTTCTTTCCAGATTTCATCTGGGGGTATTTCCTTTTTCAACATAGCCCACTATGGGCTTCCAAATATCACGTTGCCAATTCCACAAGAACTGTCTTAGCGAAATGCTCCTTGAGTGGAAAGCTGTAACTCTGTGAGATGATTTCAAAGAAGACAACGAAGTTTCTCAGAAAGCTTCTTTCTCTTTTTTATCGGAGGATATTTCCTTTGGCCCTATAGTCTTCAAAGGGATCCGAAATATCTGTTCTCAGATTCCACAGAAATAAGGCGAGCAAAGAGATCCACGAAATACAGATGTAACTCTGTGAGATGAATTAGCAGAACACTAAGCAGTTTCTCAGAAAGCTTCTTTCCAGATTTCATCTGAGGATATTTCCTTTTTCACCATAGCCCTCTATTGGCTTCCAAATATCACTTTACCAATTCCACAAGAACTGTCTTAACGAAATGCTCCTTGAGGGGAAAGCTGTAACTCTGTGAGATGATTTCAAAGAACACAACGAAGTTTCTCAGAAAGCTTCTTTCTCTTTGTTATCGGAGGATATTTCCTTTGGCCCTATAGACTTCAAAGGGATCCGAAATATCTGTTCTCAGATTCCACAGAAATAAGGCTAGCAAAGAGATCCACGAAATACAGATGTAACTCTGTGAGATGAACTAACAGAACACTAAGCAGTTTCTCAGAAAGCTTCTTTCCAGATTTCATCTGAGGATATTTCCTTTTTCACCATAGCCGTCTATGGGCTTCCAAATATCACTTTGCCAATTCCACAAGAACTGTCTTAGAGAAAGGCTCCTTGAGGGGAAAGCTGCAACTCCGTGAGATGATTTCACGGAACACAACGAAGTTTCTCAGAAAGCTTCTTTCTCTTTGTTATCGGAGGATATTTCCTTTGACCCTGTAGTCTTCAAAGGGATCCGAAATATCTGTTCTCAGATTCCACAGAAATAAGGCTAGCAAAGAGATCCAAAAAATACAGATGTAACTCCGTGAGATGAATTAACAGAACACTAAGCAGTTTCTCAGAAAGCTTCTTTCCAGATTTCATCTGAGGATATTTCCTTTTTCAACATAGCCCTCTATGGGCATCCAAATATCACTTTGCCAATTCGACGAGAACTGTCTTAGCGAAAGGCTCCTTGAGGGGAAAGCTCTAACTCTGTGAGATGATTTCACAGAACACAACGAAGTTTCTCAGAAAGCTTCTTTCTCTTTGTTATCGGAGGATATTTCCTTTGGCCCTATAGTCTTCAAAGGGATCCGAAATATCTGTTCTCAGATTCCACAGAAATAAGGTTAGCAAAGAGTTCCACGAAATACAGATGTAACTCTGTGTGAGGAATTAACAGAACACTAAGCAGTTTCTCAGAAATCTTCTTTCCAGATTTCATCTGAGGATATATCCTTTTTCACCATAGCCCTCTATGGGCTTCCAAATATCACTTTGCCAATTCCACAAGAACTGTCTTAGCGAAAGGGTCCTTGAGGGGAAAGCTGTAACTCTGTGAGTTCATTTCACAGAACACAAGGAAGTTTCTCAGAAAGATTCTTTCTCTTTGTTATCGGAGGATAATTCCTTTGGCCCTATAGTCTTCAAAGGGATCCGAAATATCTGTTCTCAGATTCCACAGAAATAAGGTTAGCAAGGAGATACACGAAATACAGATGTAACTCTGTGAGATGAATTAACAGAACACTAAGCAGTTTCTCAGAAAGCTTCTTTCCAGATTTCATCTGAGTATATTTCCTTTTTCACCATAGCCCTCTATGGGCTTCCAAATATCACTTTGACAATTCCACAAGAACTGTCTTAGCGAAAGGCTCCTACAGGAGAAAGCTGTAACTCTGTGAGATGATTTCACAGAACACAACGAAGTTTCTCAGAAAGCTTCTTTCTCTTTGTTATCGGAGGATATTTCCTTTGGCCCTATAGTCTTCAAAGGGATCCGAAATATCTGTTCTAAGATTCCACAGAAATAAGGTTAGCAAAGAGTTCCACGAAATACAGATGTAACTCTGTGCTATGAATTAACAGAACACTAAGCTGTTTCTCAGAAAGCTTCTTTCCAGATTTCATCTGAGGATATTTCCTTTTTCACCATAGCCCTCTATGGGCTTCCAAATATCACTTTGCCAATTCCACAAATACTGTCTGAGAGAAAGGCTCCTTGAGGGGAAAGCTACAACTCTGTGAGATGATTTCACGGAACACAACGAAGTTTCTCAGAAAGCTTCTTTCTCTTTGTTATCGGAGGATATTTCCTTTGACCCTTTAGTTTTCAAAGGGATCCGAAATATCTGTTCTCAGATTCCACAGAAATAAGTCTAGCAAAGACATCCATGAAATACAGATGTAACTCTGTGAGATGAATTAACAGAGCACTAAGCAGTTTCTCAGAAAGCTTCTTTCCAAATTTCATCTGAGGATATTTCCTTTTTCACCATAGCCCTCTATGGGCTTCCAAATATCACTTTGCCAATTCCACAAGAACTCTCTTAGCGAAAGGCTCCTTGAGTGGAAAGCAGTAACTCTGTGAGATGATTTCACAGAACACAACGAAGTTTCTCAGAAAGCTTCTTTCTCTTTTTTATCGGAGGATATTTCCTTTAGCCCTATAGTCTTCAAAGGGATCCGAAATATCTGTTCTCACATTCCACAGAAATAAGGCTAGCAAAGAGATCCACGAAATACTGATGTAACTCTGTGAGATGAATTAACCGAACACTAAGCAGTTTCTAAGAAAGCTTCTTTCCAGATTTCATCTGAGGATATATCCTTTTTCACCATAGCCCTCTATGGGCTTCCAAATATCACTTTGCCAATTCCACAAGAACTGTATTAGCGAAAGGCTCCTTGAGGGGAAAGCTGTAACTCTGTGAGATGATTTCACAGAACACAAAGAAGTTTCTCAGAAAGCTTCTTTCTCTTTGTTATCGGAGGATATTTCCTTTGGCCTTATAGTCTTCAAAGGGATCCGAAATATCTGTTCTCAGATTCCACAGGAATAAGGCTAGCAAAGACATCCATGAAATACAGATGTAACTCTGTGAGATGAATTAACAGAACACTAAGCAGTTTCTCAGAAAGCTTCTTTCCAGATTTCATCTGAGGATATTTCCTTTTTCACCATAGCCCTCTATTTGCTTCCAAATATCACTTTGCCAATTCCCCAAGAACTGTCTTAGCGAAAGGCTCCTTGAGGGGAAAGCTGTAACTCTGTGAGATGATTTCACAGAACACAACGAAGTTTCTCAGAAAGCTTCTTTCTCTCTGTTATCGGAGGATATTTCCTTTGGCCCTATAGTCTTCAAAGGGATCCGACATATCTGTTCTCAGATTCCACAGAAATAAGGCTAGCAAAGAGATCCACGAAATACTGATGTAACTCTGTGAGATGAATTAACAGAACACTAAGCAGTTTCTCAGAAAGCTTCTTTCCAGATTTCATCTGAGGATATTTCCTTTTTCACCATCGCCCTCTATGGGCTTCCAAATATCACTTTGCCAATTCCACAAGAACTGTCTTAGCGAAAGGATCCCTGAGGGGAAAGCTGCAACTCTGTGAGATTATTTCACAGAACACAACGAAGTTTCTCAGAAAGCTTCTTTCTCTTTGTTATCGGAGGATATTTCCTTTGGCCCTATAGTCTTCAAAGGGATCCGAAATATCTGTTCTCAGATTCCACAGAAATAAGTCTCGCAAAGACATCCATGAAATACAGATGTAACTCTGTGAGATGAATTAGCAGAACACTAAGCAGTTTCTCAGAAAGCTTCTTTCCAGATTTCATCTGAGGATATTTCCTTTTTCACCATAGCCCTCTATGGGCTTCCAAATATCACGTTGCCAATTCCACAAGAACTGTCTTAGCGAAATGCTCCTTGAGGGGAAAGCTGTAACTCTGTGAGATGATTTCAAAGAAGACAACGAAGATTCTCAGAAAGCTTCTTTCTCTTTGTTATCGGAGGATATTTCCTTTGACCCTATAGTCTGCAAAGGGATCCGAAATATCTGTTCTCAGATTCCACAGAAATAAGGCTAGCAAAGAGATCCACGAAATACAGATGTAACTCTGTGAGATGAATTAACAAAACACTAAGCAGTTTCTCAGAAAGCTTCTTTCCAGATTTCTTCTGAGGATATTTCCTTTTTCACCATAGCCCTCTTTGGGCTTCCAAATATCACTTTGCCAATTCCACAAGAACTGTCTTAGCGAAAGGCTCCTTGAGGGGAAAGCTGTAACTCTGTGAGATGATTTCACAGAACACAACGAAGTTTCTCAGAAAGCTTCTTTCTCTTTGTTATCGGAGGATATTTCCTTTGGCCCTATAGTCTTCAAAGGGATCCGAAATATCTGTTCTCAGATTCCACAGAAATAAGGTTAGCAAAGACTTCCACGAAATACATATGTAACTCTGTGCGATGAATTAACAGAACACTAAGCAGTTTTTCAGAAAGCTTCTTTCCAGATTTCATCTGAGGATATTTCCTTCTTCACCATAGAACTCTATGGGCTTCCAAATATCACTTTGCCAATTCCACAAGAACTGTCTTAGAGAAAGGCTCCTTGAGGGGAAAGCTGCAACTCTGTGAGAGGATTTCACGGAACACAACGAAGTTTCGCAGAAAGCTTCTTTCTCTTTGTTATCGGACGATATTTCCTTTGTCCCTATAGTCTTCAAATGGATCCGAAATATCTGTTCTCAGATTCCACAGAAATAAGTCTAGCAAAAACATCCATGAAATACAGATATAACTCTGTGAGATGAATTAACAGAACACTAAGCAGTTTCTCAGAAAGCTTCTTTCCAAATTTCATCTGAGGATATTTCCTTTTTCACCATAGCCCTCTATGGGCTTCCAAATATCACTTTGCCAATTCCACAAGAACTCTCTTAGCGAAAGGCTCCTTGAGTGGAAAGCTGTAACTCTGTGAGATGACTTCACAGAATACAACGAAGTTTCTCAGAAAGCTTCTTTCTCTTTGTTATCGGAGGATATTTCCTTTGGCCCTGTAGTCTTCAAAGGGATCCGAAATATCTGTTCTCAGATTCCACAGAAATAAGGCTAGCAAAGAGATCCACGAAATACAGATGTAACTCTGTGAGATGAATTAACAGAACACTAAGCAGTTTCTCAGAAAGCTTCTTTCCAGATTTCATCTGAGGATATTTCCTATTTCACCATAGCCCTCTATGGGCTTCCAAATATCACTTTGCCAATTCCACAAGAACTGTCTTAGTGAAAGGCTCCTTGAGGGGAAAGCTGTAACTCTGTGAGTTCATTTCACAGAACACAACGAAGTTTCTCAGAAAGATTCTTTCTCTTTGTTATCGGAGGATATTTCCTTTGGCCCTATAGTCTTCAAAGGGATCCGAAATATCTGTTCTCAGATTCCTCAGAAATAAGGCTAGCAAGGAGATACACGAAATACAGATGTAACTCCGTGAGATGAATTAACAGAACACTAAGCAGTTTCTCAGAAAGCTTCTTTCCAGATTTCATCTGAGGATATTTCCTTTTTCACCATAGCCCTCTTTGGGCTTCCAAATATCACTTTGCCAATTCCACAAGAACTGTCTTAGCGAAAGGCTCCTTGAGGGGAAAGCTGTAACTCTGTGAGATGATTTCACAGAACACAACGAAGTTTCTCAGAAAGCTTCTTTCTCTTTGTTATCGGAGGATATTTCCTTTGGCCCTATAGTCTTCAAAGGGATCCGAAATATCTGTTCTAAGATTCCACAGAAATAAGGTTAGCAAAGAGTTCCACGAAATACAGATGTAACTCTGTGCGATGAATTAACAGAACACTAAGCTGTTTCTCAGAAAGCTTCTTTCCAGATTTCATCTGAGGATATTTCCTTTTTCACCGTAGCCCTCTATGGGCTTCCAAATATCACTTTGCCAATTCCACAAGTACTGTCTGAGAGAAAGGCTCCTTGAGGGGAAAGCTGCAACTCTGTGAGGTGATTTCACGGAACACAACGAGGTTTCTCAGAAAGCTTCTTTCTCTTTGTTATCGGAGGATATTTCCTTTGACCCTTTAGTCTTCAAAGGGATCCGAAATATCTGTTCTCAGATTCCACAGAAATAAGTCTAGCAAAGACATCCATGAAATACAGATGTAACTCTCTGAGATGAATTAACAGAGCACTAAGCAGTTTCTCAGAAAGCTTCTTTCCAGATTTCATCTGAGGATATTTCCTTTTTCACCATAGCCCTCTATGGGCTTCCAAATATCACTTTGCCAATTCCACAAGAACTGTCTTAGCGAAAGGATCCCTGAGGGGAAAGCTGCAACTCTGTGAGATGATTTCACAGAACACAACGAAGTTTCTCAGAAAGCTTCTTTCTCTTTGTTATCGGAGGATATTTCCTTTGGCCCTATAGTCTTCAAAGGGATCCGAAATATCTGTTCTCAGATTCCACAGAAATAAGTCTCGCAAAGACATCCATGAAATACAGATGTAACTCTGTGAGATGAATTAACAGAACACTAAGCAGTTTCTCAGAAAGCTTCTTTCCAGATTTCATCTGAGGATATTTCCTTTTTCACCATAGCCCTCTATGGGCTTCCAAATATCACTTTGCCAATTCCACAAGAACTGTCTTAGCGAAATGCTCCTTGAGGGGAAAGCTGTAACTCTGTGAGATGATTTCAACGAACACAACGAAGTTTCTCAGAAAGCTTCTTTCTCTTTGTTATCCGAGGATATTTCCTTTGGCCCTATAGTCTTCAAAGGGACCCGAAATATCTGTTCTCAGATTCCACAGAAATAAGGCTAGCAAAGTGATCCACGAAATACAGATGTAACTCTGTGAGATGAATTAACAGAACACTAAGCAGTTTCTCAGAAAGCTTCTTTCCAGATTTCAACTGAGGATATTTCCTTTTTCACCATAGCCCTCTATGGGCTTCCAAATATCACTTTGCCAATTCCACAAGAACTGTCTTAGCGAAAGGATCCCTGAGGGGAAAGCTGCAACTCTGTGAGATGATTTCACAGAACACAACGAAGTTTCTCAGAAACCTTCTTTCTCTTTTTTATCGGAGGATATTTCCTTTGGCCCTATAGTCTTCAAAGGGATCCGAAATATCTGTTCTCAGATTCCACAGAAATAAGTCTCGCAAAGACATCCATGAAATACAGATGTAACTCTGTGAGATGAATTAGCAGAACACTAAGCAGTTTCTCAGAAAGCTTCTTTCCAGATTTCATCTGAGGATATTTCCTTCTTCACCATAGAACTCTATGGGCTTCCAAATATCACTTTGCCAATTCCACAAGAACTGTCTTAGAGAAAGGCTCCTTGAGGGGAAAGCTGCAACTCTGTGAGAGGATTTCACGGAACACAACAAAGTTTCTCAGAAAGCTTCTTTCTCTTTGTTATCGGAGGATATTTCCTTTGGCCCTATAGTCTTCAAAGGGATCCGAAATATCTGTTCTCAGATTCCACAGAAATAAGGCTAGCAAGGAGATACACGAAATACAGATGTAACTCCGTTAGATGAATTAACAGAACACTAAGCAGTTTCTCAGAAAGCTTCTTTCCAGATTTCATCTGAGGATATTTCCTTTTTCACCATAGCCCTCTTTGGGCTTCCAAATATCACTTTGCCAATTCCACAAGAACTGTCTTAGCGAAAGGCTCCTTGAGGGGAAAGCTGTAACTCTGTGAGATGATTTCACAGAACACAACGAAGTTTCTCAGAAAGCTTCTTTCTCTTTGTTATCGGAGGATATTTTCTTTGGCCCTATAGTCTTCAAAAGGATCCGAAATGTCTGTTCTAAGATTCCACAGAAATAAGGTTAGCAAAGAGTTCCACGAAATACAGATGTAACTCTGTGCGATGAATTAACAGAACACTAAGCAGTTTCTCAGAAAGCTTCTTTCCAGATTTCATCTGAGGATATTTCCTTTTTCACCATAGCCCTCTATGGGCTTCCAAATATCACTTTGCCAATTCCACAAGTACTGTCTGAGAGAAAGGCTCCTTGAGGGGAAAGCTGCAACTCTGTGAGATGATTTCACGGAACACAACGAAGTTTCTCAGAAAGATTCTTTCTCTTTGTTATCGGAGGATATTTCCTTTGACCCTTTAGTCTTCAAAGGGATCCGAAATATCTGTTCTCAGATTCCACAGAAATAAGGCTAGCAAAGACATCCATGAAATACAGATGTAACTCTGTGAGATGAATTAACAGAGCACTAAGCAGTTTCTCAGAAAGATTCTTTCCAAATTTCATCTGAGGATATTTCCTTTTTCACCATAGCCCTCTATGGGCTTCCAAATATCACTTTGCCAATTCCACAAGAACTCTCTTAGCGAAATGCTCCTTGAGTTGAAAGCAGTAACTCTGTGAGATGATTTCACAGAACACAACGAATTTTCTCAGAAAGCTTCTTTCTCTTTGTTATCGGAGGATATTTCCTTTGGCCCTAGAGTCTTCAAAGGGATCCGAAATATCTGTTCTCAGATTCCACAGAAATAAGGCTAGCAAAGAGATCCACGAAATACAGATGTAACTCTGTGAGATGAATTAGCAGAACACTAAGCAGTTTCTCAGAAAGCTTCTTTCCAGATTTCATCTGAGGATATTTCCTTTTTCACCATAGCCCTCTATGGGCTTCCAAATATCACGTTGCCAATTCCACAAGAACTGTCTTAGCGAAATGCTCCTTGAGGGGAAAGCTGTAACTCTGTGAGATGATTTCAAAGAAGACAACGAAGTTTCTCAGAAAGCTTCTTTCTCTTTGTTATCGGAGGATATTTCCTTTGACCCTATAGTCTGCAAAGGGATCCGAAATATCTGTTCTCAGATTCCACAGAAATAAGGCTAGCAAAGAGATCCACGAAATACAGATGTAACTCTGTGAGATGAATTAACAAAACACTAAGCAGTTTCTCAGAAAGCTTCTTTCCAGATTTCATCTGAGGATATTTCCTTTTTCATCATAGCCCTCTTTGGGCTTCCGAATATCACTTTGCCAATTCCACAAGAACTGTCTTAGCGAAAGGCTCCTTGAGGGGAATGCTGTAACTCTGTGAGATGATTTCACAGAACACAACGAAGTTTCTCAGAAAGCTTCTTTCTCTTTGTTATCGGAGGATATTTTCTTTGGCCCTATAGTCTTCAAAGGGATCCGAAATGTCTGTTCTAAGATTCCACAGAAATAAGGTTAGCAAAGAGTTCCACGAAATACAGATGTAACTCTGTGCGATGAATTAACAGAACACTAAGCTGTTTCTCAGAAAGCTTCTTTCCAGATTTCATCTGACGATATTTCCTTTTTCACCATAGCCCTCTATGGTCTTCCAAATATCACTTTGCCAATTCCACAAGTACTGTCTGAGAGAAAGGCTCCTTGAGGGGAAAGCTGCAACTCTGTGAGATGATTTCACGGAACACAACGAAGTTTCTCAGAAAGCTTATTTCTCTTTGTTATCGGACGATATTTCCTTTGACCCTTTAGTCTTCAAAGGGATCCGAAATATCTGTTCTCAGATTCCACAGAAATAAGTCTAGCAAAGACATCCATGAAATACAGATGTAACTCTGTGAGATGAATTAACAGAGCACTAAGCAGTTTCTCAGAAAGCTTCTTTCCAGATTTCATCTGAGGATATTTCCTTTTTCACCATAGCCCTCTATGGGCTTCCAAATATCACTTTGCCAATTCCACAAGAACTGTCTTAGCGAAAGGATCCCTGAGGCGAAAGCTGCAACTCTGTGAGATGATTTCACAGAACACAACGAAGTTTCTCAGAAAGCTTCTTTCTCTTTGTTATCGTAGGATATTTCCTTTGGCCCTATATTCTTCAAAGGGATCCGAAATATCTGTTCTCAGATTCCACAGAAATAAGTCTCGCAAAGACATCCATGAAATACAGATGTAACTCTGTGAGATGAATTAACAGAACACTAAGCAGTTTCTCAGAAAGCTTCTTTCCAGATTTCATCTGAGGATATTTCCTTTTTCACCATAGCCCTCTATGGGCTTCCAAATATCACTTTGCCAATTCCACAAGAACTGTCTTAGCGAAATGCTCCTTGAGGGGAAAGCTGTAACTCTGTGAGATGATTTCAACGAACACAACGAAATTTCTCAGAAAGCTTCTTTCTCTTTGTTATCCGAGGATATTTCCTTTGGCCCTATAGTCTTCAAAGGGACCCGAAATATCTGTTCTCAGATTCCACAGAAATAAGGCTAGCAAAGTGATCCACGAAATACAGATGTAACTCTGTGAGATGAATTAACAGAACACTAAGCAGTTTCTCAGAAAGCTTCTTTCCAGATTTCAACTGAGGATATTTTCTTTTTCACCATAGCCCTCTATGGGCTTCCAAATATCACTTTGCCAATTCCACAAGAACTGTCTTAGCGAAAGGATCCCTGAGGGGAAAGCTGCAACTCTGTGAGATGATTTCACAGAACACAACGAAGTTTCTCAGAAAGCTTCTTTCTCTTTTTTATCGGAGGATATTTCCTTTGGCCCTATAGTCTTCAAAGGGATCCGAATTATCTGTTCTCAGATTCCACAGAAATAAGTCTCGCAAAGACATCCATGAAATACAGATGTAACTCTGTGAGATTAATTAGCAGAACACTAAGCAGTTTCTCAGAAAGCTTCTTTCCAGATTTCATCTGGGGATATTTCCTTTTTCACCATAGCCCTCTATGGGCTTCCAAATATCACGTTGCCAATTCCACAAGAACTGTCTTAGCGAAATGCTCCTTGAGGGGAAAGCTGTAACTCTGTGAGATGATTTCAAAGAAGACAACGAAGTTTCTCAGAAAGCTTCTTTCTCTTTGTTATCGTAGGATATTTCCTTTGACCCTATAGTCTGCAAAGGGATCCGAAGTATCTGTTCTCAGATTCCACAGAAATAAGGTTAGCAAAGAGTTCCACGAAATACATATGTAACTCTGTGCGATGAATTAACAGAACACTAAGCAGTTTCTCAGAAAGCTTCTTTCCAGATTTCATCTGAGGATATTTCCTTCTTCACCATAGAACTCTAAGGGCTTCCAAATATCACTTTGCCAATTCCACAAGAACTGTCTTAGAGAAAGTCTCCTTGAGGGGAAAGCTGCAACTCTGTGAGAGGATTTCACGGAACACAACGAAGTTTCGCAGAAAGCTTCTTTCTCTTTGTTATCGGAGGATATTTCCTTTGACCCTATAGTCTTCAAATGGATCCGAAATATCTGTTCTCATATTCCACAGAAAAAAGTCTAGCAAAGACATCCATGAAATACAGATGTAACTCTGTGAGATGAATTAACAGAACACAAAGCAGTTTCTCAGAAAGCTTCTATCCAAATTTCATCTGAGGATATTTCCTTTTTCTCCATAGCCCTCTATGGGCTTCCAAATATCACTTTGCCAATTCCACAAGAACTCTCTTAGCGAAAGGCTCCTTGAGTGGAAAGCTGTAACTCTGTGAGATGATTTCACAGAATAAAACGAAGTTTCTCAGAAAGATTCTTTCTCTTTGTTATCGGAGGATATTTCCTTTGGCCCTATAGTCTTCAAAGGGATCCGAAATATCTGTTCTCAGATTCCACAGAAATAAGGCTAGCAAGGAGATACACGAAATACAGATGTAACTCCGTGAGATGAATTAACGGAACACTAAGCAGTTTCTCAGAAAGGTTCTTTCCAGATTTCATCTGAGGATATTTCCTTTTTCACCATAGCCCTCTATGGGCTTCCAAATATCACTTTGCCAATTCCACAAGAACTCTCTTAGCGAAATGCTCCTTGAGTTGAAAGCAGTAACTCTGTGAGATGATTTCACAGAACACAACGAAGTTTCTCAGAAAGCTTCTTTCTCTTTGTTATCGGAGGATATTTCCTTTGGCCCTAGAGTCTTCAAAGGGATCCGAAATATCTGTTCTCAGATTCCACAGAAATAAGTCTCGCAAAGAGATCCACGAAATACAGATGTAACTCTGTGAGATGAATTAGCAGAACACTAAGCAGTTTCTCAGAAAGCTTCTTTCCAGATTTCATCTGAGGATATTTCCTTTTTCACCATAGCCCTCTATGGGCTTCCAAATATCACGTTGCCAATTCCACAAGAACTGTCTTAGCGAAATGCTCCTTGAGGGGAAAGCTGTAACTCTGTGAGATGATTTCAAAGAAGACAACGAAGTTTCTCAGAAAGCTTCTTTCTCTTTGTTATGGGAGGATATTTCCTTTGGCCCTATAGTCTTGAAAGGGATCCGAAATATCTGTTCTCAGATTCCACAGAAATAAGGCTAGCAAGGAGATACACGAAATACAGATGTAACTCCGTTAGATGAATTAACAGAACACTAAGCAGTTTCTCAGAAAGCTTCTTTCCAGATTTCATCTGAGGATATTTCCTTTTTCATCATAGCCCTCTTTGGGCTTCCGAATATCACTTTGCCAATTCCACAAGAACTGTCTTAGCGAAAGGCTCCTTGAGGGGAATGCTGTAACTCTGTGAGATGATTTCACAGAACACAACGAAGTTTCTCAGAAAGCTTCTTTCTCTTTGTTATCGGAGGATATTTTCTTTGGCCCTATAGTCTTCAAAGGGATCCGAAATGTCTGTTCTAAGATTCCACAGAAATAAGGTTAGCAAAGAGTTCCACGAAATACAGATGTAACTCTGTGCGATGAATTAACAGAACACTAAGCTGTTTCTCAGAAAGCTTCTTTCCAGATTTCATCTGACGATATTTCCTTTTTCACCATAGCCCTCTATGGGCTTCCAAATATCACTTTGCCAATTCCACAAGTACTGTCTGAGAGAAAGGCTCCTTGAGGGGAAAGCTGCAACTCTGTGAGATGATTTCACGGAACACAACGAAGTTTCTCAGAAAGCTTATTTCTCTTTGTTATCGGACGATATTTCCTTTGACCCTTTAGTCTTCAAAGGGATCCGAAATATCTGTTCTCAGATTCCACAGAAATAAGTCTAGCAAAGACATCCATGAAATACAGATGTAACTCTGTGAGATGAATTAACAGAGCACTAAGCAGTTTCTCAGAAAGCTTCTTTCCAGATTTCATCTGAGGATATTTCCTTTTTCACCATAGCCCTCTATGGGCTTCCAAATATCACTTTGCCAATTCCACAAGAACTGTCTTAGCGAAAGGATCCCTGAGGGGAAAGCTGCAACTCTGTGAGATGATTTCACAGAACACAACGAAGTTTCTCAGAAAGCTTCTTTCTCTTTGTTATCGGAGGATATTTCCTTTGGCCCTATAGTCTTCAAAGGGATCCGAAATATCTCTTCTCAGATTCCACAGAAATAAGTCTCGCAAAGACATCCATGAAATACAGATGTAACTCTGTGAGATGAATTAACAGAACACTAAGCAGTTTCTCAGAAAGCTTCTTTCCAGATTTCATCTGAGGATATTTCCTTTTTCACCATAGCCCTCTATGGGCTTCCAAATATCACTTTGCCAATTCCACAAGAACTGTCTTAGCGAAATGCTCCTTGAGGGGAAAGCTGTAACTCTGTGAGATGATTTCAAAGAAGACAACGAAGTTTCTCAGAAAGCTTCTTTCTCTTTGTTATCGGAGGATATTTCCTTTGACCCTATAGTCTGCAAAGGGATCCGAAGTATCTGTTCTCAGATTCCACAGAAATAAGGTTAGCAAAGAGTTCCACGAAATACATATGTAACTCTGTGCGATGAATTAACAGAACACTAAGCAGTTTCTCAGAAATCTTCTTTCCAGATTTCATCTGAGGATATTTCCTCTTCACCATAGAACTCTAAGGGCTTCCAAATATCACTTTGCCAATTCCACAAGAACTGTCTTAGAGAAAGTCTCCTTGAGGGGAAAGCTGCAACTCTGTGAGAGGATTTCACGGAACACAACGAAGTTTCGCAGAAAGCTTCTTTCTCTTTGTTATCGGAGGATATTTCCTTTGACCCTATAGTCTTCAAATGGATCCGAAATATCTGTTCTCAGATTCCACAGAAATAAGTCTAGCAAAGATATCCATGAAATACAGATGTAACTCTGTGGGATGAATTAACAGAACACTAAGCAGTTTCTCAGAAAGCTTCTATCCAAATTTCATCTGAGGATATTTCCTTTTTCTCCATAGCCCTCTATGGGCTTCCAAATATCACTTTGCCAATTCCACAAGAACTCTCTTAGCGAAAGGCTCCTTGAGTGGAAAGCTGTAACTCTGTGAGATGATTTCACAGAATACAACGAAGTTTCTCAGAAAGATTCTTTCTCTTTGTTATCGGAGGATATTTCCTTTGGCCCTATAGTCTTCAAAGGGATCCGAAATATCTGTTCTCAGATTCCACAGAAATAAGGCTAGCAAGGAGATACACGAAATACAGATGTAACTCCGTGAGACGAATTAACGGAACACTAAGCAGTTTCTCAGAAAGGTTCTTTCCAGATTTCATCTGAGGATATTTCCTTTTTCACCATAGCCCTCTTTGGGCTTCCAAATATCACTTTGCCAATTCCACAAGAACTGTCTTAGCGAAAGGCTCCTTGAGGGGAAAGCTGTAACTCTGTGAGATGATTTCACAGAACACAACGAAGTTTCTCAGAAAGCTCCTTTCTCTTTGTTATCAGAGGATATTTCCTTTGGCCCTATAGTCTTCAAAGGGATCCGAAATATCTGTTCTAAGATTCCACAGAAATAAGGTTAGCAAAGAGTTCCACGAAATACAGATGTAACTCTGTGCGATGAATTAACAGAACACTAAGCTGTTTCTCAGAAAGCTTCTTTCCAGATTTCATCTGAGGATATTTCCTTTTTCACCATAGCCCTCTATGGGCTTCCAAATATCACTTTGCCAATTCCACAAGTACTGTCTGAGAGAAAGGCTCCTTGAGGGGAAAGCTGCAACTCTGTGAGATGATTTCACGGAACACAACGAAGTTTCTCAGAAAGCTTCTTTCTCTTTGTTATCGGAGGATATTTCCTTTGACCCTTTAGTCTTCAAAGGGATCCGAAATATCTGTTCTCAGATTCCACAGAAATAAGTCTCGCAAAGACATCCATGAAATACAGATGTAACTCTGTGAGATGAATTAGCAGAACACTAAGCAGTTTCTCAGAAAGCTTCTTTCCAGATTTCATCTGGGGGTATTTCCTTTTTCAACATAGCCCACTATGGGCTTCCAAATATCACGTTTCCAATTCCACAAGAACTGTCTTAGCGAAATGCTCCTTGAGTGGAAAGCTGTAACTCTGTGAGATGATTTCAAAGAAGACAACGAAGTTTCTCAGAAAGCTTCTTTCTCTTTTTTATCGGAGGATATTTCCTTTGGCCCTATAGTCTTCAAAGGGATCCGAAATATCTGTTCTCAGATTCCACAGAAATAAGGCGAGCAAAGAGATCCACGAAATACAGATGTAACTCTGTGAGATGAATTAGCAGAACACTAAGCAGTTTCTCAGAAAGCTTCTTTCCAGATTTCATCTGAGGATATTTCCTTTTTCACCATAGCCCTCTATTGGCTTCCAAATATCGCTTTACCAATTCCACAAGAACTGTCTTAACGAAATGCTCCTTGAGGGGAAAGCTGTAACTCTGTGAGATGATTTCAAAGAACACAACGAAGTTTCTCAGAAAGCTTCTTTCTCTTTGTTATCGGAGGATATTTCCTTTGGCCCTATAGACTTTAAAGGGATCCGAAATATCTGTTCTCAGATTCCACAGAAATAAGGCTAGCAAAGAGATCCACGAAATACAGATGTAACTCTGTGAGATGAACTAACAGAACACTAAGCAGTTTCTCAGAAAGCTTCTTTCCAGATTTCATCTGAGGATATTTCCTTTTTCACCATAGCCGTCTATGGGCTTCCAAATATCACTTTGCCAATTCCACAAGAACTGTCTTAGAGAAAGGCTCCTTGAGGGGAAAGCTGCAACTCTGTGAGATGATTTCACGGAACACAACGAAGTTTCTCAGAAAGCTTCTTTCTCTTTGTTATCGGAGGATATTTCCTTTGACCCTGTAGTCTTCAAAGGGATCCGAAATATCTGTTCTCAGATTCCACAGAAATAAGGCTAGCAAAGAGATCCAAAAAATACAGATGTAACTCCGTGAGATGAATTAACAGAACACTAAGCAGTTTCTCAGAAAGCTTCTTTCCAGATTTCATCTGAGGATATTTCCTTTTTCACCATAGCCCTCTATGGGCATCCAAATATCACTTTGCCAATTCGACGAGAACTGTCTTAGCGAAAGGCTCCTTGAGGGGAAAGCTCTAACTCTGTGAGATGATTTCACAGAACACAACGAAGTTTCTCAGAAAGCTTCTTTCTCTTTGTTATCGGAGGATATTTCCTTTGGCCCTATAGTCTTCAAAGGGATCCGAAATATCTCTTCTCAGATTCCACAGAAATAAGGTTAGCAAAGAGTTCCACGAAATACAGATGTAACTCTGTGCGAGGAATTAACAGAACACTAAGCAGTTTCTCAGAAATCTTCTTTCCAGATTTCATCTGAGGATATTTCCTTTTTCACCATAGCCCTCTATGGGCTTCCAAATATCACTTTGCCAATTCCACAAGAACTGTCTTAGCGAAAGGGTCCTTGAGGGGAAAGCTGTAACTCTGTGAGTTCATTTCACAGAACACAAGGAAGTTTCTCAGAAAGATTCTTTCTCTTTGTTATCGGAGGATAATTCCTTTGGCCCTATAGTCTTCAAAGGGATCCGAAATATCTGTTCTCAGATTCCACAGAAATAAGGTTAGCAAGGAGATACACGAAATACAGATGTAACTCTGTGAGATGAATTAACAGAACACTAAGCAGTTTCTCAGAAAGCTTCTTTCCAGATTTCATCTGAGTATATTTCCTTTTTCACCATAGCCCTCTATGGGCTTCCAAATATCACTTTGACAATTCCACAAGAACTGTCTTAGCAAAAGGCTCCTACAGGAGAAAGCTGTAACTCTGTGAGATGATTTCACAGAACACAACGAAGTTTCTCAGAAAGCTTCTTTCTCTTTTTTATCGGAGGATATTTCCTTTAGCCCTATAGTCTTCAAAGGGATCCGAAATATCTGTTCTCACATTCCACAGAAATAAGGCTAGCAAAGAGATCCACGAAATACTGATGTAACTCTGTGAGATGAATTAACCGAACACTAAGCAGTTTCTTAGAAAACTTCTTTCCAGATTTCATCTGAGGATATATCCTTTTTCACCATAGCCCTCTATGGGCTTCCAAATATCACTTTGCCAATTCCACAAGAACTGTCTTAGCGAAAGGCGCCTTGAGGGGAAAGCTCTAACTCTGTGAGATGATTTCACAGAACACAAAGACGTTTCTCAGAAAGCTTCTTTCTCTTTGTTATCGGAGGATATTTCCTTTGGCCCTATAGTCTTCAAAGGGATCCGAAATATCTGTTCTCAGATTCCACAGAAATAAGTCTCGCAAAGACATCCATGAAATACAGATGTAACTCTGTGAGATGAATTAACAGAACACTAAGCAGTTTCGCAGAAAGCTTCTTTCCATATTTCATCTGAGGATATTTCCTTTTTCACCATAGCCCTCTATGGGCTTCCAAATATCACTTTGCCAATTCCACAAGAACTGTCTTAGAGAAAGGCTCCTTGAGGGGAAAGCTGCAACTCTGTGAGATGATTTCACAGAACACAACGAAGTTTCTCAGAAAGCTTCTTTCTCTCTGTTATCGGAGGATATTTCCTTTGGCCCTATAGTCTTCAAAGGGATCCGAAATATCTGTTCTCAGATTCCACAGAAATAAGGCTAGCAAGGAGATACACGAAATACAGGTGTAACTCCGTGAGATGAATTAACAGAACACTAAGCAGTTTCTCAGAAAGCTTCTTTCCAGATTTCATCTGAGGATATTTCCTTTTTCACCATAGCCCTCTTTGGGCTTCCAAATATCACTTTGCCAATTCCACAAAAACTGTCTTAGCGAAAGGCTCCTTGAGGGGAAAGCTGTAACTCTGTGAGATGATTTCACAGAACACAACGAAGTTTCTCAGAAAGCTTCTTTCTCTTTGTTATCGGAGGATATTTCCTTTGGCCCTATAGTCTTCAAAGGGATCCGAAATATCTGTTCTAAGATTCCACAGAAATAAGGTTAGCAAAGAGTTCCACGAAATACAGATGTAACTCTGTGCGATGAATTAACAGAACACTAAGCTGTTTCTCAGAAAGCTTCTTTCCAGATTTCATCTGAGGATATTTCCTTTTTCACCATAGCCCTCTATGGGCTTCCAAATATCACTTTGCCAATTCCACAAGTACTGTCTGAGAGAAAGGCTCCTTGAGGGGAAAGCTGCAACTCTGTGAGATGATTTCACGGAACACAACGAAGTTTCTCAGAAAGCTTCTTTCTCTTTGTTATCGGAGGATATTTCCTTTGACCCTTTAGTCTTCAAAGGGATCCGAAATATCTGTTCTCAGATTCCACAGAAATAAGTCTAGCAAAGACATCCATGAAATACAGATGTAACTCTGTGAGATGAATTAACAGAGCACTAAGCAGTTTCTCAGAAAGCTTCTTTCCAAATTTCATCTGAGGATATTTCCTTTTTCACCATAGCCCTCTATGGGCTTCCAAATATCACTTTGCCAATTCCACAAGAACTCTCTTAGCGAAAGGCTCCTTGAGTGGAAAGCAGTAACTCTGTGAGATGATTTCACAGAACACAACGAAGTTTCTCAGAAAGCTTCTTTCTCTTTGTTATCGGAGGATATTTCCTTTGACCCTATAGTCTTCAAAGGGATCCGAAATATCTGTTTTCAGATTCCACAGAAATAAGTCTAGCAAAGACATCCATGAAATACAGATGTAACTCTGTGAGATGAATTAACAGAACACTAAGCAGTTTCTCAGAAAGCTTCTTTCCAGATTCATCTGAGTATATTTCCTTTTCACCATAGCCCTCTATTTGCTTCCAAATATCACTTTGCCAATTCCAGAAGAACTGTCTTAGCGAAAGGCTCCTTGAGGGGAAAGCTGTAACTCTGTGAGATGATTTCACAGAACACAACGAAGTTTCTCAGAAAGCTTCTTTCTCTCTGTTATCGGAAGATATTTCCTTTGGCCCTATAGTCTTCAAAGGAATCCGACATATCTGTTCTCAGACTCCACAGAAATAAGGCTAGCAAAGAGATCCACGAAATACTGATGTAACTCTGTGAGATGAATTAACAGAACACTAAGCATTTTCTCAGAAAGCTTCTTTCCAGATTTCATCTGAGGATATTTCCTTTTTCACCATAGCCCTCTATGGGCTTCCAAATATCACTTTGCCAATTCCACAAGAACTGTCTTAGCGAAAGGATCCCTGAGGGGAAAGCTGCAACTCAGTGTGATGATTTCACAGAACACAACGAAGTTTCTCAGAAAGCTTCTTTCTCTTTGTTATCGGAGGATATTTCCTTTGGCCCTGTAGTCTTCAAAGGGATCCGAAATATCTGTTCTCAGATTCCACAGAAATAAGTCTCGCAAAGACATCCATGAAATACAGATGTAACTCTGTGAGATGAATTAGCAGAACACTAAGCAGTTTCTCAGAAAGCTTCTTTCCAGATTTCATCTGAGGGTATTTCCTTTTTCAACATAGCCCACTATGGGCTTCCAAATATCACGTTGCCAATTCCACAAGAACTGTCTTAGCGAAATGCTCCTTGAGGGGAAAGCTGTAACTCTGTGAGATGATTTCAAAGAAGACAACAAAGTTTCTCAGAAAGCTTCTTTCTCTTTGTTATCGGAGGATATTTCCTTTGGCCCTATAGTCTTCAAAGGGATCCGAAATATCTGTTCTCAGATTCCACAGAAATAAGGCGAGCAAAGAGATCCACGAAATATAGATGTAACTCTGTGAGATGAATTAGCAGAACACTAAGCAGTTTCTCAGAAAGCTTCTTTCCAGATTTCATCTGAGGATATTTCCTTTTTCACCATAGCCCTCTATGGGCTTCCAAATATCACTTTGCCAATTCCACAAGAACTGTCTTAGAGAAAGGCTCCTTGAGGGGAAAGCTGCAACTCTGTGAGATGATTTCACGGAACACAACGAAGTTTCTCAGAAAGCTTCTTTCTCTTTGTTATCGGAGGATATTTCCTTTGACCCTGTAGTCTTCAAAGGGATCCGAAATATCTGTTCTCAGATTCCACAGAAATAAGGCTAGCAAAGAGATCCAAAAAATACAGATGTAACTCCGTGAGATGAATTAACAGAACACTAAGCAGTTTCTCAGAAAGCTTCTTTCCAGATTTCATCTGAGGATATTTCCTTTTTCACCATAGCCCTCTATGGGCATCCAAATATCACTTTGCCAATTCCACGAGAACTGTCTTAGCGAAAGGCTCCTTGAGGGGAAAGCTGTAACTCTGTGAGATGATTTCACAGAACACAACGAAGTTTCTCAGAAAGCTTCTTTCTCTTTGTTATCGGAGGATATTTCCTTTGGCCCTATAGTCTTCAAAGGGATCCGAAATATCTGTTCTCAGATTCCACAGAAATAAGGTTAGCAAAGAGTTCCACGAAATACAGATGTAACAATGTGCGATGAATTAACAGAACACTAAGCAGCTTCTCAGAAAGCTTCTTTCCAGATTTCATCTGAGGATATTTCCTTTTTCACCATAGCCCTCTATGGGCCTCCAAATATCACTTTGCCAATTCCACAAGAACTGTCTTAGCGAAAGGGTCCTTGAGGGGAAACCTGTAACTCTGTGAGTTTTTTTCACAGAACACAAGGAAGTTTCTCAGAAAGATTCTTTCTCTTTGTTATCGGAGGATATTTCCTTTGGCCCTATAGTCTTCAAAGGGATCCGAAATATCTGTTCTCAGATTCCACAGAAATAAGGCTAGCAAGGAGATACACGAAATACAGATGTAACTCTGTGAGATGAATTAACCGAACACTAAGCAGTTTCTCAGAAAGCTTCTTTCCAGATTTCATCTGAGTATATTTCCTTTTTCACCATAGCCCTCTATGGGCTTCTAAATATCACTTTGACAATTCCACAAGAACTGTCTTAGCGAAAGGCTCCTACAGGAGAAAGCTGTAACTCTGTGAGATGATTTCACAGAACACAACGAAGTTTCTCAGAAAGCTTCTTTCTCTTTTTTATCGGAGGATATTTCCTTTAGCCCTATAGTCTTCAAAGGGATCCGAAATATCTGTTCTCACATTCCACAGAAATAAGGCTAGCAAAGAGATCCACGAAATACTGATGTAACTCTGTGAGATGAATTAACCGAACACTAAGCAGTTTCTTAGAAAGCTTCTTTCCAGATTTCATCTGAGGATATATCCTTTTTCACCATAGCCCTCTATGGGCTTCCAAATATCACTTTGCCAATTCCACAAGAACTGTATTAGCGAAAGGCTCCTTGAGGGGAAAGCTGTAACTCTGTGACATGATTTCACAGAACACAAAGAAGTTTCTCAGAAAGCTTCTTTCTCTTTGTTATCGGAGGATATTTCCTTTGGCCTTATAGTCTTCAAAGGGATCCGAAATATCTGTTCTCAGATTCCACAGGAATAAGGCTAGCAAAGACATCCATGAAATACAGATGTAACTCTGTGAGATGAATTAACAGAACACTAAGCAGTTTCTCAGAAAGCTTCTTTCCAGATTTCATCTGAGGATATTTCCTTTTTCACCATAGCCCTCTATTTGCTTCCAAATATCACTTTGCCAATTCCCCAAGAACTGTCTTAGCGAAAGGCTCCTTGAGGGGAAAGCTGTAACTCTGTGAGATGATTTCACAGAACACAACGAAGTTTCTCAGAAAGCTTCTTTCTCTCTGTTATCGGAGGATATTTCCTTTGGCCCTATAGTCTTCAAAGGGATCCGACATATCTGTTCTCAGATTCCACAGAAATAAGGCTAGCAAAGAGATCCACGAAATACTGATGTAACTCTGTGAGATGAATTAACAGAACACTAAGCAGTTTCTCAGAAAGCTTCTTTCCAGATTTCATCTGAGGATATTTCCTTTTTCACCATCGCCCTCTATGGGCTTCCAAATATCACTTTGCCAATTCCACAAGAACTGTCTTAGCGAAAGGATCCCTGAGGGGAAAGCTGCAACTCTGTGAGATTATTTCACAGAACACAACGAAGTTTCTCAGAAAGCTTCTTTCTCTTTGTTATCGGAGGATATTTCCTTTGGCCCTATAGTCTTCAAAGGGATCCGAAATATCTGTTCTCAGATTCCACAGAAATAAGTCTCGCAAAGACATCCATGAAATACAGATGTAACTCTGTGAGATGAATTAGCAGAACACTAAGCAGTTTCTCAGAAAGCTTCTTTCCAGATTTCATCTGAGGATATTTCCTTTTTCACCATAGCCCTCTATGGGCTTCCAAATATCACGTTGCCAATTCCACAAGAACTGTCTTAGCGAAATGCTCCTTGAGGGGAAAGCTGTAACTCTGTGAGATGATTTCAAAGAAGACAACGAAGATTCTCAGAAAGCTTCTTTCTCTTTGTTATCGGAGGATATTTCCTTTGACCCTATAGTCTGCAAAGGGATCCGAAATATCTGTTCTCAGATTCCACAGAAATAAGGCTAGCAAAGAGATCCACGAAATACAGATGTAACTCTGTGAGATGAATTAACAAAACACTAAGCAGTTTCTCAGAAAGCTTCTTTCCAGATTTCTTCTGAGGATATTTCCTTTTTCACCATAGCCCTCTTTGGGCTTCCAAATATCACTTTGCCAATTCCACAAGAACTGTCTTAGCGAAAGGCTCCTTGAGGGGAAAGCTGTAACTCTGTGAGATGATTTCACAGAACACAACGAAGTTTCTCAGAAAGCTTCTTTCTCTTTGTTATCGGAGGATATTTCCTTTGGCCCTATAGTCTTCAAAGGGATCCGAAATATCTGTTCTCAGATTCCACAGAAATAAGGTTAGCAAAGAGTTCCACGAAATACATATGTAACTCTGTGCGATGAATTAACAGAACACTAAGCAGTTTTTCAGAAAGCTTCTTTCCAGATTTCATCTGAGGATATTTCCTTCTTCACCATAGAACTCTATGGGCTTCCAAATATCACTTTGCCAATTCCACAAGAACTGTCTTAGAGAAAGGCTCCTTGAGGGGAAAGCTGCAACTCTGTGAGAGGATTTCACGGAACACAACGAAGTTTCGCAGAAAGCTTCTTTCTCTTTGTTATCGGACGATATTTCCTTTGTCCCTATAGTCTTCAAATGGATCCGAAATATCTGTTCTCAGATTCCACAGAAATAAGTCTAGCAAAAACATCCATGAAATACAGATGTAACCCTGTGAGATGAATTAACAGAACACTAAGCAGTTTCTCAGAAAGCTTCTTTCCAAATTTCATCTGAGGATATTTCCTTTTTCACCATAGCCCTCTATGGGCTTCCAAATATCACTTTGCCAATTCCACAAGAACTCTCTTAGCGAAAGGGTCCTTGAGTGGAAAGCTGTAACTCTGTGAGATGACTTCACAGAATACAACGAAGTTTCTCAGAAAGCTTCTTTCTCTTTGTTATCGGAGGATATTTCCTTTGGCCCTGTAGTCTTCAAAGGGATCCGAAATATCTGTTCTCAGATTCCACAGAAATAAGGCTAGCAAAGAGATCCACGAAATACAGATGTAACTCTGTGAGATGAATTAACAGAACACTAAGCAGTTTCTCAGAAAGCTTCTTTCCAGATTTCATCTGAGGATATTTCCTATTTCACCATAGCCCTCTATGGGCTTCCAAATATCACTTTGCCAATTCCACAAGAACTGTCTTAGTGAAAGGCTCCTTGAGGGGAAAGCTGTAACTCTGTGAGTTCATTTCACAGAACACAACGAAGTTTCTCAGAAAGATTCTTTCTCTTTGTTATCGGAGGATATTTCCTTTGGCCCTATAGTCTTCAAAGGGATCCGAAATATCTGTTCTCAGATTCCTCAGAAATAAGGCTAGCAAGGAGATACACGAAATACAGATGTAACTCCGTGAGATGAATTAACAGAACACTAAGCAGTTTCTCAGAAAGCTTCTTTCCAGATTTCATCTGAGGATATTTCCTTTTTCACCATAGCCCTCTTTGGGCTTCCAAATATCACTTTGCCAATTCCACAAGAACTGTCTTAGCGAAAGGCTCCTTGAGGGGAAAGCTGTAACTCTGTGAGATGATTTCACAGAACACAACGAAGTTTCTCAGAAAGCTTCTTTCTCTTTGTTATCGGAGGATATTTCCTTTGGCCCTATAGTCTTCAAAGGGATCCGAAATATCTGTTCTAAGATTCCACAGAAATAAGGTTAGCAAAGAGTTCCACGAAATACAGATGTAACTCTGTGCGATGAATTAACAGAACACTAAGCTGTTTCTCAGAAAGCTTCTTTCCAGATTTCATCTGAGGTTATTTCCTTTTTCACCGTAGCCCTCTATGGGCTTCCAAATATCACTTTGCCAATTCCACAAGTACTGTCTGAGAGAAAGGCTCCTTGAGGGGAAAGCTGCAACTCTGTGAGATGATTTCACGGAACACAACGAGGTTTCTCAGAAAGCTTCTTTCTCTTTGTTATCGGAGGATATTTCCTTTGACCCTTTAGTCTTCAAAGGGATCCGAAATATCTGTTCTCAGATTCCACAGAAATAAGTCTAGCAAAGACATCCATGAAATACAGATGTAACTCTCTGAGATGAATTAACAGAGCACTAAGCAGTTTCTCAGAAAGCTTCTTTCCAGATTTCATCTGAGGATATTTCCTTTTTCACCATAGCCCTCTATGGGCTTCCAAATATCACTTTGCCAATTCCACAAGAACTGTCTTAGCGAAAGGATCCCTGAGGGGAAAGCTGCAACTCTGTGAGATGATTTCACAGAACACAACGAAGTTTCTCAGAAAGCTTCTTTCTCTTTGTTATCGGAGGATATTTCCTTTGGCCCTATAGTCTTCAAAGGGATCCGAAATATCTGTTCTCAGATTCCACAGAAATAAGTCTCGCAAAGACATCCATGAAATACAGATGTAACTCTGTGAGATGAATTAACAGAACACTAAGCAGTTTCTCAGAAAGCTTCTTTCCAGATTTCATCTGAGGATATTTCCTTTTTCACCATAGCCCTCTATGGGCTTCCAAATATCACTTTGCCAATTCCACAAGAACTGTCTTAGCGAAATGCTCCTTGAGGGGAAAGCTGTAACTCTGTGAGATGATTTCAACGAACACAACGAAGTTTCTCAGAAAGCTTCTTTCTCTTTGTTATCCGAGGATATTTCCTTTGGCCCTATAGTCTTCAAAGGGACCCGAAATATCTGTTCTCAGATTCCACAGAAATAAGGCTAGCAAAGTGATCCACGAAATACAGATGTAACTCTGTGAGATGAATTAACAGAACACTAAGCAGTTTCTCAGAAAGCTTCTTTCCAGATTTCAACTGAGGATATTTCCTTTTTCACCATAGCCCTCTATGGGCTTCCAAATATCACTTTGCCAATTCCACAAGAACTGTCTTAGCGAAAGGATCCCTGAGGGGAAAGCTGCAACTCTGTGAGATGATTTCACAGAACACAACGAAGTTTCTCAGAAAGCTTCTTTCTCTTTTTTATCGGAGGATATTTCCTTTGGCCCTATAGTCTTCAAAGGGATCCGAAATATCTGTTCTCAGATTCCACAGAAATAAGTCTCGCAAAGACATCCATGAAATACAGATGTAACTCTGTGAGATGAATTAGCAGAACACTAAGCAGTTTCTCAGAAAGCTTCTTTCCAGATTTCATCTGAGGATATTTCCTTTTTCACCATAGCCCTCTATGGGCTTCCAAATATCACGTTGCCAATTCCACAAGAACTGTCTTAGCGAAAGGCTCCTTGAGGGGAAAGCTGCAACTCTGTGAGAGGATTTCACGGAACACAACGAAGTTTCTCAGAAAGCTTCTTTCTCTTTGTTATCGGAGGATATTTCCTTTGACCCTATAGTCTGCAAAGGGATCCGAAATATCTGTTCTCAGATTCCACAGAAATAAGGCTAGCAAAGAGATCCACGAAATACAGATGTAACTCTGTGAGATGAATTAACAAAACACTAAGCAGTTTCTCAGAAAGCTTCTTTCCAGATTTCATCTGAGGATATTTCCTTTTTCACCATAGCCCTCTTTGGGCTTACAAATATCACTTTGCCATTTCCACAAGAACTCTCTTAGCGAAAGTCTCCTTGAGGGGAAAGCTGTAACTCTGTGAGATGATTTCACAGAACACAACGAAGTTTCTCAGAAAGCTTCTTTCTCTTTGTTATCGGAGGATATTTCCTTTGGCCCTATAGTCTTCAAAGGGATCCGAAATATCTGTTCTCAGATTCCACAGAAATAAGGTTAGCAAAGAGTTCCACGAAATACATATGTAACTCTGTGCGTTGAATTAACAGAACACTAATCAGTTTCTCAGAAAGCTTCTTTCCAGATTTCATCTGAGGATATTTCCTTCTTCACCATAGAACTCTATGGGCTTCCAAATATCACTTTGCCAATTCCACAAGAACTGTCTTAGAGAAAGGCTCCTTGAGGGGAAAGCTGCAACTCTGTGAGAGGATTTCACGGAACACAACGAAGTTTCGCAGAAAGCTTCTTTCTCTTTGTTATCGGAGGATATTTCCTTTGGCCCTATAGTCTTCAAAGGGATCCGAAATATCTGTTCTCAGATTCCACAGAAATAAGGCTAGCAAGGAGATACACGAAATACAGATGTAACTCCGTTAGATGAATTAACAGAACACTAAGCAGTTTCTCAGAAAGCTTCTTTCCAGATTTCATCTGAGGATATTTCCTTTTTCTCCATAGCCCTCTTTGGGCTTCCAAATATCACTTTGCCAATTCCACAAGAACTGTCTTAGCGAAAGGCTCCTTGAGGGGAAAGCTGTAACTCTGTGAGATGATTTCACAGAACACAACGAAGTTTCTCAGAAAGCTTCTTTCTCTTTGTTATCGGAGGATATTTTCTTTGGCCCTATAGTCTTCAAAGGGATCCGAAATGTCTGTTCTAAGATTCCACAGAAATAAGGTTAGCAAAGAGTTCCACGAAATACAGATGTAACTCTGTGCGATGAATTAACAGAACACTAAGCAGTTTCTCAGAAAGCTTCTTTCCAGATTTCATCTGAGGATATTTCCTTTTTCACCATAGCCCTCTATGGGCTTCCAAATATCACTTTGCCAATTCCACAAGTACTGTCTGAGAGAAAGGCTCCTTGAGGGGAAAGCTGCAACTCTGTGAGATGATTTCACGGAACACAACGAAGTTTCTCAGAAAGATTCTTTCTCTTTGTTATCGGAGGATATTTCCTTTGACCCTTTAGTCTTCAAAGGGATCCGAAATATCTGTTCTCAGATTCCACAGAAATAAGGCTAGCAAAGACATCCATGAAATACAGATGTAACTCTGTGAGATGAATTAACAGAGCACTAAGCAGTTTCTCAGAAAGATTCTTTCCAAATTTCATCTGAGGATATTTCCTTTTTCACCATAGCCCTCTATGGGCTTCCAAATATCACTTTGCCAATTCCACAAGAACTCTCTTAGCGAAATGCTCCTTGAGTTGAAAGCAGTAACTCTGTGAGATGATTTCACAGAACACAACGAAGTTTCTCAGAAAGCTTCTTTCTCTTTGTTATCAGAGGATATTTCCTTTGGCCCTAGAGTCTTCAAAGGGATCCGAAATATCTGTTCTCAGATTCCACAGAAATAAGGCTAGCAAAGAGATCCACGAAATACAGATGTAACTCTGTGAGATGAATTAGCAGAACACTAAGCAGTTTCTCAGAAAGCTTCTTTCCAGATTTCATCTGAGGATATTTCCTTTTTCACCATAGCCCTCTATGGGCTTCCAAATATCACGTTGCCAATTCCACAAGAACTGTCTTAGCGAAATGCTCCTTGAGGGGAAAGCTGTAACTCTGTGAGATGATTTCAAAGAAGACAACGAAGTTTCTCAGAAAGCTTCTTTCTCTTTGTTATCGGAGAATATTTCCTTTGACCCTATAGTCTGCAAAGGGATCCGAAATATCTGTTCTCAGATTCCACAGAAATAAGGCTAGCAAAGAGATCCACGAAATACAGATGTAACTCTGTGAGATGAATTAACAAAACACTAAGCAGTTTCTCAGAAAGCTTCTTTCCAGATTTCATCTGAGGATATTTCCTTTTTCACCATAGCCCTCTTTGGGCTTACAAATATCACTTTGCCAATTCCACAAGAACTCTCTTAGCGAAAGGCTCCTTGAGGAGAAAGCTGTAACTCTGTGAGATGATTTCACAGAACACAACGAAGTTTCTCAGAAAGCTTCTTTCTCTTTGTTATCAGAGGATATTTCCTTTGGCCCTATAGTCTTCAAAGGGATCCGAAATATCTGTTCTCAGATTCCACAGAAATAAGGTTAGCAAAGAGTTCCACGAAATACATATGTAACTCTGTGCGATGAATTAACAGAACACTAAGCAGTTTCTCAGAAAGCTTCTTTCCAGATTTCATCTGAGGATATTTCCTTCTTCACCATAGAACTCTATGGGCTTCCAAATATCACTTTGCCAATTCCACAAGAACTGTCTTAGAGAAAGGCTCCTTGAGGGGAAAGCTGCAACTCTGTGAGAGGATTTCACGGAACACAACGAAGTTTCGCAGAAAGCTTCTTTCTCTTTGTTATGGGAGGATATTTCCTTTGGCCCTATAGTCTTCAAAGGGATCCGAAATATCTGTTCTCAGATTCCACAGAAATAAGGCTAGCAAGGAGATACACGAAATACAGATGTAACTCCGTTAGATGAATTAACAGAACACTAAGCAGTTTCTCAGAAAGCTTCTTTCCAGATTTCATCTGAGGATATTTCCTTTTTCATCATAGCCCTCTTTGGGCTTCCGAATATCACTTTGCCAATTCCACAAGAACTGTCTTAGCGAAAGGCTCCTTGAGGGGAATGCTGTAACTCTGTGAGATGATTTCACAGAACACAACGAAGTTTCTCAGAAAGCTTCCTTCTCTTTGTTATCGGAGGATATTTTCTTTGGCCCTATAGTCTTCAAAGGGATCCGAAATGTCTGTTCTAAGATTCCACAGAAATAAGGTTAGCAAAGAGTTCCACGAAATACAGATGTAACTCTGTGCGATGAATTAACAGAACACTAAGCAGTTTCTCAGAAAGCTTCTTTCCAGATTTCATCTGAGGATATTTCCTTCTTCACCATAGAACTCTATGGGCTTCCAAATATCACTTTGCCAATTCCACAAGAACTGTCTTAGAGAAAGGCTCCTTGAGGGGAAAGCTGCAACTCTGTGAGAGGATTTCACGGAACACAACGAAGTTTCGCAGAAAGCTTCTTTCTCTTTGTTATGGGAGGATATTTCCTTTGGCCCTATAGTCTTCAAAGGGATCCGAAATATCTGTTCTCAGATTCCACAGAAATAAGGCTAGCAAGGAGATACACGAAATACAGATGTAACTCCGTTAGATGAATTAACAGAACACTAAGCAGTTTCTCAGAAAGCTTCTTTCCAGATTTCATCTGAGGATATTTCCTTTTTCATCATAGCCCTCTTTGGGCTTCCGAATATCACTTTGCCAATTCCACAAGAACTGTCTTAGCGAAAGGCTCCTTGAGGGGAATGCTGTAACTCTGTGAGATGATTTCACAGAACACAACGAAGTTTCTCAGAAAGCTTCTTTCTCTTTGTTATCGGAGGATATTTTCTTTGGCCCTATAGTCTTCAAAGGGATCCGAAATGTCTGTTCTAAGATTCCACAGAAATAAGGTTAGCAAAGAGTTCCACGAAATACAGATGTAACTCTGTGCGATGAATTAACAGAACACTAAGCAGTTTCTCAGAAAGCTTCTTTCCAGATTTCATCTGAGGATATTTCCTTTTTCACCATAGCCCTCTATGGGCTTCCAAATATCACTTTGCCAATTCCACAAGTACTGTCTGAGAGAAAGGCTCCTTGAGGGGAAAGCTGCAACTCTGTGAGATGATTTCACGGAACACAACGAAGTTTCTCAGAAAGCTTCTTTCTCTTTGTTATCGGAGGATATTTCCTTTGACCCTTTAGTCTTCAAAGGGATCCGAAATATCTGTTCTCAGATTCCACAGAAATAAGGCTAGCAAAGACATCCATGAAATACAGATGTAACTCTGTGAGATGAATTAACAGAGCACTAAGCAGTTTCTCAGAAAGCTTCTTTCCAAATTTCATCTGAGGATATTTCCTTTTTCACCATAGCCCTCTATGGGCTTCCAAATATCACTTTGCCAATTCCACAAGAACTCTCTTAGCGAAATGCTCCTTGAGTTGAAAGCAGTAACTCTGTGAGATGATTTCACAGAACACAACGAAGTTTCTCAGAAAGCTTCTTTCTCTTTGTTATCGGAGGATATTTCCTTTGACCCTATAGTCTTCAAAGGGATCCGAAATATCTGTTCTCAGATTCCACAGAAATAAGTCTCGCAAAGAGATCCACGAAATACAGATGTAACTCTGTGAGATGAATTAACAGAACACTAAGCAGTTTCTCAGAAAGCTTCTTTCCAGATTTCATCTGAGGATATTTCCTTTTTCACCATAGCCCTCTATGGGCTTCCAAATATCACTTTGCCAATTCCACAAGAACTGTCTTAGCGAAAGGCTCCTTGAGGGGAAAGCTGTAACTCTGTGTGTTCATTTCACAGAACACAACGAAGTTTCTCAGAAAGATTCTTTCTCTTTGTTATATGAGGATATTTCCTTTGGCCCTATAGTCTTCAAAGGGATCCGAAATATCTGTTCTCAGATTCCACAGAAATAAGGTTAGCAAGGAGATACACGAAATACAGATGTAACTCTGTGAGATGAATTAACAGAACACTAAGCAGTTTCTCAGAAAGCTTCTTTCCAGATTTCATCTGAGGATATTTCCTTTTTCACCATAGCCCTCTAGGGGCTTCCAAATATCACGTTGGCAATTCCACAAGAACTGTCTTAGCGAAATGCTCCTTGAGGGGAAAGCTGTAACTCTGTGAGATGATTTCAAAGAACACAACGAAGTTTCTCAGAAAGCTTCTTTCTCTTTGTTATCGGAGGATATTTCCTTTGGCCCTATAGTCTTCAAAGGGATCCGAAATATCTGTTCTCAGATTCCACAGAAATAAGGCTAGCAAAGAGATCCACGAAATACAGATGTAACTCTGTGAGATGAATTAACAAAACACTAAGCAGTTTCTCAGAAAGCTTCCTTCCAGATTTCATCTGAGGATATTTCCTTTTTCACCATAGCCCTCTATGGGCTTCCAAATATCACTTTGCCAATTCCACAAGAACTGTCTTAGCGAAAGGATCCCTGAGGGGAAAGCTGCAACTCTGTGAGATGATTTCACAGAACACAACGAAGTTTCTCAGAAAGCTTCTTTCTCTTTGTTATCCGAGGATATTTCCTTTGGCCCTATAGTCTTCAAAGGGACCCGAAATATCTGTTCTCAGATTCCACAGAAATAAGGCTAGCAAAGAGATCCACGAAATACAGATGTAACTCTGTGAGATGAATTAACAGAACACTAAGCAGTTTCTCAGAAAGCTTCTTTCCAGATTTCATCTGAGGATATTTCCTTTTTCACCATAGCCCTCTATGGGCTTCCAAATATCACTTTGCCCATTCCACAAGAACTGTCTTAGTGAAAGGCTCCTTGAGGGGAAAGCTGCAACTCTGTGAGATGATTTCACAGAACACAACGAAGTTTCACAGAAAGCTTCTTTCTCTTTGTTATCGGAGGATATTTCCTTTGACCCTATTGTCTTCAAAGGGATCCGAAATATCTGTTCTCAGATTCCACAGAAATAAGTCTAGCAAAGACATCCATGAAATACAGATGTAACTCTGTGAGATGAATTTACAGAACACTAAGCAGTTTCTCAGAAAGCTTCTTTCCAGATTTCATCTGAGGATATTTCCTTTTTGACCATAGCCCTCTATGGGCTTCCAAATATCACTTTGCCAATTCCACAAGAACTGTCTTAGCGAAAGGCTCCTTGAGGGGAATGCTGTAACTCTGTGAGATGATTTCACAGAACACAACGAAGTTTCTCAGAAAGCTTCTTTCTCTTTGTTATGGGAGGATATTTCCTTTGGCCCTATAGTCTTCAAAGGGATCCGAAATATCTGTTCTCAGATTCCATAGAAATAAGGCTAGCAAAGAGATCCAGGAAATACAGATGTAACTCTGTGAGATGAATTAACAGAACACTAAGCAGTTTCTCAAAAGCTTCTTTCCAGATTTCATCTGAGGATATTTCCTTTTTCACCATAGCCCTCTATGGGCTTCCAAATATCACTTTGCCAATTCCACAAGAACTGTCTTATCGAAAGGCTCCTTGAGGGGAAAGCTGCAACTCTGTGAGATGATTTCACGGAACACAACGAAGTTTCTCAGAAAGCTTCTTTCTCTTTGTTATCGGAGGATATTTCCTTTGGCCCTATAGTCTTCAAAGGGATCCGAATTATCTATTCTCATATTCCACAGAAATAAGTCTAGCAAAGACATCCATGAAATACAGATGTAACTCTGTGAGATGAATTAACAGAACACTAAGCAGTATCTCAGAAAGCTTCTTTCCAGATTTCATCTGAGGATATTTCCTTTTTCACCATAGCCCTCTATGGGCTTCCAAATATCACTTTGCCAATTCCACAAGAACTGTCTTAGCGAAAGGCTCCTTGAGGGGAAAGCTGTAACTCTGTGAGTTCATTTCACAGAACACAACGAAGTTTCTCAGAAAGATTCTTTCTCTTTGTTATCGGAGGATATTTCCTTTGGCCCTATAGTCTTCAAAGGGATCCGAAATATCTGTTCTCAGAATCCACAGAAATAAGGCTAGCAAGGAGATACACGAAATACAGATGTAACTCTGTGAGATGAATTAACAGAACACTAAGCCGTTTCTCAGAAAGTTTCTTTCCAGATTTCATCTGAGGATATTTCCTTTTTCACCATAGCCCTCTATGGGCTTCCAAATATCACTTTGCCAATTCCACAAGAACTGTCTTAGCGAAAGGCTCCTTGAGGGGAAAGCTGTAACTCTGTGAGATGATTTCACAGAACACAACGAAGTTTCTCAGAAAGCTTCTTTCTCTTTGTTATCGGAGGATATTTCCTTTGACCCTATAGTCTTCAAAGGGATCCGAAATATCTGTTCTCAGATTCCACAGAAATAAGGCTAGCAAAGAGATCCACGAAATACTGATGTAACTCTGTGAGATGAATTAACAGAACACTAAGCAGTTTCTCAGAAAGCTTCTTTCCAGATTTCATCTGAGGATATATCCTTTTTCACCATAGCCCTCTATGGGCTTCCAAATATAACTTTGCCAATTCCACAAGAACTGTATTTGCGAAATGCTCCTTGAGGGGAAAGCTGTTACTCTGTGAGATGATTTCAAAGAACTCAACGAAGTTTCTGAGAAAGCTTCTTTCTCTTTGTTATCGGAGGATATTTCCTTTGGCCCTATAGTCTTCAAAGGGATCCGAAATATCTATTCTCAGATTCCACAGAAATAAGTCTAGCAAAGACATCCATGAAATACAGATGTAACTCTGTGAGATGAATTAACAGAACACTAAGCAGTTTCTCAGAAAGCTTCTTTCCAGATTTTATCTGAGGATATTTCCTTTTTCACCATAGCCCTCTATGGGCTTCCAAATATCACTTTGCAAATTCCACAAGAACTGTCTTAGCGAAAGGCTCCTTGAGGGGAAAGCTGTAACTCTGTGAGTTCATTTCACTGAACACAACGAAGTTTCTCAGAAAGATTCTTTCTCTTTGTTATCGTAGGATATTTCCTTTGGCCCTATAGTCTTCAAAGGGATCCGAAATATCTGTTCTCAGATTCCACAGAAATAAGGCTAGCAAGGAGATACACGAAATACAGATGTAACTCTGTGAGATGAATTAACAGAACACTAAGCAGTTTCTCAGAAAGTTTCTTTCCAGATTTCATCTGAGGATATTTCCTTTTTCACCATAGCCCTCTATGGGCTTCCAAATATCACATTGCCAATTCCACAAGAACTGTCTTAGCGAAAGGCTCCTTGAGGGGAAAGCTGTAACTCTGTGAGATGATTTCACAGAACACAACGAAGTTTCTCAGAAAGCTTCTTTCTCTTTGTTATCGGAGGATATTTCCTTTGGCCCTATAGTCTTCAAAGGGATCCGAAATATCTGTTCTCAGATTCCACAGAAATAAGGCTAGCAAAGAGATCCACGAAATACTGATGTAACACTGTGAGATGAATTAACAGAACACTAAGCAGTTTCTTAGAAAGCTTCTTTCCAGATTTCATCTGAGGATATATCCTTTTTCACCATAGCCCTCTATGGGCTTCCAAATATCACTTTGCCAATTCCACAAGAACTGTCTTAGCAAAAGGCTCCTTGAGGGGAAAGCTGTAACTCTGTGAGATGATTTCACAGAACACAAAGAAGTTTCTCAGAAAGCTTCTTTCTCTTTGTTATCGGAGGATATTTCCTTTGGCCCTATAGTCTTCAAAGGGATCCGAAATATCTGTTCTCAGATTCCACACAAAAAAGGCTAGCAAAGAGATCCATGAAATACGGATGTAACTCTGTGAGATGAATTAACAGAACACTAAGCAGTTTCTCAGAAAGCTTCTTTCCAGATTTCATCTGAGGATATTTCCTTTTTCAACATAGCCCTCTATGGGCTTCCAAATATCACTTTGCCAATTCCACAAGAACTGTCTTAGCGAAAGTCTCCTTGAGGGGAAAGCTGTAACTCTGTGAGATGATTTCACAGAACACAACGAAGTTTCTCCGAAAGCTTCTTTCGCTTTGTTATCGGAGGATATTTCCTTTGGCCCTATAGTCTTCAAAGGGATCCGAAATATCTGTTCTCAGATTCCACAGAAATAAGGCTAGCAAAGAGATCCACGAAATACAGATGTAACTCTGTGAGATGAATTAACAGAACACTAAGCAGTTTCTCAGAAAGCTTCTTTCCAGATTTCATCTGAGGATATCTCCTTTTTCACCATAGCCCTCTATGGGCTTCCAAATATCACTTTGCCAATTCCACAAGAACTGTCTTAGAGAAAGGCTCCTTGAGGGGAAAGCTGCAACTCTGTGAGATGATTTCACGGAACACAACGAAATTTCACAGAAAGCTTCTTTCTCTTTGTTATCGGAGGATATTTCCTGTGACCCTATAGTCTTCAAAGGGATCCGAAATATCTGTTCTCAGATTCCAAAGAAATAAGTCTAGCAAAGACATCCATGAAATACAGATGTAACTCTGTGAGATGAATTAACAGAACACTAAGCAGTTTCTCAGAAAGCTTCTTTCCAGATTTCATCTGAGGATATTTCCTTTTTGACCATAGCCCTCTATGGGCTTCCAAATATCACTTTGCCAATTCCACAAGAACTGTCTTAGCGAAAGGCTCCTTGAGGGGAAAGCTGTAACTCTGTGAGATGATTTCACAGAACACAACGAAGTTTCTCAGAAAGCTTCTTTCTCTTTGTTATGGGAGGATATTTCCTTTGGCCCTATAGTCTTCAGAGGGATCCGAAATATCTGTTCTCAGATTCCACAGAAATAATCTCGCAAAGACATCCATGAAATACAGATGTAACTCTGTGAGATGAATTAACAGAACACTAAGAAGTTTCTCAGAAAGCTTCTTTCCAGCTTTAATCTGAGGATATTTCCTTTTTCACCATAGCCCTCTATGGGCTTCCAAATATCACTTTGCCAATTCCACAAGAACTGTCTTTGCGAAATGCTCCTTGAGGGGAAAGCTGTTACTCTGTGAGATGATTTCAAAGAACCCAACGAAGTTTCTGAGAAAGCTTCTTTCTCTTTGTTATCGGAGGATATTTCCTTTGGCCCTATAGTCTTCAAAGGGATCCGAAATATCTGTTCTCAGATTCCACAGAAATAAGGCTAGCAAAGAGATCCACGAAATACAGATGTAACTCTGTGAGATGAATTAACAGAACACTAAGCAGTTTCTCAAAAGCTTCTTTCCAGATTTCATCTGAGGATATTTCCTTTTTCACCATCGCCCTCTATGGGCTTCCAAATATCACTTTGCCAATTCCACAAGAACTGTCTTAGAGAAAGGCTCCTTGAGGGGAAAGCTGCAACTCTGTGAGATGATTTCACGGAACACAACGAAGTTTCTCAGAAAGCTTCTTTCTCTTTGTTATCGGAGGATATTTCCTTTGGCCCTATAGTCTTCAAAGGGATCCGAAATATCTATTCTCAGATTCCACAGAAATAAGTCTAGCAAAGACATCCATGAAATACAGATGTAACTCTGTGAGATGAATTAACAGAACACTAAGCAGTTTCTCAGAAAGCTTCTTTCCAGATTTTATCTGAGGATATTTCCTTTTTCACCATAGCCCTCTATCTGCTTCCAAATATCACTTTGTCAATTCCACAAGAACTGTCTTAGCGAAAGGCTCCTTGAGGGGAAAGCTGTAACTCTGTGAGTTCATTTCACAGAACACAACGAAGTTTCTCAGAAAGATTCTTTCTCTTTGTTATCGGAGGATATTTCCTTTGGCCCTATAGTCTTCAAAGGGATCCGAAATATCTGTTCTCAGATTCCACAGAAATAAGTCTAGCAAGGAGATACACGAAATACAGATGTAACTCTGTGAGATGAATTAACAGAACACTAAGCAGTTTCTCAGAAAGTTTCTTTCCAGATTTCATCTGAGGATATTTCCTTTTTCACCATAGCCCTCTATGGGCTTCCAAATATCACTTTGCCAATTCCACAAGAACTGTCTTAGCGAAAGGCTCCTTGAGGGGAAAGCTGTAACTCTGTGAGATGATTTCACAGAACACAACGAAGTTTCTCAGAAAGCTTCTTTCTCTTTGTTATCGGAGGATATTTCCTTTGGCCCTATAGTCTTCAAAGGGATCCGAAATATCTGTTCTCAGATTCCACAGAAATAAGGCTAGCAAAGAGATCCACGAAATACTGATGTAACACTGTGAGATGAATTAACAGAACACTAAGCAGTTTCTTAGAAAGCTTCTTTCCAGATTTCATCTGAGGATATATCCTTTTTCACCATAGCCCTCTATGGGCTTCCAAATATCACTTTGCCAATTCCACAAGAACTGTCTTAGCAAAAGGCTCCTTGAGGGGAAAGCTGTAACTCTGTGAGATGATTTCACAGAACACAACGAAGTTTCTCCGAAAGCTTCTTTCTCTTTGTTATCGGAGGATATTTCCTTTGGCCCTATAGTCTTCAAAGGGATCCGAAATATCTGTTCTCAGATTCCACAGAAATAAGGCTAGCAAAGAGATCCACGAAATACAGATGTAACTCTGTGAGATGAATTAACAGAACACTAAGCAGTTTCTCAGAAAGCTTCTTTCCAGATTTCATCTGAGGATATCTCCTTTTTCACCATAGCCCTCTATGGGCTTCCAAATATCACTTTGCCAATTCCAGAAGAAGTGTCTTAGAGAAAGGCTCCTTGAGGGGAAAGCTGCAACTCTGTGAGATGATTTCACGGAACACAACGAAATTTCACAGAAAGCTTCTTTCTCTTTGTTATCGGAGGATATTTCCTGTGACCCTATAGTCTTCAAAGGGATCCGAAATATCTGTTCTCAGATTCCAAAGAAATAAGTCTAGCAAAGACATCCATGAAATACAGATGTAACTCTGTGAGATGAATTAACAGAACACTAAGCAGTTTCTCAGAAAGCTTCTTTCCAGATTTCATCTGAGGATATTTCCTTTTTGACCATAGCCCTCTATGGGCTTCCAAATATCACTTTGCCAATTCCGCAAGAACTGTCTTAGCGAAAGGATCCTTGAGGGGAAAGCTGTAACTCTGTGAGATGATTTCACAGAACACAACGAAGTTTCTCAGAAAGCTTCTTTCTCTTTGTTATGGGAGGATATTTCCTTTGGCCCTATAGTCTTCAAAGGGATCCGAAATATCTGTTCTCAGATTCCACAGAAATAAGGCTAGCAAAGAGATCCACGAAATACAGATGTAACTCTGTGAGATGAATTAACAGAACACTAAGGAGTTTCTCAGAAAGCTTCTTTCCAGATTTCATCTGAGGATATTTCCTTTTTCACCATAGCCCTGTATGGGCTTCCAAATATCACTTTGCGAATTCCACAAGAACTGTCTTAGCGAAAGGCTCCTTGAGGGTAAAGCTGTAACTCTGTGAGTTCATTTCACAGAACACAACGAAGTTTCTCAGAAAGATTCTTTCTCTTTGTTATCGGAGGATATTTCCTTTGGCCCTATAGTCTTCAAAGGGATCCGAAATATCTGTTCTCAGATTCCACAGAAATAAGGCTAGCAAGGAGATCCACGAAATACAGATGTAACCCTGTGAGATGAATTAACAGAACACTAAGCAGTTTCTCAGAAAGCTTCTTTCCAGATTTCATCTGAGGATATTTCCTTTTTCACCATAGCCCTCTATGGGCTTCCAAATATCACTTTGCCAATTCCACAAGAACTGTCTTAGCGAAAGGCTCCTTGAGGGGAAAGCTGTAACTCTGTGAGATGATTTCACAGAACACAACGAAGTTTCTCAGAAAGCTTCTTTCTCTTTGTTATCGGAGGATATTTCCTTTGGCCCTAGAGTCTTCAAAGGGATCCGAAATATCTGTTCTCAGATTCCACAGAAATAAGGCTAGCAAAGAGATCCACGAAATACTGATGTAACTCTGTGAGATGAATTAACAGAACACTAAGCAGTTTCTTAAAAGGTTCCTTCCAGATTTCATCTGAGGATATATCCTTTTTCACCATAGCCCTCTATGGGCTTCCAAATATCACTTTGCCAATTCCACAAGAACTGTGTAAGCGAAAGGCTCCTTGAGGGGAAAGCTGTAACTCTGTGAGATGATTTCACAGAACACAAAGAAGTTTCTCAGAAAGCTTCTCTCTCTTTGTTATCGGAGGATATTTCCTTTGGCCCTATGGTCTTCAAAGGGATCCGAAATATCTGTTCTCAGATTCCACAGAAATAAGGCTAGCGAAGAGATCCATGAAATACAGATGTAACTCCGTGAGATGAATTAACAGAACACTAAGCAGTTTCTCAGAAAGCTTCTTTCCATATTTCAACTGAGGATATTTCCTTTTTCACCATAGCCCTCTATGGGCTTCCCAATATCACTTTGCCAATTCCACAAGAACTGTCTTAGCGAAAGGCTCCTTGAGGGGAAAGCTGTAACTCTGTGAGATGATTTCACAGAACACAAAGAAGTTTCTCAGAAAGCTTCTTTCTCTTTGTTATCGGAGGATATTTCCTCTGGCCCTATAGTCTTCAAAGGGATCCGAAATATCTGTTCTCAGATTCCACAGAAACAAGGCTAGCAAAGACTTCCATGAAATACAGATGAAACTCTGTGAGATGAATTAACAGAACAATAAGCAGTTTCTCAGAAAGCTTCTTTCCAGATTTCACCTGAGGATATTTCTTTTTTCACCATAGCCCTCTATGGGCTTCCAAATATCACTTTGCCAATTCCACAAGAACTGTCTTAGCGAAAGGCTCCTTGAGGGGAAAGCTGTAACTCTGTGAGATGATTTCACAGAACACAACGAAGTTTCTCAGAAAGCTTCTTTCTCTTTGTTATCGGAGGTTATTTCCTTTGGCCCTATAGTCTTCAAAGGGATCCGACATATCTGTTCTCAGATTCCACAGAAATAAGGCTAGCAAAGACATCCACGAAATACAGATGTAACTCTGTGAGATGAATTAACAGAACACTAAGCAGTTTCTCAGAAAGGTTCTTCCCAGATTTCATCTGAGGATATTTCCTTTTTCACCACAGCCCTCTATGGGCTTCCAAATATCACTTTGCCAATTCCACAAGAACTGTCTTAGCGAAAGGCTCCTTGACGGGAAAGCTGTAACTCTGTGAGTTCATTTCACAGAACACAACGAAGTTTCTCAGAAAGATTATTTCTCTTAGTTATCGGAGGATATTTCCTCTGGCCCTATAGTCTTCAAAGGGATCCGAAATATCTGTTCTCAGATTCCACAGAAATAAGTCTAGCAAAGAGATCCAAGATATACAGATGTAACTCTGTGAGATGAATTAACAGAACACTAAGCAGTTTCTCAGAAAGCTTCTATCCAGATTTCATCTGAGGATATTTCCTTTTTCACCATAGCCCTCTATTTGTTTCCAAATATCACTTTGCCCATTCCACAAGAACTGTCTTAGCGAAAGGCTCCTTGAGGGGAAAGCTGTAACTCTGTGAGATGATTTCACAGAACACAACGAAGTTTCTCAGAAAGCTTCCTTCTCTCTGTTATCGGAGGATATTTCCTTTGGCCCTATAGTCTTCAGAGGGATCCGAAATATCTGTTCTCAGATTCCACAGAAATAAGTCTCGCAAAGACATCCATGAAATACAGATGTAACTCTGTGAGATGAATTAACAGAACACTAAGCAGTTTCTCAGAAAGCTTCTTTCCAGATTTCATCTGAGGATATTTCCTTTTTCAACATAGCCCTCTATGGGCTTCCAAATATCACTTTGCCAATTCCACAAGAACTGTCTTTGCGAAATGCTCCTTGAGGGGAAAGCTGTAACTCTGTGAGATGATTTCACAGAACACAACGAAGTTTCTCAAAAAGCTTCTTTCTCTTCGTTATCGGAGGTTATTTCCTTTGGCCCTATAGTCTTCAAAGGGATCCGACATATCTGTTCTCAGATTCCACAGAAATAAGGCTAGCAAGGAGATCCACGAAATACAGATGTAACTCTGTGAGATGAATTAACAGAACACTAAGCAGTTTCTCAGAAAGCTTCTTTCCAGAATTCATCTGAGGATATTTCCTTTTACACCACAGCCCTCTATGGGCTTCCAAATATCACTTTGCCAATTCCACAAGAACTGTCTTAGCGAAAGGCTCCTTGAGGGGAAAGCTGTAACTCTGTGAGATGATTTCACAGAACACAACGAAGTTTCTCAGAAAGCTTCTTTCTCTTTGTTATCGGAGGATATTTCCTTTGGCCCTATACTCTTCAAAGGGACCGAAATATCTTTTCTCAGATTCCACAGAAATAAGGCTAGCAAAGAGATCCACGAAATACAGATGTAGCTCTGTGAGATGAATTTAAAGAACACTAAGCAGTTTCTCACAAAGCTTCTTTCCAGATTTCAACTGAGGATATTTCCTTTTTCACCATAGCCCTCTAAGGGCTTCCAAATATCACTTTGCCATTTCCACAAGAACTGTCTTAGCCAAAGGCTCCTTGAGGGGAAAGCTGTAACTCTGTGAGATTACTTCACAGAACACAACGAAGTTTCTCAGAAAGCTTCTTTCTCTTTGTTATCAGAGGATATTTCCTTTGGCCCCATAGTCTTCAAAGGGATCCGAAATATCTGTTCTCAGATTCCACAGAAATAAGGCTAGCAAAGAGATCCACGAAATACAGAAGTAGCTCTGTGAGATGAATTTACTGAACACTAAGCAGTTTCTCACAAAGCTTCTTTCCAGATTTCATCTGAGGATATATCCTTTTTCACCATAGCCCTCTAAGGGCTTCCAAATATCACTTTGCCAATTCCACAAGAACTGTCTTAGCGAAAGGCTCCTTGAGGGGAAAGCTGTAACTCTGTGAGATGATTTCACAGAACACAACGAAGTTTCTCAGAAAGCTTCTTTCTCTTTGTTATCGGAGGATATTTCCTTTGGCCCTATAGTCTTCAAAGGGATCCGAAATATCTGTTCTCAGATTCCACAGAAACAAGGCTAGCAAAGACTTCCATGAAATACAGATGAAACTCTGTGAGATGAATTAACAGAACAATAAGCAGTTTCTCAGAAAGCTTCTTTCCAGATTTCACCTGAGGATATTTCTTTTTTCACCATAGCCCTCTATGGGCTTCCAAATATCACTTTGCCAATTCCACAAGAACTGTCTTAGCGAAAGGCTCCTTGAGGGGAAAGCTGTAACTCTGTGAGATGATTTCACAGAACACAACGAAGTTTCTCAGAAAGCTTCTTTCTCTTTGTTATCGGAGGTTATTTCCTTTGGCCCTATAGTCTTCAAAGGGATCCGACATATCTGTTCTCAGATTCCACAGAAATAAGGCTAGCAAAGACATCCACGAAATACAGATGTAACTCTGTGAGATGAATTAACAGAACACTAAGCAGTTTCTCAGAAAGGTTCTTCCCAGATTTCATCTGAGGATACTTCCTTTTTCACCACAGCCCTCTATGGGCTTCCAAATATCACTTTGCCAATGCCACAAGAACTGTCTTAGCGAAAGGCTCCTTGACGGGAAAGCTGTAACTCTGTGAGTTCATTTCACAGAACACAACGAAGTTTCTCAGAAAGATTCTTTCTCTTTGTTATCGGAGGATATTTCCTCTGGCCCTATAGTCTTCAAAGGGATCCGAAATATCTGTTCTCAGATTCCACAGAAATAAGTCTAGCAAAGAGATCCACGATATACAGATGTAACTCTGTGAGATGAATTAACAGAACACTAAGCAGTTTCTCAGAAAGCTTCTTTCCAGATTTCATCTAAGGATATTTCCTTTTTCACCATAGCCCTCTATTTGCTTCAAAACATCACTTTGCCAATTCCACAAGAACTGTCTTAGCGAAAGGCTCCTTGGGGGAAAGCTGCAACTCTGTGAGATGATTTCACAGAACACAAAGAAGTTTCTCACAAAGCTTCTTTCTCTTTGTTATCGGAGGATATTTCCTTTGGCCCTATAGTCTTCAAAGGGATCCGAAATATCTGTTCTCAGATTCCACAGAAACAAGGCTAGCAAAGACATCAACGAAATACAGATCTAACTCTGTGAGATGAATTAACAGAACACTAAGCAGTTTCTCAGAAAGCTTTTTTCCAGATTTCATCTGAGGATATTTCCTTTTTCACCATAGCCCTCTATGGGCTTCCAAATATCACTTTGCCAATTCCACAAGAACTGTCTTAGCGGAAGGCTCCTTGAGGGGAAAGCTGTAACTCTGAGAGATGATTTCACAAAACACAACGAAGTTTCTCAGAAAGCTTCTTTCTCTTTGTTATCGGAGGATATTTCCTTTGGCCCTATAGTCTTCAAAGGGAACCGAAATATCTGTTCTCAGATTCCACAGAAATAAGGCTAGCAAAGACATCCACGAAATACAGATGTAACTCTGTGAGATGAATTAACAGAACACTAAGCAGTTTCTCAGAAAGCTTCTTTCCAGAATTCATCTGAGGATATTTCCTTTTACACCACAGCCCTCTATGGGCTTCCAAATATCACTTTGCCAATTCCACAAGAACTGTCTTAGCGAAAGGCTCCTTGAGGGGAAAGCTGTAACTCTGTGAGATGATTTCACAGAACACAACGAAGTTTCTCAGAAAGCTTCTTTCTCTTTGTTATCGGAGGATATTTCCTTTGGCCCTATACTCTTCAAAGGGACCGAAATATCTTTTCTCAGATTCCACAGAAATAAGGCTAGCAAAGAGATCCACGAAATACAGATGTAGCTCTGTGAGATGAATTTAAAGAACACTAAGCAGTTTCTCACAAAGCTTCTTTCCAGATTTCAACTGAGGATATTTCCTTTTTCACCATAGCCCTCTAAGGGCTTCCAAATATCACTTTGCCATTTCCACAAGAACTGTCTTAGCCAAAGGCTCCTTGAGGGGAAAGCTGTAACTCTGTGAGATTACTTCACAGAACACAACGAAGTTTCTCAGAAAGCTTCTTTCTCTTTCTTATCAGAGGATATTTCCTTTGGCCCCATAGTCATCAAAGGGATCCGAAATATCTGTTCTCAGATTCCACAGAAATAAGGCTAGCAAAGAGATCCACGAAATACAGAAGTAGCTCTGTGAGATGAATTTACTGAACACTAAGCAGTTTCTCACAAAGCTTCTTTCCAGATTTCATCTGAGGATATATCCTTTTTCACCATAGCCCTCTAAGGGCTTCCAAATATCACTTTGCCAATTCCACAAGAACTGTCTTAGCGAAAGGCTCCTTGAGGGGAAAGCTGTAACTCTGTGAGATGATTTCACAGAACACAACGAAGTTTCTCAGAAAGCTTCTTTCTCTTTGTTATCGGAGGATATTTCCTTTGGCCCTATAGTCTTCAAAGGGATCCGAAATATCTGTTCTCAGATTCCACAGAAACAAGGCTAGCAAAGACTTCCATGAAATACAGATGAAACTCTGTGAGATGAATTAACAGAACAATAAGCAGTTTCTCAGAAAGCTTCTTTCCAGATTTCACCTGAGGATATTTCTTTTTTCACCATAGCCCTCTATGGGCTTCCAAATATCACTTTGCCAATTCCACAAGAACTGTCTTAGCGAAAGGCTCCTTGAGGGGAAAGCTGTAACTCTGTGAGATGATTTCACAGAACACAACGAAGTTTCTCAGAAAGCTTCTTTCTCTTTGTTATCGGAGGTTATTTCCTTTGGCCCTATAGTCTTCAAAGGGATCCGACATATCTGTTCTCAGATTCCACAGAAATAAGGCTAGCAAAGACATCCACGAAATACAGATGTAACTCTGTGAGATGAATTAACAGAACACTAAGCAGTTTCTCAGAAAGGTTCTTCCCAGATTTCATCTGAGGATATTTCCTTTTTCACCACAGCCCTCTATGGGCTTCCAAATATCACTTTGCCAATTCCACAAGAACTGTCTTAGCGAAAGGCTCCTTGACGGGAAAGCTGTAACTCTGTGAGTTCATTTCACAGAACACAACGAAGTTTCTCAGAAAGATTCTTTCTCTTTGTTATCGGAGGATATTTCCTCTGGCCCTATAGTCTTCAAAGGGATCCGAAATATCTGTTCTCAGATTCCACAGAAATAAGTCTAGCAAAGAGATCCACGATATACAGATGTAACTCTGTGAGATGAATTAACAGAACACTAAGCAGTTTCTCAGAAAGCTTCTTTCCAGATTTCATCTAAGGATATTTCCTTTTTCACCATAGCCCTCTATTTGCTTCAAAACATCACTTTGCCAATTCCACAAGAACTGTCTTAGCGAAAGGCTCCTTGGGGGAAAGCTGCAACTCTGTGAGATGATTTCACAGAACACAAAGAAGTTTCTCACAAAGCTTCTTTCTCTTTGTTATCGGAGGATATTTCCTTTGGCCCTATAGTCTTCAAAGGGATCCGAAATATCTGTTCTCAGATTCCACAGAAACAAGGCTAGCAAAGACATCAACGAAATACAGATCTAACTCTGTGAGATGAATTAACAGAACACTAAGCAGTTTCTCAGAAAGCTTTTTTCCAGATTTCATCTGAGGATATTTCCTTTTTCACCATAGCCCTCTATGGGCTTCCAAATATCACTTTGCCAATTCCACAAGAACTGTCTTAGCGGAAGGCTCCTTGAGGGGAAAGCTGTAACTCTGAGAGATGATTTCACAAAACACAACGAAGTTTCTCAGAAAGCTTCTTTCTCTTTGTTATCGGAGGATATTTCCTTTGGCCCTATAGTCTTCAAAGGGAACCGAAATATCTGTTCTCAGATTCCACAGAAATAAGGCTAGCAAAGACATCCACGAAATACAGATGTAACTCTGTGAGATGAATTAACAGAACACTAAGCAGTTTCTCAGAAAGCTTCTTTCCAGAATTCATCTGAGGATATTTCCTTTTACACCACAGCCCTCTATGGGCTTCCAAATATCACTTTGCCAATTCCACAAGAACTGTCTTAGCGAAAGGCTCCTTGAGGGGAAAGCTGTAACTCTGTGAGATGATTTCACAGAACACAACGAAGTTTCTCAGAAAGCTTCTTTCTCTTTGTTATCGGAGGATATTTCCTTTGGCCCTATACTCTTCAAAGGGACCGAAATATCTTTTCTCAGATTCCACAGAAATAAGGCTAGCAAAGAGATCCACGAAATACAGATGTAGCTCTGTGAGATGAATTTAAAGAACACTAAGCAGTTTCTCACAAAGCTTCTTTCCAGATTTCAACTGAGGATATTTCCTTTTTCACCATAGCCCTCTAAGGGCTTCCAAATATCACTTTGCCATTTCCACAAGAACTGTCTTAGCCAAAGGCTCCTTGAGGGGAAAGCTGTAACTCTGTGAGATTACTTCACAGAACACAACGAAGTTTCTCAGAAAGCTTCTTTCTCTTTGTTATCAGAGGATATTTCCTTTGGCCCCATAGTCTTCAAAGGGATCCGAAATATCTGTTCTCAGATTCCACAGAAATAAGGCTAGCAAAGAGATCCACGAAATACAGAAGTAGCTCTGTGAGATGAATTTACTGAACACTAAGCAGTTTCTCACAAAGCTTCTTTCCAGATTTCATCTGAGGATATATCCTTTTTCACCATAGCCCTCTAAGGGCTTCCAAATATCACTTTGCCAATTCCACAAGAACTGTCTTAGCGAAAGGCTCCTTGAGGGGAAAGCTGTAACTCTGTGAGATGATTTCACAGAACACAACGAAGTTTCTCAGAAAGCTTCTTTCTCTTTGTTATCGGAGGATATTTCCTTTGGCCCTATAGTCTTCAAAGGGATCCGAAATATCTGTTCTCAGATTCCACAGAAACAAGGCTAGCAAAGACTTCCATGAAATACAGATGAAACTCTGTGAGATGAATTAACAGAACAATAAGCAGTTTCTCAGAAAGCTTCTTTCCAGATTTCACCTGAGGATATTTCTTTTTTCACCATAGCCCTCTATGGGCTTCCAAATATCACTTTGCCAATTCCACAAGAACTGTCTTAGCGAAAGGCTCCTTGAGGGGAAAGCTGTAACTCTGTGAGATGATTTCACAGAACACAACGAAGTTTCTCAGAAAGCTTCTTTCTCTTTGTTATCGGAGGTTATTTCCTTTGGCCCTATAGTCTTCAAAGGGATCCGACATATCTGTTCTCAGATTCCACAGAAATAAGGCTAGCAAAGACATCCACGAAATACAGATGTAACTCTGTGAGATGAATTAACAGAACACTAAGCAGTTTCTCAGAAAGCTTCTTTCCAGATTTCATCTGAGGATATTTCCTTTTTCACCATAGCCCTCTATGGGCTTCCAAATATCACTTTGCCAATTCCACAAGAACTGTCTTAGAGAAAGGCTCCTTGAGGGGAAAGCTGTAACTCTGTGAGTTCATTTCACAGAACACAACGAAGTTTCTCAGAAAGATTCTTTCTCTTTGTTATCGGAGGATATTTCCTTTGGCCCTATAGTCTTCAAAGGGATCCGAAATATCTGTTCTCAGATTCCACAGAAAAAAGGCTAGCAAGGAGATACACGAAATACAGATGTAACTCTGTGAGATGAATTAACAGAACACTAAGCAGTTTCTCAGAAAGCTTCTTTCCAGATTTCATCTGAGGATATTTCCTTTTTCACCATAGCCCTCTATGGGCTTCCAAATATCACTTTGCCAATTCCACAAGAACTGTCTTAGCGAAAGGCTCCTTCAGGGGAAAGCTGTAACTCTGTGAGATGATTTCACGGAACACAACGAAGTTTCTCAGAAAGCTTCTTTCTCTTTGTTATCGGAGGATATTTCCTTTGGCAATATAGTCTTCAAAGGGATCCGAAATATCTGTTCTCAGATTCCACAGAAATAAGGCTAGCAAAGAGATCCACGAAATACAGATGTTACTCTGTGAGATGAATTAACAGAACACTAAGCGGTTTCTCAGAAAGCTTCTTTCCAGATTTCATCTGAGGATATTTCCTTTTTCACCATAGCCCTCTATGGGCTTCCAAATATCACTTTGACAATTCCACAAGAACTGTCTTAGCGAAAGGCTCCTTGAGGGTAAAGTTGCAACTCTCTGAGATGATTTCACAGAACACAACGAAGTTTCTCAGAAAGCTTCTTTCTCTTTGTTATCGGAGGATATTTCCTTTGGCCCTATAGTCTTCAAAGGGATCCGAAATATCTGTTCTCAGATTCCACAGAAATAAGTCTAGCAAAGACATCCATGAAATACAGATGTAACTCTGTGACACGAATTTACAGAACACTAAGCAGGTTCTCAGAAAGCTTCTTTCCAGATTTCATCTGAGGATATTTCCTTTTTCACCATAGCCCTCTATGGGCTTCCAAATATCACTTTGCCAATTCCACAAGAACTGTCTTAGCGAAAGGCTCCTTCAGGGGAAAGCTGTAACTCTGTAGGATGATTTCACAGAACACAACGAAGTTTCTCAGAAAGCTTCTTTCTCTTTGTTATCGGAGGATATTTCCTTTGGCAATATAGTCTTCAAAGGGATCCGAAATATCTGTTCTCAGATTCCACAGAAATAAGGCTAGCAAAGAGATCCACGAAATACTGATGTAACTCTGTGAGATGAATTAACAGAACACTAAGCAGTTTCTTAGAAAGCTTCTTTCCAGATTTCATTTGAGGATATATCCTTTTTCACCATAGCCCTCTATGGGCTTCCAAATATCACTTTGCCAATTCCACAAGAACTGTCTTAGCGAAAGGCTCCTTGAGGGGAAAGCTGTAACTCTGTGAGATGATTTCACAGAACACAAAGAAGTTTCTCAGAAAGCTTCTTTCTCTTTGTTATCGGAGGATATTTCCTTTGGCCCTATAGTCTTCAAAGGGATCCGAAATATCTGTTCTCAGATTCCACAGAAATAAGGCTAGCAAAGAGATCCATGATATACAGATGTAACTCTGTGAGATGAATTAACAGAACACTAAGCAGTTTCTCAGAAAGCTTCTTTCCAGATTTCATCTGAGGATATTTCCTTTTTCACCTTAGCCCTCTATGGGCTTCCAAATATCACTTTGCCAATTCCACAAGAACTGTCTTAGCGAAAGTCTCCTTGAGGGGAAAGCTGTAACTCTGTGAGCTGATTTCACAGAACACAACGAAGTTTCTCAGAAAGCTTCTTTCTCTTTGTTATCGGAGGATATTTCCTTTGGCCCTATAGTCTTCAAAGGGATCCGAAATATCTGTTCTCAGATTCCACAGAAATAAGGCTAGCAAAGAGATCCACGAAATACAGATGTAACTCTGTGAGATGAATTAACAGAACACTAAGCAGTTTCTCAGAAAGCTTCTTTCCAGATTTCATCTGAGGATATTTCCTTTTTCACCATAGCCCTCTATGGGCTTCCAAATATCACTTTGCCAATTCCACAAGAACTGTCTTAGAGAAAGGCTCCTTGAGGGGAAAGCTGCAACTCTGTGAGATGATTTCACAGAACACAACGAAGTTTCACAGAAAGCTTCTTTCTCTTTGTTATCGGAGGTTATTTCCTTTGACCCTATAGTCTTCAAAGGGATCCGAAATATCTGTTCTCAGATTCCACAGAAATAAGTCTAGCAAAGACATCCATGAAATACAGATGTAACTCTGTGAGATGAATTTACAGAACACTAAGCAGTTTCTCAGAAAGCTTCTTTCCAGATTTCATCTGAGGATATTTCCTTTTTGACCATAGCCCTCTATGGGCTTCCAAATATCACTTTGCCAATTCCACAAGAACTGTCTTAGCGAAAGGCTCCTTGAGGGGAAAGCTGTAACTCTGTGAGATGATTTCACAGAACACAACGAAGTTTCTCAGAAAGCTTCTTTCTCTTTGTTATGGGAGGATATTTCCTTTGGCCCTATAGTCTTCAAAGGGATCCGAAATATCTGTTCTCAGATTCCATAGAAATAAGGCTAGCAAAGAGATCCACGAAATACAGATGTAACTCTGTGAGATGAATTAACAGAACACTAAGCAGTTTCTCAGAAAGCTTCTTTCCAGATTTCATCTGAGGATATTTCCTTTTTCACCATAGCCCTGTATGGGCTTCCAAATATCACTTTGCCAATTCCACAAGAACTGTCTTAGCGAAAGGCTCCTTGAGGGGAAAGCTGTAACTCTGTGAGTTCATTTCACAGAACACAACGAAGTTTCTCAGAAAGATTCTTTCTCTTTGTTATCGGAGGATATTTCCTTTGGCCCTATAGTCTTCAAAGGGATCCGAAATATCTGTTCTCAGATTCCACAGAAATAAGGCTAGCAAGGAGATCCACGAAATACAGATGTAACTCTGTGAGATGAATTAACAGAACACTAAGCAGTTTCTCAGAAAGCTTCTTTCCAGATTTCATCTGAGGATATTTCCTTTTTCACCATAGCCCTCTATGGGCTTCCAAATATCACTTTGCCAATTCCACAAGAACTGTCTTAGCGAAAGGCTCCTTGAGGGGAAAGCTGTAACTCTGTGAGATGATTTCACAGAACACAACGAAGTTTCTCATAAAGCTTCTTTCTCTTTGTTATCGGAGGATATTTCCTTTGGCCCTAGTCTTCAAAGGGATCCGAAATATCTGTTCTCAGATTCCACAGAAATAAGGCTAGCAAAGAGATCCACGAAATACTGATGTAACTCTGTGAGATGAATTAACAGAACACTAAGCAGTTTCTTAAAAGGTTCCTTCCAGATTTCATCTGAGGATATATCCTTTTTCACCATAGCCCTCTATGGGCTTCCAAATATCACTTTGCCAATTCCACAAAAACTGTGTAAGCGAAAGGCTCCTTGAGGGGAAAGCTGTAACTCTGTGAGATGATTTCACAGAACACAAGGAAGTTTCTCAGAAAGCTTCTTTCTCTTTGTTATCGGAGGATATTTCCTTTGGCCCTATAGTCTTCAAAGGGATCCGAAATATCTGTTCTCAGATTCCACAGAAATAAGGTTAGCAAAGAGTTCCACGAAATACAGATGAAACTCTGTGCGATGAATTAACAGAACACTAAGCAGTTTCTCAGAAAGCTTCTTTCCAGATTTCATCTGAGGATATTTCCTTTTTCACCATAGCCCTCTATGGGCTTCCAAATATCACTTTGCCAATTCCACAAGAACTGTCTTAGAGAAAGGCTCCTTGAGGGGAAAGCTGCAACTCTGTGAGATGATTTCACGGAACACAACGAAGTTTCTCAGAAAGCTTCTTTCTCTTTGTTATCGGAGGATATTTCCTTTGACCCTATAGTCTTCAAAGGGATCCGAAATATCTGTTCTCAGATTCCACAGAAATAAGTCTAGCAAAGACATCCATGAAATACAGATGTAACTCTGTGAGATGAATTAACAGAACACTAAGCAGTTTCTCAGAAAGCTTCTTTCCAAATTTCATCTGAGGATATTTCCTTTTTCACCAGAGCCCTCTATGTGCTTCCAAATATCACTTTGCCAATTCCACAAGAAATCTCTTAGCGAAAGGCTCCTTGAGTGGAAAGCTGTAACTCTGTGAGATGATTTCACAGAACACAACGAAGTTTCTCAGAAAGCTTCTTTCTCTTTGTTATCGTAGGATATTTCCTTTGGCCCTATAGTCTTCAAAGGGATCCGAAATATCTGTCTCAGATTCCACAGAAATAAGGTTAGCAAGGAGATACACGAAATACAGATGTAACTCTGTGAGATGAATTAACAGAACACTAAGCAGTTTCTCAGAAAGCTTCTTTCCAGATTTCATCTGAGAATATTTCCTTTTTCAACATAGCCCTCTATGGGCTTCCAAATATCACTTTGACAATTCCACAAGAACTGTTTTAGCGAAAGGCTCCTACAGGAGAAAGCTGTAACTCTGTGAGATGATTTCACAGAACACAACGAAGTTTCTCAGAAAGCTTCTTTCTCTTTTTTATCGGAGGATATTTCCTTTAGCCCTATAGTCTTCAAAGGGATCCGAAATATCTGTTCTCACATTCCACAGAAATAAGGCTAGCAAAGAGATCCACGAAATACTGATGTAACTCTGTGAGATGAATTAACCGAACACTAAGCAGTTTCTTAGAAAGCTTCTTTCCAGATTTCATCTGAGGATATATCCTTTTTCACCATAGCCCTCTATGGGCTTCCAAATATCACTTTGCCAATTCCACAAGAACGGTCTTAGCAAAAGGATCCCTGAGGGGAAAGCTGCAACTCTGTGAGATGATTTCACAGAACACAACGAAGTTTCTCAGAAAGCTTCTTTCTCTTTGTTATTGGAGGATATTTCCTTTGGCCCTATAGTCTTCAAAGGGATTCGAAATATCTGTTCTCAGATTCCACAGAAAGAAGGTTAGCAAAGTGTTCCACGAAATACATATGTAACTCTGTGCGATGAATTAACAGAACACTAAGCAGTTTCTCAGAAAGCTTCTTTCCAGATTTCATCTGAGGATATTTCCTTCTTCACCATAGCCCTCTATGGGCTTCCAAATATCACTTTGCCAATTCCACAAGAACTGTCTTAGAGAAAGGCTCCTTGAGGTTAAAGCTGCAACTCTGTGAGAGGATTTCACGGAACACAACGAAGTTTCGCAGAAAGCTTCTTTCTCTTTGTAATCGGAGGATATTTCCTTTGACCCTATAGTATTCAAAGGGATCCGAAATATCTGTTCTCAGATTCCACAGAAATAAGTCTAGCAAAGACATCCATGAAAAACAGATGTAACTCTGTGAGATGAATTAGCAGAACACTAAGCAGTCTCTCAGAAAGCTTCTTTCCAAATTTCATCAGAGGATATTTCCTTTTTCACCATAGTCCTCTATGGATTTCCAAATATCACTTTGCCAATTCCAAAAGAACTCTCGTAGCGAAAGGCTCCTTGAGTGGAAAGCTGTAACTCTGTGAGATGATTTCACAGAATACAACGAAGTTTCTCAGAAAGCTTCTTTCTCTTTGTTATCGGAGGATATTTCCTTTGGCCCTATAGTCTTCAAAGGGACCCGAAATATCTGTTCTCAGATTCCACAGAAATAAGGCTAGCAAAGAGATCCACGAAATACAGATGTAACTCTGTGAGATGAATTAACAGAACACTAAGCAGTTTCTCAGAAAGCTTCTTTCCAGATTTCATGTGAGGATATTTCCTGTTTCACCATAGCCCTCTATGGGCTTCCAAATATCACTTTGCCAATTCCACAAGAACTGTCTTACCGAAAGGCTCCTTGAGGGGAAAGCTGAAACTCTGTGAGATGATTTCACGGAACACAGCGAAGTTTCTCAGATAGCTTCTTTCTCTTTGTTATCGGAGGATATTTCCTTTGGCCCTATAGTCTTCAAAGGGATCCGAAATATCAGTTCTCAGATTCCACAGAAATAAGGCTAGCAAAGAGATCCACGAAATACAGATGTAACTCTGTGAGATGAATTAACAGAACACTAAGCAGTTTCTCAGAAAGCTTCTTTCCAGATTTCATCTGAGGATATTTCCTTTTTCACCATAGCCCTCTATGGGCTTCCAAATATCACTTTGCCAATTCCACAAGAACTGTCTTAGCGAAAGGATCCCTGAGGGGAAAGCTGCAACTCTGTGAGATGATTTCACAGAACACAACGAAGTTTCTCAGAAAGCTTCTTTCTCTTTGTTATCGGAGGATATTTCCTTTGCCCTATAGTCTTCAAAGGGATCCGAAATATCTGTTCTCAGATTCCACAGAAATAAGTCTCGCAAAGACATCCATGAAATACAGATGTAACTCTGTGAGATGAATTAGCAGAACACTAAGCAGTTTCTCAGAAAGCTTCTTTCCAGATTTCATCTGAGGATATTTCCTTTTTCACCATAGCCCTCTATGGGCTTCCAAATATCACGTTGCCAATTCCACAAGAACTGTCTTAGCGAAATGCTCCTTGAGGGGAAAGCTGTAACTCTGTGAGATGATTTCAAAGAAGACAACGAAGTTTCTCAGAAAGCTTCCTTCTCTTTGTTATCGGAGGATATTTCCTTTGGCCCTATAGTCTGCAAAGGGATCCGAAGTGTCTGTTCTCAGATTCCACAGAAATAAGGTTAGCAAAGAGTTCCACGAAATACATATGTAACTCTGTGCGATGAATTAACAGAACACTAAGCAGTTTCTCAGAAAGCTTCTTTCCAGATTTCATCTGAGGATATTTCCTTCTTCACCATAGAACTCTAAGGGCTTCCAAATATCACTTTGCCAATTCCACAAGAACTGTCTTAGAGAAAGTCTCCTTGAGGGGAAAGCTGCAACTCTGTGAGAGGATTTCACGGAACACAACGAAGTTTCGCAGAAAGCTTCTTTCTCTTTGTTATCGGAGGATATTTCCTTTGACCCTATAGTCTTCAAATGGATCCGAAATATCTGTTCTCAGATTCCACAGAAATAAGTCTAGCAAAGACATCCATGAAATACAGATGTAACTCTGTGAGATGAATTAACAGAACACTAAGCAGTTTCTCAGAAAGCTTCTTTCCAAATTTCATCTGAGGATATTTCCTTTTTCACCATAGCCCTCTATGGGCTTCCAAATATCACTTTGCAAATTCCACAAGAACTCTCTTAGCGAAAGGCTCCTTGAGTGGAAAGCTGTAACTCTGTGAGATGATTTCACAGAATACAACGAAGTTTCTCAGAAAGCTTCTTTCTCTTTGTTATCGGAGGATATTTCCTTTGGCCCTATAGTCTTCAAAGGGATCCGAAATATCTGTTCTCAGATTCCACAGAAATAAGGCTAGCAAAGAGATCCACGAAATACAGATGTAACTCTGTGAGATGAATTAACAGAACACTAAGCAGTTTCTCAGAAAGCTTCTTTCCAGATTTCATCTGAGGATATTTCCTTTTTCACCATAGCCCTCTATGGGCTTCCAAATATCACTTTGCCAATTCCACAAGAACTGTCTTAGTGAAAGGCTCCTTGAGGGGAAAGCTGTAACTCTGTGAGTTCATTTCACAGAACACAACGAAGTTTCTCAGAAAGATTCTTTCTCTTTGTTATCGGAGGATATTTCCTTTGGCCCTATAGTCTTCAAAGGGATCCGAAATATCTGTTCTCAGATTCCACAGAAATAAGGCTAGCAAGGAGATACACGAAATACAGATGTAACTCCGTGAGATGAATTAACAGAACACTAAGCAGTTTCTCAGAAAGCTTCTTTCCAGATTTCATCTGAGGATATTTCCTTTTTCACCATAGCCCTCTTTGGGCTTCCAAATATCACTTTGCCAATTCCACAAGAACTGTCTTAGCGAAAGGCTCCTTGAGGGGAAAGCTGTAACTCTGTGAGATGATTTCACAGAACACAACGAAGTTTCTCAGAAAGCTTCTTTCTCTTTGTTATCGGAGGATATTTCCTTTGGCCCTATAGTCTTCAAAGGGATCCGAAATATCTGTTCTAAGATTCCACAGAAATAAGGTTAGCAAAGAGTTCCACGAAATACAGATGTAACTCTGTGCGATGAATTAACAGAACACTAAGCTGTTTCTCAGAAAGCTTCTTTCCAGATTTCATCTGAGGATATTTCCTTTTTCACCATAGCCCTCTATGGGCTTCCAAATATCACTTTGCCAATTCCACAAGTACTGTCTGAGAGAAAGGCTCCTTGAGGGGAAAGCTGCAACTCAGTGAGATGATTTCACGGAACACAACGAAGTTTCTCAGAAAGCTTCTTTCTCTTTGTTATCGGAGGATATTTCCTTTGACCCTTTAGTCTTCAAAGGGATCCGAAATATCTGTTCTCAGATTCCACAGAAATAAGTCTAGCAAAGACATCCATGAAATACAGATGTAACTCTGTGAGATGAATTAACAGAGCACTAAGCAGTTTCTCAGAAAGCTTCTTTCCAAATTTCATCTGAGGATATTTCCTTTTTCACCATAGCCCTCTATGGGCTTCCAAATATCACTTTGCCAATTCCACAAGAACTCTCTTAGCGAAAGGCTCCTTGAGTGGAAAGCAGTAACTCTGTGAGATGATTTCACAGAACACAACGAAGTTTCTCAGAAAGCTTCTTTCTCTTTGTTATCGGAGGATATTTCCTTTGACCCTATAGTCTTCAAAGGGATCCGAAATATCTGTTTTCAGATTCCACAGAAATAAGTCTAGCAAAGACATCCATGAAATACAGATGTAACTCTGTGAGATGAATTAACAGAACACTAAGCAGTTTCTCAGAAAGCTTCTTTCCAGATTCATCTGAGTATATTTCCTTTTCACCATAGCCCTCTATTTGCTTCCAAATATCACTTTGCCAATTCCAGAAGAACTGTCTTAGCGAAAGGCTCGTTGAGGGGAAAGCTGTAACTCTGTGAGATGATTTCACAGAACACAACGAAGTTTCTCAGAAAGCTTCTTTCTCTCTGTTATCGGAGGATATTTCCTTTGGCCCTATAGTCTTCAAAGGAATCCGACATATCTGTTCTCAGACTCCACAGAAATAAGGCTAGCAAAGAGATCCACGAAATACTGATGTAACTCTGTGAGATGAATTAACAGAACACTAAGCAGTTTCTCAGAAAGCTTCTTTCCAGATTTCATCTGAGGATATTTCCTTTTTCACCATAGCCCTCTATGGGCTTCTAAATATCACTTTGCCAATTCCACAAGAACTGTCTTAGCGAAAGGATCCCTGAGGGGAAAGCTGCAACTCAGTGTGATGATTTCACAGAACACAACGAAGTTTCTCAGAAAGCTTCTTTCTCTTTGTTATCGGAGGATATTTCCTTTGGCCCTGTAGTCTTCAAAGGGATCCGAAATATCTGTTCTCAGATTCCACAGAAATAAGTCTCGCAAAGACATCCATGAAATACAGATGTAACTCTGTGAGATGAATTAGCAGAACACTAAGCAGTTTCTCAGAAAGCTTTTTTCCAGATTTCATCTGAGGGTATTTCCTTTTTCAACATAGCCCACTATGGGCTTCCAAATATCACGTTGCCAATTCCACAAGAACTGTCTTAGCGAAAGGCTCCTTGAGGGGAAAGCTGTAACTCTGTGAGATGATTTCAAAGAAGACCACAAAGTTTCTCAGAAAGCTTCTTTCTCTTTGTTATCGGAGGATATTTCCTTTGGCCCTATAGTCTTCAAAGGGATCCGAAATATCTGTTCTCAGATTCCACAGAAATAAGGCGAGCAAAGAGATCCACGAAATATAGATGTAACTCTGTGAGATGAATTAGCAGAACACTAAGCAGTTTCTCAGAAAGCTTCTTTCCAGATTTCATCTGAGGATATTTCCTTTTTCACCATAGCCCTCTATGGGCTTCCAAATATCACTTTGCCAATTCCACAAGAACTGTCTTAGAGAAAGGCTCCTTGAGGGGAAAGCTGCAACTCTGTGAGATGATTTCACGGAACACAACGAAGTTTCTCAGAAAGCTTCTTTCTCTTTGTTATCGGAGGATATTTCCTTTGACCCTGTAGTCTTCAAAGGGATCCGAAATATCTGTTCTCAGATTCCACAGAAATAAGGCTAGCAAAGAGATCCAAAAAATACAGATGTAACTCCGTGAGATGAATTAACAGAACACTAAGCAGTTTCTCAGAAAGCTTCTTTCCAGATTTCATCTGAGGATATTTCCTTTTTCACCATAGCCCTCTATGGGCATCCAAATATCACTTTGCCAATTCCACGAGAACTGTCTTAGCGAAAGGCTCCTTGAGGGGAAAGCTGTAACTCTGTGAGATGATTTCACAGAACACAACGAAGTTTCTCAGAAAGCTTCTTTCTCTTTGTTATCGGAGGATATTTCTTTGGCCCTATAGTCTTCAAAGGGATCCGAAATATCTGTTCTCAGATTCCACAGAAATAAGGTTAGCAAAGAGTTCCACGAAATACAGATGTAACAATGTGCGATGAATTAACAGAACACTAAGCAGTTTCTCAGAAAGCTTCTTTCCAGATTTCATCTGAGGATATTTCCTTTTTCACCATAGCCCTCTATGGGCTTCCAAATATCACTTTGCCAATTCCACAAGAACTGTCTTAGCGAAAGGGTCCTTGAGGGGAAAGCTGTAACTCTGTGAGTTCATTTCACAGAACACAAGGAAGTTTCTCAGAAAGATTCTTTCTCTTTGTTATCGGAGGATATTTAATTTGGCCCTATAGTCTTCAAAGGGATCCGAAATATCTGTTCTCAGATTCCACAGAAATAAGGTTAGCAAGGAGATACACGAAATACAGATGTAAATCTGTGAGATGAATTAACAGAACACTAAGCAGTTTCTCAGAAAGCTTCTTTCCAGATTTCATCTGAGTATATTTCCTTTTTCACCATAGCCCTCTATGGGCTTCTAAATATCACTTTGACAATTCCACAAGAACTGTCTTAGCGAAAGGCTCCTACAGGAGAAAGCTGTAACTCTGTGAGATGATTTCACAGAACACAACGAAGTTTCTCAGAAAGCTTCTTTCTCTTTTTTATCGGAGGATATTTCCTTTAGCCCTATAGTCTTCAAAGGGATCCGAAATATCTGTTCTCACATTCCACAGAAATAAGGCTAGCAAAGAGATCCACGAAATACTGATGTAACTCTGTGAGATGAATTAACCGAACACTAAGCAGTTTCTTAGAAAGCTTCTTTCCAGATTTCATCTGAGGATATATCCTTTTTCACCATAGCCCTCTATGGGCTTCCAAATATCACTTTGCCAATTCCACAAGAACTGTATTAGCGAAAGGCTCCTTGAGGGGAAAGCTGTAACTCTGTGAGATGATTTCACAGAACACAAAGAAGTTTCTCAGAAAGCTTCTTTCTCTTTGTTATCGGAGGATATTTCCTTTGGCCTTATAGTCTTCAAAGGGATCCGAAATATCTGTTCTCAAATTCCACAGAAATAAGGCTAGCAAAGAGATCCACGAAATACTGATGTAACTCTGTGAGATGAATTAACCGAACACTAAGCAGTTTCCTAGAAAGCTTCTTTCCAGATTTCATCTGAGGATATATCCTTTTTCACCATAGCCCTCTATGGGCTTCCAAATATCACTTTGCCAATTCCACAAGAACTGTATTAGCGAAAGGCTCCTTGAGGGGAAAGCTGTAACTCTGTGAGATGATTTCACAGAACACAAAGAAGTTTCTCAGAAAGCTTCTTTCTCTTTGTTATCGGAGGATATTTCCTTTGGCCTTATAGTCTTCAAAGGGATCGAAATATCTTTTCTCAGATTCCACAGGAATAAGGCTAGCAAAGACATCCATGAAATACAGATGTAACTCTGTGAGATGAATTAACAGAACACTAAGCAGTTTCTCAGAAAGCTTCTTTCCAGATTTCATCTGAGGATATTTCCTTTTTCACCATAGCCCTCTATTTGCTTCCAAATATCACTTTGCCAATTCCCCAAGAACTGTCTTAGCGAAAGGCTCCTTGAGGGGAAAGCTGTAACTCTGTGAGATGATTTCACAGAACACAACGAAGTTTCTCTGAAAGCTTCTTACTCTCTGTTATCGGAGGATATTTCCTTTGGCCCTATAGTCTTCAAAGGGATCCGACATATCTGTTCTCAGATTCCACAGAAATAAGGCTAGCAAAGAGATCCACGAAATACTGATGTAACTCTGTGAGATGAATTAACAGAACACTAAGCAGTTTCTCAGAAAGCTTCTTTCCAGATTTCATCTGAGGATATTTCCTTTTTCACCATCGCCCTCTATGGGCTTCCAAATATCACTTTGCCAATTCCACAAGAACTGTCTTAGCGAAAGGATCCCTGAGGGGAAAGCTGCAACTCTGTGAGATGATTTCACAGAACACAACGAAGTTTCTCAGAAAGCTTCTTTCTCTTTGTTATCGGAGGATATTTCCTTTGGCCCTATAGTCTTCAAAGGGATCCGAAATATCTGTTCTCAGATTCCACAGAAATAAGGCTCGCAAAGACATCCATGAAATACAGATGTAACTCTGTGAGATGAATTAGCAGAACACTAAGCAGTTTCTCAGAAAGCTTCTTTCCAGATTTCATCTGAGGATATTTCCTTTTTCACCATAGCCCTCTATGGGCTTCCAAATATCACGTTGCCAATTCCACAAGAACTGTCTTAGCGAAATGCTCCTTGAGGGGAAAGCTGTAACTCTGTGAGATGATTTCAAAGAAGACAACGAAGTTTCTCAGAAAGCTTCTTTCTCTTTGTTATCGGAGGATATTTCCTTTGACCCTATAGTCTGCAAAGGGATCCGAAATATCTGTTCTCAGATTCCACAGAAATAAGGCTAGCAAAGAGATCCACGAAATACAGATGTAACTCTGTGAGATGAATTAACAAAACACTAAGCAGTTTCTCAGAAAGCTTCTTTCCAGATTTCATCTGAGGATATTTCCTTTTTCACCATAGCCCTCTTTGGGCTTCCAAATATCACTTTGCCAATTCCACAAGAACTGTCTTAGCGAAAGGCTCCTTGAGGGGAAAGCTGTAACTCTGTGAGATGATTTCACAGAATACAACGAAGTTTCTCAGAAAGCTTCTTTCTCTTTGTTATCGGAGGATATTTCCTTTGGCCCTATAGTCTTCAAAGGGATCCGAAATATCTGTTCTCAGATTCCACAGAAATAAGGTTAGCAAAGAGTTCCACGAAATACATATGTAACTCTGTGCGATGAATTAACAGAACACTAAGCAGTTTTTCAGAAAGCTTCTTTCCAGATTTCATCTGAGGATATTTCCTTCTTCACCATAGAACTCTATGGGCTTCCAAATATCACTTTGCCAATTCCACAAGAACTGTCTTAGAGAAAGGCTCCTTGAGGGGAAAGCTGCAACTCTGTGAGAGGATTTCACGGAACACAACGAAGTTTCGCAGAAAGCTTCTTTCTCTTTGTTATCGGACGATATTTCCTTTGACCCTATAGTCTTCAAATGGATCCGAAATATCTGTTCTCAGATTCCACAGAAATAAGTCTAGCAAAAACATCCATGAAATACAGATGTAACTCTGTGAGATGAATTAACAGAACACTAAGCAGTTTCTCAGAAAGCTTCTTTCCAAATTTCATCTGAGGATATTTCCTTTTTCACCATAGCCCTCTATGGGCTTCCAAATATCACTTTGCCAATTCCACAAGAACTCTCTTAGCGAAAGGCTCCTTGAGTGGAAAGCTGTAACTCTGTGAGATGACTTCACAGAATACAACGAAGTTTCTCAGAAAGCTTCTTTCTCTTTGTTATCGGAGGATATTTCCTTTGGCCCTATAGTCTTCAAAGGGATCCGAAATATCTGTTCTCAGATTCCACAGAAATAAGGCTAGCAAAGAGATCCACGAAATACAGATGTAACTCTGTGAGATGAATTAACAGAACACTAAGCAGTTTCTCAGAAAGCTTCTTTCCAGATTTCATCTGAGGATATTTCCTATTTCACCATAGCCCTCTATGGGCTTCCAAATATCACTTTGCCAATTCCACAAGAACTGTCTTAGTGAAAGGCTCCTTGAGGGGAAAGCTGTAACTCTGTGAGTTCATTTCACAGAACACAACGAAGTTTCTCAGAAAGATTCTTTCTCTTTGTTATCGGAGGATATTTCCTTTGGCCCTATAGTCTTCAAAGGGATCCGAAATATCTGTTCTCAGATTCCTCAGAAATAAGGCTAGCAAGGAGATACACGAAATACAGATGTAACTCCGTGAGATGAATTAACAGAACACTAAGCAGTTTCTCAGAAAGCTTCTTTCCAGATTTCATCTGAGGATATTTCCTTTTTCACCATAGCCCTCTTTGGGCTTCCAAATATCACTTTGCCAATTCCACAAGAACTGTCTTAGCGAAAGGCTCCTTGAGGGGAAAGCTGTAACTCTGTGAGATGATTTCACAGAACACAACGAAGTTTCTCAGAAAGCTTCTTTCTCTTTGTTATCGGAGGATATTTCCTTTGGCCCTATAGTCTTCAAAGGGATCCGAAATATCTGTTCTAAGATTCCACAGAAATAAGGTTAGCAAAGAGTTCCACGAAATACAGATGTAACTCTGTGCGATGAATTAACAGAACACTAAGCTGTTTCTCAGAAAGCTTCTTTCCAGATTTCATCTGAGGATATTTCCTTTTTCACCGTAGCCCTCTATGGGCTTCCAAATATCACTTTGCCAATTCCACAAGTACTGTCTGAGAGAAAGGCTCCTTGAGGGGAAAGCTGCAACTCTGTGAGATGATTTCACGGAACACAACGAGGTTTCTCAGAAAGCTTCTTTCTCTTTGTTATCGGAGGATATTTCCTTTGACCCTTTAGTCTTCAAAGGGATCCGAAATATCTGTTCTCAGAATCCACAGAAATAAGTCTAGCAAAGACATCCATGAAATACAGATGTAACTCTGTGAGATGAATTAACAGAGCACTAAGCAGTTTCTCAGAAAGCTTCTTTCCAGATTTCATCTGAGGATATTTCCTTTTTCACCATAGCCCTCTATGGGCTTCCAAATATCACTTTGCCAATTCCACAAGAACTGTCTTAGCGAAAGGATCCCTGAGGGGAAAGCTGCAACTCTGTGAGATGATTTCACAGAACACAACGAAGTTTCTCAGAAAGCTCTTTCTCTTTGTTATCGGAGGATATTTCCTTTGGCCCTATAGTCTTCAAAGGGATCCGAAATATCTGTTCTCAGATTCCACAGAAATAAGTCTCGCAAAGACATCCATGAAATACAGATGTAACTCTGTGAGATGAATTAACAGAACACTAAGCAGTTTCTCAGAAAGCTTCTTTCCAGATTTCATCTGAGGATATTTCCTTTTTCACCATAGCCCTCTATGGGCTTCCAAATATCACTTTGCCAATTCCACAAGAACTGTCTTAGCGAAATGCTCCTTGAGGGGAAAGCTGTAACTCTGTGAGATGATTTCAACGAACACAATGAAGTTTCTCAGAAAGCTTCTTTCTCTTTGTTATCGGAGGATATTTCCTTTGGCCCTATAGTCTTCAAAGGGACCCGAAATATCTGTTCTCAGATTCCACAGAAATAAGGCTAGCAAAGTGATCCACGAAATACAGATGTAACTCTGTGAGATGAATTAACAGAACACTAAGCAGTTTCTCAGAAAGCTTCTTTCCAGATTTCATCTGAGGATATTTCCTTTTTCACCATAGCCCTCTATGGGCTTCCAAATATCACTTTGCCAATTCCACAAGAACTGTCTTAGCGAAAGGATCCCTGAGGGGAAAGCTGCAACTCTGTGAGATGATTTCACAGAACACAACGAAGTTTCTCAGAAAGCTTCTTTCTCTTTTTTATCGGAGGATATTTCCTTTGGCCCTATAGTCTTCAAAGGGATCCGAAATATCTGTTCTCAGATTCCACAGAAATAAGTCTCGCAAAGACATCCATGAAATACAGATGTAACTCTGTGAGATGAATTAGCAGAACACTAAGCAGTTTCTCAGAAAGCTTCTTTCCAGATTTCATCTGAGGATATTTCCTTTTTCACCATAGCCCTCTATGGGCTTCCAAATATCACGTTGCCAATACCACAAGAACTGTCTTAGCGAAAGGCTCCTTGAGGGGAAAGCTGTAACTCTGTGAGATGATTTCAAAGAAGACAACGAAGTTTCTCAGAAAGCTTCCTTCTCTTTGTTATCGGAGGATATTTCCTTTGACCCTATAGTCTGCAAAGGGATCCGAAATATCTGTTCTCAGATTCCACAGAAATAAGGCTAGCAAAGAGATCCACGAAATACAGATGTAACTCTGTGAGATGAATTAACAAAACACTAAGCAGTTTCTCAGAAAGCTTCTTTCCAGATTTCATCTGAGGATATTTCCTTTTTCACCATAGCCCTCTTTGGGCTTACAAATATCACTTTGCCATTTCCACAAGAACTCTCTTAGCGAAAGGCTCCTTGAGGGGAAAGCTGTAACTCTGTGAGATGATTTCACAGAACACAACGAAGTTTCTCAGAAAGCTTCTTTCTCTTTGTTATCGGAGGATATTTCCTTTGGCCCTATAGTCTTCAAAGGGATCCGAAATATCTGTTCTCAGATTCCACAGAAATAAGGTTAGCAAAGAGTTCCACGAAATACATATGTAACTCTGTGCGATGAATTAACAGAACACTAATCAGTTTCTCAGAAAGATTCTTTCCAGATTTCATCTGAGGATATTTCCTTCTTCACCATAGAACTCTATGGGCTTCCAAATATCACTTTGCCAATTCCACAAGAACTGTCTTAGAGAAAGGCTCCTTGAGGGGAAAGCTGCAACTCTGTGAGAGGATTTCACGGAACACAACGAAGTTTCGCAGAAAGCTTCTTTCTCTTTGTTATCGGAGGATATTTCCTTTGGCCCTATAGTCTTCAAAGGGATCCGAAATATCTGTTCTCAGATTCCACAGAAATAAGGCTAGCAAGGAGATACACGAAATACAGATGTAACTCCGTTAGGTGAATTAACAGAACACTAAGCAGTTTCTCAGAAAGCTTCTTTCCAGATTTCATCTGAGGATATTTCCTTTTTCACCATAGCCCTCTTTGGGCTTCCAAATATCACTTTGCCAATTCCACAAGAACTGTCTTAGCGAAAGGCTCCTTGAGGGGAAAGCTGTAACTCTGTGAGATGATTTCACAGAACACAACGAAGTTTCTCAGAAAGCTTCTTTCTCTTTGTTATCGGAGGATATTTTCTTTGGCCCTATAGTCTTCAAAGGGATCCGAAATGTCTGTTCTAAGATTCCACAGAAATAAGGTTAGCAAAGAGTTCCACGAAATACAGATGTAACTCTGTGCGATGAATTAACAGAACACTAAGCAGTTTCTCAGAAAGCTTCTTTCCAGATTTCATCTGAGGATATTTCCTTTTTCACCATAGCCCTCTATGGGCTTCCAAATATCACTTTGCCAATTCCACAAGTACTGTCTGAGAGAAAGGCTCCTTGAGGGGAAAGCTGCAACTCTGTGAGATGATTTCACGGAACACAACGAAGTTTCTCAGAAAGCTTCTTTCTCTTTGTTATCGGAGGATATTTCCTTTGACCCTTTAGTCTTCAAAGGGATCCGAAATATCTGTTCTCAGATTCCACAGAAATAAGGCTAGCAAAGACATCCATGAAATACAGATGTAACTCTGTGAGATGAATTAACAGAGCACTAAGCAGTTTCTCAGAAAGCTTCTTTCCAAATTTCATCTGAGGATATTTCCTTTTTCACCATAGCCCTCTATGGGCTTCCAAATATCACTTTGCCAATTCCACAAGAACTCTCTTAGCGAAATGCTCCTTGAGTTGAAAGCAGTAACTCTGTGAGATGATTTCACAGAACACAACGAAGTTTCTCAGAAAGCTTCTTTCTCTTTGTTATCGGAGGATATTTCCTTTGGCCCTAGAGTCTTCAAAGGGATCCGAAATATCTGTTCTCAGATTCCACAGAAATAAGGCTAGCAAAGAGATCCACGAAATACAGATGTAACTCTGTGAGATGAATTAGCAGAACACTAAGCAGTTTCTCAGAAAGCTTCTTTCCAGATTTCATCTGAGGATATTTCCTTTTTCACCATAGCCCTCTATGGGCTTCCAAATATCACGTTGCCAATTCCACAAGAACTGTCTTAGCGAAATGCTCCTTGAGGGGAAAGCTGTAACTCTGTGAGATGATTTCAAAGAAGACAACGAAGTTTCTCTGAAAGCTTCTTTCTCTTTGTTATCGGAGGATATTTCCTTTGACCCTATAGTCTGCAAAGGGATCCGAAATATCTGTTCTCAGATTCCACAGAAATAAGGCTAGCAAAGAGATCCACGAAATACAGATGTAGCTCTGTGAGATGAATTAACAAAACACTAAGCAGTTTCTCAGAAAGCTTCTTTCCAGATTTCATCTGAGGATATTTCCTTTTTCACCATAGCCCTCTTTGGGCTTACAAATATCACTTTGCCAATTCCACAAGAACTCTCTTAGCGAAAGGCTCCTTGAGGGGAAAGCTGTAACTCTGTGAGATGATTTCACAGAACACAACGAAGTTTCTCAGAAAGCTTCTTTCTCTTTGTTATCAGAGGATATTTCCTTTGGCCCTATAGTCTTCAAAGGGATCCGAAATATCTGTTCTCAGATTCCACAGAAATAAGGTTAGCAAAGAGTTCCACGAAATTCATATGTAACTCTGTGCGATGAATTAACAGAACACTAAGCAGTTTCTCAGAAAGCTTCTTTCCAGATTTCATCTGAGGATATTTCCTTCTTCACCATAGAACTCTATGGGCTTCCAAATATCACTTTGCCAATTCCACAAGAACTGTCTTAGAGAAAGGCTCCTTGAGAGGAAAGCTGCAACTCTGTGAGAGGATTTCACGGAACACAACGAAGTTTCGCAGAAAGCTTCTTTCTCTTTGTTATGGGAGGATATTTCCTTTGGCCCTATAGTCTTCAAAGGGATCCGAAATATCTGTTCTCAGATTCCACAGAAATAAGGCTAGCAAGGAGATACACGAAATACAGATGTAACTCCGTTAGATGAATTAACAGAACACTAAGCAGTTTCTCAGAAAGCTTCTTTCCAGATTTCATCTGAGGATATTTCCTTTTTCACCATAGCCCTCTTTGGGCTTCCGAATATCACTTTGCCAATTCCACAAGAACTGTCTTAGCGAAAGGCTCCTTGAGGGGAATGCTGTAACTCTGTGAGATGATTTCACAGAACACAACGAAGTTTCTCAGAAAGCTTCTTTCTCTTTGTTATCGGAGGATATTTTCTTTGGCCCTATAGTCTTCAAAGGGATCCGAAATGTCTGTTCTAAGATTCCACAGAAATAAGGTTAGCAAAGAGTTCCACGAAATACAGATGTAACTCTGTGCGATGAATTAACAGAACACTAAGCTGTTTCTCAGAAAGCTTCTTTCCAGATTTCATCTGAGGATATATCCTTTTTCACCATAGCCCTCTATGGGCTTCCAAATATCACTTTGCCAATTCCACAAGTACTGTCTGAGAGAAAGGCTCCTTGAGGGGAAAGCTGCAACTCTGTGAGATGATTTCACGGAACACAACGAAGTTTCTCAGAAAGCTTATTTCTCTTTGTTATCGGACGATATTTCCTTTGACCCTTTAGTCTTCAAAGGGATCCGAAATATCTGTTCTCAGATTCCACAGAAATAAGGCTAGCAAAGACATCCATGAAATACAGATGTAACTCTGTGAGATGAATTAACAGAGCACTAAGAAGTTTCTCAGAAAGCTTCTTTCCAAATTTCATCTGAGGATATTTCCTTTTTCACCATAGCCCTCTATGGGCTTCCAAATATCACTTTGCCAATTCCACAAGAACTCTCTTAGCGAAATGCTCCTTGAGTTGAAAGCAGTAACTCTGTGAGATGATTTCACAGAACACAACGAAGTTTCTCAGAAAGCTTCTTTCTCTTTGTTATCGGAGGATATTTCCTTTGGCCCTAGAGTCTTCAAAGGGATCCGAAATATCTGTTCTCAGATTCCACAGAAATAAGGCTAGCAAAGAGATCCACGAAATACAGATGTAACTCTGTGAGATGAATTAACAGAACACTAAGCAGTTTCTCAGAAAGCTTCTTTCCAGATTTCATCTGAGGATATTTCCTTTTTCACCATAGCCCTCTATGGGCTTCCAAATATCACTTTGCCAATTCCTCAAGAACTGTCTTAGCGAAAGGCTCCTTGAGGGGAAAGCTGTAACTCTGTGAGTTCATTTCACAGAACACAACGAAGTTTCTCAGAAAGATTCTTTCTCTTTGTTATATGAGGATATTTCCTTTGGCCCTATAGTCTTCAAAGGGATCCGAAATATCTGTTCTCAGATTCCACAGAAATAAGGTTAGCAAGGAGATACACGAAATACAGATGTAACTCTGTGAGATGAATTAACAGAACACTAAGCAGTTTCTCAGAAAGCTTCTTTCCAGATTTCATCTGAGGATATTTCCTTTTTCACCATAGCCCTCTAGGGGCTTCCAAATATCACGTTGGCAATTCCACAAGAACTGTCTTAGCGAAATGCTCCTTGAGGGGAAAGCTGTAACTCTGTGAGATGATTTCAAAGAACACAACGAAGTTTCTCAGAAAGCTTCTTTCTCTTTGTTATCGGAGGATATTTCCTTTGGCCCTATAGTCTTCAAAGGGATCCGAAATATCTGTTCTCAGATTCCACAGAAATAAGGCTAGCAAAGAGATCCACGAAATACAGATGTAACTCTGTGAGATGAATTAACAAAACACTAAGCAGTTTCTCAGAAAGCTTCCTTCCAGATTTCATCTGAGGATATTTCCATTTTCACCATAGCCCTCTATGGGCTTCCAAATATCACTTTGCCAATTCCACAAGAACTGTCTTAGCGAAAGGATCCCTGAGGGGAAAGCTGCAACTCTGTGAGATGATTTCACAGAACACAACGAAGTTTCTCAGAAAGCTTCTTTCTCTTTGTTATCGGAGGATATTTCCTTTGGCCCTATAGTCTTCAAAGGGATCCGAAATATCTGTTCTCAGATTCCACAGAAATAAGTCTAGCAAAGACATCCATGAAATACAGATGTAACTCTGTGAGATGAATTTACAGAACACTAAGCAGTTTCTCAGAAAGCTTCCTTACAGATTTCATCTGAGGATATTTCCTTTTTCACCATAGCCCTCTATGGGCTTCCAAATATCACTTTGCCAATTCCACAAGAACTGTCTTAGCGAAAGGCTCCTTGAGGGGAAAGCTGTAACTCTGTGAGATGATTTCACAGAACACAACGAAGTTTCTCAGAAAGATTCTTTCTCTTTGTTATCGGAGGATATTTCCTTTGACCCTATAGTCTTCAAAGGGATCCGAAATATCTGTTCTCAGATTCCACAGAAATAAGGCTAGCAAAGAGATCCACGAAATACTGATGTAACTCTGTGAGATGAATTAACAGAACACTAAGCAGTTTCTTAGAAAGCTTCTTTCCAGCTTTCATCTGAGGATATATCCTTTTTCACCATAGCCCTCTATGGGCTTCCAAATATAACTTTGCCAATTCCACAAGAACTGTCTTTGCGAAATGCTCCTTGAGGGGAAAGCTGTTACTCTGTGAGATGATTTCAAAGAACTCAACGAAGTTTCTGAGAAAGCTTCTTTCTCTTTGTTATCGGAGGATATTTCCTTTGGCCCTATAGTCTTCAAAGGGATCCGAAATATCTGTTCTCAGATTCCACAGAAATAAGGCTAGCAAAGAGATCCACGAAATACAGATGTAACTCTGTGAGATGAATTAACAGAACACTAAGCAGTTTCTCAAAAGCTTCTTTCCAGATTTCATCTGAGGATATTTCCTTTTTCACCATCGCCCTCTATGGGCTTCCAAATATCACTTTGCCAATTCCACAAGAACTGTCTTAGAGAAAGGCTCCTTGAGGGGAAAGCTGCAACTCTGTGAGATGATTTCACGGAACACAACGAAGTTTCTCAGAAAGCTTCTTTCTCTTTGTTATCGGAGGATATTTCCTTTGGCCCTATAGTCTTCAAAGGGATCCGAAATATCTATTCTCAGATTCCACAGAAATAAGTCTAGCAAAGACATCCATGAAATACAGATGTAACTCTGTGAGATGAATTAACAGAACACTAAGCAGTTTCTCAGAAAGCTTCTTTCCAGATTTTATCTGAGGATATTTCCTTTTTCACCATAGCCCTCTATGGGCTTCCAAATATCACTTTGCCAATTCCACAAGAACTGTCTTAGCAAAAGGCTCCTTGAGGGGAAAGCTGTAACTCTGTGAGTTCATTTCACAGAACACAACGAAGTTTCTCAGAAAGATTCTTTCTCTTTGTTATCGGAGGATATTTCCTTTGGCCCTATAGTCTTCAAAGGGATCCGAAATATCTGTTCTCAGATTCCACAGAAATAAGGCTAGCAAGGAGATACACGAAATACAGATGTAACTCTGTGAGATGAATTAACAGAACACTAAGCAGTTTCTCAGAAAGTTTCTTTCCAGATTTCATCTGAGGATATTTCCTTTTTCACCATAGCCCTCTATGGGCTTCCAAATATCACATTGCCAATTCCACAAGAACTGTCTTAGCGAAAGGCTCCATGAGGGGAAAGCTGTAACTCTGTGAGATGATTTCACAGAACACAACGAAGTTTCTCAGAAAGCTTCTTTCTCTTTGTTATCGGAGGATATTTCCTTTGGCCCTATAGTCTTCAAAGGGATCCGAAATATCTGTTCTCAGATTCCACAGAAATAAGGCTAGCAAAGAGATCCACGAAATACTGATGTAACACTGTGAGATGAATTAACAGAACACTAAGCGGTTTCTTAGAAAGCTTCTTTCCAGATTTCATCTGAGGATATATCCTTTTTCACCATAGCCCTCTATGGGCTTCCAAATATCACTTTGCCAATTCCACAAGAACTGTCTTAGCAAAAGGCTCCTTGAGGGGAAAGCTGTAACTCTGTGAGATGATTTCACAGAACACAAAGAAGTTTCTCAGAAAGCTTCTTTCTCTTTGTTATCGGAGGATATTTCCTTTGGCCCTATAGTCTTCAAAGTGATCCGAAATATCTGTTCTCAGATTCCACAGAAAAAAGGCTAGCAAAGAGATCCATGAAATACAGATGTAACTCTGTGAGATGAATTAACAGAACACTAAGCAGTTTCTCAGAAAGCTTCTTTCCAGATTTCATCTGAGGATATTTCCTTTTTCAACATAGCCCTCTATGGGCTTCCAAATATCACTTTGCCAATTCCACAAGAACTGTCTTAGCGAAAGTCTCCTTGAGGGGAAAGCTGTAACTCTGTGAGATGATTTCACAGAACACAACGAAGTTTCTCCGAAAGCTTCTTTCTCTTTGTTATCGGAGGATATTTCCTTTGGCCCTATAGTCTTCAAAGGGATCCGAAATATCTGTTCTCAGATTCCACAGAAATAAGGCTAGCAAAGAGATCCACGAAATACAGATGTAACTCTGTGAGATGAATTAACAGAACCCTAAGCAGTTTCTCAGAAAGCTTCTTTCCAGATTTCATCTGAGGATATCTCCTTTTTCACCATAGCCCTCTATGGGCTTCCAAATATCACTTTGCCAATTCCAGAAGAAGTGTCTTAGAGAAAGGCTCCTTGAGGGGAAAGCTGCAACTCTGTGAGATGATTTCACGGAACACAACGAAATTTCACAGAAAGCTTCTTTCTCTTTGTTATCGGAGGATATTTCCTGTGACCCTATAGTCTTCAAAGGGATCCGAAATATCTGTTCTCAGATTCCAAAGAAATAAGTCTAGCAAAGACATCCATGAAATACAGATGTAACTCTGTGAGATGAATTAACAGAACACTAAGCAGTTTCTCAGAAAGCTTCTTTCCAGATTTTATCTGAGGATATTTCCTTTTTCACCATAGCCCTCTATGGGCTTCCAAATATCACTTTGCAAATTCCACAAGAACTGTCTTAGCGAAAGGCTCCTTGAGGGGAAAGCTGTAACTCTGTGAGTTCATTTCACAGAACACAACGAAGTTTCTCAGAAAGATTCTTTCTCTTTGTTATCGGAGGATATTTCCTTTGGCCCTATAGTCTTCAAAGGGATCCGAAATATCTGTTCTCAGATTCCACAGAAATAAGGCTAGCAAGGAGATACACGAAATACAGATGTAACTCTGTGAGATGAATTAACAGAACACTAAGCAGTTTCTCAGAAAGTTTCTTTCCAGATTTCATCTGAGGATATTTCCTTTTTCACCATAGCCCTCTATGGGCTTCCAAATATCACATTGCCAATTCCACAAGAACTGTCTTAGCGAAAGGCTCCATGAGGGGAAAGCTGTAACTCTGTGAGATGATTTCACAGAACACAACGAAGTTTCTCAGAAAGCTTCTTTCTCTTTGTTATCGGAGGATATTTCCTTTGGCCCTATAGTCTTCAAAGGGATCCGAAATATCTGTTCTCAGATTCCACAGAAATAAGGCTAGCAAAGAGATCCACGAAATACTGATGTAACACTGTGAGATGAATTAACAGAACACTAAGCGGTTTCTTAGAAAGCTTCTTTCCAGATTTCATCTGAGGATATATCCTTTTTCACCATAGCCCTCTATGGGCTTCCAAATATCACTTTGCCAATTCCACAAGAACTGTCTTAGCAAAAGGCTCCTTGAGGGGAAAGCTGTAACTCTGTGAGATGATTTCACAGAACACAAAGAAGTTTCTCAGAAAGCTTCTTTCTCTTTGTTATCGGAGGATATTTCCTTTGGCCCTATAGTCTTCAAAGTGATCCGAAATATCTGTTCTCAGATTCCACAGAAAAAAGGCTAGCAAAGAGATCCATGAAATACAGATGTAACTCTGTGAGATGAATTAACAGAACACTAAGCAGTTTCTCAGAAAGCTTCTTTCCAGATTTCATCTGAGGATATTTCCTTCTTCACCATAGAACTCTATGGGCTTCCAAATATCACTTTGCCAATTCCACAAGAACTGTCTTAGAGAAAGGCTCCTTGAGGGGAAAGCTGCAACTCTGTGAGAGGATTTCACGGAACACAACGAAGTTTCGCAGAAAGCTTCTTTCTCTTTGTTATCGGAGGATATTTCCTTTGGCCCTATAGTCTTCAAAGGGATCCGAAATATCTGTTCTCAGATTCCACAGAAATAAGGCTAGCAAGGAGATACACGAAATACAGATGTAACTCCGTTAGATGAATTAACAGAACACTAAGCAGTTTCTCAGAAAGCTTCTTTCCAGATTTCATCTGAGGATATTTCCTTTTTCACCATAGCCCTCTTTGGGCTTCCAAATATCACTTTGCCAATTCCACAAGAACTGTCTTAGCGAAAGGCTCCTTGAGGGGAAAGCTGTAACTCTGTGAGATGATTTCACAGAACACAACGAAGTTTCTCAGAAAGCTTCTTTCTCTTTGTTATCGGAGGATATTTTCTTTGGCCCTATAGTCTTCAAAGGGATCCGAAATGTCTGTTCTAAGATTCCACAGAAATAAGGTTAGCAAAGAGTTCCACGAAATACAGATGTAACTCTGTGCGATGAATTAACAGAACACTAAGCAGTTTCTCAGAAAGCTTCTTTCCAGATTTCATCTGAGGATATTTCCTTTTTCACCATAGCCCTCTATGGGCTTCCAAATATCACTTTGCCAATTCCACAAGTACTGTCTGAGAGAAAGGCTCCTTGAGGGGAAAGCTGCAACTCTGTGAGATGATTTCACGGAACACAACGAAGTTTCTCAGAAAGCTTCTTTCTCTTTGTTATCGGAGGATATTTCCTTTGACCCTTTAGTCTTCAAAGGGATCCGAAATATCTGTTCTCAGATTCCACAGAAATAAGGCTAGCAAAGACATCCATGAAATACAGATGTAACTCTGTGAGATGAATTAACAGAGCACTAAGCAGTTTCTCAGAAAGCTTCTTTCCAAATTTCATCTGAGGATATTTCCTTTTTCACCATAGCCCTCTATGGGCTTCCAAATATCACTTTGCCAATTCCACAAGAACTCTCTTAGCGAAATGCTCCTTGAGTTGAAAGCAGTAACTCTGTGAGATGATTTCACAGAACACAACGAAGTTTCTCAGAAAGCTTCTTTCTCTTTGTTATCGGAGGATATTTCCTTTGGCCCTAGAGTCTTCAAAGGGATCCGAAATATCTGTTCTCAGATTCCACAGAAATAAGGCTAGCAAAGAGATCCACGAAATACAGATGTAACTCTGTGAGATGAATTAGCAGAACACTAAGCAGTTTCTCAGAAAGCTTCTTTCCAGATTTCATCTGAGGATATTTCCTTTTTCACCATAGCCCTCTATGGGCTTCCAAATATCACGTTGCCAATTCCACAAGAACTGTCTTAGCGAAATGCTCCTTGAGGGGAAAGCTGTAACTCTGTGAGATGATTTCAAAGAAGACAACGAAGTTTCTCTGAAAGCTTCTTTCTCTTTGTTATCGGAGGATATTTCCTTTGACCCTATAGTCTGCAAAGGGATCCGAAATATCTGTTCTCAGATTCCACAGAAATAAGGCTAGCAAAGAGATCCACGAAATACAGATGTAGCTCTGTGAGATGAATTAACAAAACACTAAGCAGTTTCTCAGAAAGCTTCTTTCCAGATTTCATCTGAGGATATTTCCTTTTTCACCATAGCCCTCTTTGGGCTTACAAATATCACTTTGCCAATTCCACAAGAACTCTCTTAGCGAAAGGCTCCTTGAGGGGAAAGCTGTAACTCTGTGAGATGATTTCACAGAACACAACGAAGTTTCTCAGAAAGCTTCTTTCTCTTTGTTATCAGAGGATATTTCCTTTGGCCCTATAGTCTTCAAAGGGATCCGAAATATCTGTTCTCAGATTCCACAGAAATAAGGTTAGCAAAGAGTTCCACGAAATTCATATGTAACTCTGTGCGATGAATTAACAGAACACTAAGCAGTTTCTCAGAAAGCTTCTTTCCAGATTTCATCTGAGGATATTTCCTTCTTCACCATAGAACTCTATGGGCTTCCAAATATCACTTTGCCAATTCCACAAGAACTGTCTTAGAGAAAGGCTCCTTGAGGGGAAAGCTGCAACTCTGTGAGAGGATTTCACGGAACACAACGAAGTTTCGCAGAAAGCTTCTTTCTCTTTGTTATGGGAGGATATTTCCTTTGGCCCTATAGTCTTCAAAGGGATCCGAAATATCTGTTCTCTGATTCCACAGAAATAAGGCTAGCAAGGAGATACACGAAATACAGATGTAACTCCGTTAGATGAATTAACAGAACACTAAGCAGTTTCTCAGAAAGCTTCTTTCCAGATTTCATCTGAGGATATTTCCTTTTTCACCATAGCCCTCTTTGGGCTTCCGAATATCACTTTGCCAATTCCACAAGAACTGTCTTAGCGAAAGGCTCCTTGAGGGGAATGCTGTAACTCTGTGAGATGATTTCACAGAACACAACGAAGTTTCTCAGAAAGCTTCTTTCTCTTTGTTATCGGAGGATATTTTCTTTGGCCCTATAGTCTTCAAAGGGATCCGAAATGTCTGTTCTAAGATTCCACAGAAATAAGGTTAGCAAAGAGTTCCACGAAATACAGATGTAACTCTGTGCGATGAATTAACAGAACACTAAGCTGTTTCTCAGAAAGCTTCTTTCCAGATTTCATCTGAGGATATATCCTTTTTCACCATAGCCCTCTATGGGCTTCCAAATATCACTTTGCCAATTCCACAAGTACTGTCTGAGAGAAAGGCTCCTTGAGGGGAAAGCTGCAACTCTGTGAGATGATTTCACGGAACACAACGAAGTTTCTCAGAAAGCTTATTTCTCTTTGTTATCGGACGATATTTCCTTTGACCCTTTAGTCTTCAAAGGGATCCGAAATATCTGTTCTCAGATTCCACAGAAATAAGTCTAGCAAAGACATCCAAGAAATACAGATGTAACTCTGTGAGATGAATTAACAGAGCACTAAGAAGTTTCTCAGAAAGCTTCTTTCCAAATTTCATCTGAGGATATTTCCTTTTTCACCATAGCCCTCTATGGGCTTCCAAATATCACTTTGCCAATTCCACAAGAACTCTCTTAGCGAAATGCTCCTTGAGTTGAAAGCAGTAACTCTGTGAGATGATTTCACAGAACACAACGAAGTTTCTCAGAAAGCTTCTTTCTCTTTGTTATCGGAGGATATTTCCTTTGGCCCTAGAGTCTTCAAAGGGATCCGAAATATCTGTTCTCAGATTCCACAGAAATAAGGCTAGCAAAGAGATCCACGAAATACAGATGTAACTCTGTGAGATGAATTAACAGAACACTAAGCAGTTTCTCAGAAAGCTTCTTTCCAGATTTCATCTGAGGATATTTCCTTTTTCACCATAGCCCTCTATGGGCTTCCAAATATCACTTTGCCAATTCCACAAGAACTGTCTTAGCGAAAGGCTCCTTGAGGGGAAAGCTGTAACTCTGTGAGTTCATTTCACAGAACACAACGAAGTTTCTCAGAAAGATTCTTTCTCTTTGTTATATGAGGATATTTCCTTTGGCCCTATAGTCTTCAAAGGGATCCGAAATATCTGTTCTCAGATTCCACAGAAATAAGGTTAGCAAGGAGATACACGAAATACAGATGTAACTCTGTGAGATGAATTAACAGAACACTAAGCAGTTTCTCAGAAAGCTTCTTTCCAGATTTCATCTGAGGATATTTCCTTTTTCACCATAGCCCTCTAGGGGCTTCCAAATATCACGTTGGCAATTCCACAAGAACTGTCTTAGCGAAATGCTCCTTGAGGGGAAAGCTGTAACTCTGTGAGATGATTTCAAAGAACACAACGAAGTTTCTCAGAAAGCTTCTTTCTCTTTGTTATCGGAGGATATTTCCTTTGGCCCTATAGTCTTCAAAGGGATCCGAAATATCTGTTCTCAGATTCCACAGAAATAAGGCTAGCAAAGAGATCCACGAAATACAGATGTAACTCTGTGAGATGAATTAACAAAACACTAAGCAGTTTCTCAGAAAGCTTCCTTCCAGATTTCATCTGAGGATATTTCCTTTTTCACCATAGCCCTCTATGGGCTTCCAAATATCACTTTGCCAATTCCACAAGAACTGTCTTAGCGAAAGGATCCCTGAGGGGAAAGCTGCAACTCTGTGAGATGATTTCACAGAACACAACGAAGTTTCTCAGAAAGCTTCTTTCTCTTTGTTATCGGAGGATATTTCCTTTGGCCCTATAGTCTTCAAAGGGATCCGAAATATCTGTTCTCAGATTCCACAGAAATAAGGCTAGCAAAGAGATCCACGAAATACAGATGTAACTCTGTGAGATGAATTAACAGAACACTAAGCAGTTTCTCAGAAAGCTTCTTTCCAGATTTCATCTGAGGATATTTCCTTTTTCACCATAGCCCTCTATGGGCTTCCAAATATCACTTTGCCCATTCCACAAGAACTGTCTTAGCGAAAGGCTCCTTGAGGGGAAAGCTGCAACTCTGTGAGATGATTTCACAGAACACAACGAAGTTTCACAGAAAGCTTCTTTCTCTTTGTTATCGGAGGATATTTCCTTTGACCCTATAGTCTTCAAAGGGATCCGAAATATCTGTTCTCAGATTCCACAGAAATAAGTCTAGCAAAGACATCCATGAAATACAGATGTAACTCTGTGAGATGAATTTACAGAACACTAAGCAGTTTCTCAGAAAGCTTCTTTCCAGATTTCATCTGAGGATATTTCCTTTTTGACCATAGCCCTCTATGGGCTTCCAAATATCAATTTGCCAATTCCACAAGAACTGTCTTAGCGAAAGGCTCCTTGAGGGGAAAGCTGTAACTCTGTGAGATGATTTCACAGAACACAACGAAGTTTCTCAGAAAGCTTCTTTCTCTTTGTTATGGGAGGATATTTCCTTTGGCCCTATAGTCTTCAAAGGGATCCGAAATATCTGTTCTCAGATTCCATAGAAATAAGGCTAGCAAAGAGATCCACGAAATACAGATGTAACTCTGTGAGATGAATTAACAGAACACTAAGCAGTTTCTCAAAAGCTTCTTTCCAGATTTCATCTGAGGATATTTCCTTTTTCACCATCGCCCTCTATGGGCTTCCAAATATCACTTTGCCAATTCCACAAGAACTGTCTTATCGAAAGGCTCCTTGAGGGGAAAGCTGCAACTCTGTGAGATGATTTCACGGAACACAACGAAGTTTCTCAGAAAGCTTCTTTCTCTTTGTTATCGGAGGATATTTCCTTTGGCCCTATAGTCTTCAAAGGGATCCGAATTATCTATTCTCATATTCCACAGAAATAAGTCTAGCAAAGACATCCATGAAATACAGATGTAACTCTGTGAGATGAATTAACAGAACACTAAGCAGTTTCTCAGAAAGCTTCTTTACAGATTTCATCTGAGGATATTTCCTTTTTCACCATAGCCCTCTATGGGCTTCCAAATATCACTTTGCCAATTCCACAAGAACTGTCTTAGCGAAAGGCTCCTTGAGGGGAAAGCTGTAACTCTGTGAGATGATTTCACAGAACACAACGAAGTTTCTCAGAAAGATTCTTTCTCTTTGTTATCGGAGGATATTTCCTTTGACCCTATAGTCTTCAAAGGGATCCGAAATATCTGTTCTCAGATTCCACAGAAATAAGGCTAGCAAAGAGATCCACGAAATACTGATGTAACTCTGTGAGATGAATTAACAGAACACTAAGCAGTTTCTTAGAAAGCTTCTTTCCAGATTTCATCTGAGGATATATCCTTTTTCACCATAGCCCTCTATGGGCTTCCAAATATAACTTTGCCAATTCCACAAGAACTGTCTTTGCGAAATGCTCCTTGAGGGGAAAGCTGTTACTCTGTGAGATGATTTCAAAGAACTCAACGAAGTTTCTGAGAAAGCTTCTTTCTCTTTGTTATCGGAGGATATTTCCTTTGGCCCTATAGTCTTCAAAGGGATCCGAAATATCTGTTCTCAGATTCCACAGAAATAAGGCTAGCAAAGAGATCCACGAAATACAGATGTAACTCTGTGAGATGAATTAACAGAACACTAAGCAGTTTCTCAAAAGCTTCTTTCCAGATTTCATCTGAGGATATTTCCTTTTTCACCATCGCCCTCTATGGGCTTCCAAATATCACTTTGCCAATTCCACAAGAACTGTCTTAGAGAAAGGCTCCTTGAGGGGAAAGCTGCAACTCTGTGAGATGATTTCACGGAACACAACGAAGTTTCTCAGAAAGCTTCTTTCTCTTTGTTATCGGAGGATATTTCCTTTGGCCCTATAGTCTTCAAAGGGATCCGAAATATCTATTCTCAGATTCCACAGAAATAAGTCTAGCAAAGACATCCATGAAATACAGATGTAACTCTGTGAGATGAATTAACAGAACACTAAGCAGTTTCTCAGAAAGCTTCTTTCCAGATTTTATCTGAGGATATTTCCTTTTTCACCATAGCCCTCTATGGGCTTCCAAATATCACTTTGCAAATTCCACAAGAACTGTCTTAGCGAAAGGCTCCTTGAGGGGAAAGCTGTAACTCTGTGAGTTCATTTCACAGAACACAACGAAGTTTCTCAGAAAGATTCTTTCTCTTTGTTATCGGAGGATATTTCCTTTGGCCCTATAGTCTTCAAAGGGATCCGAAATATCTGTTCTCAGATTCCACAGAAATAAGGCTAGCAAGGAGATACACGAAATACAGATGTAACTCTGTGAGATGAATTAACAGAACACTAAGCAGTTTCTCAGAAAGTTTCTTTCCAGATTTCATCTGAGGATATTTCCTTTTTCACCATAGCCCTCTATGGGCTTCCAAATATCACATTGCCAATTCCACAAGAACTGTCTTAGCGAAAGGCTCCATGAGGGGAAAGCTGTAACTCTGTGAGATGATTTCACAGAACACAACGAAGTTTCTCAGAAAGCTTCTTTCTCTTTGTTATCGGAGGATATTTCCTTTGGCCCTATAGTCTTCAAAGGGATCCGAAATATCTGTTCTCAGATTCCACAGAAATAAGGCTAGCAAAGAGATCCACGAAATACTGATGTAACACTGTGAGATGAATTAACAGAACACTAAGCGGTTTCTTAGAAAGCTTCTTTCCAGATTTCATCTGAGGATATATCCTTTTTCACCATAGCCCTCTATGGGCTTCCAAATATCACTTTGCCAATTCCACAAGAACTGTCTTAGCAAAAGGCTCCTTGAGGGGAAAGCTGTAACTCTGTGAGATGATTTCACAGAACACAAAGAAGTTTCTCAGAAAGCTTCTTTCTCTTTGTTATCGGAGGATATTTCCTTTGGCCCTATAGTCTTCAAAGTGATCCGAAATATCTGTTCTCAGATTCCACAGAAAAAAGGCTAGCAAAGAGATCCATGAAATATAGATGTAACTCTGTGAGATGAATTAACAGAACACTAAGCAGTTTCTCAGAAAGCTTCTTTCCAGATTTCATCTGAGGATATTTCCTTTTTCAACATAGCCCTCTATGGGCTTCCAAATATCACTTTGCCAATTCCACAAGAACTGTCTTAGCGAAAGTCTCCTTGAGGGGAAAGCTGTAACTCTGTGAGATGATTTCACAGAACACAACGAAGTTTCTCCGAAAGCTTCTTTCTCTTTGTTATCGGAGGATATTTCCTTTGGCCCTATAGTCTTCAAAGGGATCCGAAATATCTGTTCTCAGATTCCACAGAAATAAGGCTAGCAAAGAGATCCACGAAATACAGATGTAACTCTGTGAGATGAATTAACAGAACCCTAAGCAGTTTCTCAGAAAGCTTCTTTCCAGATTTCATCTGAGGATATCTCCTTTTTCACCATAGCCCTCTATGGGCTTCCAAATATCACTTTGCCAATTCCAGAAGAAGTGTCTTAGAGAAAGGCTCCTTGAGGGGAAAGCTGCAACTCTGTGAGATGATTTCACGGAACACAACGAAATTTCACAGAAAGCTTCTTTCTCTTTGTTATCGGAGGATATTTCCTGTGACCCTATAGTCTTCAAAGGGATCCGAAATATCTGTTCTCAGATTCCAAAGAAATAAGTCTAGCAAAGACATCCATGAAATAGAGATGTAACTCTGTGAGATGAATTAACAGAACACTAAGCAGTTTCTCAGAAAGCTTCTTTCCAGATTTTATCTGAGGATATTTCCTTTTTCACCATAGCCCTCTATGGGCTTCCAAATATCACTTTGCAAATTCCACAAGAACTGTCTTAGCGAAAGGCTCCTTGAGGGGAAAGCTGTAACTCTGTGAGTTCATTTCACAGAACACAACGAAGTTTCTCAGAAAGATTCTTTCTCTTTGTTATCGGAGGATATTTCCTTTGGCCCTATAGTCTTCAAAGGGATCCGAAATATCTGTTCTCAGATTCCACAGAAATAAGGCTAGCAAGGAGATACACGAAATACAGATGTAACTCTGTGAGATGAATTAACAGAACACTAAGCAGTTTCTCAGAAAGTTTCTTTCCAGATTTCATCTGAGGATATTTCCTTTTTCACCATAGCCCTCTATGGGCTTCCAAATATCACATTGCCAATTCCACAAGAACTGTCTTAGCGAAAGGCTCCATGAGGGGAAAGCTGTAACTCTGTGAGATGATTTCACAGAACACAACGAAGTTTCTCAGAAAGCTTCTTTCTCTTTGTTATCGGAGGATATTTCCTTTGGCCCTATAGTCTTCAAAGGGATCCGAAATATCTGTTCTCAGATTCCACAGAAATAAGGCTAGCAAAGAGATCCACGAAATACTGATGTAACACTGTGAGATGAATTAACAGAACACTAAGCGGTTTCTTAGAAAGCTTCTTTCCAGATTTCATCTGAGGATATATCCTTTTTCACCATAGCCCTCTATGGGCTTCCAAATATCACTTTGCCAATTCCACAAGAACTGTCTTAGCAAAAGGCTCCTTGAGGGGAAAGCTGTAACTCTGTGAGATGATTTCACAGAACACAAAGAAGTTTCTCAGAAAGCTTCTTTCTCTTTGTTATCGGAGGATATTTCCTTTGGCCCTATAGTCTTCAAAGTGATCCGAAATATCTGTTCTCAGATTCCACAGAAAAAAGGCTAGCAAAGAGATCCATGAAATACAGATGTAACTCTGTGAGATGAATTAACAGAACACTAAGCAGTTTCTCAGAAAGCTTCTTTCCAGATTTCATCTGAGGATATTTCCTTTTTCAACATAGCCCTCTATGGGATTCCAAATATCACTTTGCCAATTCCACAAGAACTGTCTTAGCGAAAGTCTCCTTGAGGGGAAAGCTGTAACTCTGTGAGATGATTTCACAGAACACAACGAAGTTTCTCCGAAAGCTTCTTTCTCTTTGTTATCGGAGGATATTTCCTTTGGCCCTATAGTCTTCAAAGGGATCCGAAATATCTGTTCTCAGATTCCACAGAAATAAGGCTAGCAAAGAGATCCACGAAATACAGATGTAACTCTGTGAGATGAATTAACAGAACCCTAAGCAGTTTCTCAGAAAGCTTCTTTCCAGATTTCATCTGAGGATATCTCCTTTTTCACCATAGCCCTCTATGGGCTTCCAAATATCACTTTGCCAATTCCAGAAGAAGTGTCTTAGAGAAAGGCTCCTTGAGGGGAAAGCTGCAACTCTGTGAGATGATTTCACGGAACACAACGAAATTTCACAGAAAGCTTCTTTCTCTTTGTTATCGGAGGATATTTCCTGTGACCCTATAGTCTTCAAAGGGATCCGAAATATCTGTTCTCAGATTCCAAAGAAATAAGTCTAGCAAAGACATCCATGAAATACAGATGTAACTCTGTGAGATGAATTAACAGAACACTAAGCAGTTTCTCAGAAAGCTTCTTTCCAGATTTCATCTGAGGATATTTCCTTTTTCACCATAGCCCTCTATGGGCTTCCAAATATCACTTTGCCAATTCCACAAGAACTGTCTTAGCGAAAGGCTCCTTGAGGGGAAAGCTGTAACTCTGTGAGATGATTTCACAGAACACAACGAAGTTTCTCAGAAAGCTTCTTTCTCTTTGTTATCGGAGGATATTTCCTTTGGCCCTATAGTCTTCAAAGGGATCCGAAATATCTATTCTCAGATTCCACAGAAATAAGTCTAGCAAAGACATCCATGAAATACAGATGTAACTCTGTGAGATGAATTAACAGAACACTAAGCAGTTTCTCAGAAAGCTTCCTTCCAGATTTCATCTGAGGATATTTCCTTTTTCACCATAGCCCTCTATGGGCTTCCAAATATCACTTTGCCAATTCCACAAGAACTGTCTTAGCGAAAGGATCCCTGAGGGGAAAGCTGCAACTCTGTGAGATGATTTCACAGAACACAACGAAGTTTCTCAGAAAGCTTCTTTCTCTTTGTTATCGGAGGATATTTCCTTTGGCCCTATAGTCTTCAAAGGGATCCGAAATATCTGTTCTCAGATTCCACAGAAATAAGGCTAGCAAAGAGATCCACGAAATACAGATGTAACTCTGTGAGATGAATTAACAGAACACTAAGCAGTTTCTCAGAAAGCTTCTTTCCAGATTTCATCTGAGGATATTTCCTTTTTCACCATAGCCCTCTATGGGCTTCCAAATATCACTTTGCCCATTCCACAAGAACTGTCTTAGCGAAAGGCTCCTTGAGGGGAAAGCTGCAACTCTGTGAGATGATTTCACAGAACACAACGAAGTTTCACAGAAAGCTTCTTTCTCTTTGTTATCGGAGGATATTTCCTTTGACCCTATAGTCTTCAAAGGGATCCGAAATATCTGTTCTCAGATTCCACAGAAATAAGTCTAGCAAAGACATCCATGAAATACAGATGTAACTCTGTGAGATGAATTTACAGAACACTAAGCAGTTTCTCAGAAAGCTTCTTTCCAGATTTCATCTGAGGATATTTCCTTTTTGACCATAGCCCTCTATGGGCTTCCAAATATCAATTTGCCAATTCCACAAGAACTGTCTTAGCGAAAGGCTCCTTGAGGGGAAAGCTGTAACTCTGTGAGATGATTTCACAGAACACAACGAAGTTTCTCAGAAAGCTTCTTTCTCTTTGTTATGGGAGGATATTTCCTTTGGCCCTATAGTCTTCAAAGGGATCCGAAATATCTGTTCTCAGATTCCATAGAAATAAGGCTAGCAAAGAGATCCACGAAATACAGATGTAACTCTGTGAGATGAATTAACAGAACACTAAGCAGTTTCTCAAAAGCTTCTTTCCAGATTTCATCTGAGGATATTTCCTTTTTCACCATCGCCCTCTATGGGCTTCCAAATATCACTTTGCCATTTCCACAAGAACTGTCTTAGCGAAAGGCTCCTTGAGGGGAAAGCTGCAACTCTGTGAGATGATTTCACGGAACACAACGAAGTTTCTCAGAAAGCTTCTTTCTCTTTGTTATCGGAGGATATTTCCTTTGGCCCTATAGTCTTCAAAGGGATCCGAATTATCTATTCTCATATTCCACAGAAATAAGTCTAGCAAAGACATCCATGAAATACAGATGTAACTCTGTGAGATGAATTAACAGAACACTAAGCAGTTTCTCAGAAAGCTTCTTTACAGATTTCATCTGAGGATATTTCCTTTTTCACCATAGCCCTCTATGGGCTTCCAAATATCACTTTGCCAATTCCACAAGAACTGTCTTAGCGAAAGGCTCCTTGAGGGGAAAGCTGTAACTCTGTGAGATGATTTCACAGAACACAACGAAGTTTCTCAGAAAGATTCTTTCTCTTTGTTATCGGAGGATATTTCCTTTGACCCTATAGTCTTCAAAGGGATCCGAAATATCTGTTCTCAGATTCCACAGAAATAAGGCTAGCAAAGAGATCCACGAAATACTGATGTAACTCTGTGAGATGAATTAACAGAACACTAAGCAGTTTCTTAGAAAGCTTCTTTCCAGATTTCATCTGAGGATATATCCTTTTTCACCATAGCCCTCTATGGGCTTCCAAATATAACTTTGCCAATTCCACAAGAACTGTCTTTGCGAAATGCTCCTTGAGGGGAAAGCTGTTACTCTGTGAGATGATTTCAAAGAACTCAACGAAGTTTCTGAGAAAGCTTCTTTCTCTTTGTTATCGGAGGATATTTCCTTTGGCCCTATAGTCTTCAAAGGGATCCGAAATATCTGTTCTCAGATTCCACAGAAATAAGGCTAGCAAAGAGATCCACGAAATACAGATGTAACTCTGTGAGATGAATTAACAGAACACTAAGCAGTTTCTCAAAAGCTTCTTTCCAGATTTCATCTGAGGATATTTCCTTTTTCACCATCGCCCTCTATGGGCTTCCAAATATCACTTTGCCAATTCCACAAGAACTGTCTTAGAGAAAGGCTCCTTGAGGGGAAAGCTGCAACTCTGTGAGATGATTTCACGGAACACAACGAAGTTTCTCAGAAAGCTTCTTTCTCTTTGTTATCGGAGGATATTTCCTTTGGCCCTATAGTCTTCAAAGGGATCCGAAATATCTATTCTCAGATTCCACAGAAATAAGTCTAGCAAAGACATCCATGAAATACAGATGTAACTCTGTGAGATGAATTAACAGAACACTAAGCAGTTTCTCAGAAAGCTTCTTTCCAGATTTTATCTGAGGATATTTCCTTTTTCACCATAGCCCTCTATGGGCTTCCAAATATCACTTTGCCAATTCCACAAGAACTGTCTTAGCGAAAGGCTCCTTGAGGGGAAAGCTGTAACTCTGTGAGTTCATTTCACAGAACACAACGAAGTTTCTCAGAAAGATTCTTTCTCTTTGTTATCGGAGGATATTTCCTTTGGCCCTATAGTCTTCAAAGGGATCCGAAATATCTATTCTCAGATTCCACAGAAATAAGTCTAGCAAAGACATCCATGAAATACAGATGTAACTCTGTGAGATGAATTAACAGAACACTAAGCAGTTTCTCAGAAAGCTTCTTTCCAGATTTTATCTGAGGATATTTCCTTTTTCACCATAGCCCTCTATCTGCTTCCAAATATCACTTTGCCAATTCCACAAGAACTGTCTTAGCGAAAGGCTCCTTGAGGGGAAAGCTGTAACTCTGTGAGTTCATTTCACAGAACACAACGAAGTTTCTCAGAAAGATTCTTTCTCTTTGTTATCGGAGGATATTTCCTTTGGCCCTATAGTCTTCAAAGGGATCCGAAATATCTGTTCTCAGATTCCACAGAAATAAGGCTAGCAAGGAGATACACGAAATACAGATGTAACTCTGTGAGATGAATTAACAGAACACTAAGCAGTTTCTCAGAAAGTTTCTTTCCAGATTTCATCTGAGGATATTTCCTTTTTCACCATAGCCCTCTATGGGCTTCCAAATATCACTTTGCCAATTCCACAAGAACTGTCTTAGCGAAAGGCTCCTTGAGGGGAAAGCTGTAACTCTGTGAGATGATTTCACAGAACACAACGAAGTTTCTCAGAAAGCTTCTTTCTCTTTGTTATCGGAGGATATTTCCTTTGGCCCTATAGTCTTCAAAGGGATCCGAAATATCTGTTCTCAGATTCCACAGAAAAAAGGCTAGCAAAGAGATCCACGAAATACTGATGTAACACTGTGAGATGAATTAACAGAACACTAAGCAGTTTCTTAGAAAGCTTCTTTCCAGATTTCATCTGAGGATATATCCTTTTTCACCATAGCCCTCTATGGGCTTCCAAATATCACTTTGCCAATTCCAGAAGAAGTGTCTTAGAGAAAGGCTCCTTGAGGGGAAAGCTGCAACTCTGTGAGATGATTTCACGGAACACAACGAAATTTCACAGAAAGCTTCTTTCTCTTTGTTATCGGAGGATATTTCCTGTGACCCTATAGTAACTCTGTGAGATGAATTAACAGAACACTAAGCAGTTTCTCAGAAAGCTTCTTTCCAGATTTCATCTGAGGATATTTCCTTTTTGACCATAGACCTCTATGGGCTTCCAAATATCACTTTGCCAATTCCACAAGAACTGTCTTAGCGAAAGGCTCCTTGAGGGGAAAGCTGTAACTCTGTGAGATGATTTCACAGAACACAACGAAGTTTCTCAGAAAGCTTCTTTCTCTTTGTTATGGGAGGATATTTCCTTTGGCCCTATAGTCTTCAAAGGGATCCGAAATATCTGTTCTCAGATTCCACAGAAATAAGGCTAGCAAAGAGATCCACGAAATACAGATGTAACTCTGTGAGATGAATTAACAGAACACTAAGGAGTTTCTCAGAAAGCTTCTTTCCAGATTTCATCTGAGGATATTTCCTTTTTCACCATAGCCCTGTATGGGCTTCCAAATATCACTTTGCGAATTCCACAAGAACTGTCTTAGCGAAAGGCTCCTTGAGGGGAAAGCTGTAACTCTGTCAGTTCATTTCACAGAACACAACGAAGTTTCTCAGAAAGATTCTTTCTCTTTGTTGTCGGAGGATATTTCCTTTGGCCCTATAGTCTTCAAAGGGATCCGAAATATCTGTTCTCAGATTCCACAGAAATAAGGCTAGCAAGGAGATCCACGAAATACAGATGTAACCCTGTGAGATGAATTAACAGAACACTAAGCAGTTTCTCAGAAAGCTTCTTTCCAGATTTCATCTGAGGATATTTCCTTTTTCAACATAGCCCTCTATGGGCTTCCAAATATCACTTTGCCAATTCCACAAGAACTGTCTTAGCGAAAGGCTCCTTGAGGGGAAAGCTGTAACTCTGTGAGATGATTTCACAGAACACAACGAAGTTTCTCAGAAAGCTTCTTTCTCTTTGTTATCGGAGGATATTTCCTTTGGCCCTAGAGTCTTCAAAGGGATCCGAAATATCTGTTCTCAGATTCCACAGAAATAAGGCTAGCAAAGAGATCCATGAAATACAGATGTAACTCCGTGAGATGAATTAACAGAACACTAAGCAGTTTCTCAGAAAGCTTCTTTCCATATTTCATCTGAGGATATTTCCTTTTTCACCATAGCCCTCTATGGCTTTCCCAATATCACTTTGCCAATTCCACAAGAACTGTCTTAGCGAAAGGCTCCTTGAGGGGAAAGCTGTAACTCTGTGAGATGATTTCACAGAACACAAAGAAGTTTCTCAGAAAGCTTCTTTCTCTTTGTTATCGGAGGATATTTCCTTTGGCCCTATAGTTTTCAAAGGGATCCGAAATATCTGTTCTCAGATTCCACAGAAATAAGTCTAGCAAAGAGATCCAAGATATACAGATGTAACTCTGTGAGATGAATTAACAGAACACTAAGCAGTTTCTCAGAAAGCTTCTATCCAGATTTCATCTGAGGATATTTCCTTTTTCACCATAGCCCTCTATTTGTTTCCAAATATCACTTTGCCCATTCCACAAGAACTGTCTTAGCGAAAGGCTCCTTGAGGGGAAAGCTGTAACTCTGTGAGATGATTTCACAGAACACAACGAAGTTTCTCAGAAAGCTTCTTTCTCTCTGTTATCGGAGGATATTTCCTTTGGCCCTATAGTCTTCAGAGGGATCCGAAATATCTGTTCTCAGATTCCACAGAAATAAGTCTCGCAAAGACATCCATGAAATACAGATGTAACTCTGTGAGATGAATTAACAGAACACTAAGCAGTTTCTCAGAAAGCTTCTTTCCAGATTTCATCTGAGGATATTTCCTTTTTCACCATAGCCCTCTATGGGCTTCCAAATATCACTTTGCCAATTCCACAAGAACTGTCTTTGCGAAATGCTCCTTGAGGGGAAAGCTGTAACTCTGTGAGATGATTTCACAGAACACAACGAAGTTTCTCAAAAAGCTTCTTTCTCTTCGTTATCGGAGGTTATTTCCTTTGGCCCTATAGTCTTCAAAGGGATCCGACATATCTGTTCTCAGATTCCACAGAAATAAGGCTAGCAAAGACATCAACGAAATACAGATCTAACTCTGTGAGATGAATTAACAGAACACTAAGCAGTTTCTCAGAAAGCTTTTTTCCAGATTTCATCTGAGGATATTTCCTTTTTCACCATAGCCCTCTATGGGCTTCCAAATATCACTTTGCCAATTCCACAAGAACTGTCTTAGCGGAAGGCTCCTTGAGGGGAAAGCTGTAACTCTGAGAGATGATTTCACAAAACACAACGAAGTTTCTCAGAAAGCTTCTTTCTCTTTGTTATCGGAGGATATTTCCTTTGGCCCTATAGTCTTCAAAGGGAACCGAAATATCTGTTCTCAGATTCCACAGAAATAAGGCTAGCAAAGACATCCACGAAATACAGATGTAACTCTGTGAGATGAATTAACAGAACACTAAGCAGTTTCTCAGAAAGCTTCTTTCTAGAATTCATCTGAGGATATTTCCTTTTACACCACAGCCCTCTATGGGCTTCCAAATATCACTTTGCCAATTCCACAAGAACTGTCTTAGCGAAAGGCTCCTTGAGGGGAAAGCTGTAACTCTGTGAGATGATTTCACAGAACACAACGAAGTTTCTCAGAAAGCTTCTTTCTCTTTGTTATCGGAGGATATTTCCTTTGGCCCTATACTCTTCAAAGGGACCGAAATATCTTTTCTCAGATTCCACAGAAATAAGGCTAGCAAAGAGATCCACGAAATACAGATGTAGCTCTGTGAGATGAATTTACAGAACACTAAGCAGTTTCTCACACAGCTTCTTTCCAGATTTCAACTGAGGATATTTCCTTTTTCACCATAGCCCTCTAAGGGCTTCCAAATATCACTTTGCCATTTCCACAAGAACTGTCTTAGCCAAAGGCTCCTTGAGGGGAAAGCTGTAACTCTGTGAGATTACTTCACAGAACACAACGAAGTTTCTCAGAAAGCTTCTTTCTCTTTGTTATCAGAGGATATTTCCTTTGGCCCCATAGTCTTCAAAGGGATCCGAAATATCTGTTCTCAGATTCCACAGAAATAAGGCTAGCAAAGAGATCCACGAAATACAGAAGTAGCTCTGTGAGATGAATTTACTGAACACTAAGCAGTTTCTCACAAAGCTTCTTTCCAGATTTCATCTGAGGATATATCCTTTTTCACCATAGCCCTCTAAGGGCTTCCAAATATCACTTTGCCAATTCCACAAGAACTGTCTTAGCGAAAGGCTCCTTGAGGGGAAAGCTGTAACTCTGTGAGATGATTTCAAAGAACACAACGAAGTTTCTCAGAAAGCTTCTTTCTCTTTGTTATCGGAGGATATTTCCTTTGGCCCTATAGTCTTCAAAGGGATCCGAAATATCTGTTCTCAGATTCCACAGAAACAAGGCTAGCAAAGACTTCCATGAAATACAGATGAAACTCTGTGAGATGAATTAACAGAACAATAAGCAGTTTCTCAGAAAGCTTCTTTCCAGATTTCAACTGAGGATATTTCTTTTTTCACCATAGCCCTCTATGGGCTTCCAAATATCACTTTGCCAATTCCACAAGAACTGTCTTAGCGAAAGGCTCCTTGAGGGGAAAGCAGTAACTCTGTGAGATGATTTCACAGAACACAACGAAGTTTCTCAGAAAGCTTCTTTCTCTTTGTTATCGGAGGTTATTTCCTTTGGCCCTATAGTCTTCAAAGGGATCCGACATATCTGTTCTCAGATTCCACAGAAATAAGGCTAGCAAAGACATCCACGAAATACAGATGTAACTCTGTGAGATGAATTAACAGAACACTAAGCAGTTTCTCAGAAAGGTTCTTCCCAGATTTCATCTGAGGATATTTCCTTTTTCACCACAGCCCTCTATGGGCTTCCAAATATCACTTTGCCAATTCCACAAGAACTGTCTTAGCGAAAGGCTCCTTGACGGGAAAGCTGTAACTCTGTGAGTTCATTTCACAGAACACAACGAAGTTTCTCAGAAAGATTCTTTCTCTTTGTTATCGCAGGATATTTCCTCTGGCCCTATAGTCTTCAAAGGGATCCGAAATATCTGTTCTCAGATTCCACAGAAATAAGTCTAGCAAAGAGATCCAAGATATACAGATGTAACTCTGTGAGATGAATTAACAGAACACTAAGCAGTTTCTCAGAAAGCTTCTATCCAGATTTCATCTGAGGATATTTCCTTTTTCACCATAGCCCTCTATTTGTTTCCAAATATCACTTTGCCCATTCCACAAGAACTGTCTTAGCGAAAGGCTCCTTGAGGGGAAAGCTGTAACTCTGTGAGATGATTTCACAGAACACAACGAAGTTTCTCAGAAAGCTTCTTTCTCTCTGTTATCGGAGGATATTTCCTTTGGCCCTATAGTCTTCAGAGGGATCCGAAATATCTGTTCTCAGATTCCACAGAAATAAGTCTCGCAAAGACATCCATGAAATACAGATGTAACTCTGTGAGATGAATTAACAGAACACTAAGCAGTTTCTCAGAAAGCTTCTTTCCAAATTTCATCTGAGGATATTTCCTTTTTCACCATAGCCCTCTATGGGCTTCCAAATATCACTTTGCCAATTCCACAAGAACTGTCTTTGCGAAATGCTCCTTGAGGGGAAAGCTGTAACTCTGTGAGATGATTTCACAGAACACAACGAAGTTTCTCAAAAAGCTTCTTTCTCTTCGTTATCGGAGGTTATTTCCTTTGGCCCTATAGTCTTCAAAGGGATCCGACATATCTGTTCTCAGATTCCACAGAAATAAGGCTAGCAAAGACATCAACGAAATACAGATCTAACTCTGTGAGATGAATTAACAGAACACTAAGCAGTTTCTCAGAAAGCTTTTTTCCAGATTTCATCTGAGGATATTTCCTTTTTCACCATAGCCCTCTATGGGCTTCCAAATATCACTTTGCCAATTCCACAAGAACTGTCTTAGCGGAAGGCTCCTTGAGGGGAAAGCTGTAACTCTGAGAGATGATTTCACAAAACACAACGAAGTTTCTCAGAAAGCTTCTTTCTCTTTGTTATCGGAGGATATTTCCTTTGGCCCTATAGTCTTCAAAGGGAACCGAAATATCTGTTCTCAGATTCCACAGAAATAAGGCTAGCAAAGACATCCACGAAATACAGATGTAACTCTGTGAGATGAATTAACAGAACACTAAGCAGTTTCTCAGAAAGCTTCTTTCCAGATTTCATCTGAGGATATTTCCTTTTTCACCATAGCCCTCTATTTGCTTCAAAACATCACTTTGCCAATTCCACAAGAACTGTCTTAGCGAAAGGCTACTTGGGGGAAAGCTGCAACTCTGTGAGATGATTTCACAGAACACAAAGAAGTTTCTCACAAAGCTTCTTTCTCTTTGTTATCGGAGGATATTTCCTTTGGCCCTATAGTCTTCAAAGGGATCCGAAATATCTGTTCTCAGATTCCACAGAAATAAGGCTAGCAAAGAGATCCACGAAATACAGATGTAACTCTGTGAGATGAATTAACAGAACACTAAGCAGTTTCTCAGAAAGCTTCTTTCCAGATTTCATCTGAGGATATTTCCTTTTTCACCATAGCCCTCTATGGGCTTCGAAATATCACTTTGCCAATTCCACAAGAACTGTCTTAGAGAAAGGCTCCTTGAGGGGAAAGCTGTAACTCTGTGAGTTCATTTCACAGAACACAACGAAGTTTCTCAGAAAGATTCTTTCTCTTTGTTATCGGAGGATATTTCCTTTGGCCCTATAGTCTTCAAAGGGATCCGAAATATCTGTTCTCAGATTCCACAGAAATAAGGCTAGCAAGGAGATACACGAAATACAGATGTAACTCTGTGAGTTGAATTAACAGAACACTAAGCAGTTTCTCAGAAAGCTTCTTTCCAGATTTCATCTGAGGATATTTCCTTTTTCACCATAGCCCTCTATGGGCTTCCAAATATCACTTTGCCAATTCCACAAGAACTGTCTTAGCGAAAGGCTCCTTCAGGGGAAAGCTGTAACTCTGTGAGATGATTTCACGGAACACAACGAAGTTTCTCAGAAAGCTTCTTTCTCTTTGTTATCGTAGGATATTTCCTTTGGCAATATAGTCTTCAAAGGGATCCGAAATATCTGTTCTCAGATTCCACAGAAATAAGGCTAGCAAAGAGATCCACGAAATACAGATGTAACTCTGTGAGATGAATTAACAGAACACTAAGCGGTTTCTCAGAAAGCTTCTTTCCAGATTTCATCTGAGGATATTTCCTTTTTCACCATAGCCCTCTATGGGCTTCCAAATATCACTTTGACAATTCCACAAGAACTGTCTTAGCGAAAGGCTCCTTGAGGGTAAAGTTGCAACTCTCTGAGATGATTTCACAGAACACAACGAAGTTTCTCAGAAAGCTTCTTTCTCTTTGTTATCGGAGGATATTTCCTTTGGACCTATAGTCTTCAAAGGGATCCGAATTATCTATTCTCATATTCCACAGAAATAAGTCTAGCAAAGACATCCATGAAATACAGATGTAACTCTGTGAGATGAATTAACAGAACACTAAGCAGTTTCTCAGAAAGCTTCTTTCCAGATTTCATCTGAGGATATTTCCTTTTTCACCATAGCCCTGTATGGGCTTCCAAATATCACTTTGCCAATTCCACAAGAACTGTCTTAGCGAAAGGCTCCTTGAGGGGAAAGCTGTAACTCTGTGAGTTCATTTCACAGAACACAACGAAGTTTCTCAGAAAGATTCTTTCTCTTTGTTATCGGAGGATATTTCCTTTGGCCCTATAGTCTTCAAAGGGATCCGAAATATCTGTTCTCAGATTCCACAGAAATAAGGCTAGCAAGGAGATCCACGAAATACAGATGTAACTTTGTGAGATGAATTAACAGAACACTAAGCAGTTTCTCAGAAAGTTTCTTTCCAGATTTCAGCTGAGGATATTTCATTTTTCACCATAGCCCTCTATGGGCTTCCAAATATCACTTTGCCAATTCCACAAGAACTGTCTTAGCGAAAGGCTCCTTGAGGGGAAAGCTGTAACTCTGTGAGATGATTTCACAGAACACAACGAAGTTTCTCAGAAAGCTTCTTTCTCTTTGTTATCGGAGGATATTTCCTTTGGCCCTATAGTCTTCAAAGGGATCCGAAATATCTGTTCTCAGATTCCACAGAAATAAGGCTAGCAAAGAGATCCACGAAATACTGATGTAACTCTGTGAGATGAATTAACAGAACACTAAGCAGTTTCTTAGAAAGCTTCTTTCCAGATTTCATCTGAGGATATATCCTTTTTCACCATAGCCCTCTATGGGCTTCCAAATATCACTTTGCCAATTCCTCAAGAACTGTCTTAGCAAAAGGCTCCTTGAGGGGAAAGCTGTAACTCTGTGAGATGATTTCACAGAACACAAAGAAGTTTCTCAGAAAGCTTCTTTCTCTTTGTTATCGGAGGATATTTCCTTTGGCCCTATACTCTTCAAAGGGATCCGAAATATCTGTTCTCAGATTCCACAGAAAAAAGGCTAGCAAAGAGATCCATGAAATACAGATGTAACTCTGTGAGATGAATTAACAGAACACTAAGCAGTTTCTCAGAAAGCTTCTTTCCAGATTTCATCTGAGGATATATCCTTTTTCACCATAGCCCTCTATGGGCTTCCAAATATCACTTTGCCAATTCCACAAAAACTGTGTAAGCGAAAGGCTCCTTGAGGGGAAAGCTGTAACTCTGTGAGATGATTTCACACAACACAACGAAGTTTCTCAGAAAGCTTCTTTCTCTCTGTTATCGGAGGATATTTCCTTTGGTCCTATAGTCTTCAGAGGGATCCGAAATATCTGTTCTCAGATTCCACAGAAATAAGTCTCGCAAAGACAACCATGAAATACAGATGTAACTCTGTGAGATGAATTAACAGAACACTAAGCAGTTTCTCAGAAAGCTTCTTTCCAGATTTAATCTGAGGATATTTCCTTTTTCACCATAGCCCTCTATGGGCTTCCAAATATCACTTTGCCAATTCCACAAAAACTGTCTTAGCGAAATGCTCCTTGAGGGGAAAGCTGTAACTCTGTGAGATAATTTCAAAGAACACAAAGAAGTTTCTCAGAAAGATTCTTTCTCTTTGTTATCGGAGGATATTTCCTTTGGCCCTATAGTCTTCAAAGGGATCCGAAATATCTGTTCTCAGATTCCACAGAAATAAGGCTAGCAAGGAGATCCACGAAATACAGATGTAACTCTGTGAGATGAATTAACAGAACACTAAGCAGTTTCTCAGAAAGTTTCTTTCCAGATTTCAGCTGAGGATATTTCCTTTTTCACCATAGCCCTCTATGGGCTTCCAAATATCACTTTGCCAATTCCACAAGAACTGTCTTAGCGAAAGGCTCCTTGAGGGGAAAGCTGTAACTCTGTGAGATGATTTCACAGAACACAAAGAAGTTTCTCAGAAAGCTTCTTTCTCTTTGTTATCAGAGGATATTTCCTTTGGCCCTATAGTCTTCAAAGGGATCCGAAATATCTGTTCTCAGATTCCACAGAAAAAAGGCTAGCAAAGAGATCCATGAAATACAGATGTAACTCTGTGAGATGAATTAACAGAACACTAAGCAGTTTCTCAGAAAGCTTCTTTCCAGATTTCATCTGAGGATATTTCCTTTTTCAACATAGCCCTCTATGGGCTTCCAAATATCACTTTGACAATTCCACAAGAACTGTCTTAGCGAAAGGCTCCTTGAGGGGAAAGCTGTAACTCTGTGAGATGATTTCACAGAACACAACGAAGTTTCTCCGAAAGCTTCTTTCTCTTTGTTATCGGAGGATATTTCCTTTGGCCCTATAGTCTTCAAAGGGGTCCGAAATATCTGTTCTCAGATTCCACAGAAATAAGGCTGGCAAAGAGATCCACGAAATACAGATGTAACTCTGTGAGATGAATTAACAGAACACTAAGCAGTTTCTCAGAATCTTCTTTCCAGATTTCATCTGAGGATATCTCCTTTTTCACCATAGCCCTCTATGGGCTTCCAAATATCACTTTGCCAATTCCACAAGAACTGTCTTAGAGAAAGGCTCCTTGAGGGGAAAGCTGCAACTCTGTGAGATGATTTCACGGAACACAACGAAGTTTCACAGAAAGCTTCTTTCTCTTTGTTATGGGAGGATATTTCCTGTGACCCTATAGTCTTCAAAGGGATCCGAAATATCTGTTCTCAGATTCCACAGAAATAAGGCTAGCAAAGACATCCATGAAATACAGATGTAACTCTGTGAGATGAATTAACAGAACACTAAGGAGTTTCTGAGAAAGTTTCTTTCCAGATTTCATCTGAGGATATTTCCTTTTTCACCATAGCCCTGTATGGGCTTCCAAATATCACTTTGCGAATTCCACAAGAACTGTCTTAGCGAAAGGCTCCTTGAGGGGAAAGCTGTAACTCTGTGAGTTCATTTCACAGAACACAACGAAGTTTCTCAAAAAGATTCTTTCTCTTTGTTATCGGAGGATATTTCCTTTGGCCCTATAGTCTTCAAAGGGATCCGAAATATCTGTTCTCAGATTCCACAGAAATAAGGCTAGCAAGGAGATACACGAAATACAGATGTAACTCTGTGAGATGAATTAACAGAACACTGAGCAGTTTCTCAGAAAGCTTCTTTCCAGATTTCATCTGAGGATATTTCCTTTTTCACCATAGCCCTCTATGGGCTTCCAAATATCACTTTGCCAATTCCACAAGAACTGTCTTAGCGAAAGGCTCCTTGAGGGGAAAGCTGTAACTCTGTGAGATGATTTCACAGAACACAACGAAGTTTCTCCGAAAGCTTCTTTCTCTTTGTTATCGGAGGATATTTCCTTTGGCCCTAGAGTCTTCAAAGGGATCCGAAATATCTGTTCTCAGATTCCACAGAAATAAGGCTAGCAAAGAGATCCACGAAATACTGATGTAACTCTGTGAGATGAATTAACAGAACACTAAGCAGTTTCTTAAAAGGTTCCTTCAAGATTTCATCTGAGGATATATCCTTTTTCACCATAGCCCTCTATGGGCTTCCAAATATCACTTTGCCAATTCCACAAGAACTGTGTAAGCGAAAGGCTCCTTGAGGGGAAAGCTGTAACTCTGTGAGATGATTTCACAGAACACAAAGAAGTTTCTCAGAAAGCTTCTTTCTCTTTGTTATCGGAGGATATTTCCTTTGGCCCTATGGTCTTCAAAGGGATCCGAAATATCTGTTCTCAGATTCCACAGAAATAAGGCTAGCAAAGAGATCCATGAAATACAGATGTAACTCCGTGAGATGAATTAACAGAACACTAAGCAGTTTCTCAGAAAGCTTCTTTCCATATTTCATCTGAGGATATTTCCTTTTTCACCATAGCCCTCTATGGGCTTCCAAATATCACTTTGCCAATTCCACAAGAACTGTGTAAGCGAAAGGCTCCTTGAGGGGAAAGCTGTAACTCTGTGAGATGATTTCACAGAACACAAAGAAGTTTCTCAGAAAGCTTCTTTCTCTTTGTTATCGGAGGGTATTTCCTTTGGCCCTATAGTTTTCAAAGGGATCCGAAATATCTGTTCTCAGATTCCACAGAAATAAGTCTAGCAAAGAGATCCAAGATATACAGACGTAACTCTGTGAGATGAATTAAGAGAACACTAAGCAGTTTCTCAGAAAGCTTCTTTCCAGATTTCATCTGAGGATATTTCCTTTTTCACCATAGCCCTCTATTTGTTTCCAAATATCACTTTGCCCATTCCACAAGAACTGTCTTAGCGAAAGGCTCCTTGAGGGGAAAGCTGTAACTCTGTGAGATGATTTCACAGAACACAACGAAGTTTCTCAGAAAGCTTCTTTCTCTCTGTTATCGGAGGATATTTCCTTTGGCCCTATAGTCTTCAGAGGTATCCGAAATATCTGTTCTCAGATTCCACAGAAATAATCTCGCAAAGACATCCATGAAATACAGATGTAAATCTGTGAGATGAATTAACAGAACACTAAGAAGTTTCTCAGAAAGCTTCTTTCCAGATTTAATCTGAGGATATTTCCTTTTTCACCATAGCCCTCTATGGGCTTCCAAATATCACTTTGCCAATTCCACAAGAACTGTCTTTGCGAAATGCTCCTTGAGGGGAAAGCTGTTACTCTGTGAGATGATTTCAAAGAACACAACGAAGTTTCTCAGAAAGCTTCTTTCTCTTTGTTATCGGAGGATATTTCCTTTGGCCCTATAGTCTTCAAAGGGATCCGAAATATCTGTTCTCAGATTCCACAGAAATAAGGCTAGCAAAGAGATCCACGAAATACAGATGTAACTCTGTGAGATGAATTAACAAAACACTAAGCAGTTTCTCAAAAGCTTCTTTCCAGATTTCATCTGAGGATATTTCCTTTTTCACCATCGCCCTCTATGGGCTTCCAAATATCACTTTGCCAATTCCACAAGAACTGTCTTAGAGAAAGGCTCCTTGAGGGGAAAGCTGCAACTCTGTGAGATGATTTCACGGAACACAACGAAGTTTCTCAGAAAGCTTCTTTCTCTTTGTTATCGGAGGATATTTCCTTTGGCCCTATAGTCTTCAAAGGGATCCGAAATATCTGTTCTCAGATTCCACAGAAATAAGTCTAGCAAAGACATCCATGAAATACAGATGTAACTCTGTGAGATAAATTAACAGAACACTAAGCAGTTTCTCAGAAAGCTTCTTTCCAGATTTCATCTGAGGATATTTCCTTTTTCACCATAGCCCTCTATGGGCTTCCAAATATCACTTTGCCAATTCCACAAGAACTGCCTTAGCGAAAGCCTCCTTGAGGGAAAAGCTGTAACTCTGTGAGTTCATTTCACAGAACACAACGAAGTTTCTCAGAAAGATTCTTTCTCTTTGTTATCGGAGGATATTTCCTTTGGCCCTATAGTCTTCAAAGGGATCCGAAATATCTGTTCTCAGATTCCACAGAAATAAGGCTAGCAAGGAGATACACGAAATACAGATGTAACTCTGTGAGATGAATTAACAGAACACTAAGCAGTTTCTCAGAAAGTTTCTTTCCAGATTTCATCTGAGGATATTTCCTTTTTCACCATAGCCCTCTATGGGCTTCCAAATATCACTTTGCCAATTCCACAAGAACTGTCTTAGCGAAAGGCTCCTTGAGGGGAAAGCTGTAACTCTGTGAGATGATTTCACCGAACACAACCAAGTTTCTCAGAAAGCTTCTTTCTCTTTGTTATCGGAGGATATTTCCTTTGGCCCTATAGTCTTCAAAGGGATCCGAAATATCTGTTCTCAGATTCCACAGAAATAAGGCTAGCAAAGAGATCCACGAAATACTGATGTAACTCTGTGAGATGAATTAACAGAACACTAAGCAGTTTCTTAGAAAGCTTCTTTCCAGATTTCATCTGAGGATATATACTTTTTCACCATAGCCCTCTATGGGCTTCCAAATATCACTTTGCCAATTCCACAAGAACTGTCTTAGCAAAAGGCTCCTTGAGGGGAAAGCTGTAACTCTGTGAGATGATTTCACAGAACACAAAGAAGTTTCTGAGAAAGCTTCTTTTTCTTTGTTATCGGAGGATATTTCCTTTGGCCCTATAGTCTTCAAAGGGATCCGAAATATCTGTTCTCAGATTCCACAGAAAAAAGGCTAGCAAAGAGATCCATGAAATACAGATGTAACTCTGTGAGATGAATTAACAGAACACTAAGTAGTTTCTCAGAAAGCTTCTTTCCAGATTTCATCTGAGGATATTTCCTTTTTCACCATAGCCCTCTATGGGCTTCCAAATATCACTTTGCCAATTCCAGAAGAACTGTCTTAGCGAAAGTCTCCTTGAGGGGAAAGCTGTAACTCTGTGAGATGATTTCACAGAACACAACGAAGTTTCTCCGAAAGCTTCTTTCTCTTTGTTATCGGAGGATATTTCCTTTGGCCCTATAGTCTTCAAAGGGATCCGAAATATCTGTTCTCAGATTCCACAGAAATAAGGCTAGCAAAGAGATCCACGAAATACAGATGTAACTCTGTGAGATGAATTAACAGAACACTAAGCAGTTTCTCAGAAAGCTTCTTTCCAGATTTCATCTGAGGATATTTCCTTTTTGACCATAGCCCTCTATGGGCTTCCAAATATCACTTTGCCAATTCCACAAGAACTGTCTTAGCAAAAGGCTCCTTGAGGGGAAAGCTGTAACTCTGTGAGATGATTTCACAGAACACAACGAAGTTTCTCAGAAAGCTTCTTTCTCTTTGTTATGGGAGGATATTTCCTTTGGCCCTATAGTCTTCAAAGGGATCCGAAATATCTGTTCTCAGATTCCACAGAAATAAGGCTAGCAAAGAGATCCACGAAATACAGATGTAACTCTGTGAGATGAATTAACAGAACACTAAGGAGTTTCTCAGAAAGCTTCTTTCCAGATTTCACTGAGGATATTTCCTTTTTCACCATAGTCCTGTATGAGCTTCCAAATATCACTTTGCGAATTCCACAAGAACTGTCTCAGCGAAAGGCTCCTTGAGGGAAAAGCTGTAACTCTGTGAGTTCATTTCACAGAACACAACGAAGTTTCTCAGAAAGATTCTTTCTCTTTGTTATCGGAGGATATTTCCTTTGGCCCTATAGTCTTCAAAGGGATCCGAAATATCTGTTCTCAGATTCCACAGAAATAAGGCTAGCAAGGAGATCCACGAAATACAGATGTAACCCTGTAAGATGAATTAACAGAACACTAAGCAGTTTCTCAGAAAGCTTCTTTCCAGATTTCATCTGAGGATATTTCCTTTTTCACCATAGCCCTCTATGGGCTTCCAAATATCACTTTGCCAATTCCACAAGAACTGTCTTAGCGAAAGGCTCCTTGAGGGGAAAGCTGTAACTCTGTGAGATGATTTCACAGAACACAACGAGTTTCTCAGAAAGCTTCTTTCTCTTTGTTATCGGAGGATATTTCCTTTGGTCCTAGAGTCTTCAAAGGGATCCGAAATATCTGTTCTCAGATTCCACAGAAATAAGGCTAGCAAAGAGATCCACGAAATACTGATGTAACTCTGTGAGATGAATTAACAGAACACTAAGCAGTTTCTTAAAAGGTTCCTTCCAGATTTCATCTGAGGATATATCCTTTTTGACCATAGCCCTCTATGGGCTTCCAAATATCACTTTGCCAATTCCACAAGAACTGTGTAAGCGAAAGGCTCCTTGAGGGGAAAGCTGTAACTCTGTGAGATGATTTCACAGAACACAAAGAAGTTTCTCAGAAAGCTTCCATCTCTTTGTTATCGGAGGACATTTCCTTTGGCCCTATGGTCTTCAAAGGGATCCGAAATATCTGTTCTCAGATTCCACAGAAATAAGGCTAGCAAAGAGATCCATGAAATACAGAAGTAACTCCGTGAGATGAATTAACAGAACACTAAGCAGTTTCTCAGAAAGCTTCTTTCCATATTTCATCTGAGGATATTTCCTTTTTCACCATAGCCCTCTATGGGCTTCCCAATATCACTTTGCCAATTCCACAAGAACTGTCTTAGCGAAAGGCTCCTTGAGGGGAAAGCTGTAACTCTGTGAGATGATTTCACAGAACACAAAGAAGTTTCTCAGAAAGCTTCTTTCTCTTTGTTATCGGAGGATATTTCCTTTGGCCCTATAGTTTTCAAAGGGATCCGAAATATCTGTTCTCAGATTCCACAGAAATAAGTCTAGCAAAGAGATCCAAGATATACAGATGTAACTCTGTGAGATGAATTAACAGAACACTAAGCAGTTTCTCAGAAAGCTTCTTTCCAGATTTCATCTGAGGATATTTCCTTTTTCACCATAGCCCTCTATTTGTTTCCAAATATCACTTTGCCCATTCCACAAGAACTGTCTTAGCGAAAGGCTCCTTGAGGGGAAAGCTGTAACTCTGTGAGATGATTTCACAGAACACAACGAAGTTTCTCAGAAAGCTTCTTTCTCTCTGTTATCGGAGGATATTTCCTTTGGCCCTATAGTCTTCAAAGGGATCCGAAATATCTGTTCTCAGATTCCACAGAAATAAGGCTAGCAAAGAGATCCACGAAATACAGATGTAACTCTGTGAGATGAATTAACAGAACACTAAGCAGTTTCTCAAAAGCTTCTTTCCAGATTTCATCTGAGGATATTTCCTTTTTCACCATAGCCCTCTATGGGCTTCCAAATATCACTTTGCCAATTCCACAAGAACTGTCTTAGCGAAAGGCTCCTTGAGGGGAAAGCTGTAACTCTGTGAGATGATTTCACGGAACACAACCAAGTTTCTCAGAAAGCTTCTTTCTCTTTGTTATCGGAGGATATTTCCTTTGGCCCTATAGTCTTCAAAGGGATCCGAAATATCTGTTCTCAGATTCCACAGAAATAAGGCTAGCAAAGAGATCCACGAAATACTGATGTAACTCTGTGAGATGAATTAACAGAACACTAAGCAGTTTCTTAGAAAGCTTCTTTCCAGATTTCATCTGAGGATATATCCTTTTTCACCATAGCCCTCTATGGGCTTCCAAATATCACTTTGCCAATTCCACAAGAACTGTCTTAGCAAAAGGCTCCTTGAGGGGAAAGCTGTAACTCTGTGAGATGATTTCACAGAACACAAAGAAGTTTCTGAGAAAGCTTCTTTTTCTTTGTTATCGGAGGATATTTCCTTTGGCCCTATAGTCTTCAAAGGGATCCGAAATATCTGTTCTCAGATTCCACAGAAAAAAGGCTAGCAAAGAGATCCATGAAATACAGATGTAACTCTGTGAGATGAATTAACAGAACACTAAGCAGTTTCTCAGAAAGCTTCTTTCCAGATTTCATCTGAGGATATTTCATTTTTCACCATAGCCCTCTATGGGCTTCCAAATATCACTTTGCCAATTCCACAAGAACTGTCTTAGCGAAAGTCTCCTTGAGGGGAAAGCTGTAACTCTGTGAGATGATTTCACAGAACACAACGAAGTTTCTCCGAAAGCTTCTTTCTCTTTGTTATCGGAGGATATTTCCTTTGGCCCTATAGTCTTCAAAGGGATCCGAAATATCTGTTCTCAGATTCCACATAAATAAGGCTAGCAAAGAGATCCACGAAATACAGATGTAACTCTGTGAGATGAATTAACAGAACACTAAGCAGTTTCTCAGAAAGCTTCTTTCCAGATTTCATCTGAGGATATCTCCTTTTCCACCATAGCCCTCTATGGGCTTCTAAATATCACTTTGCCAATTCCAGAAGAAGTGTCTTAGAGAAAGGCTCCTTGAGGGGAAAGCTGCAACTCTGTGAGATGATTTCACGGAACACAACGAAGTTTCACAGAAAGCTTCTTTCTCTTTGTTATCGGAGGATATTTCCTGCGACCCTATAGTCTGCAAAGGGATCCGAAATATCTGTTCTCAGATTCCAAAGAAATAAGTCTAGCAAAGACATCCATGAAATACAGATGTAACTCTGTGAGATGAATTAACAGAACACTTAGCAGTTTCTCAGAAAGCTTCTTTCCAGATTTCATCTGAGGATATTTCCTTTTTGACCATAGCCCTCTATGGGCTTCCAAATATCACTTTGCCAATTCCACAAGAACTGTCTTAGCGAAAGGCTCCTTGAGGGGAAAGCTGTAACTCTGTGAGATGATTTCACAGAACACAACGAAGTTTCTCAGAAAGCTTCTTTCTCTTTGTTATGGGAGGATATTTCCTTTGGCCCTATAGTCTTCAAAGGGATCCGAAATATCTGTTCTCAGATTCCACAGAAATAAGGCTAGCAAAGAGATCCACGAAATACAGATGTAACTCTGTGAGATGAATTAACAGAACACTAAGGAGTTTTTCAGAAAGCTTCTTTCCAGATTTCATCTGAGGATATTTCCTTTTTCACCATAGACCTGTATGGGCTTCCAAATATCACTTTGCGAATTCCACAAGAACTGTCTTAGCGAAAGGCTCCTTGAGGGAAAAGCTGTAACTCTGTGAGTTCATTTCACAGAACACAACGAAGTTTCTCAGAAAGATTCTTTCTCTTTGTTATCGGAGGATATTTCCTTTGGCCCTATAGTCTTCAAAGGGATCCGAAATATCTGTTCTCAGATTCCACAGAAATAAGGCTAGCAAGGAGATCCACGAAATACAGATGTAACCCTGTGAGATGAATTAACAGAACACTAAGCAGTTTCTCAGAAAGCTTCTTTCCAGATTTCATCTGAGGATATTTCCTTTTTCACCATAGCCCTCTATGGGCTTCCAAATATCACTTTGCCAATTCCACAAGAACTGTCTTAGCGAAAGGCTCCTTGAGGGGAAAGCTGTAACTCTGTGAGATGATTTCACAGAACACAACGAAGTTTCTCAGAAAGCTTCTTTCTCTTTGTTATTGGAGGATATTTCCTTTGGCCCTAGAGTCTTCAAGGGATCCGAAATATCTGTTCTCAGATTCCACAGAAATAAGGCTAGCAAAGAGATCCAAGAAATACTGATGTAACTCTGTGAGATGAATTAACAGAACACTAAGCAGTTTCTTAAAGGGTTCCTTCCAGATTTCATCTGAGGATATATCCTTTTTGACCATAGCCCTCTATGGGCTTCCAAATATCACTTTGCCAATTCCACAAGAACTGTGTAAGCGAAAGGCTCCTTGAGGGGAAAGCTGTAACTCTGTGAGATGATTTCACAGAACACAAAGAAGTTTCTCAGAAAGCTTCTTTCTCTTTGCTTTCGGAGAATATTTCCTTTGGCCCTATGGTCTTCAAAGGGATCCGAAATATCTGTTCTCAGATTCCACAGAAATAAGGCTAGCAAAGAGATCCATGAAATACAGATGTAACTCCGTGAGATGAATTAACAGAACACTAAGCAGTTTCTCAGAAAGCTTCTTTCCATATTTCATCTGAGGATATTTCCTTTTTCACCATAGCCCTCTATGGGCTTCCCAATATCACTTTGCCAATTCCACAAGAACTGTCTTAGCGAAAGGCTCCTTGAGGGGAAAGCTGTAACTCTGTGAGATGATTTCACAGAACACAAAGAAGTTTCTCAGAAAGCTTCTTTCTCTTTGTTATCGGAGGATATTTCCTTTGGCCCTATAGTTTTCAAAGGGATCCGAAATATCTGTTCTCAGATTCCACAGAAATAAGTCTAGCAAAGAGATCCAAGATATACAGATGTAACTCTGTGAGATGAATTAACAGAACACTAAGCAGTTTCTCAGAAAGCTTCTTTCCAGATTTCATCTGAGGATATTTCCTTTTTCACCTTAGCCCTCTATTTGTTTCCAAATATCACTTTGCCCACTCCACAAGAACTGTCTTAGCGAAAGGCTCCTTGAGGGGAAAGCTGTAACTCTGTGAGATGATTTCACAGAACACAACGAAGTTTCTCAGAAAGCTTCTTTCTCTCTGTTATCGGAGGATATTTCCTTTGGCCCTATAGTCTTCAGAGGGATCCGAAATATCTGTTCTCAGATTCCACAGAAATAAGTCTCGCAAAGACATCCATGAAATACAGATGTAACTCTGTGAGATGAATTAACAGAACACTAAGCAGTTTCTCAGAAAGCTTCTTTCCAGATTTCATCTGAGGATATTTCCTTTTTCACCATAGCCCTCTATGGGCTTCCAAATATCACTTTGCCAATTCCACAAGAACTGTCCTTGCGAAATGCTCCTTGAGGGGAAAGCTGTAACTCTGTGAGATGATTTCACAGAACACAACGAAGTTTCTCAAAAAGCTTCTTTCTCTTCGTTATCGGAGGTTATTTCCTTTGGCCCTATAGTCTTCAAAGGGAACCGAAATATCTGTTCTCAGATTCCACAGAAATAAGGCTAGCAAAGACATCCACGAAATACAGATGTAACTCTGTGAGATGAATTAACAGAACACTAAGCAGTTTCTCAGAAAGCTTCTTTCCAGATTTCATCTGAGGATATTTCCTTTTACACCACAGCCCTCTATGGGCTTCCAAATATCACTTTGCCAATTCCACAAGAACTGTCTTAGCGAAAGGCTCCTTGAGGGGAAAGCTGTAACTCTGTGAGATGATTTCACAGAACACAACGAAGTTTCTCAGAAAGCTTCTTTCTCTTTGTTATCGGAGGATATTTCCTTTGGCCCTATACTCTTCAAAGGGACCGAAATATCTTTTCTCAGATTCCACAGAAATAAGGCTAGCAAAGAGATCCACGAAATACAGATGTAGCTCTGTGAGATGAATTTACAGAACACTAAGCAATTTCTCACAAAGCTTCTTTCCAGATTTCATCTGAGGATATTTCCTTTTTCACCATAGCCCTCTAAGGGCTTCCAAATATCACTTTGACATTTCCACAAGAACTGTCTTAGCCAAAGGCTCCTTGAGGGGAAAGCTGTAACTCTGTGAGATTACTTCACAGAACACAACGAAGTTTCTCAGAAAGTTTCTTTCTCTTTGTTATCAGAGGATATTTCCTTTGGCCCCATAGTCTTCAAAGGGATCCGAATTATCTGTTCTCAGATTCCACAGAAATAAGGCTAGCAAAGAGATCCACGAAATACAGAAGTAGCCCTGTGAGATGAATTTACTGAACACTAAGCAGTTTCTCACAAAGCTTCTTTCCAGATTTCATCTGAGGATATATCCTTTTTCACCATAGCCCTCTAAGGGCTTCCAAATATCACTTTGCCAATTCCACAAGAACTGTCTTAGCGAAAGGCTCCTTGAGGGGAAAGCTGTAACTCTGTGAGATGATTTCACAGAACACAACGATGTGTCTCAGAAAGCTTCTTTCTCTTTGTTATCGGAGGATATTTCCTTTGGCCCTATAGTCTTCAAAGGGATCCGAAATATCTGTTCTCAGATTCCACAGAAACAAGGCTAGCAAAGACTTCCATGAAATACAGATGAAACTCTGTGAGATGAATTAACAGAACAATAAGCAGTTTCTCAGAAAGCTTCTTTCCAGATTTCACCTGAGGATATTTCTTTTTTCACCATAGCCCTCTATGGGCTTCCAAATATCACTTTGCCAATTCCACAAGAACTGTCTTAGCGAAAGGCTCCTTGAGGGGAAAGCTGTAACTCTGTGAGATGATTTCACAGAACACAACGAAGTTTCTCAGAAAGCTTCTTTCTCTTTGTTATCGGAGGTTATTTCCTTTGGCCCTATAGTCTTCAAAGGGATCCGACATATCTGTTCTCAGATTCCACAGAAATAAGGCTAGCAAAGACATCCACGAAATACAGATGTAACTCTGTGAGTTGAATTAACAGAACACTAAGCAGTTTCTCAGAAAGCTTCTTTCCAGATTTCATCTGAGGATATTTCCTTTTTCACCGCAGCCCTCTATGGGCTTCCAAATATCACTTTGCCAATTCCACAAGAACTGTCTTAGGGAAAGGCTCCTTGACGGGAAAGCTGTAACTCTGTGAGTTCATTTCACAGAACACAACGAAGTTTCTCAGAAAGATTCTTTCTCTTTGTTATCGGAGGATATTTCCTCTGGCCCTATAGTCTTCAAAGGGATCCGAAATATCTGTTCTCAGATTCCACAGAAATAAGTCTAGCAAAGAGATCCACGATATACAGATGTAACTCTGTGAGATGAATTAACAGAACACTAAGCAGTTTCTCAGAAAGCTTCTTTCCAGATTTCATCTGAGGATATTTCCTTTTTCACCATAGCCCTCTATTTGCTTCAAAACATCACTTTGCCAATTCCACAAGAACTGTCTTAGCGAAAGACTCCTTGGGGGAAAGCTGCAACTCTGTGAGATGATTTCACAGAACACAAAGAAGTTTCTCAGAAAGCTTCTTTCTCTTTGTTATCAGAGGATATTTCCTTTGGCCCTATAGTCTTCAAAGGGATCCGAAATATCTGTTCTCAGATTCCACAGAAATAAGGCTAGCAAAGAGATCCATGATATACAGATGTAACTCTGTGAGATGAATTAACACAACACTAAGCAGTTTCTCAGAAAGCTTCTTTCCAGATTTCATCTGAGGATATTTCCTTTTTCACCATAGCCCTCTATTTGCTTCCAAATATCACTTTGCCAATTCCACAAGAACTGTCTTAGCGATACGCTCCTTGAGGGGAAAGCTGTAACTCTGTTAGATGATTTCACAGAACACAACGAAGTTTCTCAGAAAGCTTCTTTCTCTCTCTTATCGGAGGATATTTCCTTTGGCCCTATAGTCTTCAAAGGGATCCGACATATCTGTTCTCAGATTCCACAGAAATAAGGCTAGCAAAGAGATCCACAAAATACAGATGTAACTCTGTGAGATGAATTAACAGAACACTAAGCAGTTTCTCAGAAATCTTCTTTCCAGATTTCATCTGAGTATATTTCCTTTTTCACCATAGCCCTCTATGGGCTTCCAAATATCACTTTGCCAATTCCACAAGAACTGTCTTAGCGGAAGGCTCCTTGAGGGGAAAGCTGTAACTCTGTGAGATGATTTCACAGAACACAACGAAGTTTCTCAGAAAGCTTCTTTCTCTTTGTTATCGGAGGATATTTCCTTTGGCCCTATAATCTTCAGAGGGATCCGAAATATCTGTTCTCAGATTCCACAGAAATAAGGCTAGCAAAGAGATCCACGACATACAGATGTAACTCTGTGAGATGAATTAACAGAACACTAAGCGGTTTCTCAGAAAGCTTCTTTCCAGATTTCATCTGAGGATATTTCCTTTTTCACCATAGCCCTCTATGGGTTTCCAAATATCACTTTGACAATTCCACAAGAACTGTCTTAGCGAAAGGCTCCTTGAGGGGAATGTTGCAACTCTCTGAGATGATTTCACAGAACACAACGAAGTTTCTCAGAAAGCTTCTTTCTCTTTGTTATCGGAGGATATTTCCTTTGGCCCTATAGTCTTCAAAGGGATCCGAAATATCTGTTCTCAGATTCCACAGAAATAAGTCTAGCAAAGACATCCATGAAATACAGATGTAACTCTGTGACACGAATTTACAGAACACTAAGCAGTTTCTCAGAAAGCTTCTTTCCAGATTTCATCTGAGGATATTTCCTTTTTCACCATAGCCCTCTATGGGCTTCCAAATATCACTTTGCCAATTCCACAAGAACTGTCTTAGCGAAAGGCTCCTTGAGGGGAAAGCTGTAACTCTGTGAGATGATTTCACAGAACACAACGAAGTTTCTCAGAAAGCTTCTTTCTCTTTGTTATCGGAGGATATTTCCTTTGGCCCTATACTCTTCAAAGGGATCCGAAATATCTGTTCTCAGATTCCACAGAAACAAGGCTAGCAAAGACTTCCATGAAATACAGATGAAACTCTGTGAGATGAATTAACAGAACAATAAGCAGTTTCTCAGAAAGCTTCTTTCCAGATTTCACCTGAGGATATTTCTTTTTTCAACATAGCCCTCTATGGGCTTCCAAATATCACTTTGCCAATTCCACAAGAACTGTCTTAGCGAAAGGCTCCTTGAGGGGAAAGCTGTAACTCTGTGAGATGATTTCACAGAACACAACGAAGTTTCTCAGAAAGCTTCTTTCTCTTTGTTATCGGAGGTTATTTCCTTTGGCCCTATAGTCTTCAAAGGGATCCGACATATCTGTTCTCAGATTCCACAGAAATAAGGCTAGCAAAGACATCCACGAAACACAGATGTAACTCTGTGAGATGAATTAACAGAACACTAAGCAGTTTCTCAGAAAGCTTCTTTCCAGATTTCATCTGAGGATATGTCCTTTTTCACCACAGCCCTCTATGGGCTTCCAAATATCACTTTGCCAATTCCACAAGAACTGTCTTAACGAAAGGCTCCTTGACGGGAAAGCTGTAACTCTGTGAGTTCATTTCACAGAACACAACGAAGTTTCTCAGAAAGATTCTTTCTCTTTGTTATCGGAGGATATTTCCTCTGGCCCTATAGTCTTCAAAGGGATCCGAAATATCTGTTCTCAGATTCCACAGAAATAAGTCTAGCAAAGAGATCCACGATATACAGATGTAACTCTGTGAGATGAATTAACAGAACACTAAGCAGTTTCTCAGAAAGCTTCTTTCCAGATTTCATCTGAGGATATTTCCTTTTTCACCATAGCCCTCTATTTGCTTCAAAACATCACTTTGCCAATTCCACAAGAACTGTCTTAGCGAAAGGCTCCTTGGGGGAAAGCTGCAACTCTGTGAGATGATTTCACAGAACACAAAGAAGTTTCTCAGAAAGCTTCTTTCTCTTTGTTATCAGAGGATATTTCCTTTGGCCCTATAGTCTTCAAAGGGATCCGAAATATCTGTTCTCAGATTCCACAGAAATAAGGCTAGCAAAGAGATCCATGATATACAGATGTAACTCTGTGAGATGAATTAACACAACACTAAGCAGTTTCTCAGAAAGCTTCTTTCCAGATTTCATCTGAGGATATTTCCTTTTTCACCATAGCCCTCTATTTGCTTCCAAATATCACTTTGCCAATTCCACAAGAACTGTCTTAGCGATACGCTCCTTGAGGGGAAAGCTGTAACTCTGTTAGATGATTTCACAGAACACATCGAAGTTTCTCAGAAAGCTTCTTTCTCTCTCTTATCGGAGGATATTTCCTTTGGCCCTATAGTCTTCAAAGGGATCCGACATATCTGTTCTCAGATTCCACAGAAATAAGGCTAGCAAAGAGATCCACAAAATACAGATGTAACTCTGTGAGATGAATTAACAGAACACTAAGCAGTTTCTCAGAAATCTTCTTTCCAGATTTCATCTGAGGATATTTCCTTTTTCACCATAGCCCTCTATGGGCTTCCAAATATCACTTTGCCAATTCCACAAGAACTGTCTTAGCGGAAGGCTCCTTGAGGGGAAAGCTGTAACTCTGTGAGATGATTTCACAGAACACAACGAAGTTTCTCAGAAAGCTTCTTTCTCTTTGTTATCGGAGGATATTTCCTTTGGCCCTATAATCTTCAGAGGGATCCGAAATATCTGTTCTCAGATTCCACAGAAATAAGGCTAGCAAAGAGATCCACGAAATACAGATGTAACTCTGTGAGATGAATTAACAGAACACTAAGCGGTTTCTCAGAAAGCTTCTTTCCAGATTTCATCTGAGGATATTTCCTTTTTCACCATAACCCTCTATGGGCTTCCAAATATCACTTTGACAATTCCACAAGAACTGTCTTAGCGAAAGGCTCCTTGAGGGGAAAGTTGCAACTCTCTGAGATGATTTCACAGAACACAACGAAGTTTCTCAGAAAGCTTCTTTCTCTTTGTTATCGGAGGATATTTTCTTTGGCCCTATAGTCTTCAAAGGGATCCGAAATATCTGTTCTCAGATTCCACAGAAATAAGTCTAGCAAAGACATCCATGAAATACAGATGTAACTCTGTGACACGAATTTACAGAACACTAAGCAGTTTCTCAGAAAGCTTCTTTCCAGATTTCATCTGAGGATATTTCCTTTTTCACCATAGCCCTCTATGGGCTTCCAAATATCACTTTGCCAATTCCACAAGAACTGTCTTAGCGAAAGGCTCCTTCAGGGGAAAGCTGTAACTCTGTGAGATGATTTCACAGAACACAACGAAGTTTCTCAGAAAGCTTCTTTCTCTTTGTTATCGGAGGATATTTCCTTTGGACCTATAGTCTTCAAAGGGATCCGAAATATCTGTTCTCAGATTCCACAGAAATAAGGCTAGCAAAGAGATCCATGAAATACAGATGTATCTCCGTGAGATGAATTAACAGAACACTAAGCAGTTTCTCAGAAAGCTTCTTTCGAGATTTCATTTGAGGATATTTCCTTTTTCACCAAAGCCCTCTATGGGCTTCAAAATATCACTTTGCCAATTCCACGAGAACTGTCTTAGCGAAAGGCTCCTTGAAGGGAAAGCTGTAACTCTGTGAGATGATTTCACAGAATACAAAGAAGTTTCTCAGAAAGCTTCTTTCTCTTTGTTATCGGAGGATATTTCCTTTGGCCCTATAGTCTTCAAAGGGATCCGAAATATCTGTTCTCAGATTCCACAGAAATAAGGCGAGCAAAGTGATCCATGATATACAGATGTAACTCTGTGAGATGAATTAACACAACACTAAGCAGTTTCTCAGAAAGCTTCTTTCCAGATTTCATCTGAGGATATTTCCTTTTTCACCATAGCCCTCTATTTGCTTCCAAATATCACTTTGCCAATTCCACAAGAACTGTCTTAGCGATACGCTCCTTGAGGGGAAAGCTGTAACTCTGTTAGATGATTTCACAGAACACAACGAAGTTACTCAAAAAGCTTCTTTCTCTCTGTTATCGGAGGATATTTCCTTTGGCCCTATAGTCTTCAAAGGGATCCGAAATATCTGTTCTCAGATTCCACAGAAATAAGGCTAGCAAAGAGATCCACGAAATACAGATGTAACTCTGTGAGATGAATTAACAGAACACTAAGCAGTTTCTCAGAAATCTTCTTTCCAGATTTCATCTGAGTATATTTCCTTTTTCACTATAGCCCTCTATGGGCTTCCAAATATCACTTTGCCAATTCCACAAGAACTGTCTTAGCGAAAGGCTCCTTGAGGGGAAAGCTGCAACTCTGTGAGATGATTTCACAGAACACAACGAAGTTTCTCAGAAAGCTTCTTTCTCTTTGTTATCGGAGGATATTTAATTTGGCCCTATAGTCTTCAAAGGGATCCGAAATATCTGTTCTCAGATTCCACAGAAAAAAGTCTAGCAAAGACATCCATGAAATACAGATGTAACTCTGTGAGATGAATTAACAGAACACTAAGCAGTTTCTCAGAAAGCTTCTTTCCAGATTTCATCTGAGGATATTTCCTTTTTCACCTTAGCCCTCTATGGGCTTCCAAATATCACTTTGCCAATTCCACAAGAACTGTCTTAGCCGAAGGCTCCTTGAGGGGAAAGCTGTAACTCTGTGAGATGATTTCACAGAACACAACGAAGTTTCTCAGAAAGCTTCTTTCTCTTTGTTATCGGAGGATATTTCCTTTGGCCCTATAATCTTCAAAGGGATCCGACATATCTGTTCTCAGATTCCACAGAAATAAGGCTAGCAAAGAGATCCACGAAATACAGATGTAACTCTGTGAGATGAATTAACAGAACACTAAGCAGTTTCTCAGAAATCTTCTTTCCAGATTTCATCTGAGTATATTTCCTTTTTCACCATAGCCCTCTATGGGCTTCCAAATATCACTTTGCCAATTCCATAAGAACTGTCTTAGCGGAAGGCTCCTTGAGGGAAAAGCTGTAACTCTGTGAGATGATTTCACAGAACACAACGAAGTTTCTCAGAAAGCTTCTTTCTCTTTGTTATCGGAGGATATTTCCTTTGGCCCTATAATCTTCAGAGGGATCCGAAATATCTGTTCTCAGATTCCACAGAAATAAGGCTAGCAAAGAGATCCACGAAATACAGATGTAACTCTGTGAGATGAATTAACAGAACACTAAGCGGTTTCTCAGAAAGCTTCTTTCCAGATTTCATCTGAGGATATTTCCTTTTTCACCATAGCCCTCTATGGGCTTCCAAATATCACTTTGACAATTCCACAAGAACTGTCTTAGCGAAAGGCTCCTTGAGGGGAAAGTTGCAACTCTCTGAGATGATTTCACAGAACACAACCAAGTGTCTCAGAAAGCTTCTTTCTCTTTGTTATCGGAGGATATTTCCTTTGGCCCTATAGTCTTCAAAGGGATCCGAAATATCTGTTCTCAGATTCCACAGAAATAAGTCTAGCAAAGACATCCATGAAAAACAGATGTAACTCTGTGACACGAATTTACAGAACACTAAGCAGTTTCTCAGAAAGCTTCTTTCCAGATTTCATCTGAGGATATTTCCTTTTTCACCATAGCCCTCTATGGGCTTCCAAATATCACTTTGCCAATTCCACAAGAACTGTCTTAGCGAAAGGCTCCTTCAGGGGAAAGCTGTAACTCTGTGAGATGATTTCACAGAACACAACGAAGTTTCTCAGAAAGCTTCTTTCTCTTTGTTATCGGAGGATATTTCCTTTGGCAATATAGTCTTCAAAGGGATCCGAAATATCTGTTCCCAGATTCCACAGAAATAAGGCTAGCAAAGAGATCCACGAAATACTGATGTAACTCTGTGAGATGAACTAACAGAACACTAAGCAGTTTCTTAGAAAGCTTCTTTCCAGATTTCATTTGAGGATATATCCTTTTTCACCATAGCCCTCTATGGGCTTCCAAATATCACTTTGCCAATTCCACAAGAACTGTCTTAGCGAAAGGCTCCTTGAGGGGAAAGTTGCAACTCTCTGAGATGATTTCACAGAACACAACGAAGTTTCTCAGAAAGCTTCTTTCTCTTTGTTATGGGAGGATATTTCCTTTGGCCCTATAGTCTTCAAAGGGATCCGAAATATCTGTTCTCAGATTCCACAGAAATAAGTCTAGCAAAGACATACATGAAATACAGATGTAACTCTGTGAGAAGAATTAACAGAACACTAAGTAGTTTCTCAGAAAGCTTCTTTCCAGATTTCATCTGAGGATATTTCCTTTTTCACCATAGCCCTCTATGGGCTTCCAAATATCACTTTGCCAATTCCACAAGAACTGTCTTAGCGAAAGGCTCCTTCAGGGGAAAGCTGTAACTCTGTGAGATGATTTCACAGAACACAACGAAGTTTCTCAGAAAGCTTCTTTCTCTTTGTTATCGGAGGATATTTCCTTTGGCAATATAGTCTTCAAAGGGATCCGAAATATCTGTTCTCAGATTCCACAGAAATAAGGCTAGCAAAGAGATCCACGAAATACTGATGTAACTCTGTGAGATGAATTAACAGAACACTAAGCAGTTTCTCAGAAAGCTTCTTTCCAGATTTCATCTGAGGATATTTCCTTTTTCACCATAGCCCTCTATTTGCTTCCAAATATCACTTTGCCAATTCCACAAGAACTGTCTTAGCGATACGCTCCTTGAGGGGAAAGCTGTAACTCTGTTAGATGATTTCACAGAACACAACGAAGTTTCTCAGAAAGCTTCTTTCTCTCTCTTATCGGAGGATATTTCCTTTGGCCCTATAGTCTTCAAAGGGATCCGACATATCTGTTCTCAGATTCCACAGAAATAAGGCTAGCAAAGAGATCCACGAAATACAGATGTAACTCTGTGAGATGAATTAACAGAACACTAAGCAGTTTCTCAGAAATCTTCTTTCCAGATTTCATCTGAGTATATTTCCTTTTTCACCATAGCCCTCTAAGGGCTTCCAAATATCACTTTGCCAATTCCACAAGAACTGTCTTAGCGAAAGGCTCCTTGAGGGGAAAGCTGCAACTCTGTGAGATGATTTCACAGAACACAACGAAGTTTCTCATAAAGCTTCTTTCTCTTTGTTATCGGAGTATATTTCCTTTGGCCCTATAGTCTTCAAAGGGATCCGAAATATCTGTTCTCAGATTCCACAGAAATAAGTCTAGCAAAGACATCCATGAAATACAGATGTAACTCTGTGAGATGACTTAACAGAACACTAAGCAGTTTCTCAGAAAGCTTCTTTCCAGATTTCATCTGAGGTTATTTCCTTTTTCACCTTAGCCCTCTATGGGCTTCCAAATATCACTTTGCCAATTCCACAAGAACTGTCTTAGCGGAAGGCTCCTTGAGGGGTAAGCTGTAACTCTGTGAGATGATTTCACAGAACACAACGAAGTTTCTCAGAAAGCTTCTTTCTCTTTGTTATCGGAGGATATTTCCTTTGGCCCTATAATCTTCAAAGGGATCCGAAATATCTGTTCTCAGATTCCACAGAAATAAGGCTAGCAAAGAGATCCACGAAATACAGATGTAACTCTGAGAGATGAATTAACAGAACACTAAGCGGTTTCTCAGAAAGCTTCTTTCCAGATTTCATCTGAGGATATTTCCTTTTTCACCATAGCCCTCTATGGGCTTCCAAATATCACTTTGACAATTCCACAAGAACTGTTTTAGCGAAAGGCTCCTTGAGGGGAAAGTTGCAACTCTCTGAGATGTTTTCACAGAACACAACGAAGTTTCTCAGAAAGCTTCTTTCTCTTTGTTATCGGAGGATATTTCCTTTGGCCCTATAGTCTTCAAAGGGATCTGAAATATCTGTTCTCAGATTCCACAGAAATAAGTCTAGCAAAGACATCCATGAAATACAGATGTAACTCTGTGAGACGAATTAACAGAACACTAAGCAGTTTCTCAGAAAGCTTCTTTCCAGATTTCATCTGAGGATATTTCCTTTTTCACCATAGCCCTCTATGGGCTTCCAAATATCACTTTGCCAATTCCACAAGAACTGTCTTAGCGAAAGGCTCTTTAGTGGAAAGCTGTAACTCTGTGAGATGATTTCACAGAACACAACGAAGTTTCTCAGAAAGCTTCTTTCTCTTTGTTATCGGAGGATATTTCCTTTGGCAATATAGTCTTCAAAGGGATCCGAAATATCTGTTCTCAGATTCCACAGAAATAAGGCTAGCAAAGAGATCCACGAAATACTGATGTAACTCTGTGAGATGAATTAACAGAACACTAAGTAGTTTCTTAGAAAGCTTCTTTCCAGATTTCATTTGAGGATATATCCTTTTTCACCATAGCCCTCTATGGGCTTCCAAATATCACTTTGCCAATTCCACAAGAACTGTCTTAGCGAAAGGCTCCTTGAGGGGAAAGCTGTAACTCTGAGAGATGATTTCACAGAACACAAAGAAGTTTCTCAGAAAGCTTCTTTCTCTTTGTTATCGGAGGATATTTCCTTTGGCCCTATAGTCTTCAAAGGGATCCGAAATATCTGTTCTCAGATTCCACAGAAATAAGGCTACTAAAGAGATCCATGAAATACAGATGTATCTCCGTGAGATGAATTAACAGAACACTAAGCAGTTTCTTAGAAAGCTTCTTTCCAGATTTCATTTGAGGATATTTCCTTTTTCACCATAGCCCTCTATGGGCTTCCAAATATCACTTTGCCAATTCCAAAAGAACTGTCTTAGCCAAAGGCTCCTTAAGGGGAAAGCTGTAACTCTGTGAGATGATTTCACAGAACACAAAGAAGTTTCTCAGAAAGCTTCTTTCTCTTTGTTATCGGAGGATATTTCCTTTGGCCCTATAGTCTTCAAAGGGATCCGAAATATCTGTTGTCAGATTCCACAGAAATAAGGCTAGCAAAGAGATCCATGAAATACAGATGTATCTCCGTGAGATGAATTAACAGAACACTAAGCAGTTTCTCAGAAAGCTTCTTTCCAGATTTCATTTGAGGATATTTCCTTTTTCACCAAAGCCCTCTATGGGCTTCCAAATATCACTTTGCCAATTCCACAAGAACTGTCTTAGCGAAAGGCTCCTTCAGGGGAAAGCTGTAACTCTGTGAGATGATTTCACAGAACACAACGAAGTTTCTCAGAAAGCTTCTTTCTCTTTGTTATCGGAGGATATTTCCTTTAGCCCTATAATCTTCAAAGGGATCCGAAATATCTGTTCTCAGATTCCACAGAAATAAGGCTAGCAAAGAGATCCACGAAATACAGATGTAACTCTGTGAGATGAATTAACAGAACACTAAGCGGATTCTCAGAAAGCTTCTTTCCAGATTTCATCTGAGGATATTTCCTTTTTCACCATAGCCCTCTATGGGCTTCCAAATATCACTTTGCCAATTCCACAAGAACTGTCTTAGCGAAAGGCTCCTTGAGGGGAAAGTTGCAACTCTGTGAGATGATTTCAAAGAACACAACGAAGTTTCTCAGAAAGCTTCTTTCTCTTTGTTATCGGAGGATAATTCCTTTGGCCCTATACTCTTCAAAGGGACCGAAATATCTGTTCTCAGATTCCACAGAAATAAGGCTAGCAAAGAGATCCACGAAATACAGATGTAGCTCTGTGAGTTGAATTTACAGAACACTAAGCAGTTTCTCACAAAGCTTCTTTCCAGATTTCATCTGAGGATATATCCTTTTTCACCATAGCCCTCTATGGGCTTCCAAATATCACTTTGCCAATTCCACAAGAACTGTCTTAGCGAAAGGCTCCTTGAGGCGAAAGCTGTAACTCTGTGAGATGATTTCACAGAACACAACGAAGTTTCTCAGAAAGCTTCTTTCTCTTTGTTATCGGAGGATATTTCCTTTGGCCCTATAGTCTTCAAAGGGATCCGAAATATGTTCTCAGATTCCACAGAAACAAGGCTAGCAAAGACTTCCATGAAATACAGATGAAACTCTGTGAGATGAATTAACAGAACAATAAGCAGTTTCTCAGAAAGCTTCTTTCCAGATTTCACCTGAGGATATTTCTTTTTTCACCATAGCCCTCTATGGGCTTCCAAATATCACTTTGCCAATTCCACAAGAACTGTCTTAGCGAAAGGCTCCTTGAGGGGAAAGCTGTAACTCTGTGAGATGATTTCACAGAACACTACGAAGTTTCTCAGAAAGCTTCTTTCTCTTTGTTATCGGAGGTTATTTCCTTTGGCCCTATAGTCTTCAAAGGGATCCGACATATCTGTTCTCAGATTCCACAGAAATAAGGCTAGCAAAGACAAACACGAAATACAGATGTAACTCTTTGAGATGAATTAACAGAACACTAAGCAGTTTCTCAGAAAGCTTCTTTCCAGATTTCATCTGAGGATATTTCCTTTTTCACCACAGCCCTCTATGGGCTTCCAAATATCACTTTGCCAATTCCACAAGAACTGTCTTAGCGAAAGGCTTCTTGAGGGGAAAGCTGTAACTCTGTGAGATGATTTCACAGAACACAAAGAAGTTTCTCAGAAAGCTTCTTTCTCTTTGTTATCGGAGGATATTTCCTTTGGCAATATAGTCTTCAAAGGGTTCCGCAATATCTGTTCTCAGATTCCACAGAAATAAGGCTAGCAAAGAGATCCACGAAATACTGATGTAACTCTGTGAGATGAATTAACAGAACACTAAGCAGTTTCTCAGAAAGCTTCTTTCCAGATTTCATCTGAGGATATTTCCTTTTTCACCATAGCCCTCTATTTGCTTCCAAATATCACTTTGCCAATTCCACAAGAACTGTCTTAGCGATACGCTCCTTGAGGGGAAAGCTGTAACTCTGTAAGATGATTTCACAGAACACAACGAAGTTTCTCAGAAAGCTTCTTTCTCTCTCTTATCGGAGGATATTTCCTTTGGCCCTATAGTCTTCAAAGGGATCCGACATATCTGTTCTCAGATTCCACAGAAATAAGGCTAGCAAAGAGATCCATGATATACAGATGTAACTCTGTGAGATGAATTAACACAACACTAAGCAGTTTCTCAGAAAGCTTCTTTCCAGATTTCATCTGAGGATATTTCCTTTTTCACCATAGCCCTCTATTTGCTTCCAAATATCACTTTGCCAATTCCACAAGAACTGTCTTAGCGATACGCTCCTTGAGGGGAAAGCTGTAACTCTGTTAGATGATTTCACAGAACACAACGAAGTTCCTCAGAAGGCTTCTTTCTCTCTGTTATCGGAGGATATTTCCTTTGGCCCTATATTCTTCAAAGGGATCCGACATATCTGTTCTCAGATTCCACAGAAATAAGGCTAGCAAAGAGATCCACGAAATACAGATGTAACTCTGTGAGATGAATTAACAGAACACTAAGCAGTTTCTCAGAAATCTTCTTTCCAGATTTCATCTGAGTACATTTCCTTTTTCACCATAGCCCTCTAAGGGCTTCCAAATATCACTTTGCCAATTCCACAAGAACTGTCTTAGCGAAAGGCTCCTTGAGGGGAAAGCTGCAACTATGTGAGATGATTTCACAGAACACAACGAAGTTTCTCAGAAAGCTTCTTTCTCTTTGTTATCGGAGGATATTTCCTTTGGCCCTATAGTCTTCAAAGGGATCCGAAATATCTGTTCTCAGATTCCACAGAAATAAGTCTAGCAAAGACACCCATGAAATACAGATGTAACTCTGTGAGATGAATTAACAGAACCCTAAGCAGTTTCTCAGAAAGCTTCTTTCCAGATTTCATCTGAGGATATTTCCTTTTTCACCTTAGCCCTCTATGGGCTTCCAAATATCACTTTGCCAATTCCACAAGAACTGTCTTAGCGGAAGGCTCCTTGAGGGGAAAGCTGTAACTCTGTGAGATGATTTCACAGAACACAACGAAGTTTCTCAGAAAGCTTCTTTCTCTTTGTTATCGGAGGATATTTCCTTTAGCCCTATAATCTTCAAAGGGATCCGAAATATCTGTTCTCAGATTCCACAGAAATAAGGCTAGCAAAGAGATCCACGAAATACAGATGTAACTCTGTGAGATGAATTAACAGAACACTAAGCGGATTCTCAGAAAGCTTCTTTCCAGATTTCATCTGAGGATATTTCCTTTTTCACCATAGCCCTCTATGGGCTTCCAAATATCACTTTGCCAATTCCACAAGAACTGTCTTAGCGAAAGGCTCCTTGAGGGGAAAGTTGCAACTCTGTGAGATGATTTCACAGAACACAACGAAGTTTCTCAGAAAGCTTCTTTCTCTTTGTTATCGGAGGATAATTCCTTTGGCCCTATACTCTTCAAAGGGACCGAAATATCTGTTCTCAGATTCCACAGAAATAAGGCTAGCAAAGAGATCCACGAAATACAGATGTAGCTCTGTGAGATGAATTTACAGAACACTAAGCAGTTTCTCAGAAAGCTTCTTTCCAGATTTCATCTGAGGATATTTCCTTTTTCACCATAGCCCTCTAAGGGCTTCCAAATATCACTTTGCCATTTCCACAAGAACTGTCTTAGCGAAAGGCTCCTTGAGGGGAAAGCTGTAACTCTGTGAGATTACTTCACAGAACACAACGAAGTTTCTCAGAAAGCTTCTTTCTCTTTGTTATCGGAGGATATTTCCTTTGGCCCCATAGTCTTCAAAGGGATCCGAAATATCTGTTGTCAGATTCCACAGAAATAAGGCTAGCAAAGAGATCCACGAAATACAGATGTAGCTCTGTGAGATGAATTTACTGAACACTAAGCAGTTTCTCACAAAGCTTCTTTCCAGATTTCATCTGAGGATATATCCTTTTTCACCATAGCCCTCTATGGGCTTCCAAATATCACTTTGCCAATTCCACAAGAACTGTCTTATCGAAAGGCTCCTTGAGGCGAAAGCTGTAACTCTGTGAGATGATTTCACAGAACACAACGAAGTTTCTCAGAAAGCTTCTTTCTCTTTGTTATCGGAGGATATTTCCTTTGGCCCTATAGTCTTCAAAGGGATCCGAAATATGTTCTCAGATTCCACAGAAACAAGGCTAGCAAAGACTTCCATGAAATACAGATGAAACTCTGTGAGATGAATTAACAGAACAATAAGCAGTTTCTCAGAAAGCTTCTTTCCAGATTTCACCTGAGGATATTTCTTTTTTCACCATAGCCCTCTATGGGCTTCCAAATATCACTTTGCCAATTCCACAAGAACTGTCTTAGCGAAAGGCTCCTTCAGGGGAAAGCTGTAACTCTGTGAGATGATTTCACAGAACACAAAGAAGTTTCTCAGAAAGCTTCTTTCTCTTTGTTATCGGAGGTTATTTCCTTTGGCCCTATAGTCTTCAAAGGGATCCGACATATCTGTTCTCAGATTCCACAGAAATAAGGCTAGCAAAGACATCCACGAAATACAGATGTAACTCTTTGAGATGAATTAACAGAACACTAAGCAGTTTCTCAGAAAGCTTCTTTCCAGATTTCATCTGAGGATATTTCCTTTTTCACCACAGCCCTCTATGGGCTTCCAAATATCACTTTGCCAATTCCACAAGAACTGTCTTAGCGAAAGGCTTCTTGAGGGGAAAGCTGTAACTCTGTGAGATGATTTCACAAAACACAAAGAAGTTTCTCAGAAAGCTTCTTTCTCTTTGTTACCGGAGGATATTTCCTTTGGCAATATAGTCTTCAAAGGGATCCGAAATATCTGTTCTCAGATTCCACAGAAATAAGGCTAGCAAAGAGATCCACGAAATACTGATGTAACTCTGTGAGATGAATTAACAGAACACTAAGCAGTTTCTCAGAAAGCTTCTTTCCAGATTTCATCTGAGGATATTTCCTTTTTCACCATAGCCCTCTATTTGCTTCCAAATATCACTTTGCCAATTCCACAAGAACTGTCTTAGCGATACGCTCCTTGAGGGGAAAGCTGTAACTCTGTTAGATGATTTCACAGAACACAACGAAGTTTCTCAGAAAGCTTCTTTCTCTCTCTTATCGGAGGATATTTCCTTTGGCCCTATAGTCTTCAAAGGGATCCGACATATCTCTTCTCAGATTCCACAGAAATAAGGCTAGCAAAGAGATCCATGATATACAGATGTAACTCTGTGAGATGAATTAACACAACACTAAGCAGTTTCTCATTAAGCTTCTTTCCAGATTTCATCTGAGGATATTTCCTTTTTCACCGTAGCCCTCTATTTGCTTCCAAATATCACTTTGCCAATTCCACAAGAACTGTCTTAGCGATACGCTCCTTGAGGGGAAAGCTGTAACTCTGTTAGATGATTTCACAGAACACAACGAAGTTTCTCAGAAAGCTTCTTTCTCTCTGTTATCGGAGGATATTTCCTTTGGCCCTATAGTCTTCAAAGGGATCCGACATATCTGTTCTCAGATTCCACAGAAATAAGGCTAGCAAAGAGATCCACGAAATACAGATGTAACTCTGTGAGATGAATTAACAGAACACTAAGCAGTTTCTCAGAAATCTTCTTTCCAGATTTCATCTGAGTATATTTCCTTTTTCACCATAGCCCTCTAAGGGCTTCCAAATATCACTTTGCCAATTCCACAAGAACTGTCTTAGCGAAAGGCTCCTTGAGGGGAAAGCTGCAACTCTGTGAGATGATTTCACAGAACACAACGAAGTTTCTCAGAAAGCTTCTTTCTCTTTGTTATCGGAGGATATTTCCTTTGGCCTTATAGTCTTCAAAGGGATCCGAAATATCTGTTCTCAGATTCCACAGAAATAAGTCTAGCAAAGACATCCATGAAATACAGATGTAACTCTGTGAGATGAATTAACAGAACACTAAGCAGTTTCTCAGAAAGCTTCTTTCCAGATTTCATCTGAGGATATTTCCTTTTTCACCTTAGCCCTCTATGGGCTTCCAAATATCACTTTGCCAATTCCACAAGAACTGTCTTAGCGGAAGGCTCCTTGAGGGGAAAGCTGTAACTCTGTGAGATGATTTCACAGAACACAACGAAGTTTCTCAGAAAGCTTCTTTCTCTTTGTTATCGGAGGATATTTCCTTTGGCCCTATAATCTTCAAAGGGGTCCGAAATATCTGTTCTCAGATTCCACAGAAATAAGGCTAGCAAAGAGATCCACGAAATACAGATGTAACTCTGAGAGATGAATTAACAGAACACTAAGCGGTTTCTCAGAAAGCTTCTTTCCAGATTTCATCTGAGGATATTTCCTTTTTCACCATAGCCCTCTATGGGCTTCCAAATATCACTTTGACAATTCCACAAGAACTGTCTTAGCGAAAGGCTCCTTGAGGGGAAAGTTGCAACTCTGTGAGATGATTTCACAGAACACAACGAAGTTTCTCAGAAAGCTTCTTTCTCTTTGTTATCGGAGGATATTTCCTTTGGCCCTATAGTCTTCAAAGGCATCCGAAATATCTGTTCTCAGATTCCACAGAAATAAGGCTAGCAAAGAGATCCACGAAATACAGATGTAACTCTGTGAGACGAATTAACAGAACACTAAGCAGTTTCTCAGAAAGCTTCTTTCCAGATTTCATCTGAGGATATTTCCTTTTTCACCATAGCCCTCTATGGGCTTCCAAATATCACTTTGCCATTTCCACAAGAACTGTCTTAGCGAAAGGCTCTTTTAGTGGAAAGCTGTAACTCTGTGAGATGATTTCACAGAACACAACGAAGTTTCTCAGAAAGCTTCTTTCTCTTTGTTATCGGAGGATATTTCCTTTGGCAATATAGTCTTCAAAGGGATCCGAAATATCTGTTCTCAGATTCCACAGAAATAAGGCTAGCAAAGAGATCCACGAAATACTGATGTAACTCTGTGAGATGAATTAACAGAACACTAAGTAGTTTCTTAGAAAGCTTCTTTCCAGATTTCATTTGAGGATATATCCTTTTTCACCATAGCCCTCTATGGGCTTCCAAATATCACTTTGCCAATTCCACAAGAACTGTCTTAGCGAAAGGCTCCTTGAGGGGAAAGCTGTAACTCTGTGAGATGATTTCACAGAACACAAAGAAGTTTCTCAGAAAGCTTCTTTCTCTTTGTTATCGGAGGATATTTCCTTTGGCCCTATAGTCTTCAAAGGGATCCGAAATATCTGTTGTCAGATTCCACAGAAATAAGGCTAGCAAAGAGATCCATGAAATACAGATGTATCTCCGTGAGATGAATTAACAGAACACTAAGCAGTTTCTCAGAAAGCTTCTTTCGAGATTTCATTTGAGGATATTTCCTTTTTCACCAAAGCCCTCTATGGGCTTCCAAATATCACTTTGCCAATTCCACAAGAACTGTCTTAGCGAAAGGCTCCTTCAGGGGAAAGCTGTAACTCTGTGAGATGATTTCACAGAACACAACGAAGTTTCTCAGAAAGCTTCTTTCTCTTTGTTATCGGAGGATATTTCCTTTAGCCCTATAATCTTCAAAGGGATCCGAAATATCTGTTCTCAGATTCCACAGAAATAAGGCTAGCAAAGAGATCCACGAAATACAGATGTAACTCTGTGAGATGAATTAACAGAACACTAAGCGGTTTCTCAGAAAGCTTCTTTCCAGATTTCATCTAAGGATATTTCCTTTTTCACCATAGCCCTCTATGGGCTTCCAAATATCACTTTCCCAATTCCACAAGAACTGTCTTAGCGAAAGGGTCCTTGAGGGGAAAGTTGCAACTCTGTGAGATGATTTCACAGAACACAACGAAGTTTCTCAGAAAGTTTCTTTCTCTTTGTTATCGGAGGATAATTCCTTTGGCCCTATACTCTTCAAAGGGACCGAAATATCTGTTCTCAGATTCCACAGAAATAAGGCTAACAAAGAGATCCACGAAATACAGATGTAGCTCTGTGAGATGAATTTACAGAACACTAAGAAGTTTCTCACAAAGCTTCTTTCCAGATTTCATCTGAGGATATTTCCTTTTTCACCATAGCCCTCTAAGGGCTTCCAAATATCACTTTGCCATTTCCACAAGAACTGTCTTAGCGAAAGGCTCCTTGAGGGGAAAGCTGTAACTCTATGAGATTACTTCACAGAACACAACGAAGTTTCTCAGAAAGCTTCTTTCTCTTTGTTATCGGAGGATATTTCCTTTGGCCCCATAGTCTTCAAAGGGATCCGAAATATCTGTTGTCAGATTCCACAGAAATAAGGCTAGCAAAGAGATCCCCGAAATACAGATGTAGCTCTGTGAGATGAATTTACTGAACACTAAGCAGTTTCTCAGAAAGCTTCTTTCCAGATTTCATCTGAGGATATATCCTTTTTCACCATAGCCCTCTATGGGCTTCCAAATATCACTTTGCCAATTCCACAAGAACTGTCTTAGCGAAAGGCTCCTTGAGGCGAAAGCTGTAACTCTGTGAGATGATTTCACAGAACACAACGAAGTTTCTCAGAAAGCTTCTTTCTCTTTGTTATCGGAGGATATTTCCTTTGGCCCTATAGTCTTCAAAGGGATCCGAAATATGTTCTCAGATTCCACAGAAACAAGGCTAGCAAAGACTTCCATGAAATACAGATGAAACTCTGTGAGATGAATTAACAGAACAATAAGCAGTTTCTCAGAAAGCTTCTTTCCAGATTTCACCTGAGGATATTTCTTTTTTCACCATAGCCCTCTATGGGCTTCCAAATATCACTTTGCCAATTCCACAAGAACTGTCTTAGCGAAAGGCTCCTTGAGGGGAAAGCTGTAACTCTGTGAGATGATTTCACAGAACACTACGAAGTTTCTCAGAAAGCTTCTTTCTCTTTGTTATCGGAGGTTATTTCCTTTGGCCCTATAGTCTTCAAAGGGATCCGACATATCTGTTCTCAGATTCCACAGAAATAAGGCTCGCAAAGACATCCACGAAATACAGATGTAACTCTTAGAGATGAATTAACAGAACACTAAGCAGTTTCTCAGAAAGCTTCTTTCCAGATTTCATCTGAGGATATTTCCTTTTTCACCACAGCCCTCTATGGGCTTCCAAATATCACTTTGCCAATTCCACAAGAACTGTCTTAGCGAAAGGCTTCTTGAGGGGAAAGCTGTAACTCTGTGAGATGATTTCACAGAACACAAAGAAGTTTCTCAGAAAGCTTCTTTTTCTTTGTTATCGGAGGATATTTTCTTTGGCCCTATAGTCTTCAAAGGGATCCGAAATATCTGTTCTCAGATTCCACAGAAATAAGGCTAGCAAAGAGATCCACGAAATACAGATGTAACTCTATGAGATGAATTAACAGAACACTAAGCAGTTTCTCAGAAAGCTTCTTTCCAGATTTCATCTGAGGATATTTCCTTTTTCACCATAGCCCTCTATGGGCTTCCAAATATCACTTTGCCAATTCCACAAGAACTGTCTTAGCGGAAGGCTTCTTGAAGGGAAGGCTGTAACTCTGTGAGATGATTTCAGAGAACACAAAGAAGTTTCTCAGAAAGCTTCTTTCTCTTTGTTATCGGAGGATATTTCCTTTGGCCCTATAGTCTTCAAAGGGATCCGAAATATCTGTTCTCAGATTCCACAGAAATAAGGCTAGCAAAGAGATCCACGAAATACTGATGTAACTCTGTGAGATGAATTAACAGAACACTAAGCAGTTTCTCAGAAAGCTTCTTTCCAGATTTCATCTGAGGATATTTCCTTTTTCACCATAGCCCTCTATTTGCTTCAAAACATCACTTTGACAATTCCACAAGAACTGTCTTAGCGAAAGGCTCCTTGGGGGAAAGCTGCAACTCTGTGAGATGATTTCACAGAACACAAAGAAGTTTCTCAGAAAGCTTCTTTCTCTTTGTTATCGGAGGATATTTCCTTTGGCCCTATAGTCTTCAAAGGGATCCGAAATATCTGTTCTCAGATTCCACAGAAATAAGTCTAGCTAAGACATCCATGAAATACAGATGTAACTCTGTGAGATGAATTAACGGAACACTAAGCAGTTTCTCAGAAAGCTTCTTTCCAGATTTCATCTGAGGATATTTCCTTTTTCACCATAGCCCTCTATGGGCTTCCAAATATCACTTTGACAATTCCACAAGAACTGTCTTAGCGGAAGGCTCCTTGAGGGGAAAGCTGTAACTCTGTGAGATGATTTCACAGAACACAACGAAGTTTCTCAGAAAGCTTCTTTCTCTTTGTTATCGGAGGATATTTCCTTTGGCCCTATAATCTTCAAAGGGATCCGAAATATCTGTTCTCAGATTCCACAGAAATAAGGCTAGCAAAGAGATCCACGAAATACAGATGTAACTCTGAGAGATGAATTAACAGAACACTAAGCGGTTTCTCAGAAAGCTTCTTTCCAGATTTCATCTGAGGATATTTCCTTTTTCACCATAGCCCTCTATGGGCTTCCAAATATCACTTTGACAATTCCACAAGAACTGTCTTAGCGAAAGGCTCCTTGAGGGGAAAGTTGCAACTCTCTGAGATGATTTCACAGAACACAAAGAAGTTTCTCAGAAAGCTTCTTTCTCTTTGTTATCGGAGGATATTTCCTTTGGCCCTATAGTCTTCAAAGGCATCCGAAATATCTGTTCTCAGATTCCACAGATATAAGGCTAGCAAAGAGATCCACGAAATACAGATGTAACTCTGTGAGACGAATTAACAGAACACTAAGCAGTTTCTCAGAAAGCTTCTTTCCAGATTTCATCTGAGGATATTTCCTTTTTCACCATAGCCCTCTATGGGCTTCCAAATATCACTTTGCCAATTCCACAAGAACTGTCTTAGCGAAAGGCTCCTTTAGTGGAAAGCTGTAACTCTGTGAGATGATTTCACAGAACACAACGAAGTTTCTCAGAAAGCTTCTTTCTCTTTGTTATCGAAGGATATTTCCTTTGGCAATATAGTCTTCAAAGGGATCCGAAATATCTGTTCTCAGATTCCACAGAAATAAGGCTAGCAAAGAGATCCACGAAATACTGATGTAACTCTGTGAGATGAATTAACAGAACACTAAGTAGTTTCTTAGAAAGCTTCTTTCCAGATTTCATTTGAGGATATATCCTTTTTCACCATAGCCCTCTATGGGCTTCCAAATATCACTTTGCCAATTCCACAAGAACTGTCTTAGCGAAAGGCTCCTTGAGGGGAAAGCTGTAACTCTGAGAGATGATTTCACAGAACACAAAGAAGTTTCTCAGAAAGCTTCTTTCTCTTTGTTATCGGAGGATATTTCCTTTGGCCCTATAGTCTTCAAAGGGATCCGAAATATCTGTTCTCAGATTCCACAGAAATAAGGCTACTAAAGAGATCCATGAAATACAGATGTATCTCCGTGAGATGAATTAACAGAACACTAAGCAGTTTCTTAGAAAGCTTCTTTCCAGATTTCATTTGAGGATATTTCCTTTTTCACCATAGCCCTCTATGGGCTTCCAAATATCACTTTGCCAATTCCAAAAGAACTGTCTTAGCCAAAGGCTCCTTGAGGGGAAAGCTGTAACTCTGTGAGATGATTTCACAGAACACAACGACGTTTCTCAGAAAGCTTCTTTCTCTTTGTTATCGGAGGATATTTCCTTTGGCCCTATAGTCTTCAAAGGGATCCGAAATATCTGTTGTCAGATTCCACAGAAATAAGGCTAGCAAAGAGATCCATGAAATACAGATGTATCTCCGTGAAATGAATTAACAGAACACTAAGCAGTTTCTCAGAAAGCTTCTTTCGAGATTTCATTTGAGGATATTTCCTTTTTCACCAAAGCCCTCTATGGGCTTCCAAATATCACTTTGCCAATTCCACAAGAACTGTCTTAGCGAAAGGCTCCTTCAGGGGAAAGCTGTAACTCTGTGAGATGATTTCACAGAACACAACGAAGTTTCTCAGAAAGCTTCTTTCTCTTTGTTATCGGAGGATATTTCCTTTAGCCCTATAATCTTCAAAGGGATCCGAAATATCTGTTCTCAGATTCCACAGAAATAAGGCTAGCAAAGAGATCCACGAAATACAGATGTAACTCTGTGAGATGAATTAACAGAACACTAAGCGGTTTCTCAGAAAGCTTCTTTCCAGATTTCATCTGAGGATATTTCCTATTTCACCATAGCCCTCTATGGGCTTCCAAATATCACTTTGCCAATTCCACAAGAACTGTCTTAGCGAAAGGCTCCTTGAGGGGAAAGTTGCAACTCTGTGAGATGATTTCACAGAACACAACGAAGTTTCTCAGAAAGCTTCTGTCTCTTTGTTATCGGAGGATAATTCCTTTGGCCCTATACTCTTCAAAGGGACCGAAATATCTGTTCTCAGATTCCACAGAAATAAGGCTAGCAAAGAGATCCACGAAATACAGATGTAGCTCTGTGAGATGAATTTACAGAACACTAAGAAGTTTCTCACAAAGCTTCTTTCCAGATTTCATCTGAGGATATTTCCTTTTTCACCATAGCCCTCAAAGGGCTTCCAAATATCACTTTGCCATTTCCACAAGAACTGTCTTAGCGAAAGGCTCCTTGAGGGGAAAGCTGTAACTCTGTGAGATTACTTCACAGAACACAACGAAGTTTCTCAGAAAGCTTCTTTCTCTTTGTTATCGGAGGATATTTCCTTTGGCCCCATAGTCTTCAAAGGGATCCGAAATATCTGTTCTCAGATTCCACAGAAATAAGGCTAGCAAAGAGATCCACGAAATACAGATGTAGCTCTGTGAGATGAATTTAATGAACACTAAGCAGTTTCTCACAAAGCTTCTTTCCAGATTTCATCTGAGGATATATCCTTTTTCACCATTGCCCTCTATGGGCTTCCAAATATCACTTTGCCAATTCCACAAGAACTGTCTTAGCGAAAGGCTCCTTGAGGCGAAAGCTGTAACTCTGTGAGATGATTTCACAGAACACAACGAAGTTTCTCAGAAAGCTTCTTTCTCTTTGTTATCGGAGGATATTTCCTTTGGCCCTATAGTCTTCAAAGGGATCCGAAATATGTTCTCAGATTCCACAGAAACAAGGCTAGCAAAGACTTCCATGAAATACAGATGAAACTCTGTGAGATGAATTAACAGAACAATAAGCAGTTTCTCAGAAAGCTTCTTTCCAGATTTCACCTGAGGATATTTCTTTTTTCACCATAGCCCTCTATGGGCTTCCAAATATCACTTTGCCAATTCCACAAGAACTGTCTTAGCGAAAGTCTCCTTGAGGGGAAATCTGTAACTCTGTGAGATGATTTCACAGAACACTACGAAGTTTCTCAGAAAGCTTCTTTCTCTTTGTTATCGGAGGTTATTTCCTTTGGCCCTATAGTCTTCAAAGGGATCCGACATATCTGTTCTCAGATTCCACAGAAATAAGGCTAGCAAAGACATCCACGAAATACAGATGTAACTCTTTGAGATGAATTAACAGAACACTAAGCAGTTTCTCAGAAAGCTTCTTTCCAGATTTCATCTGAGGATATTTCCTTTTTCACCACAGCCCTCTATGGGCTTCCAAATATCACTTTGCCAATTCCACAAGAACTGTCTTAGCGAAAGGCTTCTTGAGGGGAAAGCTGTAACTCTGTGAGATGATTTCACAGAACACAAAGAAGTTTCTCAGAAAGCTTCTTTCTCTTTGTTATCGGAGGATATTTTCTTTGGCCCTATAGTATTCAAAGGGATCCGAATTATCTGTTCTCAGATTCCACAGAAATAAGGCTAGCAAAGAGATCCACGAAATACAGATGTAACTCTGTGAGATGAATTAACAGAACACTAAGCAGTTTCTCAGAAAGCTTCTTTCCAGATTTCATCTGAGGATATTTCCTTTTTCACCATAGCCCTCTATGGGCTTCCAAATATCACTTTGCCAATTCCACAAGAACTGTCTTAGCGGAAGGCTTCTTGAAGGGAAGGCTGTAACTCTGTGAGATGATTTCACAGAACACAAAGAAGTTTCTCAGAAAGCTTCTTTCTCTTTGTTATCGGAGGATATTTCCTTTGGCCCTATAGTCTTCAAAGGGATCCGAAATATCTGTTCTCAGATTCCACAGAAATAAGGCTAGCAAAGAGATCCACGAAATACTGATGTAACTCTGTGAGATGAATTAACAGAACACTAAGCAGTTTCTCAGAAAGCTTCTTTCCAGATTTCATCTGAGGATATTTCCTTTTTCACCATAGCCCTCTATTTGCTTCAAAACATCACTTTGCCAATTCCACAAGAACTGTCTTAGCGAAAGGCTCCTTGGGGGAAAGCTGCAACTCTGTGAGATGATTTCACAGAACACAAAGAAGTTTCTCAGAAAGCTTCTTTCTCTTTGTTATCGGAGGATATTTCCTTTGGCCCTATAGTCTTCAAAGGGATCCGAAATATCTGTTCTCAGATTCCAAAGAAATAAGTCTAGCTAAGACATCCATGAAATACAGATGTAACTCTGTGAGATGAATTAACGGAACACTAAGCAGTTTCTCAGAAAGCTTCTTTCCAGATTTCATCTGAGGATATTTCCTTTTTCACCATAGCCCTCTATGGGCTTCCAAATATCACTTTGCCAATTATACAAGAACTGTCTTAGCGAAAGTCTCCTTGAGAGGAAAGCTGTAACTCTGTGAGTTCATTTCACAGAACACAACGAAGTTTTTCAGAAAGCTTCTTTCTCTTTGTTATCGGAGGATATTTCCTTTGGCCCTATAGTCTTCAAAGGGATCCGAAATATCTGTTCACAGATTCCACAGAAATAAGGCTAGCAAAGAGATCCACGAAATACAGATGTAACTCTGTGAGATGAATTAACAGAACACTAAGCAGTTTCTCAGGAATCTTCTTTCCAGATTTCATCTGAGGATATTTCCTTTTTCACCATAGCCCTCTATGGGCTTCCAAATATCACTTTGACAATTCCACAAGAACTGTCTTAGCGAAAGGCTCCTTGAGGGGAAAGCTGTAACTCTGTGAGATGATTTCACAGAACACAAAGAAGTTTCTCAGAAAGCTTCTTTCTCTTTGTTATCGGAGGATATTTCCTTTGGCCCTATAGTCTTCAAAGGGATCCGAAATATCTGTTCTCAGATTCCACAGAAATAAGGCTAGCAAAGAGATCCACGAAATACAGATGTAACTCTGTGAGATTAATTAACAGAACACTAAGAAGTTTCTCAGAAAGCTTCTTTCCAGATTTCATCTGAGGATATTTCCTTTTTCACCATAGCCCTCTATGGGCTTCCAAATATCACTTTGCCAATTCCACAAGAACTGTCTTAGCGGAAGGCTCCTTGAGGGGAAAGCTGTAACTCTGTGAGATGATTTCACAGAACACAACGAAGTTTCTCAGAAAGCTTCTTTCTCTTTGTTATCGGAGGATATTTCCTTTGGCCCTATAGTCTTCAAAGGGAACCGAAATATCTGTTCTCAGATTCCACAGAAATAAGGCTAGCAAAGACATCCATGAAATACAGATGTAACTCTGTGAGATGAATTAACAGAACACTAAGCAGTTTCTCAGAAAGCTTCTTTCCAGATTTCATCTGAGGATATTTCCTTTTACACTACAGCCCTCTATGGGCTTCCAAATATCACTTTGCCAATTCCACAAGAACTGTCTTAGCGAAAGGCTCCTTTAGTGGAAAGCTGTAACTCTGTGAGATGATTTCACAGAACACAACGAAGTTTCTCAGAAAGCTTCTTTCTCTTTGTTATCGAAGGATATTTCCTTTGGCAATATAGTCTTCAAAGGGATCCGAAATATCTGTTCTCAGATTCCACAGAAATAAGGCTAGCAAAGAGATCCACGAAATACTGATGTAACTCTGTGAGATGAATTAACAGAACACTAAGTAGTTTCTTAGAAAGCTTCTTTCCAGATTTCATTTGAGGATATATCCTTTTTCACCATAGCCCTCTATGGGCTTCCAAATATCACTTTGCCAATTCCACAAGAACTGTCTTAGCGAAAGGCTCCTTGAGGGGAAAGCTGTAACTCTGAGAGATGATTTCACAGAACACAAAGAAGTTTCTCAGAAAGCTTCTTTCTCTTTGTTATCGGAGGATATTTCCTTTGGCCCTATAGTCTTCAAAGGGATCCGAAATATCTGTTCTCAGATTCCACAGAAATAAGGCTACTAAAGAGATCCATGAAATACAGATGTATCTCCGTGAGATGAATTAACAGAACACTAAGCAGTTTCTTAGAAAGCTTCTTTCCAGATTTCATTTGAGGATATTTCCTTTTTCACCATAGCCCTCTATGGGCTTCCAAATATCACTTTGCCAATTCCAAAAGAACTGTCTTAGCCAAAGGCTCCTTGAGGGGAAAGCTGTAACTCTGTGAGATGATTTCACAGAACACAACGACGTTTCTCAGAAAGCTTCTTTCTCTTTGTTATCGGAGGATATTTCCTTTGGCCCTATAGTCTTCAAAGGGATCCGAAATATCTGTTGTCAGATTCCACAGAAATAAGGCTAGCAAAGAGATCCATGAAATACAGATGTATCTCCGTGAAATGAATTAACAGAACACTAAGCAGTTTCTCAGAAAGCTTCTTTCGAGATTTCATTTGAGGATATTTCCTTTTTCACCAAAGCCCTCTATGGGCTTCCAAATATCACTTTGCCAATTCCACAAGAACTGTCTTAGCGAAAGGCTCCTTCAGGGGAAAGCTGTAACTCTGTGAGATGATTTCACAGAACACAACGAAGTTTCTCAGAAAGCTTCTTTCTCTTTGTTATCGGAGGATATTTCCTTTAGCCCTATAATCTTCAAAGGGATCCGAAATATCTGTTCTCAGATTCCACAGAAATAAGGCTAGCAAAGAGATCCACGAAATACAGATGTAACTCTGTGAGATGAATTAACAGAACACTAAGCGGTTTCTCAGAAAGCTTCTTTCCAGATTTCATCTGAGGATATTTCCTATTTCACCATAGCCCTCTATGGGCTTCCAAATATCACTTTGCCAATTCCACAAGAACTGTCTTAGCGAAAGGCTCCTTGAGGGGAAAGTTGCAACTCTGTGAGATGATTTCACAGAACACAACGAAGTTTCTCAGAAAGCTTCTGTCTCTTTGTTATCGGAGGATAATTCCTTTGGCCCTATACTCTTCAAAGGGACCGAAATATCTGTTCTCAGATTCCACAGAAATAAGGCTAGCAAAGAGATCCACGAAATACAGATGTAGCTCTGTGAGATGAATTTACAGAACACTAAGAAGTTTCTCACAAAGCTTCTTTCCAGATTTCATCTGAGGATATTTCCTTTTTCACCACAGCCCTCTATGGGCTTCCAAATATCACTTTGCCAATTCCACAAGAACTGTCTTAGCGAAAGGCTTCTTGAGGGGAAAGCTGTAACTCTGTGAGATGATTTCACAGAACACAAAGAAGTTTCTCAGAAAGCTTCTTTCTCTTTGTTATCGGAGGATATTTTCTTTGGCCCTATAGTATTCAAAGGGATCCGAATTATCTGTTCTCAGATTCCACAGAAATAAGGCTAGCAAAGAGATCCACGATATACAGATGTAACTCTGTGAGATGAATTAACAGAACACTAAGCAGTTTCTCAGAAAGCTTCTTTCCAGATTTCATCTGAGGATATTTCCTTTTTCACCATAGCCCTCTATGGGCTTCCAAATATCACTTTGCCAATTCCACAAGAACTGTCTTAGCGGAAGGCTTCTTGAAGGGAAGGCTGTAACTCTGTGAGATGATTTCACAGAACACAAAGAAGTTTCTCAGAAAGCTTCTTTCTCTTTGTTATCGGAGGATATTTCCTTTGGCCCTATAGTCTTCAAAGGGATCCGAAATATCTGTTCTCAGATTCCACAGAAATAAGGCTAGCAAAGAGATCCACGAAATACTGATGTAACTCTGTGAGATGAATTAACAGAACACTAAGCAGTTTCTCAGAAAGCTTCTTTCCAGATTTCATCTGAGGATATTTCCTTTTTCACCATAGCCCTCTATTTGCTTCAAAACATCACTTTGCCAATTCCACAAGAACTGTCTTAGCGAAGGGCTCCTTGGGGGAAAGCTGCAACTCTGTGAGATGATTTCACAGAACACAAAGAAGTTTCTCAGAAAGCTTCTTTCTCTTTGTTATCGGAGGATATTTCCTTTGCCCCTATAGTCTTCAAAGGGATCCGAAATATCTGTTCTCAGATTCCAAAGAAATAAGTCTAGCTAAGACATCCATGAAATACAGATGTAACTCTGTGAGATGAATTAACGGAACACTAAGCAGTTTCTCAGAAAGCTTCTTTCCAGATTTCATCTGAGGATATTTCCTTTTTCACCATAGCCCTCTATGGGCTTCCAAATATCACTTTGCCAATTATACAAGAACTGTCTTAGCGAAAGTCTCCTTGAGAGGAAAGCTGTAACTCTGTGAGTTCATTTCACAGAACACAACGAAGTTTTTCAGAAAGCTTCTTTCTCTTTGTTATCGGAGGATATTTCCTTTGGCCCTATAGTCTTCAAAGGGATCCGAAATATCTGTTCACAGATTCCACAGAAATAAGGCTAGCAAAGAGATCCACGAAATACAGATGTAGCTCTGTGAGATGAATTTACAGAACACTAAGCAGTTTCTCACAAAGCTTCTTTCCAGATTTCATCTGAGGATATTTCCTTTTTCACCATAGCCCTCTAAGGGCTTCCAAATATTACTTTGCCATTTCCACAAGAACTGTCTTAGCGAAAGGCTCCTTGAGGGGAAAGCTGTAACTCTGTGAGATGATTTCACAGAACACAACGAAGTTCTTCAGAAAGCTTCTTTCTCTTTGTTATCGGAGGTTATTTCTTTTGGCCCTATAGTCTTCAAAGGGATCCGACATATCTGTTCTCAGATTCCACAGAAATAAGGCTAGCAAAGACATCCACGAAATACAAATGTAACTCTGTGAGATGAATTAACAGAACACTAAGCAGTTTCTCAGAAAGCTTCTTTCCAGATTTCATCTGAGGATATTTCCTTTTTCACCACAGCCCTCTATGGGCTTCCAAATATCACTTTGCCAATTCCACAAGAACTGTCTTAGCGAAAGGCTCCTTGACGGGAAAGCTGTAACTCTGTGAGTTAATTTCACAGAACACAACGAAGTTTCTCAGAAAGATTCTTTCTCTTTGTTATCGGAGGATATTTCCTTTGGCCCTATAGTCTTCAAAGGGATCCGAAATATCTGTTCTCAGATTCCACAGAAATAAGTCTAGCTAAGACATCAATGAAAAACAGATGTAACTCTGTGAGATGAATTAACGGAACACTAAGCAGTTTCTCAGAAAGCTTCTTTCCAGATTTCATCTGAGGATATTTCCTTTTTCACCATAGCCCTCTATGGGCTTCCAAATATCACTTTGCCAATTCCACAAGAACTGTCTTAGCGAAAGGCTCCTTGAGAGGAAAGCTGTAACTCTATGAGTTCATTTCACAGAACACAACGAAGATTTTCAGAAAGCTTCTTTCTCTTTGTTATCATAGGATATTTCCTTTGGCCCTATAGTCTTCAAAGGGATCCGAAATATCTGTTCACAGATTCCACAGAAATAAGGCTAGCAAAGAGATCCACGAAATACAGATGTAACTCTGTGAGATGAATTAACAGAACACTAAGCAGTTTCTCAGAAAGCTTCTTTCCAGATTTCATCTGAGGATATTTCCTTTTTCAGCATAGCCCTCTATGGGCTTCCAAATATCACTTTGACAATTCCACAAGAACTGTCTTAGCGAAAGGCTCCTTGAGGGGAAAGCTGTAACTCTGTGAGATGATTTCACAGAACACAGCGAGGTTTCTCATAAAGCTTCTTTCTCTTTGTTATATGAGGATATTTCCTTTAGCCCTATAGTCTTCAAAGGCATCCCAAATATCTGTTCTCAGATTCTACAGAAATCAGGCTAGCAAAGAGATCCACGAAATACAGATGTAACTCTGTGAGATGAATTAACAGAACACTAAGCAGTTTCTCAGAAAGCTTCTTTCCAGATTTCATCTGAGGATATTTCCTTTTTCACCATAGCCCTCTATGGGCTTCCAAATATCACTTTGACAATTCCACAAGAACTGTCTTAGTGGAAGGTTTCTTGAGGGGAAAGCTGTAACTCTGTGAGATGATTTCACAGAACACAACGAAGTTTCTCAGAAAGCTTCTTTCTCTTTGTTATCGGAGGATATTTCCTTTGGCCCTATAGTCTTCAAAGGGAACCGAAATATCTGTTCTCAGATTCCACAGAAATAAGGCTAGCAAAGACATCCATGAAATACAGATGTAACTCTGTGAGATGAATTAACAGAACACTAAGCAGTTTCTCAGAAAGCTTCTTTCCAGATTTCATCTGAGGATATTTCCTTTTACACCACAGCCCTCTATGGGCTTCCAAATATCACTTTGCCAATTCCACAAGAACTGTCTTAGCGAAAGGCTCCTTGAGGGGAAAGCTGTAACTCTGTGAGATGATTTCACAGAACACAACGAAGTTTCTCAGAAAGCTTCTTTCTCTTTGTTATCGGAGGATATTTCCTTGGGCCCTATACTCTTCAAAGGGATCCGAAATATCTATTCTCAGATTCCACAGAAATAACGCTAGCAAGGAGATCCACGAAATACAGATGTAGCTCTGTGAGATGAATTTACAGAACACTAAGCAGTTTCTCACAAAGCTTCTTTCCAGATTTCATCTGAGGATATTTCCTTTTTCACCATAGCCCTCTAAGGGCTTCCAAATATCACTTTGCCATTTCCACAAAAACTGTCTTAGCGAAAGGCTCCTTGAGGGGAAAGCTGTAACTCTGTGAGATGATTTCACAGAACACAACGAAGTTTCTCAGAAAGCTTCTTTCTCTTTGTTATCGGAGGATATTTCCTTTGGCCCTATAGTCTTCAAAGGGATCCGAAATATCTGTTCTCAGATTCCACAGAAATAAGGCTAGCAAAGAGATCCACGAAATACAGATGTAGCTCTGTGAGATGAATTTACAGAACACTAAGCAGTTTCTCACAAAGCTTCTTTCCAGATTTCATCTGAGGATATTTCCTTTTTCACCATAGCCCTCTAAGGGCTTCCAAATATCACTTTGCCATTTCCAAAAGAACACTCTTAGCGAAAGGCTCCTTGAGGGGAAAGCTGTAACTCTGTGAGATGATTTCACAGAACACAACGAAGTTTCTCAGAAAGCTTCTTTCTCCTTGTTATCAGAGGATATTTCCTTTGGCACTATATTCTTCAAAGGGATCCGAAATATCTGTTCTCAGATTCCACAGAAATAAGGCTAGCAAAGACATCCATGAAATACAGATGTAACTCCGTGAGATGAATTAACAGAACACTAAGAAGTTTCTCAGAAAGCTTCTTTCCAGATTTCCTCTGAGGATATTTCCTTTTTCACCGTAGCCCTCTATGGGCTTCCAAATATCACTTTGCCAATTCCACAAGAACTGTCTTAGCGAAGGGCTCCTTGAGGAGAAAGCTGCAACTCTGTGAGATGATTTCACAGAACACAACGAAGTTTCTCAGAAAGCTTCTTTCTCTCTGTTATCGGAGGATATTTCCTTTGGCCCTATAGTCTTCAAAGGGATCCGAAATATCTGTTCTCAGATTCCACAGAAATAAAGCTAGCAAGGAGATCCACGAAATACAGATGTAGCTCTGTGAGATGAATTTACTGAACACTAAGCAGTTTCTCACAAAGCTTCTTTCCAGATTTCATCTGAGGATATATCCTTTTTCACCATAGACCTCTAAGGGCTTCCAAATATCACTTTGCCAATTCCACAAGAACTGTGTTAGCGAAAGGCTCCTTGAGGGGAAAGCTGTAACTCTGTGAGATGATTTCACAGAACACAACGAAGTTTCTCAGAAAGCTTCTTTCTCTTTGTTATGGGAGGATATTTCCTTTCGCCCGAGAGTCTTCAAAGGGATCCGAAATATCTGTTCTCAGATTTCACAGAAATAAGTCTACCTAAGACATCCATGAAATACAGATGTAACTCTGTGAGATGAATTAACGGAACACTAAGCAGTTTCTCAGAAAGCTTCTTTCCAGATTTCATCTGAGGATATTTCCTTTTTCAGCATAGCCCTCTATGGGCTTCCAAATATCACTTTGCCAATTCCACAAGAGCTGTCTTAGCGAAAGGCTCCTTGAGAGGAAAGCTGTAACTGTGTGGGTTCATTTAACAGAACACAACGAAGTTTTTCGGAAAGCTTCTTTCTCTTTGTTATCGGAGGATATTTCCTTTGGCCCTATAGTCTTCAAAGGGATCCGAAATATCTGTTCACAGATTCCACAGAAATAAGGCTAGCAAAGAGATCCACGAAATACAGATGTAACTCTGTGAGATGAATTAACAGAACACTAAGCGGTTTCTCAGAAAGCTTCTTTCCAGATTTCATCTGAGGATATTTCCTTTTTCACCATAGCCCTCTATGGGCTTCCAAATATCACTTTGACAATTCCACAAGAACTGTCTTAGCGAAAGGCTCCTTGAGGGGAAAGTTGCAACTCTCTGAGATGATTTCACAGAACACAAAGAAGTTTCTCAGAAAGCTTCTTTCTCTTTGTTATCGGAGGATATTTCCTTTGGCCCTATAGTCTTCAAAGGCATCCGAAATATCTGTTCTCAGATTCCACAGATATAAGGCTAGCAAAGAGATCCACGAAATACAGATGTAACTCTGTGAGACGAATTAACAGAACACTAAGCAGTTTCTCAGAAAGCTTCTTTCCAGATTTCATCTGAGGATATTTCCTTTTTCACCATAGCCCTCTATGGGCTTCCAAATATCACTTTGCCAATTCCACAAGAACTGTCTTAGCGAAAGGCTCCTTTAGTGGAAAGCTGTAACTCTGTGAGATGATTTCACAGAACACAACGAAGTTTCTCAGAAAGCTTCTTTCTCTTTGTTATCGAAGGATATTTCCTTTGGCAATATAGTCTTCAAAGGGATCCGAAATATCTGTTCTCAGATTCCACAGAAATAAGGCTAGCAAAGAGATCCACGAAATACTGATGTAACTCTGTGAGATGAATTAACAGAACACTAAGTAGTTTCTTAGAAAGCTTCTTTCCAGATTTCATTTGAGGATATATCCTTTTTCACCATAGCCCTCTATGGGCTTCCAAATATCACTTTGCCAATTCCACAAGAACTGTCTTAGCGAAAGGCTCCTTGAGGGGAAAGCTGTAACTCTGAGAGATGATTTCACAGAACACAAAGAAGTTTCTCAGAAAGCTTCTTTCTCTTTGTTATCGGAGGATATTTCCTTTGGCCCTATAGTCTTCAAAGGGATCCGAAATATCTGTTCTCAGATTCCACAGAAATAAGGCTACTAAAGAGATCCATGAAATACAGATGTATCTCCGTGAGATGAATTAACAGAACACTAAGCAGTTTCTTAGAAAGCTTCTTTCCAGATTTCATTTGAGGATATTTCCTTTTTCACCATAGCCCTCTATGGGCTTCCAAATATCACTTTGCCAATTCCAAAAGAACTGTCTTAGCCAAAGGCTCCTTGAGGGGAAAGCTGTAACTCTGTGAGATGATTTCACAGAACACAACGACGTTTCTCAGAAAGCTTCTTTCTCTTTGTTATCGGAGGATATTTCCTTTGGCCCTATAGTCTTCAAAGGGATCCGAAATATCTGTTGTCAGATTCCACAGAAATAAGGCTAGCAAAGAGATCCATGAAATACAGATGTATCTCCGTGAAATGAATTAACAGAACACTAAGCAGTTTCTCAGAAAGCTTCTTTCGAGATTTCATTTGAGGATATTTCCTTTTTCACCAAAGCCCTCTATGGGCTTCCAAATATCACTTTGCCAATTCCACAAGAACTGTCTTAGCGAAAGGCTCCTTCAGGGGAAAGCTGTAACTCTGTGAGATGATTTCACAGAACACAACGAAGTTTCTCAGAAAGCTTCTTTCTCTTTGTTATCGGAGGATATTTCCTTTAGCCCTATAATCTTCAAAGGGATCCGAAATATCTGTTCTCAGATTCCACAGAAATAAGGCTAGCAAAGAGATCCACGAAATACAGATGTAACTCTGTGAGATGAATTAACAGAACACTAAGCGGTTTCTCAGAAAGCTTCTTTCCAGATTTCATCTGAGGATATTTCCTATTTCACCATAGCCCTCTATGGGCTTCCAAATATCACTTTGCCAATTCCACAAGAACTGTCTTAGCGAAAGGCTCCTTGAGGGGAAAGTTGCAACTCTGTGAGATGATTTCACAGAACACAACGAAGTTTCTCAGAAAGCTTCTGTCTCTTTGTTATCGGAGGATAATTCCTTTGGCCCTATACTCTTCAAAGGGACCGAAATATCTGTTCTCAGATTCCACAGAAATAAGGCTAGCAAAGAGATCCACGAAATACAGATGTAGCTCTGTGAGATGAATTTACAGAACACTAAGAAGTTTCTCACAAAGCTTCTTTCCAGATTTCATCTGAGGATATTTCCTTTTTCACCATAGCCCTCAAAGGGCTTCCAAATATCACTTTGCCATTTCCACAAGAACTGTCTTAGCGAAAGGCTCCTTGAGGGGAAAGCTGTAACTCTGTGAGATTACTTCACAGAACACAACGAAGTTTCTCAGAAAGCTTCTTTCTCTTTGTTATCGGAGGATATTTCCTTTGGCCCCATAGTCTTCAAAGGGATCCGAAATATCTGTTCTCAGATTCCACAGAAATAAGGCTAGCAAAGAGATCCACGAAATACAGATGTAGCTCTGTGAGATGAATTTAATGAACACTAAGCAGTTTCTCACAAAGCTTCTTTCCAGATTTCATCTGAGGATATATCCTTTTTCACCATTGCCCTCTATGGGCTTCCAAATATCACTTTGCCAATTCCACAAGAACTGTCTTAGCGAAAGGCTCCTTGAGGCGAAAGCTGTAACTCTGTGAGATGATTTCACAGAACACAACGAAGTTTCTCAGAAAGCTTCTTTCTCTTTGTTATCGGAGGATATTTCCTTTGGCCCTATAGTCTTCAAAGGGATCCGAAATATGTTCTCAGATTCCACAGAAACAAGGCTAGCAAAGACTTCCATGAAATACAGATGAAACTCTGTGAGATGAATTAACAGAACAATAAGCAGTTTCTCAGAAAGCTTCTTTCCAGATTTCACCTGAGGATATTTCTTTTTTCACCATAGCCCTCTATGGGCTTCCAAATATCACTTTGCCAATTCCACAAGAACTGTCTTAGCGAAAGGCTCCTTGAGGGGAAATCTGTAACTCTGTGAGATGATTTCACAGAACACTACGAAGTTTCTCAGAAAGCTTCTTTCTCTTTGTTATCGGAGGTTATTTCCTTTGGCCCTATAGTCTTCAAAGGGATCCGACATATCTGTTCTCAGATTCCACAGAAATAAGGCTAGCAAAGACATCCACGAAATACAGATGTAACTCTTTGAGATGAATTAACAGAACACTAAGCAGTTTCTCAGAAAGCTTCTTTCCAGATTTCATCTGAGGATATTTCCTTTTTCACCACAGCCCTCTATGGGCTTCCAAATATCACTTTGCCAATTCCACAAGAACTGTCTTAGCGAAAGGCTTCTTGAGGGGAAAGCTGTAACTCTGTGAGATGATTTCACAGAACACAAAGAAGTTTCTCAGAAAGCTTCTTTCTCTTTGTTATCGGAGGATATTTTCTTTGGCCCTATAGTATTCAAAGGGATCCGAATTATCTGTTCTCAGATTCCACAGAAATAAGGCTAGCAAAGAGATCCACGAAATACAGATGTAACTCTGTGAGATGAATTAACAGAACACTAAGCAGTTTCTCAGAAAGCTTCTTTCCAGATTTCATCTGAGGATATTTCCTTTTTCACCATAGCCCTCTATGGGCTTCCAAATATCACTTTGCCAATTCCACAAGAACTGTCTTAGCGGAAGGCTTCTTGAAGGGAAGGCTGTAACTCTGTGAGATGATTTCACAGAACACAAAGAAGTTTCTCAGAAAGCTTCTTTCTCTTTGTTATCGGAGGATATTTCCTTTGGCCCTATAGTCTTCAAAGGGATCCGAAATATCTGTTCTCAGATTCCACAGAAATAAGGCTAGCAAAGAGATCCACGAAATACTGATGTAACTCTGTGAGATGAATTAACAGAACACTAAGCAGTTTCTCAGAAAGCTTCTTTCCAGATTTCATCTGAGGATATTTCCTTTTTCACCATAGCCCTCTATTTGCTTCAAAACATCACTTTGCCAATTCCACAAGAACTGTCTTAGCGAAAGGCTCCTTGGGGGAAAGCTGCAACTCTGTGAGATGATTTCACAGAACACAAAGAAGTTTCTCAGAAAGCTTCTTTCTCTTTGTTATCGGAGGATATTTCCTTTGGCCCTATAGTCTTCAAAGGGATCCGAAATATCTGTTCTCAGATTCCAAAGAAATAAGTCTAGCTAAGACATCCATGAAATACAGATGTAACTCTGTGAGATGAATTAACGGAACACTAAGCAGTTTCTCAGAAAGCTTCTTTCCAGATTTCATCTGAGGATATTTCCTTTTTCACCATAGCCCTCTATGGGCTTCCAAATATCACTTTGCCAATTATACAAGAACTGTCTTAGCGAAAGTCTCCTTGAGAGGAAAGCTGTAACTCTGTGAGTTCATTTCACAGAACACAACGAAGTTTTTCAGAAAGCTTCTTTCTCTTTGTTATCGGAGGATATTTCCTTTGGCCCTATAGTCTTCAAAGGGATCCGAAATATCTGTTCACAGATTCCACAGAAATAAGGCTAGCAAAGAGATCCACGAAATACAGATGTAACTCTGTGAGATGAATTAACAGAACACTAAGCAGTTTCTCAGGAATCTTCTTTCCAGATTTCATCTGAGGATATTTCCTTTTTCACCATAGCCCTCTATGGGCTTCCAAATATCACTTTGACAATTCCACAAGAACTGTCTTAGCGAAAGGCTCCTTGAGGGGAAAGCTGTAACTCTGTGAGATGATTTCACAGAACACAAAGAAGTTTCTCAGAAAGCTTCTTTCTCTTTGTTATCGGAGGATATTTCCTTTGGCCCTATAGTCTTCAAAGGGATCCGAAATATCTGTTCTCAGATTCCACAGAAATAAGGCTAGCAAAGAGATCCACGAAATACAGATGTAACTCTGTGAGATTAATTAACAGAACACTAAGAAGTTTCTCAGAAAGCTTCTTTCCAGATTTCATCTGAGGATATTTCCTTTTTCACCATAGCCCTCTATGGGCTTCCAAATATCACTTTGCCAATTCCACAAGAACTGTCTTAGCGGAAGGCTCCTTGAGGGGAAAGCTGTAACTCTGTGAGATGATTTCACAGAACACAACGAAGTTTCTCAGAAAGCTTCTTTCTCTTTGTTATCGGAGGATATTTCCTTTGGCCCTATAGTCTTCAAAGGGAACCGAAATATCTGTTCTCAGATTCCACAGAAATAAGGCTAGCAAAGACATCCATGAAATACAGATGTAACTCTGTGAGATGAATTAACAGAACACTAAGCAGTTTCTCAGAAAGCTTCTTTCCAGATTTCATCTGAGGATATTTCCTTTTACACTACAGCCCTCTATGGGCTTCCAAATATCACTTTGCCAATTCCACAAGAACTGTCTTAGCGAAAGGCTCCTTTAGTGGAAAGCTGTAACTCTGTGAGATGATTTCACAGAACACAACGAAGTTTCTCAGAAAGCTTCTTTCTCTTTGTTATCGAAGGATATTTCCTTTGGCAATATAGTCTTCAAAGGGATCCGAAATATCTGTTCTCAGATTCCACAGAAATAAGGCTAGCAAAGAGATCCACGAAATACTGATGTAACTCTGTGAGATGAATTAACAGAACACTAAGTAGTTTCTTAGAAAGCTTCTTTCCAGATTTCATTTGAGGATATATCCTTTTTCACCATAGCCCTCTATGGGCTTCCAAATATCACTTTGCCAATTCCACAAGAACTGTCTTAGCGAAAGGCTCCTTGAGGGGAAAGCTGTAACTCTGAGAGATGATTTCACAGAACACAAAGAAGTTTCTCAGAAAGCTTCTTTCTCTTTGTTATCGGAGGATATTTCCTTTGGCCCTATAGTCTTCAAAGGGATCCGAAATATCTGTTCTCAGATTCCACAGAAATAAGGCTACTAAAGAGATCCATGAAATACAGATGTATCTCCGTGAGATGAATTAACAGAACACTAAGCAGTTTCTTAGAAAGCTTCTTTCCAGATTTCATTTGAGGATATTTCCTTTTTCACCATAGCCCTCTATGGGCTTCCAAATATCACTTTGCCAATTCCAAAAGAACTGTCTTAGCCAAAGGCTCCTTGAGGGGAAAGCTGTAACTCTGTGAGATGATTTCACAGAACACAACGACGTTTCTCAGAAAGCTTCTTTCTCTTTGTTATCGGAGGATATTTCCTTTGGCCCTATAGTCTTCAAAGGGATCCGAAATATCTGTTGTCAGATTCCACAGAAATAAGGCTAGCAAAGAGATCCATGAAATACAGATGTATCTCCGTGAAATGAATTAACAGAACACTAAGCAGTTTCTCAGAAAGCTTCTTTCGAGATTTCATTTGAGGATATTTCCTTTTTCACCAAAGCCCTCTATGGGCTTCCAAATATCACTTTGCCAATTCCACAAGAACTGTCTTAGCGAAAGGCTCCTTCAGGGGAAAGCTGTAACTCTGTGAGATGATTTCACAGAACACAACGAAGTTTCTCAGAAAGCTTCTTTCTCTTTGTTATCGGAGGATATTTCCTTTAGCCCTATAATCTTCAAAGGGATCCGAAATATCTGTTCTCAGATTCCACAGAAATAAGGCTAGCAAAGAGATCCACGAAATACAGATGTAACTCTGTGAGATGAATTAACAGAACACTAAGCGGTTTCTCAGAAAGCTTCTTTCCAGATTTCATCTGAGGATATTTCCTATTTCACCATAGCCCTCTATGGGCTTCCAAATATCACTTTGCCAATTCCACAAGAACTGTCTTAGCGAAAGGCTCCTTGAGGGGAAAGTTGCAACTCTGTGAGATGATTTCACAGAACACAACGAAGTTTCTCAGAAAGCTTCTGTCTCTTTGTTATCGGAGGATAATTCCTTTGGCCCTATACTCTTCAAAGGGACCGAAATATCTGTTCTCAGATTCCACAGAAATAAGGCTAGCAAAGAGATCCACGAAATACAGATGTAGCTCTGTGAGATGAATTTACAGAACACTAAGAAGTTTCTCACAAAGCTTCTTTCCAGATTTCATCTGAGGATATTTCCTTTTTCACCACAGCCCTCTATGGGCTTCCAAATATCACTTTGCCAATTCCACAAGAACTGTCTTAGCGAAAGGCTTCTTGAGGGGAAAGCTGTAACTCTGTGAGATGATTTCACAGAACACAAAGAAGTTTCTCAGAAAGCTTCTTTCTCTTTGTTATCGGAGGATATTTTCTTTGGCCCTATAGTATTCAAAGGGATCCGAATTATCTGTTCTCAGATTCCACAGAAATAAGGCTAGCAAAGAGATCCACGATATACAGATGTAACTCTGTGAGATGAATTAACAGAACACTAAGCAGTTTCTCAGAAAGCTTCTTTCCAGATTTCATCTGAGGATATTTCCTTTTTCACCATAGCCCTCTATGGGCTTCCAAATATCACTTTGCCAATTCCACAAGAACTGTCTTAGCGGAAGGCTTCTTGAAGGGAAGGCTGTAACTCTGTGAGATGATTTCACAGAACACAAAGAAGTTTCTCAGAAAGCTTCTTTCTCTTTGTTATCGGAGGATATTTCCTTTGGCCCTATAGTCTTCAAAGGGATCCGAAATATCTGTTCTCAGATTCCACAGAAATAAGGCTAGCAAAGAGATCCACGAAATACTGATGTAACTCTGTGAGATGAATTAACAGAACACTAAGCAGTTTCTCAGAAAGCTTCTTTCCAGATTTCATCTGAGGATATTTCCTTTTTCACCATAGCCCTCTATTTGCTTCAAAACATCACTTTGCCAATTCCACAAGAACTGTCTTAGCGAAGGGCTCCTTGGGGGAAAGCTGCAACTCTGTGAGATGATTTCACAGAACACAAAGAAGTTTCTCAGAAAGCTTCTTTCTCTTTGTTATCGGAGGATATTTCCTTTGCCCCTATAGTCTTCAAAGGGATCCGAAATATCTGTTCTCAGATTCCAAAGAAATAAGTCTAGCTAAGACATCCATGAAATACAGATGTAACTCTGTGAGATGAATTAACGGAACACTAAGCAGTTTCTCAGAAAGCTTCTTTCCAGATTTCATCTGAGGATATTTCCTTTTTCACCATAGCCCTCTATGGGCTTCCAAATATCACTTTGCCAATTATACAAGAACTGTCTTAGCGAAAGTCTCCTTGAGAGGAAAGCTGTAACTCTGTGAGTTCATTTCACAGAACACAACGAAGTTTTTCAGAAAGCTTCTTTCTCTTTGTTATCGGAGGATATTTCCTTTGGCCCTATAGTCTTCAAAGGGATCCGAAATATCTGTTCACAGATTCCACAGAAATAAGGCTAGCAAAGAGATCCACGAAATACAGATGTAGCTCTGTGAGATGAATTTACAGAACACTAAGCAGTTTCTCACAAAGCTTCTTTCCAGATTTCATCTGAGGATATTTCCTTTTTCACCATAGCCCTCTAAGGGCTTCCAAATATTACTTTGCCATTTCCACAAGAACTGTCTTAGCGAAAGGCTCCTTGAGGGGAAAGCTGTAACTCTGTGAGATGATTTCACAGAACACAACGAAGTTCTTCAGAAAGCTTCTTTCTCTTTGTTATCGGAGGTTATTTCTTTTGGCCCTATAGTCTTCAAAGGGATCCGACATATCTGTTCTCAGATTCCACAGAAATAAGGCTAGCAAAGACATCCACGAAATACAAATGTAACTCTGTGAGATGAATTAACAGAACACTAAGCAGTTTCTCAGAAAGCTTCTTTCCAGATTTCATCTGAGGATATTTCCTTTTTCACCACAGCCCTCTATGGGCTTCCAAATATCACTTTGCCAATTCCACAAGAACTGTCTTAGCGAAAGGCTCCTTGACGGGAAAGCTGTAACTCTGTGAGTTAATTTCACAGAACACAACGAAGTTTCTCAGAAAGATTCTTTCTCTTTGTTATCGGAGGATATTTCCTTTGGCCCTATAGTCTTCAAAGGGATCCGAAATATCTGTTCTCAGATTCCACAGAAATAAGTCTAGCTAAGACATCAATGAAAAACAGATGTAACTCTGTGAGATGAATTAACGGAACACTAAGCAGTTTCTCAGAAAGCTTCTTTCCAGATTTCATCTGAGGATATTTCCTTTTTCACCATAGCCCTCTATGGGCTTCCAAATATCACTTTGCCAATTCCACAAGAACTGTCTTAGCGAAAGGCTCCTTGAGAGGAAAGCTGTAACTCTATGAGTTCATTTCACAGAACACAACGAAGATTTTCAGAAAGCTTCTTTCTCTTTGTTATCATAGGATATTTCCTTTGGCCCTATAGTCTTCAAAGGGATCCGAAATATCTGTTCACAGATTCCACAGAAATAAGGCTAGCAAAGAGATCCACGAAATACAGATGTAACTCTGTGAGATGAATTAACAGAACACTAAGCAGTTTCTCAGAAAGCTTCTTTCCAGATTTCATCTGAGGATATTTCCTTTTTCAGCATAGCCCTCTATGGGCTTCCAAATATCACTTTGACAATTCCACAAGAACTGTCTTAGCGAAAGGCTCCTTGAGGGGAAAGCTGTAACTCTGTGAGATGATTTCACAGAACACAGCGAGGTTTCTCATAAAGCTTCTTTCTCTTTGTTATATGAGGATATTTCCTTTAGCCCTATAGTCTTCAAAGGCATCCCAAATATCTGTTCTCAGATTCTACAGAAATCAGGCTAGCAAAGAGATCCACGAAATACAGATGTAACTCTGTGAGATGAATTAACAGAACACTAAGCAGTTTCTCAGAAAGCTTCTTTCCAGATTTCATCTGAGGATATTTCCTTTTTCACCATAGCCCTCTATGGGCTTCCAAATATCACTTTGACAATTCCACAAGAACTGTCTTAGTGGAAGGTTTCTTGAGGGGAAAGCTGTAACTCTGTGAGATGATTTCACAGAACACAACGAAGTTTCTCAGAAAGCTTCTTTCTCTTTGTTATCGGAGGATATTTCCTTTGGCCCTATAGTCTTCAAAGGGAACCGAAATATCTGTTCTCAGATTCCACAGAAATAAGGCTAGCAAAGACATCCATGAAATACAGATGTAACTCTGTGAGATGAATTAACAGAACACTAAGCAGTTTCTCAGAAAGCTTCTTTCCAGATTTCATCTGAGGATATTTCCTTTTACACCACAGCCCTCTATGGGCTTCCAAATATCACTTTGCCAATTCCACAAGAACTGTCTTAGCGAAAGGCTCCTTGAGGGGAAAGCTGTAACTCTGTGAGATGATTTCACAGAACACAACGAAGTTTCTCAGAAAGCTTCTTTCTCTTTGTTATCGGAGGATATTTCCTTGGGCCCTATACTCTTCAAAGGGATCCGAAATATCTATTCTCAGATTCCACAGAAATAACGCTAGCAAGGAGATCCACGAAATACAGATGTAGCTCTGTGAGATGAATTTACAGAACACTAAGCAGTTTCTCACAAAGCTTCTTTCCAGATTTCATCTGAGGATATTTCCTTTTTCACCATAGCCCTCTAAGGGCTTCCAAATATCACTTTGCCATTTCCACAAAAACTGTCTTAGCGAAAGGCTCCTTGAGGGGAAAGCTGTAACTCTGTGAGATGATTTCACAGAACACAACGAAGTTTCTCAGAAAGCTTCTTTCTCTTTGTTATCGGAGGATATTTCCTTTGGCCCTATAGTCTTCAAAGGGATCCGAAATATCTGTTCTCAGATTCCACAGAAATAAGGCTAGCAAAGAGATCCACGAAATACAGATGTAGCTCTGTGAGATGAATTTACAGAACACTAAGCAGTTTCTCACAAAGCTTCTTTCCAGATTTCATCTGAGGATATTTCCTTTTTCACCATAGCCCTCTAAGGGCTTCCAAATATCACTTTGCCATTTCCAAAAGAACACTCTTAGCGAAAGGCTCCTTGAGGGGAAAGCTGTAACTCTGTGAGATGATTTCACAGAACACAACGAAGTTTCTCAGAAAGCTTCTTTCTCCTTGTTATCAGAGGATATTTCCTTTGGCACTATATTCTTCAAAGGGATCCGAAATATCTGTTCTCAGATTCCACAGAAATAAGGCTAGCAAAGACATCCATGAAATACAGATGTAACTCCGTGAGATGAATTAACAGAACACTAAGAAGTTTCTCAGAAAGCTTCTTTCCAGATTTCCTCTGAGGATATTTCCTTTTTCACCGTAGCCCTCTATGGGCTTCCAAATATCACTTTGCCAATTCCACAAGAACTGTCTTAGCGAAGGGCTCCTTGAGGAGAAAGCTGCAACTCTGTGAGATGATTTCACAGAACACAACGAAGTTTCTCAGAAAGCTTCTTTCTCTCTGTTATCGGAGGATATTTCCTTTGGCCCTATAGTCTTCAAAGGGATCCGAAATATCTGTTCTCAGATTCCACAGAAATAAAGCTAGCAAGGAGATCCACGAAATACAGATGTAGCTCTGTGAGATGAATTTACTGAACACTAAGCAGTTTCTCACAAAGCTTCTTTCCAGATTTCATCTGAGGATATATCCTTTTTCACCATAGACCTCTAAGGGCTTCCAAATATCACTTTGCCAATTCCACAAGAACTGTGTTAGCGAAAGGCTCCTTGAGGGGAAAGCTGTAACTCTGTGAGATGATTTCACAGAACACAACGAAGTTTCTCAGAAAGCTTCTTTCTCTTTGTTATGGGAGGATATTTCCTTTCGCCCGAGAGTCTTCAAAGGGATCCGAAATATCTGTTCTCAGATTTCACAGAAATAAGTCTACCTAAGACATCCATGAAATACAGATGTAACTCTGTGAGATGAATTAACGGAACACTAAGCAGTTTCTCAGAAAGCTTCTTTCCAGATTTCATCTGAGGATATTTCCTTTTTCAGCATAGCCCTCTATGGGCTTCCAAATATCACTTTGCCAATTCCACAAGAGCTGTCTTAGCGAAAGGCTCCTTGAGAGGAAAGCTGTAACTGTGTGGGTTCATTTAACAGAACACAACGAAGTTTTTCGGAAAGCTTCTTTCTCTTTGTTATCGGAGGATATTTCCTTTGGCCCTATAGTCTTCAAAGGGATCCGAAATATCTGTTCACAGATTCCACAGAAATAAGGCTAGCAAAGAGATCCACGAAATACAGATGTAACTCTGTGAGATGAATTAACAGAACACTAAGCAGTTTCTCAGAAAGCTTCTTTCCAGATTTCATCTGAGGATATTTCCTTTTTCACCATAGCCCTCTATGGGCTTCCAAATATCAATTTGACAATTCCACAAGAACTGTCTTAGCGAAAGGCTCCTTGAGGGGAAAGCTGTAACTCTGTGAGATGATTTCACAGAACACAAAGAAGTTTCTCAGAAAGCTTCTTTCTCTTTGTTATCGGAGGATATTTCCTTTGGCCCTATAGTCTTCAAAGGGATCCGAAATATCTGTTCTCAGATTCCACAGAAATAAGGCTAGTAAAGAGATCCACGAAATACAGATGTAACTCTGTGAGAGGAATTAACAGAACACTAAGCAGTTTCTCAGAAAGCTTCTTTCCAGATTTCATCTGAGGATATTTCCTTTTTCACCATAGCCCTCTATGGGCTTCCAAATATTACTTTGCCAATTCCACAAGAACTGACTTACCGAAAGGCTCCTTGAGGGGAAAGCTGTAACTCTGTGAGATGATTTCACAGAACACAACGAAGTTTCTCATAAAGCTTCTTTCTCTTTGTTATATGAGGTTATTTCCTTTAGCCCTATAGTCTTCAAAGGGATCCCAAATATCTGTTCTCAGATTCTACAGAAATAAGGCTAGCAAAGAGATCCACGAAATACAGATGTAACTCTGTGAGATGAATTAACAGAACACTAAGCAGTTTCTCAGAAAGCTTCTTTCCAGATTTCATCTGAGGATATTTCCTTTTTCACCATAGCCCTCTATGGGCTTCCAAATATCACTTTGACAATTCCACAAGAACTGTCTTAGCGAAAGGCTCCTTGAGGGGAAAGCTGTAACTCTGTGAGATGATTTCACAGAACACAACGAAGTTTCTCAGAAAGCTTCTTTCTCTTTGTTATCAGAGGATATTTCCTTTGGCCCTATAGTCTTCAAAGGGATCCGAAATATCTGTTCTCACATTCCACAGAAATAAGGCTAGCAAAGAGATCCACGAAATACAGATGTAACTCTGTGAGATGAATTAACAGAACACTAAGCAGTTTCTCAGAAAGCTTCTTTCCAGATTTCATCTGAGGATATTTCCTTTTTCACCATAGCCCTCTATGGGCTTCCAAATATCACTTTGCCAATTCCACAAGATCTGTCTTACCGAAAGGCTCCTTGAGGGGAATGCTGTAACTCTGTGAGATGATTTCACAGAACACAACGAAGTTTCTCATAAAGCTTCTTTCTCTTTGTTATCAGAGGATATTTCCTTTGGCCCCATAGTCTTCAAAGGGATCCGAAATATCTGTTCTCAGATTCCACAGAAATAAGGCTAGCAAAGAGATCCACGAAATACAGATGTAGCTCTGTGAGATGAATTTACTGAACACTAAGCAGTTTCTCACAAAGCTTCTTTCCAGATTTCATCTGAGGATATATCCTTTTTCACCATAGACCTCTAAGGGCTTCCAAATATCACTTTGCCAATTCCACAAGAACTGTCTTAGCGAAAGGCTCCTTGGGGGAACGCTGCAACTCTGTGAGATGATTTCACAGAACACAAAGAAGTTTCTCAGAAAGCTTCTTTCTCTTTGTTATCGGAGGATATTTCCTTTGGCCCTATAGTCTTCAAAGGGATCCGAAATATCTGTTCTCAGATTCCACAGAAATAAGGCTAGCAAAGAGATCCACGAAATACAGATGTAACTCTGTGAGATGAATTAACAGAACACTAAGCAGTTTCTCAGAAAGCTTCTTTCCAGATTTCATCTGAGGATATTTCCTTTTTCACCATAGCCCTCTATGGGCTTCCAAATATCACTTTGCCAATTCCACAAGAACTGTCTTAGCGAAAGGCTCCTTGAGAGGAAAGCTGTAACTCTGTGAGTTCATTTCACAGAACACAACGAAGTTTTTCAGAAAGCTTCTTTCTCTTTGTTATCATAGGATATTTCCTTTGGCCCTATAGTCTTCAAAGGGATCCGAAATATCTGTTCACAGATTCCACAGAAAAAAGGCTAGCAAAGAGATCCACGAAATACAGATGTAACTCTGTGAGATGAATTAACAGAACACTAAGTAGTTTCTCAGAAAGCTTCTTTCCAGATTTCATCTGAGGATATTTCCTTTTTCACCATGGCCCTCTATGGGCTTCCAAATATCACTTTGACAATTCCACAAGAACTGTCTTAGCGAAAGGCTCCTTGAGGGGAAAGCTGTAACTCTGTGAGATGATTTCACAGAACACAAAGAAGTTTCTCAGAAAGCTTCTTTCTCTTTGTTATCGGAGGATATTTCCTTTGGCCCTATAGTCTTCAAAGGGATCCGAAATATCTGTTCTCAGATTCCACAGAAATAAGGCTAGCAAAGAGATCCACGAAATACAGATGTAACTCTGTGAGATGAATTAACAGAACGCTAAGCAGTTTCTCAGAAAGCTTCTTTCCAGATTTTATCTAAGGATATTTCCTTTTACACCATAGCCCTCTATTGGCTTCCAAATATCACTTTGCCAATTCCACAAGAACCGTCTTAGCGAAAGGCTCCTTGAGGGGAAAGTTGCAACTCTGTGAGATGATTTCACAGAACACAACGAAGTTTCTCAGAAAGCTTCTTTCTCTTTGTTATCGGAGGATATTTCCTTTGGCCCTATAGTCTTCAAAGGGAACCGAAATATCTGTTTTCAGATTCCACAGAAATAAGGCTAGCAAAGACATCCATGAAATACAGATGTAACTCTGTGAGATGAATTAACAGAACACTAAGCAGTTTCTCAGAAAGCTTCTTTCCAGATTTCATCTGAGGATATTTCCTTTTACACCACAGCCCTCTATGGGCTTCCAAATATCACTTTGCCAATTCCACAAGAACTGTCTTAGCGAAAGGCTCCTTGAGGGGAAAGCTGTAACTCTGTGAGATGATTTCACAGAACACAACGAAGTTTCTCAGAAAGCTTCTTTCTCTTTGTTATCGGAGGATATTTCCTTTGACCCTATACCCTTCAAAGGGATCCGAAATATCTGTTCTCAGATTCCACAGAAATAAGGCTAGCAAGGAGATCCACGAAATACAGATGTAGCTCTGTGAGATGAATTTACAGAGCACTAAGCAGTTTCTCACAAAGCTTCTTTCCAGATTTCATCTGAGGATATTTCCTTTTTCACCATAGCCCTCTAAGGGCTTCCAAATATCACTTTGCCATTTCCACAAGAACTGTCTTAGCGAAAGGCTCCTTGAGGGGAAAGCTGTAACTCTGTGAGATGATTTCACAGAACACAACGAAGTTTCTCAGAAAGCTTCTTTCTCTTTGTTATCGGAGGATATTTCCTTTGGCCCTATAGTCTTCAAAGGGATCCGAAATATCTGTTCTCAGATTCCACAGAAATAAGGCTAGCAAAGAGATCCACGAAATACAGATGTAGCTCTGTGAGATGAATTTACAGAACACTAAGCAGTTTCTCACAAAGCTTCTTTCCAGATTTCATCTGAGGATATTTCCTTTTTCACCATAGCCCTCTAAGGGCTTCCAAATATCACTTTGCCATTTCCACAAGAACACTCTTAGCGAAAGGCTCCTTGAGGGGAAAGCTGTAACTCTGTGAGATGATTTCACAGAACACAACGAAGTTTCTCAGAAAGCTTCTTTCTCTTTGTTATCAGAGGATATTTCCTTTGGCACTATATTCTTCAAAGGGATCCGAAATATCTGTTCTCAGATTCCACAGAAATAAGGCTAGCAAAGACATCCATGAAATACAGATGTAACTCTGTGAGATGAATTAACAGAACACTAAGAAGTTTCTCAGAAAGCTTCTTTCCAGATTTCCTCTGAGGATATTTCCTTTTTCACCATAGCCTCTATTGGCTTCCAAATATCACTTTGCCAATTCCACAAGAACCGTCTTAGCGAAAGGCTCCTTGAGGGGAAAGTTGCAACTCTGTGAGATGATTTCACAGAACACAACGAAGTTTCTCAGAAAGCTTCTTTCTCTTTGTTATCGGAGGATATTTCCTTTGGCCCTATAGTCTTCAAAGGGAACCGAAATATCTGTTCTCAGATTCCACAGAAATAAGGCTAGCAAAGACATCCATGAAATACAGATGTAACTCTGTGAGATGAATTAAGAGAACACTAAGCAGTTTCTCAGAAAGCTTCTTTCCAGATTTCATCTGAGGATATTTCCTTTTACACCACAGCCCTCTATGGGCTTCCAAATATCACTTTGCCAATTCCACAAGAACTGTCTTACCGAAAGGCTCCTTGAGGGGAAAGCTGTAACTCTGTGAGATGATTTCATAGAACACAACGAAGTTTCTCAGAAAGCTTCTTTCTCTTTGTTATCGGAGGATATTTCCTTGGGCCCTATACTCTTCAAAGGGATCCGAAATATCTGTTCTCAGATTCCACAGAAATAAGGCTAGCAAGGAGATCCACGAAATACAGATGTAGCTCTGTGAGATGAATTTACAGAGCACTAAGCAGTTTCTCACAAAGCTTCTTTCCAGATTTCATCTGAGGATATTTCCTTTTTCACCATAGCCCTCTAAGGGCTTCCAAATATCACTTTGCCATTTCCACAAGAACTGTCTTAGCGAAAGGCTCCTTGAGGGGAAAGCTGTAACTCTGTGAGATGATTTCACAGAACACAACGAAGTTTCTCAGAAAGCTTCTTTCTCTTTGTTATCGGAGGATATTTCCTTTGGCCCTATAGTCTTCAAAGGGATCCGAAATATCTGTTCTCAGATTCCACAGAAATAAGGCTAGCAAAGAGATCCACGAAATACAGATGTAACTCTGTGAGATGAATTAACAGAACGCTAAGCAGTTTCTCAGAAAGCTTCTTTCCAGATTTTATCTAAGGATATTTCCTTTTACACCATAGCCCTCTATTGGCTTCCAAATATCACTTTGCCAATTCCACAAGAACCGTCTTAGCGAAAGGCTCCTTGAGGGGAAAGTTGCAACTCTGTGAGATGATTTCACAGAACACAACGAAGTTTCTCAGAAAGCTTCTTTCTCTTTGTTATCGGAGGATATTTCCTTTGGCCCTATAGTCTTCAAAGGGAACCGAAATATCTGTTCTCAGATTCCACAGAAATAAGGCTAGCAAAGACATCCATGAAATACAGATGTAACTCTGTGAGATGAATTAACAGAACACTAAGCAGTTTCTCAGAAAGCTTCTTTCCAGATTTCATCTGAGGATATTTCCTTTTTCACCATAGCCCTCTATGGGCTTCCAAATATCACTTTGACAATTCCACAAGAACTGTCTTAGCGAAAGGCTCCTTGAGGGGAAAGCTGTAACTCTGTGAGATGATTTCACAGAACACAAAGAAGTTTCTCAGAAAGCTTCTTTCTCTTTGTTATCGGAGGATATTTCCTTTGGCCCTATAGTCTTCAAAGGGATCCGAAATATCTGTTCTCAGATTCCACAGAAATAAGGCTAGCAAAGAGATCCACGAAATACAGATGTAACTCTGTGAGATGAATTAACAGAACGCTAAGCAGTTTCTCAGAAAGCTTCTTTCCAGATTTTATCTAAGGATATTTCCTTTTACACCATAGCCCTCTATTGGCTTCCAAATATCACTTTGCCAATTCCACAAGAACCGTCTTAGCAAAAGGCTCCTTGAGGGGAAAGTTGCAACTCTGTGAGATGATTTCACAGAACACAACGAAGTTTCTCAGAAAGCTTCTTTCTCTTTGTTATCGGAGGATATTTCCTTTGGCCCTATAGTCTTCAAAGGGAACCGAAATATCTGTTCTCAGATTCCACAGAAATAAGGCTAGCAAAGACATCCATGAAATACAGATGTAACTCTGTGAGATGAATTAACAGAACACTAAGCAGTTTCTCAGAAAGCTTCTTTCCAGATTTCATCTGAGGATATTTCCTTTTACACCACAGCCCTCTATGGGCTTCCAAATATCACTTTGCCAATTCCACAAGAACTGTCTTAGCGAAAGGCTCCTTGAGGGGAAAGCTGTAACTCTGTGAGATGATTTCACAGAACACAACGAAGTTTCTCAGAAAGCTTCTTTCTCTTTGTTATCGGAGGATATTTCCTTTGACCCTATACCCTTCAAAGGGATCCGAAATATCTGTTCTCAGATTCCACAGAAATAAGGCTAGCAAGGAGATCCACGAAATACAGATGTAGCTCTGTGAGATGAATTTACAGAGCACTAAGCAGTTTCTCACAAAGCTTCTTTCCAGATTTCATCTGAGGATATTTCCTTTTTCACCATAGCCCTCTAAGGGCTTCCAAATATCACTTTGCCATTTCCACAAGAACTGTCTTAGCGAAAGGCTCCTTGAGGGGAAAGCTGTAACTCTGTGAGATGATTTCACAGAACACAACGAAGTTTCTCAGAAAGCTTCTTTCTCTTTGTTATCGGAGGATATTTCCTTTGGCCCTATAGTCTTCAAAGGGATCCGAAATATCTGTTCTCAGATTCCACAGAAATAAGGCTAGCAAAGAGATCCACGAAATACAGATGTAGCTCTGTGAGATGAATTTACAGAACACTAAGCAGTTTCTCACAAAGCTTCTTTCCAGATTTCATCTGAGGATATTTCCTTTTTCACCATAGCCCTCTAAGGGCTTCCAAATATCACTTTGCCATTTCCACAAGAACACTCTTAGCGAAAGGCTCCTTGAGGGGAAAGCTGTAACTCTGTGAGATGATTTCACAGAACACAACGAAGTTTCTCCGAAAGCTTCTTTCGCTTTGTTATCAGAGGATATTTCCTTTGGCACTATATTCTTCAAAGGGATCCGAAATGTCTGTTCTCAGATTCCACAGAAATAAGGCTAGCAAAGACATCCATGAAATACAGATGTAACTCTGTGAGATGAATTAACAGAACACTAAGAAGTTTCTCAGAAAGCTTCTTTCCAGATTTCCTCTGAGGATATTTCCTTTTTCACCATAGCCTCTATTGGCTTCCAAATATCACTTTGCCAATTCCACAAGAACCGTCTTAGCGAAAGGCTCCTTGAGGGGAAAGTTGCAACTCTGTGAGATGATTTCACAGAACACAACGAAGTTTCTCAGAAAGCTTCTTTCTCTTTGTTATCGGAGGATATTTCCTTTGGCCCTATAGTCTTCAAAGGGAACCGAAATATCTGTTCTCAGATTCCACAGAAATAAGGCTACCAAAGACATCCATGAAATACAGATGTAACTCTGTGAGATGAATTAACAGAACACTAAGCAGTTTCTCAGAAAGCTTCTTTCCAGATTTCATCTGAGGATATTTCCTTTTACACCACAGCCCTCTATGGGCTTCCAAATATCCCTTTGCCAATTCCACAAGAACTGTCTTACCGAAAGGCTCCTTGAGGGGAAAGCTGTAACTCTGTGAGATGATTTCATAGAACACAACGAAGTTTCTCAGAAAGCTTCTTTCTCTTTGTTATCGGAGGATATTTCCTTGGGCCCTATACTCTTCAAAGGGATCCGAAATATCTGTTCTCAGATTCCACAGAAATAAGGCTAGCAAGGAGATCCACGAAATACAGATGTAGCTCTGTGAGATGAATTTACAGAGCACTAAGCAGTTTCTCACAAAGCTTCTTTCCAGATTTCATCTGAGGATATTTCCTTTTTCACCATAGCCCTCTAAGGGCTTCCAAATATCACTTTGCCATTTCCACAAGAACTGTCTTAGCGAAAGGCTCCTTGAGGGGAAAGCTGTAACTCTGTGAGATGATTTCACAGAACACAACGAAGTTTCTCAGAAAGCTTCTTTCTCTTTGTTATCGGAGGATATTTCCTTTGGCCCTATAGTCTTCAAAGGGATCCGAAATATCTGTTCTCAGATTCCACAGAAATAAGGCTAGCAAAGAGATCCACGAAATACAGATGTAGCTCTGTGAGATGAATTTACAGAACACTAAGCAGTTTCTCACAAAGCTTCTTTCCAGATTTCATCTGAGGATATATCCTTTTTCATGATAGCCCTCTAAGGGCTTCCAAATATCACTTTGCCATTTCCACAAGAACACTCTTAGCGAAAGGCTCCTTGAGGGGAAAGCTGTAACTCTGTGAGATGATTTCACAGAACACAACGAAGTTTCTCAGAAAGCTTCTTTTTCTTTGTTATCAGAGGATATTTCCTTTGGCATTATATTCTTCAAAGGGATCCGAAATATCTGTTCTCAGATTCCACAGAAATAAGGCTAGCAAAGACATCGATGAAATACAGATGTAACTCTGTGAGATGAATTAACAGAACACTAAGAAGTTTCTCAGAAAGCTTCTTTCCAGATTTCCTCTGAGGATATTTCCTTTTTCACCATAGCCCTCTATGGGCTTCCAAATATCACTTTGCCAATTCCACAAGAACTGTCTTAGCGAAGGGCTCCTTGAGGAGGAAGCTGCAACTCTGTGAGATGATTTCACAGAACACAAAGAAGTTTCTCAGAAAGATTCTTTCTCTCTGTTATCGGAGGATATTTCCTTTGGCCCTATAGTCTTCAAAGGGATCCGAAATATCTGTTCTCAGATTCCACAGAAATAAAGCTAGCAAGGAGATCCACGAAATACAGATGTAACTCTGTGAGATGAATTAACAGAACACTAAGCAGTTTCTCAGAAAGCTTCTTTCCAGATTTCATCTGAGGATATTTCCTTTTTCACCATAGCCCTCTATGGGCTTCCAAATATCACTTTGCCAATTCCACAAGAACTGTCTTAGCGAAAGGCTCCTTGAGGGGAAAGCTGTAACTCTGTGAGATGATTTCACAGAACACAACGAAGTTTCTCAGAAAGCTTCTTTCTCTTTGTTATGGGAGGATATTTCCTTTGGCCCTATAGTCTTCAAAGGGATCCGAAATATCTGTTCTCAGATTTCACAGAAATAAGTCTAGCTAAGACATCCATGAAATACAGATGTAACTCTGTGAGATGAATTAACAGAACACTAAGCAGTTTCTCAGAAAGCTTCTTTCCAGATTTCATCTGAGGATATTTCCTTTTTCACCATAGCCCTCTATGGGCTTCCAAATATCACTTTGCCAATTCCACAAGAACTGTCTTAGCGAAAGGCTCCTTGAGAGGAAAGCTGTAACTCTGTGAGTTCATTTCACAGAACACAACGAAGTTTTTCGGAAAGCTTCTTTCTCTTTGTTATCGGAGGATATTTCCTTTGGCCCTATAGTCTTCAAAGGGATCCGAAATATCTGTTCACAGATTCCACAGAAAGAAGGCTAGCAAAGAGATTCACGAAATACAGATGTAACTCTGTGAGATGAATTAACAGAACACTAAGCAGTTTCTCAGAAAGCTTCTTTCCAGATTTCATGTGAGGATATTTCCTTTTTCACCATAGCCCTCTATGGGCTTCCAAATATCACTTTGACAATTCCACAAGAACTGTCTTAGCGAAAGGCTCCTTGAGGGGAAAGCTGTAACTCTGTGAGATGATTTCACAGAACACAACGAAGTTTCTCAGAAAGCTTCTTTTTCTTTGTTATCAGAGGATATTTCCTTTGGCATTATATTCTTCAAAGGGATCCGAAATATCTGTTCTCAGATTCCACAGAAATAAGGCTAGCAAAGACATCCATGAAATACAGATGTAACTCTGTGAGATGAATTAACAGAACACTAAGAAGTTTCTCAGAAAGCTTCTTTCCAGATTTCCTCTGAGGATATTTCCTTTTTCACCATAGCCCTCTATGGGCTTCCAAATATCACTTTGCCAATTCCACAAGAACTGTCTTAGCGAAGGGCTCCTTGAGGAGGAAGCTGCAACTCTGTGAGATGATTTCACAGAACACAAAGAAGTTTCTCAGAAAGATTCTTTCTCTCTGTTATCGGAGGATATTTCCTTTGGCCCTATAGTCTTCAAAGGGATCCGAAATATCTGTTCTCAGATTCCACAGAAATAAAGCTAGCAAGGAGATCCACGAAATACAGATGTAACTCTGTGAGATGAATTAACAGAACACTAAGCAGTTTCTCAGAAAGCTTCTTTCCAGATTTCATCTGAGGATATTTCCTTTTTCACCATAGCCCTCTATGGGCTTCCAAATATCACTTTGCCAATTCCACAAGAACTGTCTTAGCGAAAGGCTCCTTGAGGGGAAAGCTGTAACTCTGTGAGATGATTTCACAGAACACAACGAAGTTTCTCAGAAAGCTTCTTTCTCTTTGTTATGGGAGGATATTTCCTTTGGCCCTATAGTCTTCAAAGGGATCCGAAATATCTGTTCTCAGATTCCACAGAAATAAGTCTAGCTAAGACATCCATGAAATACAGATGTAACTCTGTGAGATGAATTAACAGAACACTAAGCAGTTTCTCAGAAAGCTTCTTTCCAGATTTCATCTGAGGATATTTCCTTTTTCACCATAGCCCTCTATGGGCTTCCAAATATCACTTTGCCAATTCCACAAGAACTGTCTTAGCGAAAGGCTCCTTGAGAGGAAAGCTGTAACTCTGTGAGTTCATTTCACAGAACACAACGAAGTTTTTCGGAAAGCTTCTTTCTCTTTGTTATCGGAGGATATTTCCTTTGGCCCTATAGTCTTCAAAGGGATCCGAAATATCTGTTCACAGATTCCACAGAAAGAAGGCTAGCAAAGAGATTCACGAAATACAGATGTAACTCTGTGAGATGAATTAACAGAACACTAAGCAGTTTCTCAGAAAGCTTCTTTCCAGATTTCATGTGAGGATATTTCCTTTTTCACCATAGCCCTCTATGGGCTTCCAAATATCACTTTGACAATTCCACAAGAACTGTCTTAGCGAAAGGCTCCTTGAGGGGAAAGCTGTAACTCTGTGAGATGATTTCACAGAATACAGCGAAGTTTCTCAGAAAGCTTCTTTCTCTTTGTTATGGGAGGATATTTCCTTTGGCCCTATAGTCTTCAAAGGGATCCGAAATATCTGTTCTCAGATTCCACAGAAATAAGGCTAGCAAAGAGATCCACGAAATACAGATGTAACTCTGTGAGAGGAATTAACAGAACACTAAGCAGTTTCTCAGAAAGCTTCTTTCCAGATTTCATCTGAGGATATTTCCTTTTTCACCATAGCCCTCTATGGGCTTCCAAATATCACTTTGCCAATTCCACAAGAACTGTCTTACCGAAAGGCTCCTTGAGGGGAAAGCTGTAACTCTGTGAGATGATTTCACAGAACACAACGAAGTTCCTCAGAAAGCTTCTTTCTCTTTGTTATCGGAGGATATTTCCTTTGGCCCTATAGTCTTCAAAGGAATCCCAAATATCTGTTCTCAGATTCTACAGAAATAAGGCTAGCAAAGAGATCCACGAAATACAGATGTAACTCTGTGAGATGAATTAACAGAACACTAAGCAGTTTCTCAGAAAGCTTCTTTCCAGATTTCATCTGAGGATATTTCCTTTTTCACCATAGCCCTCTCTGGGCTTACAAATATCACTTTGACAATTCCACAAGAACTGTCTTAGCGAAAGGCTCCTTGAGGGGAAAGCTGTAACTCTGTGAGATGATTTCACAGAACACAAGGAAGTTTCTCAGAAAGCTTCTCTCTTTTTTATCGGAGGATATTTCCTTTGGCCCTATAGTCTTCAAAGGGATCCGAAATATCTGTTCTCAGATTCCACAGAAATAAGGCTAGCAAAGAGATCCACGAAATACAGATGTATCTCTGTGAGAGGAATTAACAGAACACTAAGCAGTTTCTCACAAAGCTTCTTTCCAGATTTCATCTGAGGATATTTCCTTTTTCACCATAGCCCTCTATGGGCTTCCAAATATCACTTTGACAATTCCACAAGAACTGTCTTAGCGGAAGGCTTCTTGAGGGGAAAGCTGTAACTCTGTGAGATGATTTCACAGAACACAACGAAGTTTTTCAGAAAGCTTCTTTCTCTTTGTTATCGGAGGATATTTCCTTTGGCCCTATAGTCTTCAAAGGGATCCGAAATATCTGTTCACAGATTCCACAGAAATAAGGCTGGCAAAGAGATCCACGAAATACAGATGTAACTCTGTGAGATGGATTAACAGAACACTAAGCAGTTTCTGAGAAAGCTTCTTTCCAGATTTCATCTGAGGATATTTCCTTTTTCACCATAGCCCTCTATGGGCTTCCAAATATCACTTTGACAATTCCACAAGAACTTTCTTAGCGGAAGGCTTCTTGAGGGGAAAGCTTTAACTCTGTGAGATGATTTCACAGAACACAACGAAGTTTTTCAGAAAGCTTCTTTCTCTTTGTTATCGGAGGATATTTCCTTTGGCCCTCTAGTCTTCAAAGGGATCCGAAATATCTGTTCTCAGATTCCACAGAAATAAGGCTAGCAAAGAGATCCACGAAATACAGATGTAACTCTGTGAGATGAATTAACAGAACACTAAGCAGTTTCTCAGAAAGCTTCTTTCCAGATTTCATCTGAGGATATTTCCTTTTTCACCATAGCCCTCTATGGGCTTCCAAATATCACTTTGCCAATTCCACAAGAACTGTCTTAGCGAAAGGCTCCTTGAGGGGAAAGCTGTAACTCTGTGAGATGATTTCACAGAACACTACGAAGTTTCTCAGAAAGCTTCTTTCTCTTTGTTATCGGAGGATATTTCCTTTGGCCCTATACTCTTCAAAGGGATCCGAAATATCTGTTCTCAGATTCCACAGAAATAAGGCTAGCAAAGAGATCCACGAAATACACATGTAGCTCTGTGAGATGAATTTACAGAACACTAAGCAGTTTCTCACAAAGCTTCTTTCCAGATTTCATCTGAGGATATTTCCTTTTTCACCATAGCCCTCTTAGGGCTTCCAAATATCACTTTGCCATTTCCACAAGAACTGTCTTAGCGAAAGGCTCCTTGAGGGGAAAGCTGTAACTCTGTGAGATGATTTCACAGAACACAACGAAGTTTCTCAGAAAGCTTCTTTCTCTTTGTTATCGGAGGATATTTCCTTTGGTCCTGTATTCTTCAAAGGGATCCGAAATATCTGTTATCAGATTCCACAGAAATAAGTCTAGCTAAGACATCCATGAAATACAGATGTAACTCTGTGAGATGAATTAACGGAACACTAAGCAGTTTCTCAGAAAGCTTCTTTCCAGATTTCATCTGAGGATATTTCCTTTTTCATCATAGCCCTCTATGGGCTTCCAAATATCACTTTGCCAATTCCACAAGAACTGTCTTAGCGAAAGGCTCCTTGAGAGGAAAGCTGTAACTCTGTGAGTTCATTTCACAGAACACAACGAAGTTTTTCAGAAAGCTTCTTTCTCTTTGTTATCATAGGATATTTCCTTTGGCCCTATAGTCTTCAAAGGGATCCGAAATATCTGTTCACAGAATCCACAGAAATAAGGCTAGCAAAGAGATCCACGAAATACAGATGTAACTCTGTGATATGAATTAACAGAACACTAAGCAGTTTCTCAGAAAGCTTCTTTCCAGATTTCATCTGAGGATATTTCCTTTTTCACCATAGCCCTCTATGGGCTTCCAAATATCACTTTGCCAATTCCACAAGAACTGTCTTAGCGAAAGGCTCCTTGAGGGGAAACCTGTAACTCTGTGAGATGATTTCACAGAACACAAAGAAGTTTCTCAGAAAGCTTCTTTCTCTTTGTTATCGGAGGATATTTCCTTTGGCCCTATAGTCTTCAAAGGGATCCGAAATATCTGTTCTCAGATTCCACAGAAATAAGGCTAGCAAGATATCCACGAAATACAGATGTAACTCTGTGAGATGAATTAACAGAACACTAAGCAGTTTCTCAGAAAGTTTCTTTCCAGATTTCATCTGAGGATATTTCCTTTTTCACCATAGCCCTCTATGGGCTTCCAAATATCACTTTGCCAATTCCACAAGAACTGTCTTACCGAAAGGCTCCTTGAGGGGAAAGCTGTAACTCTGTGAGATGATTTCACAGAACACAGCGAAGTTTCTCAGAAAGCTTCTTTCTCTTTGTTATCAGAGGATATTTCCTTTAGCCCTATAGTCTTCAAAGGGATCCCAAATATCTGTTCTCAGATTCTACAGAAATAAGGCTAGCAAAGAGATCCACGAAATACAGATGTAACTCTGTGAGATGAATTAACAGAACACTAAGCAGTTTCTCAGAAAGCTTCTTTCCAGATTTCATCTGAGGATATTTCCTTTTTCACCATAGCTCTCTATGGGCTTCCAAATATCACTTTGACAATTCCACAAGAACTGTCTTAGCGAAAGGCTCCTTGAGGGGAAAGCTGTAACTCTGTGAGATGATTTCACAGAACACAACGAAGTTTCTCAGAAAGCTTCTTTCTCTTTGTTATCGGAGGATATTTCCTTTGGCCCTATACTCTTCAAAGGGATCCGAAATATCTGTTCACAGATTCCACAGAAATAAGGCTGGCAAAGAGATCCACGAAATACAGATGTAACTCTTTGAGATGAATTAACAGAACACTAAGCAGTTTCTCAGAAAGCTTCTTTCCAGATTTCATCTGAGGATATTTCCTTTTTCACCATAGCCCTCTATGGGCTTCCTAATATCACTTTGACAATTCCACAAGATCTTTCTTAGCGGAAGGCTTCTTGAGGGGAAAGCTGTAACTCTGTGAGATGATTTCACAGAACACAACGAAGTTTTTCAGAAAGCTTCTTTCTCTTTGTTATCGGAGGATATTTCCTTTGGTCCTCTAGTCTTCAAAGGGATCCGAAATATCTGTTCTCAGATTCCACAGAAATAAGGCTAGCAAAGAGATCCACGAAATACAGATGTAACTCTGTGAGATGAATTAACAGAACACTAAGCTGTTTCTCAGAAAGCTTCTTTCCAGATTTCATCTGAGGATATTTCCTTTTTCACCATAGCCCTCTATGGGCTTCCAAATATCACTTTGCCAATTCCACAAGAACTGTCTTAGCGAAAGGCTCCTTGAGGGGAAAGCTGTAACTCTGTGAGATGATTTCACAGAACACAACGAAGTTTCTCAGAAAGCTTCTTTCTCTTTGTTATCGGAGGATATTTCCTTTGGCCCTATACTCTTCAAAGGGATCCGAAATATCTGTTCTCAGATTCCACAGAAATAAGGCTAGCAAAGAGATCCACGAAATACACATGTAGCTCTGTGAGATGAATTTACAGAACACTAAGCAGTTTCTCACAAAGCTTCTTTCCAGATTTCATCCGAGGATATTTCCTTTTTCACCATAGCCCTCTAAGGGCTTCCAAATATCACTTTGCCATTTCCACAAGAACTGTCTTAGCGAAAGGCTCCTTGAGGGGAAAGCTGTAACTCTGTGAGATGATTTCACAGAACACAACGAAGTTTCTCAGAAAGCTTCTTTCTCTTTGTTATCGGAGGATATTTCCTTTGGCCCTATAGTCTTCAAAGGGATCCGAAATATCTGTTCTCAGATTCCACAGAAATAAGTCTAGCTAAGACATCCATGAAATACAGATGTAACTCTGTGAGATGAATTAACGGAACACTAAGCAGTTTCTCAGAAAGCTTCTTTCCAGATTTCATCTGAGGATATTTCCTTTTTCACCATAGCCCTCTATGGGCTTCCAAATATCACTTTGCCAATTCCACAAGAACTGTCTTAGCGAAAGGCTCCTAGAGAGGAAAGCTGTAACTCTGTGAGTTCATTTCACAGAACACAACGAAATTTTTCAGAAAGCTTCTTTCTCTTTGTTATCGGAGGATATTTCCTTTGGCCCTATAGTCTTCAAAGGGATCCGAAATATCTGTACACAGATTCCACAGAAATAAGGCTAGCAAAGAGATCCACGAAATACAGATGTAACTCTGTGATATGAATTAACAGAACACTAAGCAGTTTCTCAGAAATCTTCTTTCCAGATTTCATCTGAGGATATTTCCTTTTTCACCGTAGCCCTCTATGGACTTCCAAATATCACTTTGACAATTCCACAATAACTGTCTTAGCGAAAGGCTCCTTGAGGGGAAAGCTGTAACTCTGTGAGATGATTTCTCAGAACACAAAGAAGTTTCTCAGAAAGCTTCTTTCTCTTTGTTATCGGAGGATATTTCCTTTGGCCCCATAGTCTTCAAAGGGATCCGAAATATCTGTTCTCAGATTCCACAGAAATAAGGCTAGCAAAGAGATCCACGAAATACAGATGTAACGCTGTGAGATGAATTAACAGAACACTAAGCAGTTTCTCAGAAAGCTTCTTTCCAGATTTCATCTGAGGATATTTCCTTTTTCACCATAGCCCTCTATGGGCTTCCAAATATCACTTTGCCAATTCCAGAAGAACTGTCTTAGCGAAAGGCTCCTTAAGGGGAAAGCTGTAACTCTGTGAGATGATTTCACAGAACACAACGAAGTTTCTCAGAAAGCTTCTTTCTCTTTGTTATCGGAGGATATTTCCTTTGGCCCTATAGTCTTCAAAGGGATCCGAAATATCTGTTCTCAGATTCCACAGAAATAAGGCTAGCAAAGAGATCCACGAAATACACATGTAGCTCTGTGAGATGAATTTACAGAACACTAAGCAGTTTCTCACAAAGCTTCTTTCCAGATTTCATCTGAGGGTATTTCCTTTTTCACCATAGCCCTCTAAGGGCTTCCAAATATCACTTTGCCATTTCCACAAAAACTGTCTTAGCGAAAGGCTCCTTGAGGGGAAAGCTGTAACTCTGTGAGATGATTTCACAGAACACAACGAAGTTTCTCAGAAAGCTTCTTTCTCTTTGTTATCGGAGGATATTTCCTTTGGCCCTATAGTCTTCAAGGGATCCGAAATATCTGTTCTCAGATTCCCAGAAATAAGTCTAGCTAAGACATCCATGAAATACAGATATAACTCTGTGAGATGAATTAACGGAACACTAAGCAGTTTCTCAGAAAGCTTCTTTCCAGATTTCATCTGAGGATATTTCCTTTTTCACCATAGCCCTCTATGGGCTTCCAAATATCACTTTGACAATTCCACAAGAACTGTCTTAGCGAAAGGCTCCTTGAGGGGAAAGCTGTAACTCTGTGAGATGATTTCACAGAACACAAAGAAGTTTCTCAGAAAGCTTCTTTCTCTTTGTTATCGGAGGATATTTCCTTTGGCCCTATAGTCTTCAAAGGGATCCGAAATATCTGTTCTCAGATTCCACAGAAATAAGGCTAGCAAAGAGATCCACGAAATACAGATGTAGCTCTGTGAGATGAATTTACTGAACACTAAGCAGTTTCTCATAAAGCTTCTTTCCAGATTTCATCTGAGGATACATCCTTTTTCAACATAGCCCTCTAAGGGCTTCCAAATATCACTTTGCCAATTATACAAGAACTGTCTTAGCGAAAGTCTCCTTGAGAGGAAAGCTGTAACTCTGTGAGTTCATTTCACAGAACACAACGAAGTTTTTCAGAAAGCTTCTTTCTCTTTGTTATCGGAGGATATTTCCTTTGGCCCTATAGTCTTCAAAGGGATCCGAAATATCTGTTCACGGATTCCACAGAAATAAGGCTAGCAACGAGATCCACGAAATACAGATGTAACTCTGTGAGATGAATTAACAGAACACTAAGCAGTTTCTCAGAAAGCTTCTTTCCAGATTTCATCTGAGGATATTTCCTTTTTCACCATAGCCCTCTATGGGCTTCCAAATATCACTTTGACAATTCCACAAGAACTGTCTTAGCGAAAGGCTCCTTGAGGGGAAAGCTGTAACTCTGTGAGATGATTTCACAGAACACAAAGAAGTTTCTCAGAAAGCTTCTTTCTCTTTGTTATCGGAGGATATTTCCTTTGGCCCTATAGTCTTCAAAGGGATCCGAAATATCTGTTCTCAGATTCCACAGAAATAAGGCTAGCAAAGAGATCCACGAAATACAGATGTAACTCTGTGAGATGAATTAACAGAACACTAAGAAGTTTCTCAGAAAGCTTCTTTCCAGATTTCCTCTGAGGATATTTCCTTTTTCAACATAGCCCTCTATGGGCTTCCAAATATCACTTTGCCAATTCCACAAGAACTGTCTTAGCGAAGGGCTCCTTGAGGAGAAAGCTGCAACTCTGTGAGATGATTTCACAGAACACAAAGAAGTTTCTCAGAAAGCTTCTTTCTCTCTGTTATCGGAGGATATTTCCTTTGGCCCTATAGTCTTCAAAGGGATCCGAAATATCTGTTCTCAGATTCCACAGAAATAAAGCTAGCTAGGAGATCCACGAAATACAGATGTAACTCTGTGAGATGAATTAACAGAACACTAAGCAGTTTCTCAGAAAGCTTCTTTCCAGATTTCATCTGAGGATATTTCCTTTTTCACCATAGCCCTCTATGGGCTTCCAAATATCACTTTGACAATTCCACAAGAACTGTCTTAGCGAAAGGCTCCTTGAGAGGAAAGCTGTAACTCTGTGAGATGATTTCACAGAACACAACGAAGTTTCTCAGAAAGCATCTTTCTCTTTGTTATGGGAGGATATTTCCTTTGGCCCGAGAGTCTTCAAAGGGATCCGAAATATCTGTTCACAGATTCCACAGAAATAAGGCTAGCAAAGAGATCCACGAAATACAGATGTAACTCTGTGAGATGAATTAACAGAACGCTAAGCAGTTTCTCAGAAAGCTTCTTTCCAGATTTCATCTGAGGATACTTCCTTTTACACCACAGCCCTCTATGGGCTTCCAAATATCACTTTGCCAATTCCAGAAGAACTGTCTTAGCGAAAGGCTCCTTGAGGGGAAAGCTGTAACTCTGTGAGATGATTTCACAGAACACAACGAAGTTTCTCAGAAAGCTTCTTTCTCTTTGTTATCGGAGGATATTTCCTTTGGCCCTATACTCTTCAAAGGGATCCGAAATATCTGTTCTCAGATTCCACAGAAATAAGTCTAGCTAAGACATCCATGAAATACAGATATAACTCTGTGAGATGAATTAACGGAACACTAAGCAGTTTCTCAGAAAGCTTCTTTCCAGATTTCATCTGAGGATATTTCCTTTTTCACCATAGCCCTCTATGGGCTTCCAAATATCACTTTGACAATTCCACAAGAACTGTCTTAGCGAAAGGCTCCTTGAGGGGAAAGCTGTAACTATGTGAGATGATTTCACAGAACACAAAGAAGTTTCTCAGAAAGCTTCTTTCTCTTTGTTATCGGAGGATATTTCCTTTGGCCCTATAGTCTTCAAAGGGATCCGAAATATCTGTTCTCAGATTCCACAGAAGTAAGGCTAGCAAAGAGATCCACGAAATACAGATGTAGCTCTGTGAGATGAATTTACTGAACACTAAGCAGTTTCTCATAAAGCTTCTTTCCAGATTTCATCTGAGGATATATCCTTTTTCACCATAGCCCTCTAAGGGCTTCCAAATATCACTTTGCCAATTCCACAAGAACTGTCTTAGCGAAAGGCTCCTTGGGGAAAAGCTGCAACTCTGTGAGATGATTTCACAGAACACAAAGAAGTTTCTCAGAAAGCTTCTTTCTCTTTGTTTTCGGAGGATATTTCCTTTGGCCCTATAGTCTTCAAAGGGATCCGAAATATCTGTTCTCAGATTCCACAGAAATAAGTCTAGCTAAGACATCCATGAAATACAGATGTAACTCTGTGAGATGAATTAACGGAACACTAAGCAGTTTCTCAGAGAGCTTCTTTCCAGATTTCATCTGAGGATAGTTCCTTTTTCACCATAGCCCTCTATGGGCTTCCAAATATCACTTTGCCAATTATACAAGAACTGTCTTAGCGAAAGTCTCCTAGAGAGGAAAGCTGTAACTCTGTGAGTTCATTTCACAGAACACAACGAAGTTTTTCAGAAAGCTTCTTTCTCTTTGTTATCGGAGGATATTTCCTTTGGCCCTATAGTCTTCAAAGGGATCCGAAATATCTGTTCACAGATTCCACAGAAATAAGGCTAGCAAAGAGATCCACGAAATACAGATGTAACTCTGTGAGATGAATTAACAGAACACTAAGCAGTTTCTCAGAAAGCTTCTTTCCAGATTTCATCTGAGGATATTTCCTTTTTCCCCATAGCCCTCTATGGGCTTCCAAATATCACTTTGACAATTCCACAAGAACTGTCTTAGCGAAAGGCTCCTTGAGGGGAAAGCTGTAACTCTGTGAGATGATTTCACAGAACACAAAGAAGTTTCTCAGAAAGCTTCTTTCTCTTTGTTATCGGAGGATATTTCCTTTGGCCCTATAGTCTTCAAAGGGATCCGAAATATCTGTTCTCAGATTCCACAGAAATATGGCTAGCAAAGAGATCCACGAAATACAGATGTAACTCTGTGAGATGAATTAACAGAACACTAAGAAGTTTCTCAGAAAGCTTCTTTCCAGATTTCATCTGAGGATATTTCCTTTTTCACCATAGCCCTCTATGGGCTTCCAAATATCACTTTGCCAATTCCACAAGAACTGTCTTAGCGGAAGGCTCCTTGAGGGGAAAGCTGTAACTCTGTGAGATGATTTCACAGAACACAACGAAGTTTCTCAGAAAGCTTCTTTCTCTTTGTTATCGGAGGATATTTCCTTTGGCCCTATACTCTTCAAAGGGACCGAAATATCTGTTCTCAGATTCCACAGAAATAAGGCTAGCAAAGAGATCCACGAAATACAGATGTAGCTCTGTGAGATGAATTTACAGAACACTAAGCAGTTTCTCACAAAGCTTCTTTCCAGATTTCATCTGAGGATATTTCCTTTTTCACCATAGCCCTCTAAGGGCTTCCAAATATCACTTTGCCATTTCCACAAGAACACTCTTAGCGAAAGGCTCCTTGAGGGGAAAGCTGTAACTCTGTGAGATTACTTCACAGAACACAACGAAGTTTCTCAGAAAGCTTCTTTCTCTTTGTTATCAGAGGATATTTCCTTTGGACCCATAGTCTTCAAAGGGATCCGAAATATCTGTTCTCAGATTCCACAGAAATAAGGCTAGCAAAGAGATCCACGAAATACAGATGTAGCTCTGTGAGATGAATTTACTGAACACTAAGCAGTTTCTCACAAAGCTTCTTTCCAGATTTCATCTGAGGATATATCCTTTTTCACCATAGCCCTCTAAGGGCTTCCAAATATCACTTTGCCATTTCCACAAGAACACTCTTAGCGAAAGGCTCCTTGAGGGGAAACCTGTAACTCTGTGAGATGATTTCACAGAACACAACGAAGTTTCTCAGAAAGCTTCTTTCTCTTTGTTATCAGAGGATATTTCCTTTGGCCCTATATTCTTCAAAGGGATCCGAAATATCTGTTCTCAGATTCCACAGAAATAAGGCTAGCAAAGACATCCATGAAATACAGATGTAATTCTGTGAGATGAATTAACAGAACACTAAGAAGTTTCTCAGAAAGCTTCTTTCCAGATTTGTCTGAGGATATTTCCTTTTTCAACATAGCCCTCTATGGGCTTCCAAATATCACTTTGCCAATTCCACAAGAACTGTCTTAGCGAAGGGCTCCTTGAGGAGAAAGCTGCAACTCTGTGAGATGATTTCACAGAACACAAAGAAGTTTCTCAGAAAGCTTCTTTCTCTCTGTTATCGGAGGATATTTCCTTTGGCCCTATAGTCTTCAAAGGGATCCGAAATATCTGTTCTCAGATTCCACAGAAATAAAGCTAGCAAGGAGATCCACGAAATACAGATGTAACTCTGTGAGATGAATTAACAGAACACTAAGCAGTTTCTCAGAAAGCTTCTTTCCAGATTTCATCTGAGGATATTTCCTTTTTCACCATAGCCCTCCATGGGCTTCCAAATATCACTTTGACAATTCCACAAGAACTGTCTTAGCGAAAGGCTTCTTGAGGGAAAAGCTGTAACTCTGTGAGATGATTTCACAGAACACAACGAAGTTTCTCAGAAAGCTTCTTTCTCTTTGTTATCGGAGGATATTTCCTTTGGCCCTATAGTCTTCAAAGGGATCCGAAATATCTGTTCTCAGATTCCACAGAAATAAGGCTAGCAAAGAGATCCACGAAATACAGATGTAACTCTGTGAGAGGAATTAACAGAACACTAAGCAGTTTCTCAGAAAGCTTCTTTCCAGATTTCATCTGAGGATATTTCCTTTTTCACCATAGCCCTCTATGGGCTTCCAAATATCACTTTGCCAATTCCACAAGAACTGTCTTACCGGAAGGCTCCTTGAGGGGAAAGCTGTAACTCTGTGAGATGATTTCACAGAACACAAAGAAGTTTCTCAGAAAGCTTCTTTCTCTTTGTTATCGGAGGATATTTCCTTTGGCCCTATAGTCTTCAAAGGGATCCGAAATATCTGTTCTCAGAAACCACAGAAATAAGGCTAGCAAAGAGATCCACGAAATACAGATGTAACTCTGTGAGATGAATTAACAGAACACTAAGCAGTTTCTCAGAAAGCTTCTTTCCAGATTTCATCTGAGGATATTTCCTTTTTCACCATAGCCCTCTATGGACTTCCAAATATCACTTTGACAATTCCACAAGAACTGTCTTAGCGAAAGGCTCCTTGAGGGGAAAGCTGTAACTCTGTGAGATGATTTCACAGAACACAACGAAGTTCCTCAGAAAGCTTCTTTCTCTTTGTTATCGGAGGATATTTCCTTTGGCCCTATAGTCTTCAAAGGGATCCGAAATATCTGTTCTCAGATTCCACAGAAATAAGGCAAGCAAAGAGATCCACGAAATACAGATGTAACTCTGTGAGATGAATTAACAGAACACTAAGCAGTTTCTCAGAAAGCTTCTTTCCAGATTTCATCTGAGGATATTTCCTTTTTCACCATAGCCCTCTATGGGCTTCCAAATATCACTTTGCCAATTCCACAAGAACTGTCTTAGCGAAAGGCTCCTTGAGGGGAAAGCTGTAACTCTGTGAGATGATTTCACAGAACACAACGAAGTTTCTCATAAAGCTTCTTTCTCTTTGTTATATGAGGATATTTCTTTTAGCCCTATAGTCTTCAAAGGCATCCCAAATATCTGTTCTCAGATTCTACAGAAATAAGGCTAGCAAAGAGATCCACGAAATACAGATGTAACTCTGTGAGAGGAATTAACAGAACACTAAGCAGTTTCTCAGAAAGCTTCTTTCCAGATTTCATCTGAGGATATTTCCTTTTTCACCATAGCCCTCTATGGGCTTCCAAATATCACTTTGCCAATTCCACAAGAACTGTCTTACCGAAAGGCTCCTTGAGGGGAAAGCTGTAACTCTGTGAGATGATTTCACAGAACACAAAGAAGTTTCTCAGAAAGCTTCTTTCTCTTTGTTATCGGAGGATATTTCCTTTGGCCCTATAGTCTTCAAAGGGATCCGAAATATCTGTTCTCAGAAACCACAGAAATAAGGCTAGCAAAGAGATCCACGAAATACAGATGTAACTCTGTCAGATGAATTAACAGAACACTAAGCAGTTTCTCAGAAAGCTTCTTTCCAGATTTCATCTGAGGATATTTCCTTTTTCACCATAGCCCTCTATGGGCTTCCAAATATCACTTTGCCAATTCCACAAGAACTGTCTTAGCGAAAGGCTCCTTGAGGGGAAAGCTGTAACTCTGTGAGATGATTTCAGGAACACAACGAAGTTTCTCATAAAGCTTCTTTCTCTTTGTAATATGAGGATATTTCCTTTAGCCCTATAGTCTTCAAAGGCATCCCAAATATCTGTTCTCAGATTCTACAGAAATAAGGCTAGCAAAGAGATCCACGAAATACAGATGTAACTCTGTGAGATGAATTAACAGAACACTAAGCAGTTTCTCAGAAAGCTTCTTTCCAGATTTCATCTGAGGATATTTCCTTTTACATCACAGCCCTCTATGGGCTTCAAAATATCACTTTGCCAATTCCACAAGAGCTGTCTTAGCGAAAGGCTCCTTGAGGGGAAAGCTGTAACTCTGTGAGATGATTTCACAGAACACAACGAAGTTTCTCAGAAAGCTTCTTTCTCTTTGTTATCGGAGGATATTTCCTTTGGCCCTATACTCTTCAAAGGGATTCGAAATATCTGTTCTCAGATTCCACAGAAATAAGGCTAGCAAAGAGATCCACGAAATACACATGTAGCTCTGTGAGATGAATTTACAGAACCCTAAGCAGTTTCTCACAAAGCTTCTTTCCAGATTTCATCTGAGGATATTTCCTTTTTCACCATAGCCCTCTAAGGGCTTCCAAATATCACTTTGCCATTTCCACAAGAACTGTCTTAGCGAAAGGCTCCTTGAGGGGAAAGCTGTAACTCTGTGAGATGATTTCACAGAACACAACGAAGTTCCTCAGAAAGCTTCTTTCTCTTTGTTATCGGAGGATATTTCCTTTGGCCCTATAGTCTTCAAAGGGATCCGAAATATCTGTTCTCAGATTCCACAGAAATAAGTCTAGCAAAGAGATCCACGAAATACAGATGTAGCTCTGTGAGATGAATTTACAGAACACTAAGCAGTTTCTCACAAAGCTTCTTTCCAGATTTCCTCTGAGGATATTTACTTTTTCACCATAGCCCTCTAATGGCTTCCAAATATCACTTTGCCAATTCCACAAGAACTGTCTTAGCGAAAGGCTCCTTGAGAGGAAAGCTGTAACTCTGTGAGTTCATTTCACAGAACACAACGAAGTTTTTCGGAAAGCTTCTTTCTCTTTGTTATCGGAGGATATTTCCTTTGGCCCTATAGTCTTCAAAGGGATCCGAATTATCTGTTCACAGATTCCACAGAAATAAGGCTAGCAAAGAGATCCACGAAATACAGATGTAACTCTGTGAGATGAAGTAACAGAACACTAAGCAGTTTCTCAGAAAGCTTCTTTCCAGATTTCATCTGAGGATATTTCCTTTTTCACCATAGCCCTCTATGGTCTTCCAAATATCACTTTGACAATTCCACAAGAACTGTCTTACCGAAAGGCTCCTTCAGGAGAAAGCTGTAACTCTGTGAGATGATTTCACAGAACACAAAGAAGTTTCTCAGAAAGCTTCTTTCTCTTTGTTATCGGAGGATATTTCCTTTGGCCCTATAGTCTTCAAAGGGATCCGAAATATCTGTTCTCAGATTCCACAGAAATAAGGCTAGCAAAGAGATCCACGAAATACAGATGTAACTCTGTGAGATGAATTAACAGAACACTAAGCAGTTTCTCAGAAAGCTTCTTTCCAGATTTCATCTGAGGATATTTCCTTTTTCACCATAGCCCTCTATGGGCTTCCAAATATCACTTTGCCAATTCCACAAGAACTGTCTTAGCGAAAGGCTCCTTGAGGGGAAATCTGTAACTCTGTGAGATGATTTCAGGAACACAACGAAGTTTCTCATAAAGCTTCTTACTCTTTGTTATATGAGGATATTTCCTTTAGCCCTATAGTCTTCAAAGGCATCCCAAATATCTGTTCTCAGATTCTACAGAAATAAGGCTAGCAAAGAGATCCACGAAATACAGATGTAACTCTGTGAGATGAATTAACAGAACACTAAGCAGTTTCTCATAAAGCTTCTTTCCAGATTTCATCTGAGGATATTTCCTTTTTCACCATAGCCCTCTATGGGCTTCCAAATATCACTTTGACAATTCCACAAGAACTGTCTTAGCGAAAGGCTCTTTTTGGGGAAAGCTGTAACTCTGTGAGATGATTTCACAGAACACAAAGAAGTTTCTCAGAAAGCTTCTTTCTCTTTGTTATCGGAGGATATTTCCTTTGGCCCTATAGTCTTCAAAGGGATCCGAAATATCTGTTCTCAGATTCCACAGAAATAAGGCTAGCAAAGAGATCCACGAAATACAGATGTAACTCTGTGAGATGAATTAACAGAACACTAAGCAGTTTCTCAGAAAGCTTCTTTCCAGATTTCATCTGAGGATATTTCCTTTTTCACCATAGCCCTCTATGGGCTTCCAAATATCACTTTGCCAATTCCACATGAACTGTCTTAGCGAAAGGCTCCTTGAGGGGAAAGCTGTAACTCTGTGAGATGATTTCACAGAACACAAAGAAGTTTCTCAGAAAGCTTCTTTCTCTTTGTTATATGAGGATATTTCCTTTAGCCCTATAGTCTTCAAAGGCATCCCAAATATGTGTTCTCAGATTCTACAGAAGTAAGGCTAGCAAAGAGATCCACGAAATACAGATGTAACTCTGTGAGATGAATTAACAGAACACTAAGCAGTTTCTCAGAAGGCTTCTTTCCAGATTTCATATGAGGATATTTCCTTTTACACCACAGCCCTCTATGGGCTTCCAAATATCACTTTGCCAATCCCACAAGAACTGTCTTACCGAAAGGCTCCTTGAGGGGAAAGCTGTAACTCTGTGAGATGATTTCACAGAACACAACGAAGTTTCTCAGAAAGCTTCTTTCTCTTTGTTATCGGAGGATATTTCCTTTGGCCCTATACTCTTCAAAGGGATCCGAAATATCTGTTCTCAGATTCCACAGAAATAAGGCTAGCAAAGAGATCCACGAAATACACATGTAGTTCTGTGAGATGAATTTACAGAACACTAAGCAGTTTCTCACAAAGCTTCTTTCCAGATTTCATCTGAGGATATTTCCTTTTTCACCATAGCCCTCTAAAGGCTTCCAAATATCACTTTGCCATTTCCACAAGAACTGTCTTAGCGAAAGGCTCCTTGAGGGGAAAGCTGTAACTCTGTGAGATGATTTCACAGAACACAACGAAGTTCCTCAGAAAGCTTCTTTCTCTTTGTTATCGGAGGATATTTCCTTTGGCCCTATAGTCTTCAAAGGGATCCGAAATATCTGTTCACAGATTCCACAGAAATAAGGCTAGCAAAGAGATCCACGAAATACAGATGTAACTCTGTGAGATGAACTAACAGAACACTAAGCAGTTTCTCAGAAAGCTTCTTTCCAGATTTCATCTGAGGATATTTCCTTTTTCACCATAGCCCTCTATGGGCTTCCAAATATCACTTTGACAATTCCACAAGAACTGTCTTAGCGAAAGGCTCCTTCAGGAGAAAGCTGTAACTCTGTGGGATGATTTCACAGAACACAAAGAAGTTTCTCAGAAAGCTTCTTTCTCTTTGTTATCGGAGGATATTTCCTTTGGCCCTATAGTCTTCAAAGGGATCCGAAATATCTGTTCTCAGATTCCACAGAAATAAGGCTAGCAAAGAGATCCACGAAATACAGATGTAACTCTGTGAGATGAATTAACAGAACACTAAGCAGTTTCTCAGAAAGCTTCTTTCCAGATTTCATCTGAGGATATTTCCTTTTTCACCATAGCCCTCTATGGGCTTCCAAATATCACTTTGCCAATTCCACAAGAACTGTCTTAGCGAAAGGCTCCTTGAGGGGAAAGCTGTAACTCTGTGAGATGATTTCAGGAACACAACGAAGTTTCTCATAAAGCTTCTTACTCTTTGTTATATGAGGATATTTCCTTTAGCCCTATAGTCTTCAAAGGGATCCCAAGTATCTGTTCTCAGATTCTACAGAAATAAGGCTAGCAAAGAGGTCCACGAAATACAGATGTAACTCTGTGAGATGAATTAAGAGAACACTAAGCAGTTTCTCAGAAAGCTTCTTTCCAGATTTCATCTGAGGATATTTCCTTTTTCACCATAGCCCTCTATGGGCTTCCAAATATCACTTTGCCAATTCCACAAGAACTGTCTTACCTAAAGGCTCCTTGAGGGGAAAGCTGTAACTCTGTGAGATGATTTCACAGAACACAACGAAGTTCCTCAGAAAGCTTCTTTCTCTTTGTTATCGGAGGATATTTCCTTTGGCCCTATAGTCTTCAAAGGGATCCGAAATATCTGTTCACAGATTCCACAGAAATAAGGCTAGCAAAGAGATCCACGAAATACAGATGTAACTCTGTGAGATGAACTAACAGAACACTAAGCAGTTTCTCAGAAAGCTTCTTTCCAGATTTCATCTGAGGATATTTCCTTTTTCACCATAGCCCTCTATGGGCTTCCAAATATCACTTTGACAATTCCACAAGAACTGTCTTAGCGAAAGGCTCCTTGAGGGGAAAGCTGTAACTCTGTGAGATGATTTCACAGAACACAAAGAAATTTCTCAGAAAGCTTCTTTCTCTTTGTTATCGGAGGATATTTCCTTTGGCCCTATAGTCTTCAAAGGGATCCGAAATATCTGTTCTCAGATTCCACAGAAATAAGGCAAGCAAAGAGATCCACGAAATACAGATGTAACTCTGTGAGATGAATTAACAGAACACTAAGCAGTTTCTCAGAAAGCTTCTTTCCAGATTTCATCTGAGGATATTTCCTTTTTCACCATAGCCCTCTATGGGCTTCCAAATATCACTTTGACACTTCCACAAGAACTGTCTTAGCGAAAGGCTCCTTGAGGGGAAAGCTGTAACTCTGTGAGATGATTTCACAGAACACAACGAAGTTTCTCATAAAGCTTCTTTCTCTTTGTTATATGAGGATATTTCCTTTAGCCCTATAGTCTTCAAAGGCATCCCAAATATCTGTTCTCAGATTCTACAGAAATAAGGCTAGCAAAGAGATCCACGAAATACAGATGTAACTCTGTGAGATGAATTAACAGAACACTAAGCAGTTTCTCAGAAAGCTTCTTTCCAGATTTCATCTGAGGATATTTCCTTTTTCACCATAGCCCTCTATGGGCTTCCAAATATCACTTTGACAATTCCACAAGAACTGTCTTAGCGAAAGGCTCCTTGAGGGGAAAGCTGTAACTCTGTGAGATGATTTCTCAGAACACGAAGAAGTTTCTCAGAAAGCTTCTTTCTCTTTGTTATCGGAGGATATTTCCTTTGGCCCTATAGTCTTCAAAGGGATCCGAAATATCTGTTCTCAGATTCCACAGAAATAAGGCTAGCAAAGAGATCCACGAAATACAGATGTAACTCTGTGAGAGGAATTAACAGAACACTAAGCAGTTTCTCAGAAAGCTTCTTTCCAGATTTCATCTGAGGATATTTCCTTTTTCACCATAGCCCTCTATGGGCTTCCAAATATCACTTTGCCAATTCCACAAGAACTGTCTTACCGAAAGGCTCCTTGAGGGGAAAGCTGTAACTCTGTGAGATGATTTCACAGAACACAAAGAAGTTTCTCAGAAAGCTTCTTTCTCTTTGTTATCGGAGGATATTTCCTTTGGCCCTATAGTCTTCAAAGGGATCCGAAATATCTGTTCTCAGAAACCACAGAAATAAGGCTAGCAAAGAGATCCACGAAATACAGATGTAACTCTGTGAGATGAATTAACAGAACACTAAGCAGTTTCTCAGAAAGCTTCTTTCCAGATTTCATCTGAGGATATTTCCTTTTTCACCATAGCCCTCTATGGGCTTCCAAATATCACTTTGCCAATTCCACAAGAACTGTCTTAGCGAAAGGCTCCTTGAGGGGAAAGCTGTAACTCTGTGAGATGATTTCAGGAACACAACGAAGTTTCTCATAAAGCTTCTTTCTCTTTGTAATATGAGGATATTTCCTTTAGCCCTATAGTCTTCAAAGGCATCCCAAATATCTGTTCTCAGATTCTACAGAAATAAGGCTAGCAAAGAGATCCACGAAATACAGATGTAACTCTGTGAGATGAATTAACAGAACACTAAGCAGTTTCTCAGAAAGCTTCTTTCCAGATTTCATCTGAGGATATTTCCTTTTACATCACAGCCCTCTATGGGCTTCAAAATATCACTTTGCCAATTCCACAAGAGCTGTCTTAGCGAAAGGCTCCTTGAGGGGAAAACTGTAACTCTGTGAGATGATTTCACAGAACACAACGAAGTTTCTCAGAAAGCTTCTTTCTCTTTGTTATCGGAGGATATTTCCTTTGGCCCTATACTCTTCAAAGGGATTCGAAATATCTGTTCTCAGATTCCACAGAAATAAGGCTAGCAAAGAGATCCACGAAATACACATGTAGCTCTGTGAGATGAATTTACAGAACACTAAGCAGTTTCTCACAAAGCTTCTTTCCAGATTTCATCTGAGGATATTTCCTTTTTCACCATAGCCCTCTAAGGGCTTCCAAATATCACTTTGCCATTTCCACAAGAACTGTCTTAGCGAAAGGCTCCTTGAGGGGAAAGCTGTAACTCTGTGATATGATTTCACAGAACACAACGAAGTTCCTCAGAAAGCTTCTTTCTCTTTGTTATCGGAGGATATTTCCTTTGGTCCTATAGTCTTCAAAGGGATCCGAAATATCTGTTCTCAGATTCCACAGAAATAAGTCTAGCAAAGAGATCCACGAAATACAGATGTAGCTCTGTGAGATGAATTTACAGAACACTAAGCAGTTTCTCACAAAACTTCTTTCCAGATTTCCTCTGAGGATATTTACTTTTTCACCATAGCCCTCTATGGGCTTCCAAATATCACTTTGCCAATTCCACAAGAACTGTCTTAGCGAAAGGCTCCTTGAGAGGAAAGCTGTAACTCTGTGAGTTCATTTCACAGAACACAACGAAGTTTTTCGGAAAGCTTCTTTCTCTTTGTTATCGGAGGATATTTCCTTTGGCCCTATAGTCTTCAAAGGGATCCGAAATATCTGTTCACAGATTCCACAGAAATAAGGCTAGCAAAGAGATCCACGAAATACAGATGTAACTCTGTGAGATGAACTAACAGAACACTAAGCAGTTTCTCAGAAAGCTTCTTTCCAGATTTCATCTGAGGATATTTCCTTTTTCACCATAGCCCTCTATGGGCTTCCAAATATCACTTTGACAATTCCACAAGAACTGTCTTAGCGAAAGGCTCCTTCAGGAGAAAGCTGTAACTCTGTGAGATGATTTCACAGAACACAAAGAAGTTTCTCAGAAAGCTTCTTTCTCTTTGTTATCGGAGGATATTTCCTTTGGCCCTATAGTCTTCAAAGGGATCCGAAATATCTGTTCTCAGATTCCACAGAAATAAGGCTAGCAAAGAGATCCACGAAATACAGATGTAACTCTGTGAGATGAATTAACAGAACACTAAGCAGTTTCTCAGAAAGCTTCTTTCCAGATTTCATCTGAGGATATTTCCTTTTTCACCATAGCCCTCTATGGACTTCCAAACATCACTTTGCCAATTCCACAAGAACTGTCTTAGCGAAAGGCTCCTTGAGGGGAAAGCTGTAACTCTGTGAGATGATTTCAGGAACACAACGAAGTTTCTCATAAAGCTTCTTTCTCTTTGTTATCGGAGGATATTTCCTTTGGCCCTATAGTCTTCAAAGGCATCCCAAATATCTGTTCTCAGATTCTACAGAAATAAGGCTAGCAAAGAGATCCACGAAATACAGATGTAACTCTGTGAGATGAATTAACAGAACACTAAGCAGTTTCTCATAAAGCTTCTTTCCAGATTTCATCTGAGGATATTTCCTTTTTCACCATAGCCCTCTATGGGCTTCCAAATATCACTTTGCCAATTCCACAAGAACTGTCTTACCGAAAGGCTCCTTGAGGGGAAAGCTGTAACTCTGTGAGATGATTTCACAGAACACAAAGAAATTTCTCAGAAAGCTTCTTTCTCTTTGTTATCGGAGGATATTTCCTTTGGCCCTATAGTCTTCAAAGGGATCCGAAATATCTGTTCTCAGATTCCACAGAAATAAGGCTAGCAAAGAGATCCACGAAATACCGATGTAACTCTGTGAGAGGAATTAACAGAACACTAAGCAGTTTCTCAGAAAGCTTCTTTCCAGATTTCATCTGAGGATATTTCCTTTTTCACCATAGCCCTCTATGGGCTTCCAAATATCACTTTGCCAATTCCACAAGAACTGTCTTACCAAAAGGCTCCTTGAGAGGAAAGCTGTAACTCTGTGAGATGATTTCACAGAACACAGCGAAGTTTCTCATAAAGCTTCTTTCTCTTTGTTATATGAGGATATTTCCTTTAGCCCTATAGTCTTCAAAGGGATGCCAAATATCTCTTCTCAGATTCTACAGAAATAAGGCTAGCAAAGAGATCCACGAAATACAGATGTAACTCTGTGAGATGAATTAACAGAACACTAAGCAGTTTCTCAGAAAGCTTCTTTCCAGATTTCATCTGAGGATATTTCCTTTTTCACCATAGCCCTCTATGGGCTTCCAAATATCACTTTGACAATTCCACAAGAACTGTCTTAGCGAAAGGCTCCTTGAGGGGAAAGCTGTAACTCTGTGAGATGATTTCACAGAACACAAAGAAGTTTCTCAGAAAGCTTCTTTCTCTTTGTTATCGGAGGATATTTCCTTTGGCCCTATAGTCTTCAAAGGAATCCGAAATATCTGTTCTGAGATTCCACAGAAAAAAGGCTAGCAAAGAGATCCACGAAATACAGATGTAACTCTGTGAAATGAATTAACAGAACACTAAGCAGTTTCTCAGAAAGCTTCTTTCCAGATTTCATCTGAGGATATTTCCTTTTTCACCATAGCCCTCTATGGGCTTCCAGATATCACTTTGCCAATTCCACAAGAACTGTCTTAGCGAAAGGCTCCTTGAGGGGAAAGCTGTAACTCTGTGAGATGATTTCACAGAACACAAAGAAGTTTCTCAGAAAGCTTCTTTCTCTTTGTTATCGGAGGATATTTCCTTTGGCCCTATAGTCTTCAAAGGGATCCGAAATATCTGTTCTCAGATTCCACAGAAATAAAGCTAGCAAAGAGATCCACGAAATACAGATGTAACTCTGTGAGAGGAATTAACAGAACACTAAGCAGTTTCTCAGAAAGCTTCTTTCCAGATTTCATCTGAGGATATTTCCTTTTTCACCATAGCCCTCTATGGGCTTCCAAATATCACTTTGCCAATTCCACAAGAACTGTCTTACCGAAAGGCTCCTTGAGGGGAAAGCTGTAACTCTGTGAGATGATTTCACAGAACACAACGAAGTTTCTCATAAAGCATCTTTCTCTTTGTTATATGAGGATATTTCCTTTAGCCCTATAGTCTTCAAAGGGATCCCAAATATCTGTTCTCAGATTCTACAGAAATAAGGCTAGCAAAGAGGTCCAGGAAATACAGATGTAACTCTGTGAGATGAATTAACAGAACACTAAGCAGTTTCTCAGAAAGCTTCTTTCCAGATTTCATCTGAGGATATTTCCTTTTTCACCATAGCCCTCTATGGGCTTCCAAATATCACTTTGCCAATTCCACAAGAACTGTCTTACCGAAAGGCTCCTTGAGAGGAAAGCTGTAACTCTGTGAGATGATTTCACAGAACACAGCGAAGTTTCTCATAAAGCTTCTTTCTCTTTGTTATATGAGGATATTTCCTTTAGCCCTATAGTCTTCAAAGGGATCCCAAATATCTGTTCTCAGATTCTACAGAAATAAGGCTAGCAAAGAGATCCACGAAATACAGATGTAACTCTGTGAGATGAATTAACAGAACACTAAGCAGTTTCTCAGAAAGCTTCTTTCCAGATTTCATCTGAGGATATTTCCTTTTTCACCATAGCCCTCTATGGGCTTCCAAATATCACTTTGACAATTCCACAAGAACTGTCTTAGCGAAAGGCTCCTTGAGGGGAAAGCTGTAACTCTGTGAGATGATTTCACAGAACACAAAGAAGTTTCTCAGAAAGCTTCTTTCTCTTTGTTATCGGAGGATATTTCCTTTGGCCCTATAGTCTTCAAAGGGATCCGAAATATCTGTTCTGAGATTCCACAGAAAAAAGGCTAGCAAAGAGATCCACGAAATACAGATGTAACTCTGTGAGATGAATTAACAGAACACTAAGCAGTTTCTCAGAAAGCTTCTTTCCAGATTTCATCTGAGGATATTTCCTTTTTCACCATAGCCCTCTATGGGCTTCCAGATATCACTTTGCCAATTCCACAAGAACTGTCTTAGCGAAAGGCTCCTTGAGGGGAAAGCTGTAACTCTGTGAGATGATTTCACAGAACACAACGAAGTTTCTCAGAAAGCTTCTTTCTCTTTGTTATCGGAGGATATTTCCTTTGGCCCTATACTCTTCAAAGGGATCCGAAATATCTGTTCTCAGATTCCACAGAAATAAGGCTAGCAAAGAGATCCACGAAATACACATGTAGCTCTGTGAGATGAATTTACAGAATACTAAGCAGTTTCTCACAAAGCCTCTTTCCAGATTTCATCTGAGGATATTTCCTTTTTCACCATAGCCCTCTAAGGGCTTCCAAATATCACTTTGCCATTTCCACAAGAACTGTCTTAGCGAAAGGCTCCTTGAGGGGAAAGCTGTAACTCTGTGAGATGATTTCACAGAACACAACGAAGTTCCTCAGAAAGCTTCTTTCTCTTTGTTATCGGAGGATATTTCCTTTGGCCCTATAGTCTTCAAAGGGATCCGAAATATCTGTTCTCAGATTCCACAGAAATAAGTCTAGCAAAGAGATCCACGAAATACAGATGTAGCTCTGTGAGATGAATTTACAGAACACTAAGCAGTTTCTCACAAAGCTTCTTTCCAGATTTCCTCTGAGGATATTTACTTTTTCACCATAGCCCTCTATGGGCTTCCAAATATCACTTTGCCAATTCCACAAGAACTGTCTTAGCGAAAGGCTCCTTGAGAGGAAAGCTGTAACTCTGTGAGTTCATTTCACAGAACACAACGAAGTTTTTCGGAAAGCTTCTTTCTCTTTGTTATCGGAGGATATTTCCTTTGGCCCTATAGTCTTCAAAGGGATCCGAAATATCTGTTCTCAGATTCCACAGAAATAAGGCTAGCAAAGAGATCCACGAAATACAGATGTAACTCTGTGAGATGAACTAACAGAACACTAAGCAGTTTCTCAGAAAGCTTCTTTCCAGATTTCATCTGAGGATATTTCCTTTTTCACCATAGCCCTCTATGGGCTTCCAAATATCACTTTGACAATTCCACAAGAACTGTCTTAGCGAAAGGCTCCTTGAGGGGAAAGCTGTAACTCTGTGAGATGATTTCACAGAACACAAAGAAGTTTCTCAGAAAGCTTCTTTCTCTTTGTTATCGGAGGATATTTCCTTTGGCCCTATAGTCTTCAAAGGGATCCGAAATATCTGTTCTCAGATTCCACAGAAATAAGGCTAGCAAAGAGATCCACGAAATACAGATGTAACTCTGTGAGAGGAATTAACAGAACACTAAGCAGTTTCTCAGAAAGCTTCTTTCCAGATTTCATCTGAGGATATTTCCTTTTTCACCATAGCCCTCTATGGGCTTCCAAATATCACTTTGCCAATTCCACAAGAACTGTCTTACCGAAAGGCTCCTTGAGGGGAAAGCTGTAACTCTGTGAGATGATTTCACAGAACACAAAGAAGTTTCTCAGAAAGCTTCTTTCTCTTTGTTATCGGAGGATATTTCCTTTGGCCCTATAGTCTTCAAAGGGATCCGAAATATCTGTTCTCAGAAACCACAGAAATAAGGCTAGCAAAGAGATCCACGAAATACAGATGTAACTCTGTGAGATGAATTAACAGAACACTAAGCAGTTTCTCAGAAAGCTTCTTTCCAGATTTCATCTGAGGATATTTCCTTTTTCACCATAGCCCTCTATGGGCTTCCAAATATCACTTTGCCAATTCCACAAGAACTGTCTTAGCGAAAGGCTCCTTGAGGGGAAAGCTGTAACTCTGTGAGATGATTTCAGGAACACAACGAAGTTTCTCATAAAGCTTCTTTCTCTTTGTAATATGAGGATATTTCCTTTAGCCCTATAGTCTTCAAAGGCATCCCAAATATCTGTTCTCAGATTCTACAGAAATAAGGCTAGCAAAGAGATCCACGAAATACAGATGTAACTCTGTGAGATGAATTAACAGAACACTAAGCAGTTTCTCAGAAAGCTTCTTTCCAGATTTCATCTGAGGATATTTCCTTTTACATCACAGCCCTCTATGGGCTTCAAAATATCACTTTGCCAATTCCACAAGAGCTGTCTTAGCGAAAGGCTCCTTGAGGGGAAAACTGTAACTCTGTGAGATGATTTCACAGAACACAACGAAGTTTCTCAGAAAGCTTCTTTCTCTTTGTTATCGGAGGATATTTCCTTTGGCCCTATACTCTTCAAAGGGATTCGAAATATCTGTTCTCAGATTCCACAGAAATAAGGCTAGCAAAGAGATCCACGAAATACATATGTAGCTCTGTGAGATGAATTTACAGAACACTAAGCAGTTTCTCACAAAGCTTCTTTCCAGATTTCCTCTGAGGATATTTACTTTTTCACCATAGCCCTCTATGGGCTTCCAAATATCACTTTGCCAATTCCACAAGAACTGTCTTAGCGAAAGGCTCCTTGAGAGGAAAGCTGTAACTCTGTGAGTTCATTTCACAGAACACAACGAAGTTTTTCGGAAAGCTTCTTTCTCTTTGTTATCGGAGGATATTTCCTTTGGCCCTATAGTCTTCAAAGGGATCCGAAATATCTGTTCTCAGATTCCACAGAAATAAGGCTAGCAAAGAGATCCACGAAATACAGATGTAACTCTGTGAGATGAACTAACAGAACACTAAGCAGTTTCTCAGAAAGCTTCTTTCCAGATTTCATCTGAGGATATTTCCTTTTTCACCATAGCCCTCTATGGGCTTCCAAATATCACTTTGACAATTCCACAAGAACTGTCTTAGCGAAAGGCTCCTTCAGGAGAAAGCTGTAACTCTGTGAGATGATTTCACAGAACACAAAGAAGTTTCTCAGAAAGCTTCTTTCTCTTTGTTATCGGAGGATATTTCCTTTGGCCCTATAGTCTTCAAAGGGATCCGAAATATCTGTTCTCAGATTCCACAGAAATAAGGCTAGCAAAGAGATCCACGAAATACAGATGTAATTCTGTGAGATTAATTAACAGAACACTAAGCAGTTTCTCAGAAAGCTTCTTTCCAGATTTCATCTGAGGATATTTCCTTTTTCACCATAGCCCTCTATGGGCTTCCAAATATCACTTTGACAATTCCACAAGAACTGTCTTAGCGAAAGGCTCCTTGAGGGCAAAGCTGTAACTCTGTGAGATGATTTCACAGAACACAAAGAAGTTTCTCAGAAAGCTTCTTTCTCTTTGTTATCGGAGGATATTTCCTTTGGCCCTATACTCTTTAAAGGGATCCGAAATATCTGTTCTCAGATTCCACAGAAATAAGGCTAGCAAAGAGATCCACGAAATACACATGTAGCTCTCTGAGATGAATTTACAGAACACTAAGCAGTTTCTCACAAAGCTTCTTTCCAGATTTCATCTGAGGATATTTCCTTTTTCACCATAGCCCTCTAAGGGCTTCCAAATATCACTTTTCCATTTCCACAAGAACTGTCTTAGCGAAAGGCTCCTTGAGGGGAAAGCTGTAACTCTGTGAGATGATTTCACAGAACACAACGAAGTTCCTCAGAAAGCTTCTTTCTCTTTGTTATCGGAGGATATTTCCTTTGGCCCTATAGTCTTCAAAGGGATCCGAAATATCTGTTCTCAGATTCCACAGAAATAAGTCTAGCAAAGAGATCCACGAAATACAGATGTAGCTCTGTGAGATGAATTTACAGAACACTAAGCAGTTTCTAACAAAACTTCTTTCCAGATTTCCTCTGAGGATATTTACTTTTTCACCATAGCCCTCTATGGGCTTCCAAATATCACTTTGCCAATTCCACAAGAACTGTCTTAGCGAAAGGCTCCTTGAGAGGAAAGATGTAACTCTGTGAGTTCATTTCACAGAACACAACGAAGTTTTTCGGAAAGCTTCTTTCTCTTTGTTATCGGAGGATATTTCCTTTGGCCCTATAGTCTTCAAAGGGATCCGAAATATCTGTTCTCAGATTCCACAGAAATAAGGCTAGCAAAGAGATCCACGAAATACAGATGTAACTCTGTGAGATGAACTAACAGAACACTAAGCAGTTTCTCAGAAAGCTTCTTTCCAGATTTCATCTGAGGATATTTCCTTTTTCACCATAGCCCTCTATGGGCTTCCAAATATCACTTTGACAATTCCACAAGAACTGTCTTAGCGAAAGGCTCCTTGAGGGGAAAGCTGTAACTCTGTGAGATGATTTCACAGAACACAAAGAAGTTTCTCAGAAAGCTTCTTTCTCTTTGTTATCGGAGGATATTTCCTTTGGCCCTATAGTCTTCAAAGGGATCCGAAATATCTGTTCTCAGATTCCACAGAAATAAGGCTAGCAAAGAGATCCACGAAATACAGATGTAACTCTGTGAGAAGAATTAACAGAACACTAAGCAGTTTCTCAGAAAGCTTCTTTCCAGATTTCATCTGAGGATATTTCCTTTTTCACCATAGCCCTCTATGGGCTTCCAAATATCACTTTGCCAATTCCACAAGAACTGTCTTACCGAAAGGCTCCTTGAGGGGAAAGCTGTAACTCTGTGAGATGATTTCACAGAACACAACGAAGTTTCTCATTATGCTTCTTTCTCTTTGTTATATGAGGATATTTCCTTTAGCCCTATAGTCTTCAAAGGGATCCCAAATATCTGTTCTCAGATTCTACAGAAATAAGGCTAGCAAAGAGGTCCACGAAATACAGATGTAACTCTGTGAGATGAATTAACAGAACACTAAGCAGTTTCTCAGAAAGCTTCTTTCCAGATTTCATCTGAGGATATTTCCTTTTTCACCATAGCCCTCTATGGGCTTCCAAATATCACTTTGCCAATTCCACAAGAACTGTCTTACCGAAAGGCTCCTTGAGGGGAAAGCTGTAACTCTGTGAGATGATTTCACAGAACACAACGAAGTTTCTCATAAAGCTTCTTTCTCTTTGTTATATGAGGATATTTCCTTTTGCCCTAAAGTCTTCAAAGGGATCACAAATATCTGTTCTCAGATTCTACAGAAATAAGGCTAGCAAAGAGATCCACGAAATACAGATGTAACTCTGTGAGATGAATTAACAGAACACTAAGCAGTTTCTCAGAAAGCTTCTTTCCAGATTTCATCTGAGGATATTTCCTTTTTCACCATAGCCCTCTATGGGCTTCCAAATATCACTTTGACAATTCCACAAGAACTGTCTTAGCGAAAGGCTCCTTGAGGGGAAAGCTGTAACTCTGTGAGATGATTTCACAGAACACAAAGAAATTTCTCAGAAAGCTTCTTTCTCTTTGTTATCGGAGGATATTTCCTTTGGCCCTATAGTCTTCAAAGGGATCCGAAATATCTGTTCTCAGATTCCACAGAAATAAGGCTAGCAAAGAGATCCACGAAATACAGATGTAACTCTGTGAGAGGAATTAACAGAACACTAAGCAGTTTCTCAGAAAGCTTCTTTCCAGATTTCATCTGAGGATATTTCCTTTTTCACCATAGCCCTCTAGGGGCTTCCAAATATCACTTTGCCAATTCCACAAGAACTGTCTTACCGAAAGGCTCCATGAGGGGAAAGCTGTAACTCTGTGAGATGATTTCACAGAACACAACGAAGTTTCTCATAAAGCTTCTTTCTCTTTGTTATATGAGGATATTTCCTTTAGCCCTATAGTCTTCAAAGGGATCCCAAATATCTGTTCTCAGATTCTACAGAAATAAGGCTAGCAAAGAGATCCACGAAATACAGATGTAACTCTGTGAGATGAATTAACAGAACACTAAGCAGTTTCTCAGAAAGCTTCTTTCCAGATTTCATCTGAGGATATTTCCTTTTTCACCATAGCCCTCTATGGGCTTCCAAATATCACTTTGACAATTCCACAAGAACTGTCTTAGCGGAAGGCTTCTTGAGGGGAAAGTTGTAACTCTGTGTGATGATTTCACAGAACACAAAGAAGTTTCTCAGAAAGATTCTTTCTCTTTGTTATCGGAGGATATTTCCTTTGGCCTTATAGTCTTCAAAGGGATCCGAAATATCTGTTCACAGATTCCACAGAAATAAGGCTAGCAAAGAGATCCACGAAATACAGATGTAACTCTGTGAGATGAATTAACAGAACACTAAGCAGTTTCTCAGAAAGCTTCTTTCCAGATTTCATCTGAGGATATTTCCTTTTTCACCATAGCCCTCTATGGGCTTCCAAATATCACTTTGCCAATTCCACAAGAACTGTCTTACCGAAAGGCTCCTTGAGGGGAAAGCTGTAACTCTGTGAGATGATTTCACATAACACAAAGAAGTTTCTCAGAAAGCTACTTTCTCTTTGTTATCGGAGGATATTTCCTTTGGCCCTATAGTCTTCAAAGGGATCCGAAATATCTGTTCTCAGATTCCACAGAAATAAGGCTAGCAAAGAGATCCACGAAATACAGATGTAACTCTGTGAGATGAATTAAAAGAACACTAAGCAGTTTCTCAGAAAGCTTCTTTCCAGATTTCATCTGAGGATATTTCCTTTTTCACCATAGCCCTCTATGGGCTTCCAAATATCACTTTGCCAATTCCACAAGAACTGTCTTAGCGAAAGGCTCCTTGAGGGGAAAGCTGTAACTCTGTGAGATGATTTCACAGAACACAACGAAGTTTCTCATAAAGCTTCTTTCTCTTTGTTATATGAGGATATTTCCTTTAGCCCTATAGTCTTCAAAGGCATCCCAAATATCTGTTCTGAGATTCCACAGAAATAAGGCTAGCAAAGAGATCCACGAAATACACATGTAGCTCTGTGAGATGAATTTACAGAACACTAAGCAGTTTCCCACAAAGCTTCTTTCCAGATTTCATCTGAGGATATTTCCTTTTTCACCATTGCCCTCTAAGGGCTTCCAAATATCACTTTGCCATTTCCACAAGAACTGTCTTAGCGAAAGGCTCCTTGAGGGGAAAGCTGTAACTCTGTGAGATGATTTCACAGAACACAACGAAGTTCCTCAGAAAGCTTCTTTCTCTTTGTTATCGGAGGATATTTCCTTTGGCCCTATAGTCTTCAAAGGGATCCGAAATATCTGTTCTCAGATTCGACAGAAATAAGTCTAGCAAAGAGATCCACGAAATACAGATGTAGCTCTGTGAGATGAATTTACAGAACACTAAGCAGTTTCTCACAAAGCTTCTTTCCAGATTTCCTCTGAGGATATTTACTTTTTCACCATAGCCCTCTATGGGCTTCCAAATATCACTTTGCCAATTCCACAAGAACTGTCTTAGCGAAAGGCTCCTTGAGAGGAAAGCTGTAACTCTGTGAGTTCATTTCACAGAACACAACGAAGTTTTTCGGAAAGCTTCTTTCTCTTTGTTATCGGAGGATATTTCCTTTGGCCCTATAGTCTTCAAAGGGATCCAAAATATCTGTTCTCAGATTCCACAGAAATAAGGCTAGCAAAGAGATCCACGAAATACAGATGTAACTCTGTGAGATGAACTAACAGAACACTAAGCAGTTTCTCAGAAAGCTTCTTTCCAGATTTCATCTGAGGATATTTCCTTTTTCACCATAGCCCTCTATGGGCTTCCAAATATCACTTTGACAATTCCACAAGAACTGTCTTAGCGAAAGCCTCCTTCAGGAGAAAGCTGTAACTCTGTGAGATGATTTCACAGAACACAAAGAAGTTTCTCAGAAAGCTTCTTTCTCTTTGTTATCGGAGAATATTTCCTTTGGCCCTATAGTCTTCAAAGGGATCCGAAATATCTGTTCTCAGATTCCACAGAAATAAGGCTAGCAAAGAGATCCACGAAATACAGATGTAACTCTGTGAGATGAATTAACAGAACACTAAGCAGTTTCTCAGAAAGCTTCTTTCCAGATTTCATCTGAGGATATTTCCTTTTTCACCATAGCCCTCTATGGGCTTCCAAATATCACTTTGACAATTCCACAAGAACTGTCTTAGCGAAAGGCTCCTTGAGGGGAAACCTGTAACTCTGTGAGATGATTTCACAGAACACAAAGAAGTTTCTCAGAAAGCTTCTTTCTCTTTGTTATCGGAGGATATTTCCTTTGGCCCTATAGTCTTCAAAGGGATCCGAAATATCTGTTCTCAGATTCCACAGAAATAAGGCTAGCAAAGGGATCCACGAAATACAGATGTAAATCTGTGAGAGGAATTAACAGAACACTAAGCAGTTTCTCAGAAAGCTTCTTTCCAGATTTCATCTGAGGATATTTCCTTTTTCACCATAGCCCTCTATGGGCTTCCAAATATCACTTTGCCAATTCCACAAGAACTGTCTTACCGAAAGGCTCCTTGAGGGGAAAGCTGTAACTCTGTGAGATGATTTCACAGAACACAAAGAAGTTTCTCAGAAAGCTTCTTTCTCTTTGTTATCGGAGGATATTTCCTTTGGCCCTATAGTCTTCAAAGGGATCCGAAATATCTGTTCTCAGAAACCACAGAAATAAGGCTAGCAAAGAGATCCACGAAATACAGATGTAACTCTGTGAGATGAATTAACAGAACACTAAGCAGTTTCTCAGAAAGCTTCTTTCCAGATTTCATCTGAGGATATTTCCTTTTTCACCATAGCCCTCTATGGGCTTCCAAATATCACTTTGCCAATTCCACAAGAACTGTGTAAGCGAAAGGCTCCTTGAGGGGAAAGCTGTAACTCTGTGAGATGATTTCAGGAACACAACGAAGTTTCTCATAAAGCTTCTTTCTCTTTGTTATATGAGGATATTTCCTTTGGCCCTATAGTCTTCAAAGGGATCCGAAATATCTGTTCTCAGATTCCACAGAAATAAGTCTAGCAAAGAGATCCACGAAATACAGATGTAGCTCTGTGAGATGAATTTACAGAACACTAAGCAGTTTCTCACAAAGCTTCTTTCCAGATTTCCTCTGAGGATATTTACTTTTTCACCATAGCCCTCTATGGGCTTCCAAATATCACTTTGCCAATTCCACAAGAACTGTCTTAGCGAAAGGCTCCTTGAGAGGAAAGCTGTAACTCTGTGAGTTCATTTCACAGAACACAACGAAGTTTTTCGGAAAGCTTCTTTCTCTTTGTTATCGGAGGATATTTCCTTTGGCCCTATAGTCTTCAAAGGGATCCGAAATATCTGTTCTCAGATTCCACAGAAATAAGGCTAGCAAAGAGATCCACGAAATACAGATGTAACTCTGTGAGATGAACTAACAGAACACTAAGCAGTTTCTCAGAAAACTTCTTTCCAGATTTCATCTGAGGATATTTCCTTTTTCACCATAGCCCTCTATGGGCTTCCAAATATCACTTTGACAATTCCACAAGAACCGTCTTAGCGAAAGGCTCCTTCAGGAGAAAGCTGTAACTCTGTGAGATGATTTCACAGAACACAAAGAAGTTTCTCAGAAAGCTTCTTTCTCTTTGTTATCGGAGGATATTTCCTTTGGCCCTATAGTCTTCAAAGGGATCCGAAATATCTGTTCTCAGATTCCACAGAAATAAGGCTAGCAAAGAGATCCACGAAATACAGATGTAACTCTGTGAGATGAATTAACAGAACACTAAGCAGTTTCTCAGAAAGCTTCTTTCCAGATTTCATCTGAGGATATTTCCTTTTTCACCATAGCCCTCTATGGGCTTCCAAATATCACTTTGCCAATTCCACAAGAACTGTCTTAGCGAAAGGCTCCTTGAGGGGAAAGCTGTAACTCTGTGAGATGATTTCAGGAACACAACGAAGTTTCTCATAAAGCTTCTTTCTCTTTGTTATATGAGGATATTTCCTTTTGCCCTAAAGTCTTCAAAGGCATCCCAAATATCTGTTCTCAGATTCTACAGAAATAAGGCTAGCAAAGAGATCCACGAAATACAGATGTAACTCTGTGAGATGAATTAACAGAACACTAAGCAGTTTCTCAGAAAGCTTCTTTCCAGATTTCATCTGAGGATATTTCCTTTTTCACCATAGCCCTCTATGGGCTTCCAAATATCACTTTGACAATTCCACAAGAACTGTCTTAGCGAAAGGCTCCTTGAGGGGAAAGCTGTAACTCTGTTAGATGATTTCACAGAACACAAAGAAGTTTCTCAGAAAGCTTCTTTCTCTTTGTTATCGGAGGATATTTCCTTTGGCCCTATACTCTTCAAAGGGATCCGAAATATCTGTTCTCAGATTCCACAGAAATAAGGCTAGCAAAGAGATCCACGAAGTACAGATGTAACTCTGTGAGATGAATTAACAGAACACTAAGCAGTTTCTCAGAAAGCTTCTTTCCAGATTTTTTCTGAGGATATTTCCTTTTACACCATAGCCCTCTATTGGCTTCCAAATATCACTTTGCCAATTCCACAAGAACCGTCTTAGCTAAAGGCTCCTTGAGGGGAAAGTTGCAACTCTGTGAGATGATTTCACAAAACACAAAGAAGTTTCTCAGAAAGCTTCTTTCTCTTTGTTATCGGAGGATATTTCCTTTGGACCTATAGTCTTCAAAGGGAACCGAAATATCTGTTCTCAGATTCCACAGAAATAAGGCTAGGAAAGACATCCATGAAATACAGATGTAACTCTGTGAGATGAATTAACAGAACACTAAGCAGTTTCTCAGAAAGCTTCTTTCCAGATTTCATCTGAGGATATTTCCTTTTTCACCATAGCCCTCTATGGGCTTCCAAATATCACTTTGCCAATTCCACAAGAACTGTCTTAGCGAAAGGCTCCTTTAGGGGAAAGCTGTAACTCTGTGAGATGATTTCAGGAACACAACGAAGTTTCTCATAAAGCTTCTTTCTCTTTGTTATATGAGGATATTTCCTTTTGCCCTAAAGTCTTCAAAGGCATCACAAATATCTGTTCTCAGATTCTACAGAAATAAGGCTAGCAAAGAGATCCACGAAATACAGATGTAACTCTGTGAGATGAATTAACAGAACACTAAGCAGTTTCTCAGAAAGCTTCTTTCCAGATTTCATCTGAGGATATTTCCTTTTTCACCATAGCCCTCTATGGGCTTCCAAATATCACTTTGACAATTCCACAAGAACTGTCTTAGCGAAAGGCTCCTTGAGGGGAAAGCTGTAACTCTGTGAGATGATTTCACAGAACACAAAGAAATTTCTCAGAAAGCTTCTTTCTCTTTGTTATCGGAGGATATTTCCTTTGGCCCTATAGTCTTCAAAGGGATCCGAAATATCTGTTCTCAGATTCCACAGAAATAAGGCTAGCAAAGAGATCCACGAAATACAGATGTAACTCTGTGAGAGGAATTAACAGAACACTAAGCAGTTTCTCAGAAAGCTTCTTTCCAGATTTCATCTGAGGATATTTCCTTTTTCACCATAGCCCTCTAGGGGCTTCCAAATATCACTTTGCCAATTCCACAAGAACTGTCTTACCGAAAGGCTCCATGAGGGGAAAGCTGTAACTCGGTGAGATGATTTCACAGAACACAACGAAGTTTCTCATAAAGCTTCTTTCTCTTTGTTATATGAGGATATTTCCTTTAGCCCTATAGTCTTCAAAGGGATCCCAAATATCTGTTCTCAGATTCTACAGAAATAAGGCTAGCAAAGAGATCCACGAAATACAGATGTAACTCTGTGAGATGAATTAACAGAACACTAAGCAGTTTCTCAGAAAGCTTCTTTCCAGATTTCATCTGAGGATATTTCCTTTTTCACCATAGACCTCTATGGGCTTCCAAATATCACTTTGACAATTCCACAAGAACTGTCTTAGCGGAAGGCTTCTTGAGGGGAAAGCTGTAACTCTGTGAGATGATTTCACAGAACACAACGAAGTTTCTCAGAAAGCTTCTTTCTCTTTGTTATCGGAGGATATTTCCTTTGGCCCTATAGTCTTCAAAGGGATCCGAAATATCTGTTCACAGATTCCACAGAAATAAGGCTAGCAAAGAGATCCACGAAATACAGATGTAACTCTGTGAGATGAATTAACAGAACACTAAGCAGTTTCTCAGAAAGCTTCTTTCCAGATTTCATCTGAGGATATTTCCTTTTTCACCATAGCCCTCTATGGGCTTCCAAATATCACTTTGACAATTCCACAAGAACTGTCTTAGCGAAAGGCTCCTTGAGGGGAAAGCTGTAACTCTGTGAGATGATTTCACCGAACACAAAGAAGTTTCTCAGAAAGCTTCTTTCTCTTTGTTATCGGAGGATATTTCCTTTGGCCCTATAGTCTTCAAAGGGATCCGAAATATCTGTTCTCAGATTCCACAGAAATAAGGCTAGCAAAGAGATCCACGAAATACAGATGTAACTCTGTGAGATGAATTAACAGAACACTAAGCAGTTTCTCAGAAAGCTTCTTTCCAGATTTCATCTGAGGATATTTCCTTTTTCACCATAGCCCTCTATGGGCTTCCAAATATCACTTTGCCAATTCCACAAGAACTGTCTTAGCGAAAGGCTCCTTGAGGGGAAAGCTGTAACTCTGTGAGATGATTTCACAGTACACAACGAAGTTTCTCATAAAGCTTCTTTCTCTTTGTTATCGGAGGATATTTCCTTTAGCCCTATAGTCTTCAAAGGCATCCCAAATATCTGTTCTCAGATTCTACAGAAATAAGGCTAGCAAAGAGATCCACGAAATACAGATGTAACTCTGTGAGATGAATTAACAGAACACTAAGCAGTTTCTCAGAAAGCTTCTTTCCAGATTTCATCTGAGGATATTTCCTTTTTCACCATAGCCCTCTATGGGCTTCCAAATATCACTTTGAAAATTCCACAAGAACTGTCTTAGCGGAAGGCTTCTTGAGGGGAAAGCTGTAACTCTGTGAGATGATTTCACAGAACACAACGAAGTTTCTCAGAATGCTTCTTTCTCTTTGTTATCGGAGGATATTTCCTTTGGCCCTATACTCTTCAAAGGGATCCGAAATATCTGTTCTCAGATTCCACAGAAATAAGGCTAGCAAAGAGATCCACGAAATACAGATGTAACTCTGTGAGATGAATTTACAGAACACTAAGCAGTTTCTCACAAAGCTTCTTTCCAGATTTCCTCTGAGGATATTTACTTTTTCACCATAGCCCACTATTTGTTTCCAAATATCACTTTGCCAATTCCACAAGAACTGTCTTAGCGAAGGGCTCCTTGAGGAGAAAGCTGTAACTCTGTGAGATGATTTCACAGAACACAACGAAGTTTCTCAGAAAGCTTCTTTCTTTCTGTTATCGGAGGATATTTCCTTTGGCCCTATAGTCTTCAAAGGGATCCGAAATATCTGTTCTCAGATTCCACAGAAATAAGGCTAGCAAAGAGATCCACGAAATACAGATGTAACTCTGTGAGATGAATTAACAGAACACTAAGCAGTTTCTCAGAAAGCTTCTTTCCAGATTTCATCTGAGGATATATCCTTTTTCACCATAGCCCTCTATGGGCTTCCAAATATCACTTTGCCAATTCCACAAGAACTGTCTTAGCGAAAGGCTCCTTGAGGGGAAAGCTGTAACTCTGTGAGATGATTTCACAGAACACAACGAAGTTTCTCAGAAAGCTTGTTTCTCTTTGTTATCGGAGAATATTTCCTTTGACCCTATAGTCTTCAAAGGGATCCGAAATATCTGTTCTCAGATTCCACAGAAACAAGGCTAGCAAAGACTTCCATGAAATACAGATGAAACTCTGTGAGATGAATTAACAGAACAATAAGCAGTTTCTCAGAAAGCTTCTTTCCAGATTTCACCTGAGGATATTTCTTTTTTCACCATAGCCCTCTAAGGGCTTCCAAATATCACTTTGCCAATTCCACAAGAACTGTCTTAGCGAAAGGCTCCTTGAGGGGAAAGCTGTAACTCTGTGAGATGATTTCACAGAACACAACGAAGTTTCTCAGAAAGCTTCTTTCTCTTTGTTATCGGAGGTTATTTCCTTTGGCCCTGTAGTCTTCAAAGGGATCCGACATATCTGTTCTCAGATTCCACAGAAATAAGGCTAGCAAAGACATCCACGAAATACAGATGTAACTCTGTGAGATGAATTAACAGAACACTAAGCAGTTTCTCAGAAAGCTTCTTTCCAGATTTCATCTGAGGATATTTCCTTTTTCACCACAGCCCTCTATGGGCTTCCAAATATCACTTTGCCAATTCCACAAGAACTGTCTTAGCGAAAGGCTCCTTGACGGGAAAGCTGTAACTCTGTGAGATGATTTCGCAGAACACAACGAAGATTCTCAGAAAGCTTCTTTCTCTTTGTTATCGGAGGATATTTCCTTTGGCCCTATAGTCTTCAAAGGGATCCGAAATATCTGTTCTCAGATTCCACAGAAATAAGTCTAGCAAAGACGTCCATGAAATACAGATGTAACTCTGTGAGATGAATTAACAGAACACTAAGCAGTTTCTCAGAAAGCTTCTTTCCAGATTTCATCTGAGGATATTTCCTTTTTCACCATAGCCCTCTATGGGCTTCCAAATATCACTTTGAAAATTCCACAAGAACTGTCTTAGCGGAAGGCTTCTTGAGGGGAAAGCTGTAACTCTGTGAGATGATTTCACAGAACACAACGAAGTTTCTCAGAAAGCTTCTTTCTCTTTGTTATCGGAGGATATTTCCTTTGGCCCTATACTCTTCAAAGGGATCCGAAATATCTGTTCTCAGATTCCACAGAAATAAGGCTAGCAAAGAGATCCACGAAATACAGATGTAACTCTGTGAGATGAATTAACAGAACACTAAGCAGTTTCTCAGAAAGCTTCTTTCCAGATTTCATCTGAGGATATTTCCTTTTTCACCATAGCCCTCTCTGGGATTCCAATTATCACTTTGCCAATTCCACAAGAACTGTCTTAGCGAAAGGCTCCTTGAGGGGAAAGCTGTAACTCTGTGAGTTCATTTCACAGAACACAACGAAGTTTCTCAGAAAGCTTCTTTCTCTTTGTTATCGGAGGATATTTCCTTTGGCCCTATACTCTTCAAAGGGATCCGAAATATCTGTTCTCAGATTCCACAGAAATAAAGCTAGCAAGCAGATCCACGAAATACAGATCTAACTCTGTGAGATGAATTAACAGAACACTAAGCAGTTTCTCAGAAAGCTTCTTTCCAGATTTCATCTGAGGATATTTCCTTTTTCACCATAGCCCTCTATGGGCTTCCAAATATCACTTTGCCAATTCCACAAGAACTGTCTTAGCGAAAGGCTCCTTGAGGGGAAAGCTGTAATTCTGTGAGATGATTTCACAGAACACAACGAAGTTTCTCAGAAAGCTTCTTTCTCTTTGTTATGGGAGGATATTTCCTTTGGTCCGATAGTCTTCAAAGGGATCCGAAATATCTGTTCTCAGATTCCACAGAAATAAGGCTAGCAAAGAGATCCACGAAATACAGATGTAACTCTGTGAGATGAATTAACAGAACACTAAGCAATTTCTCAGAAAGCTTCTTTCCAGATTTTATCTGAGGATATTTCCTTTTACACCATAGCCCTCTATTGGCTTCCAAATATCACTTTGCCAATTCCACAAGAACAGACTTAGCGAAAGGCTCCTTGAGGGGAAAGTGGCAACTCTGTGAGATGATTTCACAGAACACAACGAAGATTCTCAGAAAGCTTCTTTCTCTTTCTTATCGGAGGATATTTCCTTTGGCCCTATAGTCTTCAAAGGGAACCGAAATATCTGTTCTCAGATTCCACAGAAATAAGACTAGCAAAGACATCCATGAAGTACAGATGTAACTCTGTGAGGTGAATTAACAGAACACTAAGCAGTTTCTCAGAAAGCTTCTTTACAGATTTCATCTGAGGATATTTCCTTTTACACCACAGCCCTCTATGGGCTTCCAAATATCACGTTGCCAAATCCACAAGAACTGTCTTAGCGAAAGGCTCCTTGAGGGGAAAGCTGTAACTCTGTGAGATGATTTCACAGAACACAACGAAGTTTCTCAGAAAGCTTCTTTCTCTTTGTTATCGGAGGATATTTCCTTTGGCCCTATACTCTTCAAAGGGATCCGAAATATCTGTTCTCAGATTCCACAGAAATAAGGCTAGCAAAGAGATCCACGAAATACAGATGTAGCTCTGTGAGATGAATTTACAGAACACTAAGCAGTTTCTCACAAAGCTTCTTTCCAGATTTCATCTGAGGATATTTCCTTTTTCACCATAGCCCTCTAAGGGCTTCCAAATATCACTTTGCCATTTCCACAAGAACTGTCTTAGCGAAAGGCTCCTTGAGGGGAAAACTGTAACTCTGTGAGATGATTTCACAGAACACAACGAAGTTTCTCAGAAAGCTTCTTTCTCTTTGTTATCGGAGGATATTTCCTTTGGCCCTATAGTCTTCAAAGGGATCCGAAATATCTGTTCTCAGATTCCACAGAAATAAGGCTAGCAAAGAGATCCACGAAATACAGATGTAGCTCTGTGAGATGAATTTACAAAACACTAAGCAGTTTCTCACAAAGCTTCTTTCCAGATTTCATCTGAGGATATATCCTTTTTCACCATAGCCCTCTAAGGGCTTCCAAATATCACTTTGCCATTTCCACAAGAACACTCTTAGCGACAGGCTCCTTGAGGGGAAAGCTGTAACTCTGTGAGATGATTTCACAGAACACAACGAAGTTTCTCAGAAAGCATCTTTCTCTTTGTTATCAGAGGAAATTTCCTTTGCAACTATAGTCTTCAAAGGGATCCGAAATATCTGTTCTCAGATTCCACAGAAATAAGGCTATCAAAGACATCCATGAAATACAGATGTAACTCTGTGAGATGAATTAACAGAACACTAAGAAGTTTCTCAGAAAGCTTCTTTCCAGATTTCCTCTGAGGATATTTCCTTTTTCACCATAGCCCTCTATGGGCTTCCAAATATCACTTTGCCAATTCCACAAGAACTGTCTTAGCGAAGGGCTCCTTGAGGGGAAAGCTGTAACTCTGTGAGATGATTTCACAGAACACAACGAAGATTCTCAGAAAGCTTCTTTCTCTCTGTTATCGGAGGATATTTCCTTTGGCCCTATAGTCTTCAAAGGGATCCGAAATATCGGTTCTCAGACTCCACAGAAATAAGGCTAGCAAAGAGATCCATGAAATAGAGATGTAACTCTGTGAGATGAATTAACAGAACACTAAGCATTTTCTCAGAAAGCTTCTTTCCAGATTTCATCTGAGGATATTTCCTTTTTCACCATAGCCCTCTATGGGCTTCCAAATATCACTTTGCCAATTCCACAGGAACTTTCTTAGCGAAAGGCTCCTTGAGGGGAAAGCTGTCACTCTGTGAGATGATTTCAGAGAACACCAAGAAGTTTCTCAAAAAGCTTCTTTCTCTTTGTTATCGGAGGATATTTCCTTTGGCCCTATAGTCTTCAAAGGGATACGAAATATCTGTTCTCAGATTCCACAGAAAAAAAGCTAGCAAAGAGGTCCACGAAATACAGATGTAACTCTGTGAGATGAATTAACAGAACACTAAGCAGTTTCTCAGAAAGCTTCTTTCCAGATTTCATCTAAGGATATTTCCTATTTCACCATAGCCCTCTATGGGCTTCCAAATATCACTTTGACAATTCCACAAGAACTGTCTTAGCGAAAGGCTCCTTGAGGGGAAAGCTGTAACTCTGTGAGATGATTTCACAGAACACAACGAAGTTTCTCAGAAAGCTTCTTTCTCTTTGTTATCTGAGGATATTTCCTTTGGCCCTATAGTCTTCAAAGGGATCCGAAATATCTGTTCTCAGATTCCACAGAAATATGGCTAGCAAAGAGATCCACGAAATACAGAAGTAATTCTGTGAGATGAATTAACAGAGCACTAAGCAGTTTCTCAGAAAGCTTCTTTCCAGATTTCATCTGAGGATATTTCCTTTTTCACCATCCCCTCTCTGGGCTTTCAATTATCACTTTGCCAATTCCACAAGAACTGTCTTAGCGAAAGGCTCCTTGAGGGGAAAGCTGTAACTCTGTGACATGATTTCACAGAACACAAAGAAGTTTCTCAGAAAGCTTCTTTCTCTTTTTTATCGGAAGATATTTTCTTTGGCCCTGGAGTCTTCAAATGGATCCGAAATATCTGTTCTCAGATTCCACAGAAATAAGGCTAGCAAAGAGGTCCACGAAATACAGATGTAACTCTGTGAGATGAATTAAGAGAACACTAAGCAGTTTCTCAGAAAGCTTCTTTCCAGATATCATCTGAGGATATTTCCTTTTTCACCATAGCCCTCTATGGGCTTCCAAATATCACTTTGACAATTCCACAAGAACTGTCTTAGCGAAAGGCTCCTTGAGGGGAAAGCTGTTACTCTGTGAGATGATTTCACAGAACACAACGAAGTTTCTCAGAAAGCTTCTTTCTCTTTGTTATCAAAGGTATTTCCTTTGGCCCAATAGTCTTCAAAGAGATCCGAAATATCTGTTCTCAGATTCCACAGAAATAAGGCTAGCAAAGAGATCCATGAGATACAGATGTAACTCTGTGAGATGAATTAATAGAACACTAAGCAGTTTCTCAAAAGCTTCTTTCCAGATTTCATCTGAGGATATTTCCTTTTTCACCATAGCCCTCTAAGGGCTTCCAAATATCACTTTGACAATTCGACAAGAACTGTCTGAGCGAAAGGCTCCTTGAGGGGAAAGCTGTAACTCTGTGAGTTCATTTCACAGAACACAACGAAGTTTCTCAGAAAGTTTCTTTCTCTTTGTTATCGAAGGTATTTCCTTTGGCCCAATAGTCTTCAAAGAGATCCGAAATATCTGTTCTCAGATTCCACAGAAATAAGGCTAGCAAAGAGATCCATGAAATACAGATGTCACTCTGTGAGATGAATTACCAGAGCACTAAGCAGTTTCTCAGAAAGCTTCTTTCCAGATTTCATCTGAGGATATTTCCTTTTTCACCATAGCCCTCTCTGGGATTCCAATTATCACTTTGCCAATTACACAAGAACTGTCTTAGCGAAAGGCTCCTTGAGGGGAAAGCTGTAACTCTGTGAGATGATTTTACATAACACAACGAAGTTTCTCCGAAAGCTTCTTCCTCTTTGTTATAGGAGCATATTTCCTTTGGCCCTATGGTCTTCAAAGGGATCTGAAATATCTGTTCTCAGATTCCACAGAAATAAGGCTAGCAAAGACATCCAGGAAATACAGATGTAACTCTGTGAGATGAATTAACAGAACACTAAGCAGTTTCTCAGAAAGCTTCTTTCCAGAATTCATATGAGGATATTTCCTTTTTCTCCGTAGCCCTCTATGGGCTTCCAAATATCACTTTGCCAATTCCACAAGAACTGTCTTAGCGAAAGGCTCCTTGAGGGGAAAGCTGTAACTCTGTGAGATGATTTCACAGAACACAACGAAGTTTCTCAGAAAGCTTCTTTCTCTTTGTTATCGGAGGATATTTCCCTTGGCCCTATAGTCTTCAAAGGGATCCGAAATATCTGTTCTCAGATTCCACAGATATAAGGCTAGCAAAGAGATCCACGAAATACAGATGTAACTCTGTGAGATGAATTAACAGAACACTAAGCAGTTTCTCAGAAAGCTTCTTTCCAGATTTCATCTGAGGATATTTCCTTTTTCACCATAGCCCTCTATGGGCTTCCAAATATCACTTTGCCAATTCCACAAGAAACGTCTTAGCGAAAGGCTCCTTGAGGGGAAAGCTGTAACTCTGTGAGATGATTTCACAGTACACAACGAAGTTTCTCAGAAAGCTTCTTTCTCTTTTTTATCGGAGGATATTTCCTTTGGCCCTATAGTCTTCATAGGGTTCCGAAATATCTGTTCTCAGAAACCACAGAAATAAGGCTAGCAAAGAGGTCCACGAAATACAGATGTAACTCTGTGAGATGAATTAACAGAACACTAAGCAGTTTCTCAGAAAGCTTCTTTCCAGATTTCATCTAAGGATATTTCCTATTTCACCATAGCCCTCTATGGGCTTCCAAATATCACTTTGACAATTCCACAAGAACTGTCTTAGCGAAAGGCTCCTTGAGGGGAAAGCTGTTACTCTGTGAGATGATTTCACAGAACACAACGAAGTTTCTCAGAAAGCTTCTTTCTCTTTGTTATCGAAGGTATTTCCTTTGGCCCAATAGTCTTCAAAGAGATCCGAAATATCTGTTCTCAGATTCCACAGAAATAAGGCTAGCAAAGAGATCCATGAAATACAGATGTAACTCTGTGAGATGAATTAACAGAACACTAAGCCGTTTCTCAGAAAGCTTCTTTCCAGATTTCATCTGAGGATATTTCCTTTTTCACCATAGCCCTCTATGGGCTTCCAAATAACACTTTGACAATTCCACAAGAACTGTCTTACCGAAAGGCTCCTTGAAAGGAAAGCTGTAACTCTGTGAGATGATTTCACAGAACACAACGAAGTTTCTCATAAAGCTTCTTTCTCTTTGTTATATGAGGATATTTCCTTTAGCCCTATAGTCTTCAAAGGGATCCCAAATATCTGTTCTCAGATTCTACAGAAATAAGGCTAGCAAAGAGATCCACGAAATACAGATGTAACTCTGTGAGATGAATTAACAGAACACTAAGCAGTTTCTCAGAAAGCTTCTTTCCAGATTTCATCTGAAGATATTTCCTTTTTCACCATAGCCCCCTATGGGCTTCCAAATATCACTTTGCCAATTCCACAAGAACTGTCTTAGCGAAAGGCTCCTTGAGGGGAAAGCTGTAACTCTGTGAGATGATTTCACAGAACACAACGAAGTTTCTCAGAAAGCTTCTTTCTCTTTGTTATCGGAGGATATTTCCTTTGGCCCTATAGTCTTCAAAGGGATCCGAAATATCTGTTCTCAGATTCCACAGAAATAAGGCTAGCAAAGAGATCCACGAAATACAGATGTAACTCTGTGAGATGAATTAACAGAACACTAAGCAGTTTCTCAGAAAGCTTCTTTCCAGATTTCATCTGAGGATATTTCCTTTTTCACCATAGCCCTCTATGGGCTTCCAAATATCACTTTGCCAATTCCACAAGAAATGTCTTAGCGAAAGGCTCCTTGAGGGGAAAGCTGTAACTCTGTGAGATGATTTCACGGTACACAATGAAGTTTCTCAGAAAGCTTCTTTCTCTTTTTTATCGGAGGATATTTCCTTTGGCCTTATAGTCTTCAAAGGGAACCGAAATATCTGTTCTCAGATTCCACAGTAATAAGGCTAGCAAAGACATCCATGAAATACAGATGTAACTCTGTGAGATGAATTAACAGAACACTAAGCAGTTTCTCAGAAAGCTTCTTTCCAGATTTCATCTGAGGATATTTCCTTTTTCAGCATAGCCCTCTATGGGCTTCCAAATATCACTTTGCCAATTCCACAAGAACTGTCTTAGCGAAAGGCTCCTTGAGGGGAAAGCTGTAACTCTGTGAGATGATTTCACAGAACACAACGAAGTTTCTCAGAAAGCTTCTTTCTCTTTGTTATCGGAGGATATTTCCTTTGGCCCTATACTCTTCAAAGGGATCCGAAATATCTGTTCTCAGATTCCACAGAAATAAGGCTAGCAACGAGATCCACGAAATACAGATGTAGCTCTGTGAGATGAATTTACAGAACACTAAGCAGTTTCTCAGAAAGCTTCTTTCCAGATTTCATCTGAGGATATTTCCTTTTTCACCATAGCCCTCTAAGGGCTTCCAAATATCACTTTGCCATTTCCAGAAGAACTGTCTTAGCGAAAGGATCCTTGAGGGGAAAGCTGTAACTCTGTGAGATGATTTCACAGAACACAACGAAGTTTCTCAGAAAGCTTCTTTCTCTTTGTTATCGGAGTATATTTCCTTTGGCCCTATAGTCTTCAAAGGGATCCGAAATATCTGTTCTCAGATTCCACAGAAATAAGGCTAGCAAAGAGATCCACGAAATACAGATGTAGCTCTGTGAGATGAATTTACAGAACACTAAGCAGTTTCTCACAAAGCTTCTTTCCAGATTTCTTCTGAGGATATATCCTTTTTCACCGTAGCCCTCCAAGGGCTTCCAAATATCACTTTGCCATTTCCACAAGAACTGTCTTAGCGAAAGGCTCCTTGAGGAGAAAGCTGTAACTCTGTGAGATGATTTCACAGAACACAACGAAGTTTCTCAGAAAGCATCTTTCTCTTTGTTATCAGAGGATATTTCCTTTGGCCCTATAGTCTTCAAAGGGATCCGAAATATCTGTTCTCAGATTCCACAGAAATAAGGCTAGCAAAGACATCCATGAAATACAGATGTAACTCTGTGAGATGAATTAACAGAACACTAAGCAGTTTCTCAGAAAGCTTCTTTCCAGATTTCATCTGAGGACATTTCCTTTATCACCATAGCCCTCTATGGGCTTCCAAATATCACTTTGCCATTTCCACAAGAACTGTCTTAGCGAAAGGCTCCTTGAGGGAAAAGCTGTAACTCTGTGAGATGATTTCACAGAACACAACGAAGTTTCTCAGAAAGCTTCTTTCTCTTTGTTATCGGAGGATATTTCCTTTGGCCCTATAGTCTTCAAAGGGATCCGAAATATCTGTTCTCAGATTCCACAGAAACAAGGCTAGCAAAGACATCCATGAAATACAGATGTAACTCTGGGAGATGAATTAACAGAACAATAAGCAGTTTCTCAGAAAGCTTCTTTCCAGATTTCACCTGAGGGTATTTCCTTTTTCACAATAGCCCTCTATGGGCTTCCAAATATCACTTTGCTAATTCCACAAGAACTGTCTTAGCGAAGGGCTCCTTGAGGAGAAAGCTGTAACTCTGTGAGATGATTTCACAGGACACAACGAAGTTTCTCAGAAAGCTTCTTTCTCTCTGTTATCGGAGGATATTTCCTTTGGCCCTATAGTCTTCAAAGGGATCCGAAATATCGGTTCTCAGACTCCACAGAAATAAGGCTAGCAAAGAGATCCATGAAATAGAGATGTAACTCTGTGAGATGAATTAACAGAACACTAAGCATTTTCTCAGAAAGCTTCTTTCCAGATTTCATCTGAGGATATTTCCTTTTTCACCATAGCCCTCTATGGGCTTCCAAATATCACTTTGCCAATTCCACAGGAACTTTCTTAGCGAAAGGCTCCTTGAGGGGAAAGCTGTCACTCTGTGAGATGATTTCAGAGAACACCAAGAAGTTTCTCAGAAAGCTTCTTTCTCTTTGTTATCGGAGGATATTTCCTTTGGCCCTATAGTCTTCAAAGGGATACGAAATATCTGTTCTCAGATTCCACAGAAAAAAGGCTAGCAAAGAGGTCCACGAAATACAGATGTAACTCTGTGAGATGAATTAACAGAACACTAAGCAGTTTCTCAGAAAGCTTCTTTCCAGATTTCATCTAAGGATATTTCCTATTTCACCATAGCCCTCTATGGGCTTCCAAATATCACTTTGACAATTCCACAAGAACTGTCTTAGCGAAAGGCTCCTTGAGGGGAAAGCTGTAACTCTGTGAGATGATTTCACAGAACACAACGAAGTTTCTCAGAAAGCTTCTTTCTCTTTGTTATCTGAGGATATTTCCTTTGGCCCTATAGTCTTCAAAGGGATCCGAAATATCTGTTCTCAGATTCCACAGAAATAAGGCTAGCAAAGAGATCCACGAAATACAGAAGTAATTCTGTGAGATGAATTAACAGAGCACTAAGCAGTTTCTCAGAAAGCTTCTTTCCAGATTTCATCTGAGGATATTTCCTTTTTCACCATCCCCTCTCTGGGCTTTCAATTATCACTTTGCCAATTCCACAAGAACTGTCTTAGCGAAAGGCTCCTTGAGGGGAAAGCTGTAACTCTGTGACATGATTTCACAGAACACAAAGAAGTTTCTCAGAAAGCTTCTTTCTCTTTTTTATCGGAAGATATTTTCTTTGGCCCTGGAGTCTTCAAATGGATCCGAAATATCTGTTCTCAGATTCCACAGAAATAAGGCTAGCAAAGAGGTCCACGAAATACAGATGTAACTCTGTGAGATGAATTAAGAGAACACTAAGCAGTTTCTCAGAAAGCTTCTTTCCAGATATCATCTGAGGATATTTCCTTTTTCACCATAGCCCTCTATGGGCTTCCAAATATCACTTTGACAATTCCACAAGAACTGTCTTAGCGAAAGGCTCCTTGAGGGGAAAGCTGTTACTCTGTGAGATGATTTCACAGAACACAACGAAGTTTCTCAGAAAGCTTCTTTCTCTTTGTTATCAAAGGTATTTCCTTTGGCCCAATAGTCTTCAAAGAGATCCGAAATATCTGTTCTCAGATTCCACAGAAATAAGGCTAGCAAAGAGATCCATGAAATACAGATGTAACTCTGTGAGATGAATTAATAGAACACTAAGCAGTTTCTCAAAAGCTTCTTTCCAGATTTCATCTGAGGATATTTCCTTTTTCACCATAGCCCTCTAAGGGCTTCCAAATATCACTTTGACAATTCGACAAGAACTGTCTGAGCGAAAGGCTCCTTGAGGGGAAAGCTGTAACTCTGTGAGTTCATTTCACAGAACACAACGAAGTTTCTCAGAAAGTTTCTTTCTCTTTGTTATCGAAGGTATTTCCTTTGGCCCAATAGTCTTCAAAGAGATCCGAAATATCTGTTCTCAGATTCCACAGAAATAAGGCTAGCAAAGAGATCCATGAAATACAGATGTCACTCTGTGAGATGAATTACCAGAGCACTAAGCAGTTTCTCAGAAAGCTTCTTTCCAGATTTCATCTGAGGATATTTCCTTTTTCACCATAGCCCTCTCTGGGATTCCAATTATCACTTTGCCAATTACACAAGAACTGTCTTAGCGAAAGGCTCCTTGAGGGGAAAGCTGTAACTCTGTGAGATGATTTTACATAACACAACGAAGTTTCTCCGAAAGCTTCTTCCTCTTTGTTATAGGAGCATATTTCCTTTGGCCCTATGGTCTTCAAAGGGATCTGAAATATCTGTTCTCAGATTCCACAGAAATAAGGCTAGCAAAGACATCCAGGAAATACAGATGTAACTCTGTGAGATGAATTAACAGAACACTAAGCAGTTTCTCAGAAAGCTTCTTTCCAGAATTCATATGAGGATATTTCCTTTTTCTCCGTAGCCCTCTATGGGCTTCCAATTATCACTTTGCCAATTCCACAAGAACTGTCTTAGCGAAAGGCTCCTTGAGGGGAAAGCTGTAACTCTGTGAGATGATTTCACAGAACACAACGAAGTTTCTCAGAAAGCTTCTTTCTCTTTGTTATCGGAGGATATTTCCCTTGGCCCTATAGTCTTCAAAGGGATCCGAAATATCTGTTCTCAGATTCCACAGATATAAGGCTAGCAAAGAGATCCACGAAATACAGATGTAACTCTGTGAGATGAATTAACAGAACACTAAGCAGTTTCTCAGAAAGCTTCTTTCCAGATTTCATCTGAGGATATTTCCTTTTTCACCATAGCCCTCTATGGGCTTCCAAATATCACTTTGCCAATTCCACAAGAAACGTCTTAGCGAAAGGCTCCTTGAGGGGAAAGCTGTAACTCTGTGAGATGATTTCACAGTACACAACGAAGTTTCTCAGAAAGCTTCTTTCTCTTTTTTATCGGAGGATATTTCCTTTGGCCCTATAGTCTTCATAGGGTTCCGAAATATCTGTTCTCAGAAACCACAGAAATAAGGCTAGCAAAGAGGTCCACGAAATACAGATGTAACTCTGTGAGATGAATTAACAGAACACTAAGCAGTTTCTCAGAAAGCTTCTTTCCAGATTTCATCTAAGGATATTTCCTATTTCACCATAGCCCTCTATGGGCTTACAAATATCACTTTGACAATTCCACAAGAACTGTCTTAGCGAAAGGCTCCTTGAGGGGAAAGCTGTTACTCTGTGAGATGATTTCACAGAACACAACGAAGTTTCTCAGAAAGCTTCTTTCTCTTTGTTATCGAAGGTATTTCCTTTGGCCCAATAGTCTTCAAAGAGATCCGAAATATCTGTTCTCAGATTCCACAGAAATAAGGCTAGCAAAGAGATCCATGAAATACAAATGTAACTCTGTGAGATGAATTAACAGAACACTAAGCCGTTTCTCAGAAAGCTTCTTTCCAGATTTCATCTGAGGATATTTCCTTTTTCACCATAGCCCTCTATGGGCTTCCAAATAACACTTTGACAATTCCACAAGAACTGTCTTACCGAAAGGCTCCTTGAAAGGAAAGCTGTAACTCTGTGAGATGATTTCACAGAACACAACGAAGTTTCTCATAAAGCTTCTTTCTCTTTGTTATATGAGGATATTTCCTTTAGCCCTATAGTCTTCAAAGGGATCCCAAATATCTGTTCTCAGATTCTACAGAAATAAGGCTAGCAAAGAGATCCACGAAATACAGATGTAACTCTGTGAGATGAATTAACAGAACACTAAGCAGTTTCTCAGAAAGCTTCTTTCCAGATTTCATCTGAGGATATTTCCTTTTTCACCATAGCCCTCTATGGGATTCCAAATATCACTTTGCCAATTCCACAAGAAATGTCTTAGCGAAAGGCTCCTTGAGGGGAAAGCTGTAACTCTGTGAGATGATTTCACGGTACACAATGAAGTTTCTCAGAAAGCTTCTTTCTCTTTTTTATCGGAGGATATTTCCTTTGGCCTTATAGTCTTCAAAGGGAACCGAAATATCTGTTCTCAGATTCCACAGTAATAAGGCTAGCAAAGACATCCATGAAATACAGATGTAACTCTGTGAGATGAATTAACAGAACACTAAGCAGTTTCTCAGAAAGCTTCTTTCCAGATTTCATCTGAGGATATTTCCTTTTTCAGCATAGCCCTCTATGGGCTTCCAAATATCACTTTGCCAATTCCACAAGAACTGTCTTAGCGAAAGGCTCCTTGAGGGGAAAGCTGTAACTCTGTGAGATGATTTCACAGAACACAACGAAGTTTCTCAGAAAGCTTCTTTCTCTTTGTTATCGGAGGATATTTCCTTTGGCCCTATACTCTTCAAAGGGATCCGAAATATCTGTTCTCAGATTCCACAGAAATAAGGCTAGCAACGAGATCCACGAAATACAGATGTAGCTCTGTGAGATGAATTTACAGAACACTAAGCAGTTTCTCACAAAGCTTCTTTCCAGATTTCATCTGAGGATATTTCCTTTTTCACCATAGCCCTCTAAGGGCTTCCAAATATCACTTTGCCATTTCCAGAAGAACTGTCTTAGCGAAAGGATCCTTGAGGGGAAAGCTGTAACTCTGTGAGATGATTTCACAGAACACAACGAAGTTTCTCAGAAAGCTTCTTTCTCTTTGTTATCGGAGTATATTTCCTTTGGCCCTATAGTCTTCAAAGGGATCCGAAATATCTGTTCTCAGATTCCACAGAAATAAGGCTAGCAAAGAGATCCACGAAATACAGATGTAGCTCTGTGAGATGAATTTACAGAACACTAAGCAGTTTCTCACAAAGCTTCTTTCCAGATTTCTTCTGAGGATATATCCTTTTTCACCGTAGCCCTCCAAGGGCTTCCAAATATCACTTTGCCATTTCCACAAGAACTGTCTTAGCGAAAGGCTCCTTGAGGAGAAAGCTGTAACTCTGTGAGATGATTTCACAGAACACAACGAAGTTTCTCAGAAAGCATCTTTCTCTTTGTTATCAGAGGATATTTCCTTTGGCCCTATAGTCTTCAAAGGGATCCGAAATATCTGTTCTCAGATTCCACAGAAATAAGGCTAGCAAAGACATCCATGAAATACAGATGTAACTCTGTGAGATGAATTAACAGAACACTAAGCAGTTTCTCAGAAAGCTTCTTTCCAGATTTCATCTGAGGACGTTTCCTTTATCACCATAGCCCTCTATGGGCTTCCAAATATCACTTTGCCATTTCCACAAGAACTGTCTTAGCGAAAGGCTCCTTGAGGGAAAAGCTGTAACTCTGTGAGATGATTTCACAGAACACAACGAAGTTTCTCAGAAAGCTTCTTTCTCTTTGTTATCGGAGGATATTTCCTTTGGCCCTATAGTCTTCAAAGGGATCCGAAATATCTGTTCTCAGATTCCACAGAAACAAGGCTAGCAAAGACATCCATGAAATACTGATGTAACTCTGTGAGATGAATTAACAGAACAATAAGCAGTTTCTCAGAAAGCTTCTTTCCAGATTTCACCTGAGGGTATTTCCTTTTTCAACATAGCCCTCTATGGGCTTCCAAATATCACTTTGCTAATTCCACAAGAACTGTCTTAGCGAAGGGCTCCTTGAGGAGAAAGCTGTAACTCTGTGAGATGATTTCACAGGACACAACGAAGTTTCTCAGAAAGCTTCTTTCTCTCTGTTATCGGAGGATATTTCCTTTGGCCCTATAGTCTTAAAAGGGATCCGAAATATCGGTTCTCAGACTCCACAGAAATAAAGCTAGCAAAGAGATCCACGAAATACAGATGTAACTCTGTGAGATGAATTAACAGAACACTAAGCAGTTTCTCAGAAAGCTTCTTTCCAGATTTCATCTGAGGATATTTCCTTTTTCACCATAGCCCTCTAAGGGCTTCCAAATATCACTTTGCAATTTCCACAAGAACTGTCTTAGCGAAAGGCTCCTTGAGGGGAAAGCTGTAACTCTGTGAGATGATTTCACAGACACAAAGATGTTTCTCAGAACGCTTCTTTCTCTTTGTTATCGGAAGATATTTTCTTTGGCCCTGTAGTCTTCAAAGGGATCTGAAATATCTGTTCTCAGATTCCACAGAAATAAGGCTAGCAAAGAGATCCACGAAAATACAGACGTAACTCTGTGAGATGAATTAACAGAACACTAAGCAGTTTCTCAGAAAGCTTCGTTCCAGATTTCATCTGAGGATATTTCCTTTTTCACCATAGCCCTCTCTGGGCTTCCAATTATCACTTTGCCAATTCCACAAGAACTGTCTTAGCGAAAGGCTCCTTGAGGGGAATGCTGTAACTCTGTGAGATGATTTCACAGAACACAACGAAGTTTCTCATAAAGCTTCTTTATCTTTGTTATAGGAGGATATTTCCTTTGGCCCTATAGTCTTCAAAGGGATCTGAAATATCTGTTCTCAGATTCCACAGAAATAAGTCTAGCAAAGACATCCATGAAATACAGATGTAACTCTGTGAGATGAATTAACAGAACACTAAGCAGTTTCTCAGAAAGCTTCTTTCCAGATTTCATCTGGGGATATTTCCTTTTTCACCATAGCCCTCTATGGGCTTCCAAATATCAGTTTGCCAATTCCACAAGAACTGTCTTAGCAAAAGGCTCCTTGAGGGGAAAGCTGTAACTCTGTGAGATGATTTCAAAGAACACAACGAAGTTTCTCAGAAAGCTTCTTTCTCTTTGTTATCGGAGGATATTTCCTTTGGCCCTATAGTCTTCAAAGGGATCCGAAATATCTGTTTTCAGATTCCACAGAAACAAGGCTAGCAAAGACATCCATGAAATAGAGATGTAACTCTGTGAGATGAATTAACAGAACTCTAAGCAGTTTCTCAGAAAGCTTCTTTCCAGATTTCATCTGAGGATATTTCCTTTTTCACCATAGCCCTCTATGGGCTTCCAAATATCACTTTGCCAATTCCACAGGAACTGTCTTAGCGAAAGGCTCCTTGAGGGGAAAGCTGTCACTCTGTGAGATGATTTCATAGAACACCAAGAAGTTTCTCAGAAAGCTTCTTTCTCTTTGTTATCGGAGGATATTTCCTTTGGCCCTATAGTCTTCAAAGGGATCCGAAATATCTGTTCTCAGATTCCACAGAAATAAGGCTAGCAAAGAAATCCACGAAATACAGATGTAACTCTGTGAGATGAATTAACAGAACACTAAGCAGTTTCTCAGAAAGCTTTTTTCCAGATTTCATCTGAGGATATATCCTTTTTCACCATAGCCCTCTATGGGCTTCGAAATATCACTTTGCCAATTCCGCAAGAACTGTCTTAGCGAAAGGCTCCTTGAGGGGAAAGCTGTAACTCTGTGAGATGATTTCACAGAACACAACGAAGTTTCTCAGAAAGCTTCTTTCTCTTTGTTATCGGAGGATATTTCCTTTGGGCCTATAGTCTTCAAAGAGTTGCGAAATATCTGTTCTCAGATGCTACAGAAATAAGGCTAGCAAAGAGGTCCACGAAATACAGATGTAACTCTGTGAGATGAATTAAGAGAACACTAAGCAGTTTCTCAAAAGCTTCTTTCCAGATTTCATCTGAGGATATTTCCTTTTTCACCATAGCCCTCTAAGGGCTTCCAAATATCACTTTGACAATTCGACAAGAACTGTCTGAGCGAAAGGCTCCTTGACGGGAAAGCTGTAACTCTGTGAGTTCATTTCACAGAACACAACGAAGTTTCTCAGAAAGTTTCTTTCTCTTTGTTATCGAAGGTATTTCCTTTGGCCCAATAGTCTTCAAAGAGATCCGAAATATCTGTTCTCAGATTCCACAGAAATAAGGCTAGCAAAGAGATCCATGAAATACAGATGTCACTCTGTGAGATGAATTACCAGAGCACTAAGCAGTTTCTCAGAAAGCTTCTTTCCAGATTTCATCTGAGGATATTTCCTTTTTCACCATAGCCCTCTCTGGGATTCCAATTATCACTTTGCCAATTACACAAGAACTGTCTTAGCGAAAGGCTCCTTGAGGGGAAAGCTGTAACTCTGTGAGATGATTTTACATAACACAACGAAGTTTCTCCGAAAGCTTCTTCCTCTTTGTTATAGGAGCATATTTCCTTTGGCCCTATGGTCTTCAAAGGGATCTGAAATATCTGTTCTCAGATTCCACAGAAATAAGGCTAGCAAAGACATCCAGGAAATACAGATGTAACTCTGTGAGATGAATTAACAGAACACTAAGCAGTTTCTCAGAAAGCTTCTTTCCAGATTTCATATGAGGATATTTCCTTTTTCTCCGTTGCCCTCTATGGGCTTCCAAATATCACTTTGCCAATTCCACAAGAACTGTCTTACCGAAAGGCTCCTTGAGGGGAAAGCTGTAACTCTGTGAGATGATTTCACAGAACACATTGAAGTTTCCCATAAAGCTTCTTTCTCTTTGTTATATGAGGATATTTCCTTTAGCCCTATAGTCTTCAAAGGGATCCCAAATATCTGTTCTCAGATTCTACAGAAATAAGGCTAGAAAAGAGATCCACGAAATACACATGTAACTCTGTGAGATGAATTAACAGAACACTAAGAAGTTTCTAAGAAAGCTTCTTTCCAGATTTCATCTGAAGATATTTCCTTTTTCACCATAGCCCCCTATGGGCTTCCAAATATCACTTTGCCAATTCCACAAGAACTGTCTTAGCGAAAGGCTCCTTGAGGGGAAAGCTGTAACTCTGTGAGATGATTTCACAGAACACAACGAAGTTTCTCAGAAAGCTTCTTTCTCTTTGTTATCGGAGGATATATCCCTTGGCCCTATAGTCTTCAAAGGGATCCGAAATATCTGTTCTCAGATTCCACAGATATAAGGCTAGCAAAGAGATCCACGAAATACAGATGTAACTCTGTGAGATGAATTAACAGAACACTAAGCAGTTTCTCAGAAAGCTTCTTTCCAGATTTCATCTGAGGATATTTCCTTTTTCACCATAGCCCTCTATGGGATTCCAAATATCACTTTGCCAATTCCACAAGAAATGTCTTAGCGAAAGGCTCCTTGAGGGGAAAGCTGTAACTCTGTGAGATGATTTCACAGTACACAACGAAGTTTCTCAGAAAGATTCTTTCTCTTTTTTATCGGAGGATATTTCCTTTGGCCCTATAGTCTTCATAGGGTTCCGAAATATCTGTTCTCAGAATCCACAGAAATAAGGCTAGCAAAGAGGTCCACGAAATACAGATGTAACTCTGTGAGATGAATTAACAGAACACTAAGCAGTTTCTCAGAAAGCTTCTTTCCAGATTTCATCTAAGGATATTTCCTATTTCACCATAGCCCTCTATGGGCTTCCAAATATCACTTTGACAATTGCACAAGAACTGTCTTAGCGAAAGGCTCCTTGAGGGGAAAGCTGTTACTCTGTGAGATGATTTCACAGAACACAACGAAGTTTCTCAGAAAGCTTCTTTCTCTTTGTTATCGAAGGTATTTCCTTTGGCCCAATAGTCTTCAAAGAGATCCGAAATATCTGTTCTGAGATTCCACAGAAATAAGGCTAGCAAAGAGATCCATGAAATACAGATGTAACTCTGTGAGATGAATTAACAGAACACTAAGCAGTTTCTCAGAAAGCTTCTTTCCAGATTTCATCTGAGGATATTTCCTTTTTCACCATAGCCCTCTATGGGCTTCCAAATAACACTTTGACAATTCCACAAGAACTGTCTTACCGAAAGGCTCCTTGAAAGGAAAGCTGTAACTCTGTGAGATGATTTCACAGAACACAACGAAGTTTCTCATAAAGCTTCTTTCTCTTTGTTATATGAGGATATTTCCTTTAGCCCTATAGTCTTCAAAGGGATCCCAAATATCTGTTCTCAGATTCTACAGAAATAAGGCTAGCAAAGAGATCCACGAAATACAGATGTAACTCTGTGAGATGAATTAACAGAACACTAAGCAGTTTCTCAGAAAGCTTCTTTCCAGATTTCATCTGAAGATATTTCCTTTTTCACCATAGCCCCCTATGGGCTTCCAAATATCACTTTGCCAATTCCACAAGAACTGTCTTAGCGAAAGGCTCCTTGAGGGGAAAGCTGTAACTCTCTGAGATGATTTCACAGAACACAACGAAGTTTCTCAGAAAGCTTCTTTCTCTTTGTTATCGGAGGATATTTCCTTTGGCCCTATAGTCTTCAAAGGGATCCGAAATATCTGTTCTCAGATTCCACAGATATAAGGCTAGCAAAGAGATCCACGAAATACAGATGTAACTCTGTGAGATGAATTAACAGAACACTAAGCAGTTTCTCAGAAAGCTTCTTTCCAGATTTCATCTGAGGATATTTCCTTTTTCACCATAGCCCTCTATGGGCTTCCAAATATCACTTTGCCAATTCCACAAGAACTGTCTTAGCGAAAGGCTCCTTGAGGGGAAAGCTGTAACTCTGTGAGATGATTTCACAGTACACAACGAAGTTTCTCAGAAAGCTTCTTTCTCTTTTTTATCGGAGGATATTTCCTTTGGCCCTATAGTCTTCAAAGGGAACCGAAATATCTGTTCTCAGATTCCACAGTAATAAGGCTAGCAAAGACATCCATGAAATACAGATGTAACTCTGTGAGATGAATTAACAGAGCACTAAGCAGTTTCTCAGAAAGCTTCTTTCCAGATTTCATCTGAGGATATTTCCTTTTTCACCATAGCCCTCTCTGGGATTCCAATTATCACTTTGCCAATTATACAAGAACTGTCTTAGCGAAAGGCTCCTTGAGGGGAAAGCTGTAACTCTGTGAGATGATTTCACAGAACACAACGAAGTTTCTCCGAAAGCTTCTTCCTCTTTGTTATAGGAGCATATTTCCTTTGGTCCAATGGTCTTCAAAGGTATCTGAAATATCTGTTCTCAGATTCCACAGAAATAAGGCTAGCAAAGACATCCAGGAAATACAGATGTAACTCTGTGAGATGAATTAACAGAACACTAAGCAGTTTCTCAGAAAGCTTCTTTCCAGATTTCATCTGAGGATATTTCCTTTTTCACCATAGCCCTCCCTGGGCTTCCAATTATCACTTTGACAATTCCACAAGAACTGTCTTAGCGAAAGGCTCCTTGAGGGGAAAGCTGTAACTCTGTGAGATGATTTCACAGAACACAACGAAGTTTCTCATAAAGCTTCTTTGTCTTTGTTATAGGAGGATATTTCCTTTGGCCCTATAGTCTTCAAAGGGATCTGAAATATCTGTTCTCAGATTCCACAGAAATAAGTCTAGCAAAGACATCCATGAAATACAGATGTAACTCTGTGAGATGAATTAACAGAACACTAAGCAGTTTCTCAGAAAGCTTCTTTCCAGATTTCATCTGAGGATATTTCCTTTTTCACCATAGCCCTCTATGGGCTTCCAAATATCACTTTGCCAATTCCACAAGAACTGTCTTAGCGAAAGGCTCCTTGAGGGGAAAGCTGTAACTCTGTGAGATGATTTCACAGTACACAACGAAGTTTCTCAGAAAGCTTCTTTCTCTTTTTTATCGGAGGATATTTCCTTTGGCCCTATAGTCTTCAAAGGGAACCGAAATATCTGTTCTCAGATTCCACAGTAATAAGGCTAGCAAAGACATCCATGAAATACAGATGTAACTCTGTGAGATGAATTAACAGAGCACTAAGCAGTTTCTCAGAAAGCTTCTTTCCAGATTTCATCTGAGGATATTTCCTTTTTCACCATAGCCCTCTCTGGGATTCCAATTATCACTTTGCCAATTATACAAGAACTGTCTTAGCGAAAGGCTCCTTGAGGGGAAAGCTGTAACTCTGTGAGATGATTTCACAGAACACAACGAAGTTTCTCCGAAAGCTTCTTCCTCTTTGTTATAGGAGCATATTTCCTTTGGTCCAATGGTCTTCAAAGGTATCTGAAATATCTGTTCTCAGATTCCACAGAAATAAGGCTAGCAAAGACATCCAGGAAATACAGATGTAACTCTGTGAGATGAATTAACAGAACACTAAGCAGTTTCTCAGAAAGCTTCTTTCCAGATTTCATCTGAGGATATTTCCTTTTTCACCATAGCCCTCTCTGGGCTTCCAATTATCACTTTGACAATTCCACAAGAACTGTCTTAGCGAAAGGCTCCTTGAGGGGAAAGCTGTAACTCTGTGAGATGATTTCACAGAACACAACGAAGTTTCTCATAAAGCTTCTTTGTCTTTGTTATAGGAGGATATTTCCTTTGGCCCTATAGTCTTCAAAGGGATCTGAAATATCTGTTCTCAGATTCCACAGAAATAAGTCTAGCAAAGACATCCATGAAATACAGATGTAACTCTGTGAGATGAATTAACAGAACACTAAGCAGTTTCTCAGAAAGCTTCTTTCCAGATTTCATCTGAGGATATTTCCTTTTTCACCATAGCCCTCTATGGGCTTCCAAATATCACTTTGCCAATTCCACAAGAACTGTCTTAGCGAAAGGCTCCTTGAGGGGAAAGCTGTAACTCTGTGAGATGATTTCAAAGAACACAACGAAGTTTCTCAGAAAGCTTCTTTCTCTTTGTTATCGGAGGATATTTCCTTTGGCCCTATAGTCTTCAAAGGGATCCGAAATATCTGTTTTCAGATTCCACAGAAACAAGGCTAGCAAAGACATCCATGAAATAGAGATGTAACACTGTGAGATGAATTAACAGAACACTAAGCAGTTTCTCAGAAAGCTTCTTTCCAGATTTCATCTGAGGATATTTCCTTTTTCACCATAGCCCTCTATGGGCTTCCAAATATCACTTTGCCAATTCCACAGGAACTGTCTTAGCGAAAGGCTCCTTGAGGGGAAGGCTGTAACTCTGTGAGATGATTTCACAGAACACAACGAAGTTTCTCAGAAAGTTTCTTTCTCTTTGTTATCGAAGGTATTTCCTTTGGCCCAATAGTCTTCAAAGAGATCCGAAATATCTGTTCTCAGATCCCACAGAAATAAGGCTAGCAAAGAGATCCATGAAATACAGATGTCACTCTGTGAGATGAATTACCAGAGCACTAAGCAGTTTCTCAGAAAGCTACTTTCCAGATTTCATCTGAGGATATTTCCTTTTTCACCATAGCCCTCTCTGGGATTCCAATTATCACTTTGCCAATTACACAAGAACTGTCTTAGCGAAAGGCTCCTTGAGGGGAAAGCTGTAACATCTGTCAGATGATTTCACAGAACACAACGAAGTTTCTCAGAAAGCTTCTTTCTCTTTGTTATCGGAGGATATTTCCTTTGGCCCTATAGTCTTCAAAGGGATCCGAAATATCTGTTCTCAGATTCCACAGAAATAAGGCTACTAAGGAGATCCACGAAATACAGATGTAACTCTGTGAGATGAATTAACAGAACACTAAGCAGTTTCTCAGAAAGCTTCTTTCCAGATTTCATCTGAGGATATTTCCTTTTTCACCATAGCCCTCTAAGGGCTTCCAAATATCACTTTGCCAATTCCAAAAGAACTGTCTTAGCGAAAGGCTCCTTGAGGGGAAAGCTGTAACTCTGTGAGATGATTTCACAGAACACAACCAAGTTTCTCAGAAAGCTTCTTTCTCTTTGTTATCGGAGGATATTTCCTTTGGCCCTATAGTCTTCAAAGGGATCCGAAATATCTGTTTTCAGATTCCACAGAAATAAGGCTAGCAAAGACATCCATGGAATACACATGTAACTCTGTGAGGTGAATTTACAGAACACTAAGCAGTTTCTCAGAAAGCTTCTTTCCAGATTTCATCTGAGGATATTTCCTTTTTCACCATAGCCCTCTATGGGCTTCCAAATATCACTTTGACAATTCCACAAGAACTGTCTTAGCGAAAGGCTCATTGAGGGGAAAGCTGTAAATCTGTGAGATGATTTCACAGAACACAACCAAGTTTCTCAGAAAGCTTCTTTCTCTTTGTTATCGGAGGATATTTCCTTTGGCCCTATAGTCTTCAAAGGGATCCGAAATATCTGTTTTCAGATTCCACAGAAATAAGGCTAGCAAAGAGATCCACGCAATACAGATGTAACTCTGTGAGATGAATTAACAGAACACTAAGCAGTTTCTCAGAAAGCTTCTTTCCAGATTTCATCTGAGGATATTTCCTTTTTCACCATAGCCCTCTATGGGCTTCCAGATATCACTTTGCCAATTCCACAAGAACTGTCTTAGCGAAAGGCTCCTTGAGGGGAAAGCTGTAACTCTGTGAGATGATTTCACAGAACACAACGAAGTTTCTCAGAAAACTTCTTTCTCTTTGTTATCGGAGGATATTTCCTTTGGCCCTATAGTCTTCAAAGGGATCCGAAATATCTGTTCTCAGATTCCGCAGAAATAAGGCTACTAAGGAGATCCACGAAATACAGATGTAACTCTGTGAGATGAATTAACAGAACACTAAGCAGTTTCTCAGAAAGCTTCTTTCCAGATTTCAACTGAGGATATTTCCTTTTTCACCATAGCCCTCTATGGGCTTCCAAATATCACTTTGCCAATTCCACAAGAACTGTCTTAGCGAAAGGCTCCTTGAGGGGAAAGCTGTAACTCTGTGAGATGATTTCACAGAACACAACCAAGTTTCTCAGAAAGCTTCTTTCTCTTTGTTATCGGAGGATATTTCCTTTGGCCCTATAGTCTTCAAAGGGATCCGAAATATCTGTTCTCAGATTCCGCAGAAATAAGGCTAGCCAAGAGAAACACGAAATACAGATGTAACTCTGTGAGATGAATTAACAGAACACTAAGCAGTTTCTCAGAAAGCTTCTTTCCAGATTTCATCTGAGGATATTTCCTTTTTCACCATAGCCCTCTATGGGCTTCCAAATATCACTTTGCCAATTCCACAAGAACTGTCTTAGCTTAAGGTTCCTTGAGGGGAAAGCTGTAACTCTGTGAGATGATTTCACAGAACACAACCAAGTTTCTCAGAAAGCTTCTTTCTCTTTGTTATCGGAGGATATTTCCTTTGGCCCTATAGTCTTCAAAGGGATCCGAAATATCTGTTCTCAGATTCCACAGAAATAAGGCTAGCAAAAAGATCCACGAAATACAGATGTAACTCTGTGAGATGAATTAACAGAACACTAAGCAGTTTCTCAGAAAGCTTCTTTCCAGATTTCATCTGAGGATATTTCCTTTTTCACCATAGCCCTCTATGGGCTTTCAGATATCACTTTGCCAATTCCACAAAAACTGTCTTAGCGAAAGGCTCCTTGAGGGGAAAGCTGTAACTCTGTGAGATGATTTCACAGAACACAACCAAGTTTCTCAGAAAACTTCTTTCTCTTTGTTATCGGAGGATATTTCCTTTGGCCTTATAGTCTTCAAAGGGATCCGAAATATCTGTTCTCAGATTCCACAGAAATAAGGCTAGGAAGGAGATCCACGAAATACAGATGTAACTCTGTGAGATGAATTAACAGAACACGAAGCAGTTTCTCAGAAAGCCTCCTTCCAGATAACATCTGAAGATATTTCCTTTTTCACCATAGCCCTCTATGGGCTTCCAGATATCACTTTGCCAATTCCACAAGAACTGTCTTAGCGAAAGGCTCCTTGAGGGGAAAGCTGTAACTCTGTGAGATGATTTCACAGAACACAACCAAGTTTCTCGGAAAGCTTCTTTCTCTTTGTTATCGGAGGATATTTCCTTTGGCCCTATAGTCTTCAAAGGGATCCGAAATATCTGTTCTCAGATTCCACAGAAATAAGGCTAGCAAAGAGATCCACGAAATACAGATGTAACTCTGTGAGATGAATTAACAGAACACTAAGCAGTTTCTCAGAAAGCTTCTCTCCAGATTTCATCTGAGGATATTTCGTTTTTCACCATAGCCCTCTATGGGCTTCCAAATATCACTTTGCCAATTCCACAACAACTGTCTTAGCGAAAGGCTCCTTGAGGGGAAAGCTGTAACATCTGTCAGATGATTTCACAGAACACAACAAAGTTTCTCAGAAAGCTTCTTTCTCTTTGTTATCGGAGGATATTTCCTTTGGTCCTATAGTCTTCAAAGGGATCCGAAATATCTGTTCTCAGATTCCACAGAAATAAGGCTAGCAAAGAGATCCACGCAATACAGATGTAACTCTGTGAGATGAATTAACAGAACACTAAGAAGTTTCTCAGAAAGCTTCTTTCCAGATTTCATCTGAGGATATTTCCTTTTTCACCATAGCCCTCTATGGGCTTCCAGATATCACTTTGCCAATTCCACAAGAACTGTCTTAGCGAAAGGCTCCTTGAGGGGAAAGCTGTAACTCTGTTAGATGATTTCACAGAACACAACGAAGTTTCTCAGAAAACTTCTTTCTCTTTGTTATCGGAGGATATTTCCTTTGGCCCTATAGTCTTCAAAGGGATCCGAAATATCTGTTCTCAGATTCCACAGAAATAAGGCTACTAAGGAGATCCACGAAATACAGATGTAACTCTGTGAGATGAATTAACAGAACACTAAGCAGTTTCTCAGAAAGCTTCTTTCCAGATTTCATCTGAGGATATTTCCTTTTTCACCATAGCCCTCTATGGGCTTCCAAATATCACTTTGCCAATTCCAAAAGAACTGTCTTAGCGAAAGGCTCCTTGAGGGGAAAGCTGTAACTCTGTGAGATGATTTCACAGAACACAACCAAGTTTCTCAGAAAGCTTCTTTCTCTTTGTTATCGGAGGATATTTCCTTTGGCCCTATAGTCTTCAAAGGGATCCGAAATATCTGTTCTCAGATTCCACAGAAATAAGGCTAGCAAAGAGATCCACGAAATACAGATGTAACTCTGTGAGATGAATTAACAGAACACTAAGCAGTTTCTCAGAAAGCTTCTTTCCAGATTTCATCTGAGGATATTTCCTTTTTCACCATAGCCCTCTATGGGCTTGCAGATTTCACTTTGCCAATTCCACAAGAACTGTCTTAGCGAAAGGCTCCTTGAGGGGAAAGCTGTAACTCTGTGAGATGATTTCACAGAACACAAAGAAGTCTCTCAGAAAGCTTCTTTCTCTTTGTTATCGGAGGATATTTCCTTTGGCCCTATAGTCATCAAAGGGATCCGAAATATCTGTTCTCAGTTTCCACAGAAATAAGGCTAGCAAAGAGATCCACGAAATACAGATGTAACTCTGTGAGATGAATTAACAGAACACTAAGCAGTTTCTCAGAAAGCTTCTTTCCAGATTTCATCTGAGGATATTTCCTTTTTCACCATAGCCCTCTATGGGCTTCCAAATATCACTTTGCCAATTCCACAAGAACTGTCTTAGCGAAAGGCTCCTTGAGGGGAAAGCTGTAACTCTGTGAGATGATTTCACAGAACACAACGAAGTTTCTCAGAAAGCTTCTTTCATCGGAGGATATTTCCTTTGGCCCTATAGTCTTCAAAGGGATCCGAAATATCTGTTCTCAGATTCCACAGAAATAAGGCTAGCAAAGAGATCCACGAAATACAGATGTAACTCTGTGAGATGAATTAACAGAACACTAAGCAGTTTCTCAGAAAGCTTCTTTCCAGATTTCATCTGAGGATATTTCCTTTTTCACCATAGCCCTGTATGGGCTTCCAGATATCACTTTGCCAATTCCACAAGAACTGTCTTAGCGAAAGGCTCCTTGAGGGGAAAGCTGTAACTCTGTGAGATGATTTCACAGAACACAACCAAGTTTCTCAGAAAACTTCTTTCTCGTTGTTATTGGAGGATATTTCCTTTGGCCCTATAGTCTTCAAAGGGATCCGAAATATCTGTTCTCAGATTCCACAGAAATAAGGCTAGGAAGGAGATCCACGAAATACAGATGTAACTCTGTGAGATGAATTAACAGAACACGAAGCAGTTTCTCAGAAAGCTTCCTTCCAGATAACATCTGAGGATATTTCCTTTTTCACCATAGCCCTCTATGGGCTTCCAGATATCACTTTGCCAATTCCACAAGAACTGTCTTAGCGAAAGGCTCCTTGAGGGGAAAGCTGTAACTCTGTGAGATGATTTCACAGAACACAACCAAGTTTCTCGGAAAGCTTCTTTCTCTTTGTTATCGGAGGATATTTCCTTTGGCCCTATAGTCTTCAAAGGGATCCGAAATATCTGTTTTCAGATTCCACAGAAACAAGGCTAGCAAAGACATCCATGAAATAGAGATGTAACACTGTGAGATGAATTAACAGAACACTAAGCAGTTTCTCAGAAAGCTTCTTTCCAGATTTCATCTGAGGATATTTCCTTTTTCACCATAGCCCTCTATGGGCTTCCAAATATCACTTTGCCAATTCCACAGGAACTGTCTTAGCGAAAGGCTCCTTGAGGGGAAAGCTGTAACTCTGTGAGATGATTTCACAGAACACAACGAAGTTTCTCAGAAAGTTTCTTTCTCTTTGTTATCGAAGGTATTTCCTTTGGCCCAATAGTCTTCAAAGAGATCCGAAATATCTGTTCTCAGATCCCACAGAAATAAGGCTAGCAAAGAGATCCATGAAATACAGATGTCACTCTGTGAGATGAATTACCAGAGCACTAGCAGTTTCTCAGAAAGCTTCTTTCCAGATTTCATCTGAGGATATTTCCTTTTTCACCATAGCCCTCTCTGGGATTCCAATTATCACTTTGCCAATTACACAAGAACTGTCTTAGCGAAAGGCTCCTTGAGGGGAAAGCTGTAACATCTGTCAGATGATTTCACAGAACACAACGAAGTTTCTCAGAAAGCTTCTTTCTCTTTGTTATCGGAGGATATTTCCTTTGGTCCTATAGTCTTCAAAGGGATCCGAAATATCTGTTCTCAGATTCCACAGAAATAAGGCTAGCAAAGAGATCCACGCAATACAGATGTCACTCTGTGAGATGAATTACCAGAGCACTAAGCAGTTTCTCAGAAAGCTTCTTTCCAGATTTCATATGAGGATATTTCCTTTTTCACCATAGCCCTCTCTGGGATTCCAATTATCACTTTGCCAATTACACAAGAACTGTCTTAGCGAAAGGCTCCTTGAGGGGAAAGCTGTAACTCTGTGAGATGATTTTACATAACACAACGAAGTTTCTCCGAAAGCTTCTTCCTCTTTGTTATAGGAGCATATTTCCTTTGGCCCTATGGTCTTCAAAGGGATCTGAAATATCTGTTCTCAGATTCCACAGAAATAAGGCTAGCAAAGACATCCAGGAAATACAGATGTAACTCTGTGAGAAGAATTAACAGAACACTAAGCAGTTTCTCAGAAAGCTTCTTTCCAGATTTCATATGAGGATATTTCCTTTTTCTCCGTAGCCCTCTACGGGCTTCCAAATATCACTTTGCCAATTCCACAAGAACTGTCTTACCGAAAGGCTCCTTGAGGGGAAAGCTGTAACTCTGTGAGATGATTTCACAGAACACAACGAAGTTTCTCATAAAGCTTCTTTCTCTTTGTTATATGAGGATATTTCCTTTAGCCCTATAGTCTTCAAAGGGATCCCAAATATCTGTTCTCAGATTCTACAGAAATAAGGCTAGCAAAGAGATCCACGAAATACAGATGTAACTCTGTGAGATGAATTAACAGAACACTAAGTAGTTTCTCAGAAAGCTTCTTTCCAGATTTCATCTGAAGATATTTCCTTTTTCACCATAGCCCCCTATGGGCTTCCAAATATCACTTTGCCAATTCCACAAGAACTGTCTTAGCGAAAGGCTCCTTGAGGGGAAAGCTGTAACTCTGTGAGATGATTTCACAGAACACAACGAAGTTTCTCAGAAAGCTTCTTTCTCTTTGTTATCGGAGGATATTTCCTTTGGCCCTATAGTCTTCAAAGGGATCCGAAATATCTGTTCTCAGATTCCACAGATATAAGGCTAGCAAAGAGATCCACGAAATACAGATGTAACTCTGTGAGATGAATTAATAGAACACTAAGCAGTTTCTCAGAAAGCTTCTTTCCAGATTTCATCTAAGGATATTTCCTATTTCACCATAGCCCTCTATGGGCTTCGAAATATCACTTTGACAATTCCACAAGAACTGTCTTAGCGAAAGGCTCCTTGAGGGGAAAGCTGTTACTCTGTGAGATGATTTCACAGAACACAAAGAAGTTTCTCAGAAAGCTTCTTTCTCTTTGTTATCGGAGGATATTCCCTTTGGCCCTATAGTCTTCAAAGGGATCCGAAATATCTGTTCTCAGATTCCACAGAAATAAGGCTAGCAAAGAGATCCACGAAATACAGAGGTAACTCTGTGAGATGAATTAACAGAACACTAAGCTGTTTCTCAGAAAGCTTCTTTCCAGATTTCATGTGAGGATATTTCCTTTTTCACCATAGCCCTCTATGGGCTTCCAAATATCACTTTGCCAATTCCACAAGAACTGTCTTAGCGAAAGGCTCCTTGAGGGGAAAGCTGTAACTCTGTGAGATGATTTCACAGAACACAACGAAGTTTCTCAGAAAACTTCTTTCTCTTTGTTATCGGAGGATATTTCCTTTGGCCCTATAGTCTTCAAAGGGATCCGAAATATCTGTTCTCAGATTCCGCAGAAATAAGGCTACTAAGGAGATCCACGAAATACAGATGTAACTCTGTGAGATGAATTAACAGAACACTAAGCAGTTTCTCAGAAAGCTTCTTTCCAGATTTCAACTGAGGATATTTCCTTTTTCACCATAGCCCTCTATGGGCTTCCAAATATCACTTTGCCAATTCCACAAGAACTGTCTTAGCGAAAGGCTCCTTGAGGGGAAAGCTGTAACTCTGTGAGATGATTTCACAGAACACAACCAAGTTTCTCAGAAAGCTTCTTTCTCTTTGTTATCGGAGGATATTTCCTTTGGCCCTATAGTCTTCAAAGGGATCCGAAATATCTGTTCTCAGATTCCGCAGAAATAAGGCTAGCCAAGAGAAACACGAAATACAGATGTAACTCTGTGAGATGAATTAACAGAACACTAAGCAGTTTCTCAGAAAGCTTCTTTCCAGATTTCATCTGAGGATATTTCCTTTTTCACCATAGCCCTCTATGGGCTTCCAAATATCACTTTGCCAATTCCACAAGAACTGTCTTAGCTTAAGGTTCCTTGAGGGGAAAGCTGTAACCCTGTGAGATGATTTCACAGAACACAACCAAGTTTCTCAGAAAGCTTCTTTCTCTTTGTTATCGGAGGATATTTCCTTTGGCCCTATAGTCTTCAAAGGGATCCGAAATATCTGTTCTCAGATTCCACAGAAATAAGGCTAGCAAAGAGATCCACGAAATACAGATGTAACTCTGTGAGATGAATTAACAGAACACTAAGCAGTTTCTCAGAAAGCTTCTTTCCAGATTTCATCTGAGGATATTTCCTTTTTCACCATAGCCCTCTATGGGCTTTCAGATATCACTTTGCCAATTCCACAAAAACTGTCTTAGCGAAAGGCTCCTTGAGGGGAAAGCTGTAACTCTGTGAGATGATTTCACAGAACACAACCAAGTTTCTCAGAAAACTTCTTTCTCTTTGTTATCGGAGGATATTTCCTTTGGCCTTATAGTCTTCAAAGGGATCCGAAATATCTGTTCTCAGATTCCACAGAAATAAGGCTAGGAAGGAGATCCACGAAATACAGATGTAACTCTGTGAGATGAATTAACAGAACACGAAGCAGTTTCTCAGAAAGCCTCCTTCCAGATAACATCTGAAGATATTTCCTTTTTCACCATAGCCCTCTATGGGCTTCCAGATATCACTTTGCCAATTCCACAAGAACTGTCTTAGCGAAAGGCTCCTTGAGGGGAAAGCTGTAACTCTGTGAGATGATTTCACAGAACACAACCAAGTTTCTCGGAAAGCTTCTTTCTCTTTGTTATCGGAGGATATTTCCTTTGGCCCTATAGTCTTCAAAGGGATCCGAAATATCTGTTCTCAGATTCCACAGAAATAAGGCTAGCAAAGAGATCCACGAAATACAGATGTAACTCTGTGAGATGAATTAACAGAACACTAAGCAGTTTCTCAGAAAGCTTCTCTCCAGATTTCATCTGAGGATATTTCGTTTTTCACCATAGCCCTCTATGGGCTTCCAAATATCACTTTGCCAATTCCACAACAACTGTCTTAGCGAAAGGCTCCTTGAGGGGAAAGCTGTAACATCTGTCAGATGATTTCACAGAACACAACAAAGTTTCTCAGAAAGCTTCTTTCTCTTTGTTATCGGAGGATATTTCCTTTGGTCCTATAGTCTTCAAAGGGATCCGAAATATCTGTTCTCAGATTCCACAGAAATAAGGCTAGCAAAGAGATCCACGCAATACAGATGTAACTCTGTGAGATGAATTAACAGAACACTAAGAAGTTTCTCAGAAAGCTTCTTTCCAGATTTCATCTGAGGATATTTCCTTTTTCACCATAGCCCTCTATGGGCTTCCAGATATCACTTTGCCAATTCCACAAGAACTGTCTTAGCGAAAGGCTCCTTGAGGGGAAAGCTGTAACTCTGTTAGATGATTTCACAGAACACAACGAAGTTTCTCAGAAAACTTCTTTCTCTTTGTTATCGGAGGATATTTCCTTTGGCCCTATAGTCTTCAAAGGGATCCGAAATATCTGTTCTCAGATTCCACAGAAATAAGGCTACTAAGGAGATCCACGAAATACAGATGTAACTCTGTGAGATGAATTAACAGAACACTAAGCAGTTTCTCAGAAAGCTTCTTTCCAGATTTCATCTGAGGATATTTCCTTTTTCACCATAGCCCTCTATGGGCTTCCAAATATCACTTTGCCAATTCCAAAAGAACTGTCTTAGCGAAAGGCTCCTTGAGGGGAAAGCTGTAACTCTGTGAGATGATTTCACAGAACACAACCAAGTTTCTCAGAAAGCTTCTTTCTCTTTGTTATCGGAGGATATTTCCTTTGGCCCTATAGTCTTCAAAGGGATCCGAAATATCTGTTCTCAGATTCCACAGAAATAAGGCTAGCAAAGAGATCCACGAAATACAGATGTAACTCTGTGAGATGAATTAACAGAACACTAAGCAGTTTCTCAGAAAGCTTCTTTCCAGATTTCATCTGAGGATATTTCCTTTTTCACCATAGCCCTCTATGGGCTTGCAGATTTCACTTTGCCAATTCCACAAGAACTGTCTTAGCGAAAGGCTCCTTGAGGGGAAAGCTGTAACTCTGTGAGATGATTTCACAGAACACAAAGAAGTCTCTCAGAAAGCTTCTTTCTCTTTGTTATCGGAGGATATTTCCTTTGGCCCTATAGTCATCAAAGGGATCCGAAATATCTGTTCTCAGTTTCCACAGAAATAAGGCTAGCAAAGAGATCCACGAAATACAGATGTAACTCTGTGAGATGAATTAACAGAACACTAAGCAGTTTCTCAGAAAGCTTCTTTCCAGATTTCATCTGAGGATATTTCCTTTTTCACCATAGCCCTCTATGGGCTTCCAAATATCACTTTGCCAATTCCACAAGAACTGTCTTAGCGAAAGGCTCCTTGAGGGGAAAGCTGTAACTCTGTGAGATGATTTCACAGAACACAACCAAGTTTCTCAGAAAGCTTCTTTCATCGGAGGATATTTCCTTTGGCCCTATAGTCTTCAAAGGGATCCGAAATATCTGTTCTCAGATTCCACAGAAATAAGGCTAGCAAAGAGATCCACGAAATACAGATGTAACTCTGTGAGATGAATTAACAGAACACTAAGCAGTTTCTCAGAAAGCTTCTTTCCAGATTTCATCTGAGGATATTTCCTTTTTCACCATAGCCCTGTATGGGCTTCCAGATATCACTTTGCCAATTCCACAAGAACTGTCTTAGCGAAAGGCTCCTTGAGGGGAAAGCTGTAACTCTGTGAGATGATTTCACAGAACACAACCAAGTTTCTCAGAAAACTTCTTTCTCGTTGTTATTGGAGGATATTTCCTTTGGCCCTATAGTCTTCAAAGGGATCCGAAATATCTGTTCTCAGATTCCACAGAAATAAGGCTAGGAAGGAGATCCACGAAATACAGATGTAACTCTGTGAGATGAATTAACAGAACACGAAGCAGTTTCTCAGAAAGCTTCCTTCCAGATAACATCTGAGGATATTTCCTTTTTCACCATAGCCCTCTATGGGCTTCCAGATATCACTTTGCCAATTCCACAAGAACTGTCTTAGCGAAAGGCTCCTTGAGGGGAAAGCTGTAACTCTGTGAGATGATTTCACAGAACACAACCAAGTTTCTCGGAAAGCTTCTTTCTCTTTGTTATCGGAGGATATTTCCTTTGGCCCTATAGTCTTCAAAGGGATCCGAAATATCTGTTTTCAGATTCCACAGAAACAAGGCTAGCAAAGACATCCATGAAATAGAGATGTAACACTGTGAGATGAATTAACAGAACACTAAGCAGTTTCTCAGAAAGCTTCTTTCCAGATTTCATCTGAGGATATTTCCTTTTTCACCATAGCCCTCTATGGGCTTCCAAATATCACTTTGCCAATTCCACAGGAACTGTCTTAGCGAAAGGCTCCTTGAGGGGAAAGCTGTAACTCTGTGAGATGATTTCACAGAACACAACGAAGTTTCTCAGAAAGTTTCTTTCTCTTTGTTATCGAAGGTATTTCCTTTGGCCCAATAGTCTTCAAAGAGATCCGAAATATCTGTTCTCAGATCCCACAGAAATAAGGCTAGCAAAGAGATCCATGAAATACAGATGTCACTCTGTGAGATGAATTACCAGAGCACTAGCAGTTTCTCAGAAAGCTTCTTTCCAGATTTCATCTGAGGATATTTCCTTTTTCACCATAGCCCTCTCTGGGATTCCAATTATCACTTTGCCAATTACACAAGAACTGTCTTAGCGAAAGGCTCCTTGAGGGGAAAGCTGTAACATCTGTCAGATGATTTCACAGAACACAACGAAGTTTCTCAGAAAGCTTCTTTCTCTTTGTTATCGGAGGATATTTCCTTTGGTCCTATAGTCTTCAAAGGGATCCGAAATATCTGTTCTCAGATTCCACAGAAATAAGGCTAGCAAAGAGATCCACGCAATACAGATGTCACTCTGTGAGATGAATTACCAGAGCACTAAGCAGTTTCTCAGAAAGCTTCTTTCCAGATTTCATATGAGGATATTTCCTTTTTCACCATAGCCCTCTCTGGGATTCCAATTATCACTTTGCCAATTACACAAGAACTGTCTTAGCGAAAGGCTCCTTGAGGGGAAAGCTGTAACTCTGTGAGATGATTTTACATAACACAACGAAGTTTCTCCGAAAGCTTCTTCCTCTTTGTTATAGGAGCATATTTCCTTTGGCCCTATGGTCTTCAAAGGGATCTGAAATATCTGTTCTCAGATTCCACAGAAATAAGGCTAGCAAAGACATCCAGGAAATACAGATGTAACTCTGTGAGAAGAATTAACAGAACACTAAGCAGTTTCTCAGAAAGCTTCTTTCCAGATTTCATATGAGGATATTTCCTTTTTCTCCGTAGCCCTCTACGGGCTTCCAAATATCACTTTGCCAATTCCACAAGAACTGTCTTACCGAAAGGCTCCTTGAGGGGAAAGCTGTAACTCTGTGAGATGATTTCACAGAACACAACGAAGTTTCTCATAAAGCTTCTTTCTTTTTATTATATGAGGATATTTCCTTTAGCCCTATAGTCTTCAAAGGGATCCCAAATATCTGTTCTCAGATTCTACAGAAATAAGGCTAGCAAAGAGATCCACGAAATACAGATGTAACTCTGTGAGATGAATTAACAGAACACTAAGTAGTTTCTCAGAAAGCTTCTTTCCAGATTTCATCTGAAGATATTTCCTTTTTCACCATAGCCCCCTATGGGCTTCCAAATATCACTTTGCCAATTCCACAAGAACTGTCTTAGCGAAAGGCTCCTTGAGGGGAAAGCTGTAACTCTGTGAGATGATTTCACAGAACACAACGAAGTTTCTCAGAAAGCTTCTTTCTCTTTGTTATCGGAGGATATTTCCTTTGGCCCTATAGTCTTCAAAGGGATCCGAAATATCTGTTCTCAGATTCCACAGATATAAGGCTAGCAAAGAGATCCACGAAATACAGATGTAACTCTGTGAGATGAATTAATAGAACACTAAGCAGTTTCTCAGAAAGCTTCTTTCCAGATTTCATCTAAGGATATTTCCTATTTCACCATAGCCCTCTATGGGCTTCGAAATATCACTTTGACAATTCCACAAGAACTGTCTTAGCGAAAGGCTCCTTGAGGGGAAAGCTGTTACTCTGTGAGATGATTTCACAGAACACAAAGAAGTTTCTCAGAAAGCTTCTTTCTCTTTGTTATCGGAGGATATTCCCTTTGGCCCTATAGTCTTCAAAGGGATCCGAAATATCTGTTCTCAGATTCCACAGAAATAAGGCTAGCAAAGAGATCCACGAAATACAGAGGTAACTCTGTGAGATGAATTAACAGAACACTAAGCTGTTTCTCAGAAAGCTTCTTTCCAGATTTCATGTGAGGATATTTCCTTTTTCACCATAGCCCTCTATGGGCTTCCAAATATCACTTTGCCAATTCCACAAGAACTGTCTTACCGAAAGGCTCCTTGAGGGGAAAGCTGTAACTCTGTGAGATGATTTCACAGAACACAACGAAGTTTCTCATAAAGCTTCTTTCTCTTTGTTATATGAGGATATTTCCTTTAGCCCTGTAGTCTTCAAAGGGATCCCAAATATCTGTTCTCAGATTCTACAGAAATAAGGCTAGCAAAGAGATCCACGAAATACAGATGTAACTCTGTGAGATGAATTAACAGAACACTAAGCAGTTTCTCAGAAAGCTTCTTTCCAGATTTCATCTGAAGATATTTCCTTTTTCACCATAGCCCCCTATGGGCTTCCAAATATCACTTTGCCAATTCCACAAGAACTGTCTTAGCGAAAGGCTCCTTGAGGGGAAAGCTGTAACTCTGTGAGATGATTTCACAGAACACAACGAAGTTTCTCAGAAAGCTTCTTTCTCTTTGTTATCGGAGGATATTTCCTTTGGCCCTATAGTCTTCAAAGGGATCCGAAATATCTGTTCTCAGATTCCACAGATATAAGGCTAGCAAAGAGATCCACGAAATACAGATGTAACTCTGTGAGATGAATTAACAGAACACTAAGCAGTTTCTCAGAAAGCTTCTTTCCAGATTTCATCTGAGGATATTTCCTTTTTCACCATAGCCCTCTATGGGCTTCCAAATATCACTTTGCCAATTCCACAAGTAATGTCTTAGGGAAAGGCTCCTTGAGGGGAAAGCTGTAACTCTGTGAGTTGATTTCACAGAACACAACGAAGTTTCTCAGAAAGCTTCTTTCTCTTTGTTATCGGAGGATATTTCCTTTGGGCCTATAGTCTTCAAAGAGTTCCGAAATATCTGTTTTCAGATTCTACAGAAATAAGGCTAGCAAAGAGGTCCACGAAATACAGATGTAACTCTGTGAGATGAATTAAGAGAACACTAAGCAGTTTCTCAAAAGCTTCTTTCCAGATTTCATCTGAGGATATTTCCTTTTTCACCATAGCCCTCTATGGGCTTCCAAATATCACTTTGCCAATTCCACAAGAACTGTCTGAGCGAAAGGCTCCTTGAGGGGAAAGCTGTAACTCTGTGAGATGATTTCACAGAACACAACGATGTTTCTCAGAAAGTTTCTTTCTCTTTGTTATCGAAGGTATTTCCTTTGGCCCAATAGTCTTCAAAGAGATCCGAAATATCTGTTCTCAGATTCCACAGAAATAAGGCTAGCAAGGAGATCCATGAAATACAGATGTCACTCTGTGAGATGAATTACCAGAGCACTAAGCAGTTTCTCAGAAAGCTTCTTTCCAGATTTCATCTGAGGATATTTCCTTTTTCACCATAGCCCTCTCTGGGATTCCAATTATCACTTTGCCAATTACACAAGAACTGTCTTAGCGAAAGGCTCCTTGAGGGGAAAGCTGTAACTCTGTGAGATGATTTTACATAACACAACGAAGTTTCTCCGAAAGCTTCTTCCTCTTTGTTATAGGAGCATATTTCCTTTGGCCCTATGGTCTTCAAAGGGATGTGAAATATCTGTTCTCAGATTCCACAGAAATAAGGCTAGCAAAGACATCCAGGAAATACAGATGTAACTCTGTGAGAAGAATTAACAGAACACTAAGCAGTTTCTCAGAAAGCTTCTTTCCAGATTTCATATGAGGATATTTCCTTTTTCTCCGTAGCCCTCTATGGGCTTCCAAATATCACTTTGCCAATTCCACAAGAACTCTCTTACCGAAAGGCTCCTTGAGGGGAAAGCTGTAACTCTGTGAGATGATTTCACAGAACACAACGAAGTTTCTCATAAAGCTTCTTTCTCTTTGTTATATGAGGATATTTCCTTTAGCCCTATAGTCTTCAAAGAGTTCCGAAATATCTGTTCTCAGATTCTACAGAAATAAGGCTAGCAAAGAGGTCCACGAAATACAGATGTAACTCTGTGAGATGAATTAAGAGAACACTAAGCAGTTTCTCAAAAGCTTCTTTCCAGATTTCATCTGAGGATATTTCCTTTTTCACCATAGCCCTCTATGGGCTTCCAAATATCACTTTGCCAATTCCACAAGAACTGTCTGAGCGAAAGGCTCCTTGAGGGGAAAGCTGTAACTCTGTGAGATGATTTCGCAGAACACAACGAAGTTTCTCAGAAAGTTTCTTTCTCTTTGTTATCGAAGGTATTTCCTTTGGCCCAATAGTCTTCAAAGAGATCCGAAATATCTGTTCTCAGATTCCACAGAAATAAGGCTAGCAAGGAGATCCATGAAATACAGATGTCACTCTGTGAGATGAATTACCAGAGCACTAAGCAGTTTCTCAGAAAGCTTCTTTCCAGATTTCATCTGAGGACATTTCCTTTTTCACCAAAGCCCTCTCTGGGATTCCAATTATCACTTTGCCAATTACACAAGAACTGTCTTAGCGAAAGGCTCCTTGAGGGGAAAGCTGTAACTCTGTGAGATGATTTTACATAACACAACGAAGTTTCTCCGAAAGCTTCTTCCTCTTTGTTTTAGGAGCATATTTCCTTTGGCCCTATGGTCTTCAAAGGGATCTGAAATATCTGTTCTCAGATTCCACAGAAATAAGGCTAGCAAAGACATCCAGGAAATACAGATGTAACTCTGTGAGAAGAATTAACAGAACACTAAGCAGTTTCTCAGAAAGCTTCTTTCCAGATTTCATATGAGGATATTTCCTTTTTCTCCGTAGCCCTCTATGGGCTTCCAAATATCACTTTGCCAATTCCACAAGAACTGTCTTAGCGAAAGGCTCCTTGAGGGGAAAGCTGTAACTCTGTGAGATGATTTCACAGAACACAACGAATTTTCTCAGAAAGCTTCTTTCTCTTTGTAATCGGAGGATATTTCCTTTGGCCCTATAGTCTTCAAAGGGATCCCAAATATCTGTTCTCAGATTCTACAGAAATAAGGCTAACAAAGAGATCCACGACATACAGATGTAACTCTGTGAGATGAATTAACGGAACACTAAGAAGTTTCTCAGAAAGCTTCTTTCCAGATTTCATCTGAGGATATTTCCTTTTTCACCATAGCCCCCTATGGGCTTCCAAATATCACTTTGCCAATTCCACAAGAACTGTCTTAGCGAAAGGCTCCTTGAGGGGAAACCTGTAACTCTGTGAGATGATTTCACAGAACACAACGAAGTTTCTCAGAAAGCTTCTTTCTCTTTGTTATCGGAGGATATTTCCTTTGGCCCTATAGTCTTCAAAGGGATCCGAAATATCTGTTCTCAGATTCCACAGATATAAGGCTAGCAAAGAGATCCACGAAATACAGATGTAACACTGTGAGATGAATTAATAGAACACTAAGCAGTTTCTCAGAAAGCTTCTTTCCAGATTTCATCTAAGGATATTTCCTATTTCACCATAGCCCTCTATGGGCTTCCAAATATCACTTTGACAATTCCACAAGAACTGTCTTAGCGAACGGCTCCTTGAGGGGAAAGCTGTTACTCTGTGAGATGATTTCACAGAACACAACGAAGTTTCTCAGAAAGCTTCTTTCTCTTTGTTATCGAAGGTATTTCCTTTGGTCCAATAGTCTTCAAAGAGATCCGAAATATCTGTTCTCAGATTCCACAGAAATAAGGCTAGCAAAGAGATCCACGAAATACAGATGTAACTCTGTGAGATGAATTAACAGAACACTAAGCAGTTTCTCAGAAAGCTTCTTTCCAGATTTCATCTGAGGATATTTCCTTTTTCACCATAGCCCTCTATGGGCTTCCAAATAACACTTTGACAATTCCACAAGAACTGTCTTAGCGAAAGGCTCCTTGAGGGGAAACCTGTAACTCTGTGAGATGATTTCACAGAACACAAAGAAGTTTCTCAGAAAGCTTCTTTCTCTTTGTTATCGGAGGATATTCCCTTTGGCCCTATACTCTTCAAAGGGATCCGAAATATCTGTTCTCAGATTCCACAGAAATAAGGCTAGCAAAGAGATCCACGAAATACAGATGTAACTCTGTGAGATGAATTAACAGAACACTAAGCTGTTTCTCAGAAAGCTTCTTTCCAGATTTCATGTGAGGATATTTCCTTTTTCACCATAGCCCTCTATGGGCTCCCAAATATCACTTTGCCAATTCCACAAGAACTGTCTTAGCGAAAGGCTCCTTGAGGGGAAAGCTGTAACTCTGTGAGATGATTTCACAGAACACAACGAAGTTTCTCAGAAAGCTTCTTTCTCTTTGTTATCGGAGGATATTTCCTTTGGCCCTATACTCTTCAAAGGGATCCGAAATATCTGTTCTCAGATTCCACAGAAATAAGGCTAGCAACGAGATCCACGAAATACAGATGTAGCTCTGTGAGATGAATTTACAGAACACTAAGCAGTTTCTCACAAAGCTTCTTTCCAGATTTCATCTGAGGATATTTCCTTTTTCACCATAGCCCTCTAAGGGCTTCCAAATATCACTTTGCCATTTCCACAAGAACTGTCTCAGCGAAGGCTCCTTGAGGGGAAAGCTGTAACTCTGTGAGATGATTTCACAGAACACAACGAAGTTTCTCAGAAAGCTTCTTTCTCTTTGTTATCGGAGTATATTTCCTTTGGCCCTATAGTCTTCAAAGGGATTCGAAATATCTGTTCTCAGATTCCACAGAAATAAGGCTAGCAAAGAGATCCACGAAATACAGATGTAGCTCTGTGAGATGAATTTACAGAACACTAAGCAGTTTCTCACAAAGCTTCTTTCCAGATTTCATCTGAGGATATATCCTTTTTCACCATAGCCCTCTAAGGGCTTCCAAATATCACTTTGCCATTTCCACAAGAACTGTCTTAGCGAAAGGCTCCTTGAGGGGAAAGCTGTAACTCTGTGAGTTGATTACACAGAACACAACGAAGTTTCTCAGAAAGCTTCTTTCTCTTTGTTATCGGAGGATATTTCCTTTGGCCCTATAGTCTTCAAAGGGATCCGAAATATCTGTTCTCAGATTCCACAGAAATAAGGCTAGCAAAGAGATCCACGAAATACAGAAGTAATTCTGTGAGATGAATTAACAGAGCACTAAGCAGTTTCTCAGAAAGCTTCTTTCCAGATTTCATCTGAGGATATTTCCTTTTTCACCATAGCCCTCTCTGGGCTTCCAATTATCACTTTGGCAATTCCACAAGAACTGTCTTAGCGAAAGGCTCTTGAGGGGAAAGCTGTAACTCTGTGACATGATTTCACAGAACACAAAGAAGTTTCTCAGAAAGCTTCTTTCTCTTTTTTATCGGAAGATATTTTCTTTGGCCCTGTAGTCTTCAAAGGGATCCGAAATATCTGTTCTCAGATTCCACAGAAATAAGGCTAGCAAAGAGGTCCACGAAATACAGATGTAACACTGTGAGATGAATTAACAGAACACTAAGCAGATTCTCAAAAGCTTCTTTAGAGATTTCATCTGAGGATATTTCCTTTTTCACCATAGCCCTCTATGGGCTTCCAAATATCACTTTGCCAATTCCACAAGAACTGTCTTAGCGAAAGGCTCCTTGAGGGGAAAGCTGTAACTCTGAGATGATTTCACAGAACACAACGAAGTTTCTCAGAAAGCTTCTTTCTCTTTGTTATCGGAGGATATTTCCTTTGGGCCTATAGTCTTCAAAGAGTTCCGAAATATCTGTTTTCAGATTCTAGAGAAATAAGGCTAGCAAAGAGGTCCACGAAATACAGATGTAACTCTGTGAGATGAATTAAGAGAACACTAAGCAGTTTCTCAAAAGCTTCTTTCCAGATTTCATCTGAGGATATTTCCTTTTTCACCATAGCCCTCTATGGGCTTCCAAATATCACTTTGCCAATTCCCCAAGAACTGTCTGAGCGAAAGGCTCCTTGAGGGGAAAGCTGTAACTCTGTGAGATGATTTCACAGAACACAACGAAGTTTCTCAGAAAGTTTCTTTCTCTTTGTTATCGAAGGTATTTCCTTTGGCCCAATAGTCTTCAAAGAGATCCGAAATATCTGTTCTCAGATTCCACAGTAATAAGGCTAGCAAAGAGATCCATGAAATACAGATGTCACTCTGTGAGATGAATTACCAGAGCACTAAGCAGTTTCTCAGAAAGCTTCTTTCCAGATTTCATCTGAGGATATTTCCTTTTTCACCATAGCCCTCTCTGGGATTCCAATTATCACTTTGCCAATTACACAAGAACTGTCTTAGCGAAAGGCTCCTTGAGGGGAAAGCTGTAACTCTGTGAGATGATTTTACATAACACAACGAAGTTTCTCCGAAAGCTTCTTCCTCTTTGTTATAGGAGCATATTTCCTTTGGCCCTATGGTCTTCAAAGGGATCTGAAATATCTGTTCTCAGATTCCACAGAAATAAGGCTAGCAAAGACATCCAGGAAATACAGATGTAACTCTGTGAGAAGAATTAACAGAACACTAAGCAGTTTCTCAGAAAGCTTCTTTCCAGATTTCATATGAGGATATTTCCTTTTTCTCCGTAGCCCTCTACGGGCTTCCAAATATCACTTTGCCAATTCCACAAGAACTGTCTTAGCGAAAGGCTCCTTGAGGGGAAAGCTGTAACTCTGTGAGATGATTTCACAGAACACAACGAAGTTTCTCAGAAAGCTTCTTTCTCTTTGTTATCGGAGGATATTTCCTTTGGCCCTATAGTCTTCAAAGGGATCCGAAATATCTGTTCTTAGATTCCACAGATATAAGGCTAGCAAAGAGATCCACGAAATACAGATGTAACTCTGTGAGATGAATTAATAGAACACTAAGCAGTTTCTCAGAAAGCTTCTTTCCAGATTTCATCTAAGGATATTTCCTATTTCACCATAGCCCTCTATGGGCTTCGAAATATCACTTTGACAATTCCACAAGAACTGTCTTAGCGAAAGGCTCCTTGAGGGGAAAGCTGTTACTCTGTGAGATGATTTCACAGAACACAAAGAAGTTTCTCAGAAAGCTTCTTTCTCTTTGTTATCGGAGGATATTCCCTTTGGCCCTATAGTCTTCAAAGGGATCCGAAATATCTGTTCTCAGATTCCACAGAAATAAGGCTAGCAAAGAGATCCACGAAATACAGAGGTAACTCTGTGAGATGAATTAACAGAACACTAAGCTGTTTCTCAGAAAGTTTCTTTCCAGATTTCATGTGAGGATATTTCCTTTTTCACCATAGCCCTCTATGGGCTTCCAAATATCACTTTGCCAATTCCACAAGAACTGTCTTACCGAAAGGCTCCTTGAGGGAAAGCTGTAACTCTGTGAGATGATTTCACAGAACACAACGAAGTTTCTCATAAAGCTTCTTTCTCTTTGTTATATGAGGATATTTCCTTTAGCCCTGTAGTCTTCAAAGGGATCCCAAATATCTGTTGTCAGATTCTACAGAAATAAGGCTAGCAAAGAGATCCACGAAATACAGATGTAACTCTGTGAGATGAATTAACAGAACACTAAGCAGTTTCTCAGAAAGCTTCTTTCCAGATTTCATCTGAAGATATTTCCTTTTTCACCATAGCCCCCTATGGGCTTCCAAATATCACTTTGCCAATTCCACAAGAGCTGTCTTAGCGAAAGGCTCCTTGAGGGGAAAGCTGTAACTCTGTGAGATGATTTCACAGAACACAACGAAGTTTCTCAGAAAGCTTCTTTCTCTTTGTTATCGGAGGATATTTCCTTTTGCCCTATAGTCTTCAAAGGGATCCGAAATATCTGTTCTCAGATTCCACAGATATAAGGCTAGCAAAGAGATCCACTAAATACAGATGTAACTCTGTGAGATGAATTAACAGAACACTAAGCAGTTTCTCAGAAAGCTTCTTTCCAGATTTCATCTGAGGATATTTCCTTTTTCACCATAGCCCTCTATGGGCTTCCAAATATCACTTTGCCAATTCCACAAGTAATGTCTTAGCGAAAGGCTCCTTGAGGGGAAAGCTGTAACTCTGTGAGATGATTTCACAGAACACAACGAAGTTTCTCAGAAAGCTTCTTTCTCTTTGTTATCGGAGGATATTTCCTTTGGGCCTATAGTCTTCAAAGAGTTCCGAAATATCTGTTTTCAGATTCTACAGAAATAAGGCTAGCAAAGAGGTCCACGAAATACAGATGTAACTCTGTGAGATGAATTAAGAGAACACTAAGCAGTTTCTCAAAAGCTTCTTTCCAGATTTCATCTGAGGATATTTCCTTTTTCACCATAGCCCTCTATGGGCTTCCAAATATCACTTTGCCAATTCCACAAGAACTGTCTGAGCGAAAGGCTCCTTGAGGGGAAAGCTGTAACTCTGTGAGATGATTTCACAGAACACAACGAAGTTTCTCAGAAAGTTTCTTTCTCTTTGTTATCGAAGGTATTTCCTTTGGCCCAATAGTCTTCAAAGAGATCCGAAATATCTGTTCTCAGATTCCACAGAAATAAGGCTAGCAAGGAGATCCATGAAATACAGATGTCACTCTGTGAGATGAATTACCAGAGCACTACGCAGTTTCTCAGAAAGCTTCTTTCCAGATTTCATCTGAGGATATTTCCTTTTTCACCATAGCCCTCTCTGGGATTCCAATTATCACTTTGCCAATTCCACAAGAACTGTCTTAGCGAAAGGCTCCTTGAGGGGAAAGCTGTAACTCTGTGAGATGATTTTACATAACACAACGAAGTTTCTCCGAAAGCTTCTTCCTCTTTGTTATAGGAGCATATTTCCTTTGGCCCTATGGTCTTCAAAGGGATCTGAAATATCTGTTCTCAGATTCCACAGAAATAAGGCTAGCAAAGACATCCAGGAAATACAGATGTAACTCTGTGAGAAGAATTAACAGAACACTAAGCAGTTTCTCAGAAAGCTTCTTTCCAGATTTCATATGAGGATATTTCCTTTTTCTCCGTAGCCCTCTATGGGCTTCCAAATATCACTTTGCCAATTCCACAAGAACTGTCTTACCGAAAGGCTCCTTGAGGGGAAAGCTGTAACTCTGTGAGATGATTTCACAGAACACAACGAAGTTTCTCATAAAGCTTCTTTCTCTTTGTTATATGAGGATATTTCCTTTAGCCCTATAGTCTTCAAAGAGTTCCGAAATATCTGTTTTCAGATTCTACAGAAATAAGGCTAGCAAAGAGGTCCACGAAATACAGATGTAACTCTGTGAGATGAATTAAGAGAACACTAAGCAGTTTCTCAAAAGCTTCTTTCCAGATTTCATCTGAGGATATTTCCTTTTTCACCATAGCCCTCTATGGGCTTCCAAATATCACTTTGCCAATTCCACAAGAACTGTCTGAGCGAAAGGCTCCTTGAGGGGAAAGCTGTAACTCTGTGAGATGATTTTACATAACACAACGAAGTTTCTCCGAAAGCTTCTTCCTCTTTGTTTTAGGAGCATATTTCCTTTGGCCCTATGGTCTTCAAAGGGATCTGAAATATCTGTTCTCAGATTCCACAGAAATAAGGCTAGCAAAGACATCCAGGAAATACAGATGTAACTCTGTGAGAAGAATTAACAGAACACTAAGCAGTTTCTCAGAAAGCTTCTTTCCAGATTTCATATGAGGATATTTCCTTTTTCTCCGTAGCCCTCTATGGGCTTCCAAATATCACTTTGCCAATTCCACAAGAACTGTCTTAGCGAAAGGCTCCTTGAGGGGAAAGCTGTAACTCTGTGAGATGATTTCACAGAACACAACGAATTTTCTCAGAAAGCTTCTTTCTCTTTGTAATCGGAGGATATTTCCTTTGGCCCTATAGTCTTCAAAGGGATCCCAAATATCTGTTCTCAGATTCTACAGAAATAAGGCTAACAAAGAGATCCACGACATACAGATGTAACTCTGTGAGATGAATTAACGGAACACTAAGAAGTTTCTCAGAAAGCTTCTTTCCAGATTTCATCTGAGGATATTTCCTTTTTCACCATAGCCCCCTATGGGCTTCCAAATATCACTTTGCCAATTCCACAAGAACTGTCTTAGCGAAAGGCTCCTTGAGGGGAAACCTGTAACTCTGTGAGATGATTTCACAGAACACAACGAAGTTTCTCAGAAAGCTTCTTTCTCTTTGTTATCGGAGGATATTTCCTTTGGCCCTATAGTCTTCAAAGGGATCCGAAATATCTGTTCTCAGATTCCACAGATATAAGGCTAGCAAAGAGATCCACGAAATACAGATGTAACTCTGTGAGATGAATTAATAGAACACTAAGCAGTTTCTCAGAAAGCTTCTTTCCAGATTTCATCTAAGGATATTTCCTATTTCACCATAGCCCTCTATGGGCTTCCAAATATCACTTTGACAATTCCACAAGAACTGTCTTAGCGAACGGCTCCTTGAGGGGAAAGCTGTTACTCTGTGAGATGATTTCACAGAACACAACGAAGTTTCTCAGAAAGCTTCTTTCTCTTTGTTATCGAAGGTCATTCCTTTGGTCCAATAGTCTTCAAAGAGATCCGAAATATCTGTTCTCAGATTCCACAGAAATAAGGCTAGCAAAGAGATCCACGAAATACAGATGTAACTCTGTGAGATGAATTAACAGAACACTAAGCAGTTTCTCAGAAAGCTTCTTTCCAGATTTCATCTGAGGATATTTCCTTTTTCACCATAGCCCTCTATGGGCTTCCAAATAACACTTTGACAATTCCACGAGAACTGTCTTAGCGAAAGGCTCCTTGAGGGGAAACCTGTAACTCTGTGAGATGATTTCACAGAACACAAAGAAGTTTCTCAGAAAGCTTCTTTCTCTTTGTTATCGGAGGATATTCCCTTTGGCCCTATACTCTTCAAAGGGATCCGAAATATCTGTTCTCAGATTCCACAGAAATAAGGCTAGCAAAGAGATCCACGAAATACAGATGTAACTCTGTGAGATGAATTAACAGAACACTAAGCTGTTTCTCAGAAAGCTTCTTTCCAGATTTCATGTGAGGATATTTCCTTTTTCACCATAGCCCTCTATGGGCTCCCAAATATCACTTTGCCAATTCCACAAGAACTGTCTTAGCGAAAGGCTCCTTGAGGGGAAAGCTGTAACTCTGTGAGATGATTTCACAGAACACAACGAAGTTTCTCAGAAAGCTTCTTTCTCTTTGTTATCGGAGGATATTTCCTTTGGCCCTATACTCTTCAAAGGGATCCGAAATATCTGTTCTCAGATTCCACAGAAATAAGGCTAGCAACGAGATCCACGAAATACAGATGTAGCTCTGTGAGATGAATTTACAGAACACTAAGCAGTTTCTCACAAAGCTTCTTTCCAGATTTCATCTGAGGATATTTCCTTTTTCACCATAGCCCTCTAAGGGCTTCCAAATATCACTTTGCCATTTCCACAAGAACTGTCTCAGCGAAGGCTCCTTGAGGGGAAAGCTGTAACTCTGTGAGATGATTTCACAGAACACAACGAAGTTTCTCAGAAAGCTTCTTTCTCTTTGTTATCGGAGTATATTTCCTTTGGCCCTATAGTCTTCAAAGGGATTCGAAATATCTGTTCTCAGATTCCACAGAAATAAGGCTAGCAAAGAGATCCACGAAATACAGATGTAGCTCTGTGAGATGAATTTACAGAACACTAAGCAGTTTCTCACAAAGCTTCTTTCCAGATTTCATCTGAGGATATATCCTTTTTCACCATAGCCCTCTAAGGGCTTCCAAATATCACTTTGCCATTTCCACAAGAACTGTCTTAGCGAAAGGCTCCTTGAGTGGAAAGCTGTAACTCTGTGAGTTGATTACACAGAACACAACGAAGTTTCTCAGAAAGCTTCTTTCTCTTTGTTATCGGAGGATATTTCCTTTGGCCCTATAGTCTTCAAAGGGATCCGAAATATCTGTTCTCAGATTCCACAGAAATAAGGCTAGCAAAGAGATCCACGAAATACAGAAGTAATTCTGTGAGATGAATTAACAGAGCACTAAGCAGTTTCTCAGAAAGCTTCTTTCCAGATTTCATCTGAGGATATTTCCTTTTTCACCATAGCCCTCTCTGGGCTTCCAATTATCACTTTGGCAATTCCACAAGAACTGTCTTAGCGAAAGGCTCTTGAGGGGAAAGCTGTAACTCTGTGACATGATTTCACAGAACACAAAGAAGTTTCTCAGAAAGCTTCTTTCTCTTTTTTATCGGAAGATATTTTCTTTGGCCCTGTAGTCTTCAAAGGGATCCGAAATATCTGTTCTCAGATTCCACAGAAATAAGGCTAGCAAAGAGGTCCACGAAATACAGATGTAACACTGTGAGATGAATTAACAGAACACTAAGCAGATTCTCAAAAGCTTCTTTAGAGATTTCATCTGAGGATATTTCCTTTTTCACCATAGCCCTCTATGGGCTTCCAAATATCACTTTGCCAATTCCACAAGAACTGTCTTAGCGAAAGGCTCCTTGAGGGGAAAGCTGTAACTCTGAGATGATTTCACAGAACACAACGAAGTTTCTCAGAAAGCTTCTTTCTCTTTGTTATCGGAGGATATTTCCTTTGGGCCTATAGTCTTCAAAGAGTTCCGAAATATCTGTTTTCAGATTCTACAGAAATAAGGCTAGCAAAGAGGTCCACGAAATACAGATGTAACTCTGTGAGATGAATTAAGAGAACACTAAGCAGTTTCTCAAAAGCTTCTTTCCAGATTTCATCTGAGGATATTTCCTTTTTCACCATAGCCCTCTATGGGCTTCCAAATATCACTTTGCCAATTCCCCAAGAACTGTCTGAGCGAAAGGCTCCTTGAGGGGAAAGCTGTAACTCTGTGAGATGATTTCACAGAACACAACGAAGTTTCTCAGAAAGTTTTTTTCTCTTTGTTATCGAAGGTATTTCCTTTGGCCCAATAGTCTTCAAAGAGATCCGAAATATCTGTTCTCAGATTCCACAGTAATAAGGCTAGCAAAGAGATCCATGAAATACAGATGTCACTCTGTGAGATGAATTACCAGAGCACTAAGCAGTTTCTCAGAAAGCTTCTTTCCAGATTTCATCTGAGGATATTTCCTTTTTCACCATAGCCCTCTCTGGGATTCCAATTATCACTTTGCCAATTACACAAGAACTGTCTTAGCGAAAGGCTCCTTGAGGGGAAAGCTGTAACTCTGTGAGATGATTTTACATAACACAACGAAGTTTCTCCGAAAGCTTCTTCCTCTTTGTTATAGGAGCATATTTCCTTTGGCCCTATGGTCTTCAAAGGGATCTGAAATATCTGTTCTCAGATTCCACAGAAATAAGGCTAGCAAAGACATCCAGGAAATACAGATGTAACTCTGTGAGAAGAATTAACAGAACACTAAGCAGTTTCTCAGAAAGCTTCTTTCCAGATTTCATATGAGGATATTTCCTTTTTCTCCGTAGCCCTCTACGGGCTTCCAAATATCACTTTGCCAATTCCACAAGAACTGTCTTAGCGAAAGGCTCCTTGAGGGGAAAGCTGTAACTCTGTGAGATGATTTCACAGAACACAACGAAGTTTCTCAGAAAGCTTCTTTCTCTTTGTTATCGGAGGATATTTCCTTTGGCCCTATAGTCTTCAAAGGGATCCGAAATATCTGTTCTTAGATTCCACAGATATAAGGCTAGCAAAGAGATCCACGAAATACAGATGTAACTCTGTGAGATGAATTAATAGAACACTAAGCAGTTTCTCAGAAAGCTTCTTTCCAGATTTCATCTAAGGATATTTCCTATTTCACCATAGCCCTCTATGGGCTTCGAAATATCACTTTGACAATTCCACAAGAACTGTCTTAGCGAAAGGCTCCTTGAGGGGAAAGCTGTTACTCTGTGAGATGATTTCACAGAACACAAAGAAGTTTCTCAGAAAGCTTCTTTCTCTTTGTTATCGGAGGATATTCCCTTTGGCCCTATAGTCTTCAAAGGGATCCGAAATATCTGTTCTCAGATTCCACAGAAATAAGGCTAGCAAAGAGATCCACGAAATACAGAGGTAACTCTGTGAGATGAATTAACAGAACACTAAGCTGTTTCTCAGAAAGTTTCTTTCCAGATTTCATGTGAGGATATTTCCTTTTTCACCATAGCCCTCTATGGGCTTCCAAATATCACTTTGCCAATTCCACAAGAACTGTCTTACCGAAAGGCTCCTTGAGGGAAAGCTGTAACTCTGTGAGATGATTTCACAGAACACAACGAAGTTTCTCATAAAGCTTCTTTCTCTTTGTTATATGAGGATATTTCCTTTAGCCCTGTAGTCTTCAAAGGGATCCCAAATATCTGTTGTCAGATTCTACAGAAATAAGGCTAGCAAAGAGATCCACGAAATACAGATGTAACTCTGTGAGATGAATTAACAGAACACTAAGCAGTTTCTCAGAAAGCTTCTTTCCAGATTTCATCTGAAGATATTTCCTTTTTCACCATAGCCCCCTATGGGCTTCCAAATATCACTTTGCCAATTCCACAAGAACTGTCTTAGCGAAAGGCTCCTTGAGGGGAAAGCTGTAACTCTGTGAGATGATTTCACAGAACACAACGAAGTTTCTCAGAAAGCTTCTTTCTCTTTGTTATCGGAGGATATTTCCTTTTGCCCTATAGTCTTCAAAGGGATCCGAAATATCTGTTCTCAGATTCCACAGATATAAGGCTAGCAAAGAGATCCACGAAATACAGATGTAACTCTGTGAGATGAATTAACAGAACACTAAGCAGTTTCTCAGAAAGCTTCTTTCCAGATTTCATCTGAGGATATTTCCTTTTTCACCATAGCCCTCTATGGGCTTCCAAATATCACTTTGCCAATTCCACAAGTAATGTCTTAGCGAAAGGCTCCTTGAGGGGAAAGCTGTAACTCTGTGAGATGATTTCACAGAACACAACGAAGTTTCTCAGAAAGCTTCTTTCTCTTTGTTATCGGAGGATATTTCCTTTGGGCCTATAGTCTTCAAAGAGTTCCGAAATATCTGTTCTCAGATTCTACAGAAATAAGGCTAGCAAAGAGGTCCACGAAATACAGATGTAACTCTGTGAGATGAATTAAGAGAACACTAAGCAGTTTCTCAAAAGCTTCTTTCCAGATTTCATCTGAGGATATTTCCTTTTTCACCATAGCCCTCTATGGGCTTCCAAATATCACTTTGCCAATTCCACAAGAACTGTCTGAGCGAAAGGCTCCTTGAGGGGAAAGCTGTAACTCTGTGAGATGATTTCACAGAACACAACGAAGTTTCTCAGAAAGTTTCTTTCTCTTTGTTATCGAAGGTATTTCCTTTGGCCCAATAGTCTTCAAAGAGATCCGAAATATCTGTTCTCAGATTCCACAGAAATAAGGCTAGCAAGGAGATCCATGAAATACAGATGTCACTCTGTGAGATGAATTACCAGAGCACTACGCAGTTTCTCAGAAAGCTTCTTTCCAGATTTCATCTGAGGATATTTCCTTTTTCACCATAGCCCTCTCTGGGATTCCAATTATCACTTTGCCAATTCCACAAGAACTGTCTTAGCGAAAGGCTCCTTGAGGGGAAAGCTGTAACTCTGTGAGATGATTTTACATAACACAACGAAGTTTCTCCGAAAGCTTCTTCCTCTTTGTTATAGGAGCATATTTCCTTTGGCCCTATGGTCTTCAAAGGGATCTGAAATATCTGTTCTCAGATTCCACAGAAATAAGGCTAGCAAAGACATCCAGGAAATACAGATGTAACTCTGTGAGAAGAATTAACAGAACACTAAGCAGTTTCTCAGAAAGCTTCTTTCCAGATTTCATATGAGGATATTTCCTTTTTCTCCGTAGCCCTCTATGGGCTTCCAAATATCACTTTGCCAATTCCACAAGAACTGTCTTACCGAAAGGCTCCTTGAGGGGAAAGCTGTAACTCTGTGAGATGATTTCACAGAACACAACGAAGTTTCTCATAAAGCTTCTTTCTCTTTGTTATATGAGGATATTTCCTTTAGCCCTATAGTCTTCAAAGAGTTCCGAAATATCTGTTTTCAGATTCTACAGAAATAAGGCTAGCAAAGAGGTCCACGAAATACAGATGTAACTCTGTGAGATGAATTAAGAGAACACTAAGCAGTTTCTCAAAAGCTTCTTTCCAGATTTCATCTGAGGATATTTCCTTTTTCACCATAGCCCTCTATGGGCTTCCAAATATCACTTTGCCAATTCCACAAGAACTGTCTGAGCGAAAGGCTCCTTGAGGGGAAAGCTGTAACTCTGTGAGATGATTTCACAGAACACAACGAAGTTTCTCAGAAAGTTTCTTTCTCTTTGTTATCGAAGGTATTTCCTTTGGCCCAATAGTCTTCAAAGAGATCCGAAATATCTGTTCTCAGATTCCACAGAAATAAGGCTAGCAAGGAGATCCATGAAATACAGATGTCACTCTGTGAGATGAATTACCAGAGCACTAAGCAGTTTCTCAGAAAGCTTCTTTCCAGATTTCATCAGAGGATATTTCCTTTTTCACCATAGCCCTCTCTGGGATTCCAATTATCACTTTGCCAATTACACAAGAACTGTCTTAGCGAAAGGCTCCTTGAGGGGAAAGCTGTAACTCTGTGAGATGATTTTACATAACACAACGAAGTTTCTCCGAAAGCTTCTTCCTCTTTGTTATAGGAGCATATTTCCTTTGGCCCTATGGTCTTCAAAGGGATCTGAAATATCTGTTCTCAGATTCCACAGAAATAAGGCTAGCAAAGACATCCAGGAAATACAGATGTAACTCTGTGAGAAGAATTAACAGAACACTAAGCAGTTTCTCAGAAAGCTTCTTTCCAGATTTCATATGAGGATATTTCCTTTTTCTCCGTAGCCCTCTATGGGCATCCAAATATCACTTTGCCAATTCCACAGGAACTGTCTTACCGAAAGGCTCCTTGAGGGGAAAGCTGTAACTCTGTGAGATGATTTCACAGAACACAACGAAGTTTCTCATAAATCTTCTTTCTCTTTGTTATATGAGGATATTTCCTTTAGCCCTATAGTCTTCAAAGGGATCCCAAATATCTGTTCTCAGATTCTACAGAAATAAGGCTAACAAAGAGATCCACGAAATACAGATGTAACTCTGTGAGATGAATTAACAGAACACTAAGAATTTTCTCAGAAAGCTTCTTTCCAGATTTCATCTGAATATATTTCCTTTTTCACCATAGCCCCCTATGGGCTTCCAAATATCACTTTGCCAATTCCACAAGAACTGTCTTAGCGAAAGGCTCCTTGAGGGGAAAGCTGTAACTCTGTGAGATGATTTCACAGAACACAACGAAGTTTCTCAGAAAGCTTCTTTCTCTTTGTTATCGGAGGATATTTCCTTTGGCCCTATGGTCTTCAAAGGGATCCGAAATATCTGTTCTCAGATTCCACAGATATAAGGCTAGCAAAGAGATCCACGAAATACAGAGGTAACTCTGTGAGATGAATTAATAGAACACTAAGCAGTTTCTCAGAAAGCTTCTTTCCAGATTTCATCTAAGGATATTTCCTATTTCACCATAGCCCTCTATGGGCTTCCAAATATCACTTTGACAATTCCACAAGAACTGTCTTAGCGAACGGCTCCTTGAGGGGAAAGCTGTTACTCTGTGAGATGATTTCACAGAACACAACGAAGTTTCTCAGAAAGCTTCTTTCTCTTTGTTATCGAAGGTATTTCCTTTGGCCCAATAATCTTCAAAGAGATCCGAAATATCTGTTCTCAGATTCCACAGAAATAAGGCTAGCAAAGAGATCCACGAAATACAGATGTAACTCTGTGAGATGAATTAACAGAACACTAAGCAGTTTCTCAGAAAGCTTCTTTCCAGATTTCATCTGAGGATATTTCCTTTTTCACCATAGCCCTCTATGGGCTTCCAAATAACACTTTGACAATTCCACAAGAACTGTCTTAGCGAAAGGCTCCTTGAGAGGAAACCTGTAACTCTGTGAGATGATTTCACAGAACACAAAGAAGTTTCTCAGACAGCTTCTTTCTCTTTGTTATCGGAGGATATTCCCTTTGGCCCTATAGTCTTCAAAGGGATCCGAAATATCTGTTCTCTGATTCCACAGAAATAAGGCTAGCAAAGAGATCCACGAAATACAGATGTAACTCTGTGAGATGAATTACCAGAACACTAAGCTGTTTCTCAGAAAGCTTCTTTCCAGATTTCATGTGAGGATATTTCCTTTTTCACCATAGCCCTCTATGGGCTCCCAAATATCACTTTGCCAATTCCACAAGAACTGTCTTAGCGAATGGCTCCTTGAGGGGAAAGCTGTAACTCTGTGAGATGATTTCACAGAACACAACGAAGTTTCTCAGAAAGCTTCTTTCTCTTTGTTATCGGAGGATATTTCCTTTGGCCCTATAGTCTTCAAAGGGATCCGAAATATCTGTTCTCAGATTCCACAGAAACAAGGCTAGCAAAGACATCCATGAAATACAGATGTAACTCTGTGAGATGAATAAACAGAACAATAAGCAGTTTCTCAGAAAGCTACTTTCCAGATTTCACCTGAGGATATTTCCTTTTTCACCATAGCCCTCTATGGGCTTCCAAATATCACTTTGCCAATTCCACAAGAACTGTCTTAGCGAAGGGCTCCTTGAGGAGAAAGCTGTAACGCTGTGAGATGATTTCTCAGGACACAACGAAGTTTCTCAGAAAGCTTCTTTCTCTTTGTTATCGGAGGATATTTCCTTTGGCCCTATAGTCTTCAAAGGGATCCGAAATATCTGTTCTCAGATTCCACAGAAACAAGGCTAGCAAAGACATCCATGAAATACAGATGTAACTCTGTGAGATGAATAAACAGAACAATAAGCAGTTTCTCAGAAAGCTACTTTCCAGATTTCACCTGAGGATATTTCCTTTTTCACCATAGCCCTCTATGGGCTTCCAAATATCACTTTGCCAATTCCACAAGAACTGTCTTAGCGAAGGGCTCCTTGAGGAGAAAGCTGTAACGCTGTGAGATGATTTCTCAGGACACAACGAAGTTTCTCAGAAAGCTTCTTTCTCTCTGTTATCGGAGGATATTTCCTTTGGCCCTATAGTCTTCAAAGGGATCCGAAATATCGGTTCTCAGGCTCCACAGAAATAAGGCTAGCAAAGAGATCCACGAAATACAGATGTAACTCTGTGAGATGAATTAACAGAACACTAAGCAGTTTCTCAGAAAGCTTCTTTCCAGATTTCATCTGAGGATATTTCCTTTTTCACCATAGCCCTCTATGGGCTTCCAAATATCACTTTGCAATTTCCACAAGAACTCTCTTAGCGAAAGGCTCCTTGAGGGGAAAGTTGTAACTCTTTGAGATGATTTCACAGACACAAAGATGTTTCTCAGAACGCTTCTTTCTCTTTGTTATCGGAAGATATTTTCTTTGGCCCTGTAGTCTTCAAAGGGATCCGAAATATCTGTTCTCAGATTCCACAGAAATAAGGCTAGCAAAGAGGTCCACGAAATACAGATGAAACACTGTGAGATGAATTAACAGAACACTAAGCAGTTTCTCAGAAGCTTCTTTCCAGATTTCATCTGAGGATATTTCCTTTTTCACCATAGCCCTCTATGGGCTTCCAAATATCACTTTGACAATTCCAAAAGAACTGTCTGAGCGAAAGGCTCCTTGAGGGGAAAGCTGTAACTCTGTGAGATGATTTCACAGAACACAACGAAGTTTCTCAGAAAGTTTCTTTCTCTTTGTTATCGAAGGTATTTCCTTTGGCCCAATAGTCTTCAAAGAGATCCGAAATATCTGTTCTCAGATTCCACAGAAATAAGGCTAGCAAGGAGATCCATGAAATACAGATGTCACTCTGTGAGATGAATTACCAGAGCACTAAGCAGTTTCTCAGAAAGCTTCTTTCCAGATTTCATCTGAGGATATTTCCTTTTTCACCATAGCCCTCTCTGGGATTCCAATTATCACTTTGCCAATTACACAAGAACTGTCTTAGCGAAAGGCTCCTTGAGGGGAAAGCTGTAACTCTGTGAGATGATTTTACATAACACAACGAAGTTCCTCCGAAAGCTTCTTCCTCTTTGTTATAGGAGCATATTTCCTTTGGCCCTATGGTCTTCAAAGGGATCTGAAATATCTGTTCTCAGATTCCACAGAAATAAGGCTAGCAAAGACATCCAGGAAATACAGATGTAAGTCTGTGAGAAGAATTAACAGAACACTAAGCAGTTTCTCAGAAAGCTTCCTTCCAGATTTCATATGAGGATATTTCCTTTTTCTCCGTAGCCCTCTATGGGCTTCCAAATATCACTTTGCCAATTCCACAAGAACTGTCTTACCGAAAGGCTCCTTGAGGGGAAAGCTGTAACTCTGTGAGATGATTTCACAGAACACAACGTAGTTTCTCATAAAGCTTCTTTCTCTTTGTTATATGAGGATATTTCCTTTAGCCCTATAGTCTTCAAAGAGTTCCGAAATATCTGTTTTCAGATTCTACAGAAATAAGGCTAGCAAAGAGGTCCACGAAATACAGATGTAACTCTGTGAGATGAATTAAGAGAACACTAAGCAGTTTCTCAAAAGCTTCTTTCCAGATTTCATCTGAGGATATTTCCTTTTTCACCATAGCCCTCTATGGGCTTCCAAATATCACTTTGCCAATTCCACAAGAACTGTCTTAGCGAAAGGCTCCTTGAGGGGAAAGCTGTAACTCTGTGAGATGATTTCACAGAACACAACGAAGTTTCTCAGAAAGTTTCTTTCTCTTTGTTATCGAAGGTATTTCCTTTGGCCCAATAGTCTTCAAAGAGATCCGAAATATCTGTTCTCAGATTCCACAGAAATAAGGCTAGCAAGGAGATCCATGAAATACAGATGTCACTCTGTGAGATGAATTACCAGAGCACTAAGCAGTTTCTCAGAAAGCTTCTTTCCAGATTTCATCAGAGGATATTTCCTTTTTCACCATAGCCCTCTCTGGGATTCCAATTATCACTTTGCCAATTACACAAGAACTGTCTTAGCGAAAGGCTCCTTGAGGGGAAAGCTGTAACTCTGTGAGATGATTTTACATAACACAACGAAGTTTCTCCGAAAGCTTCTTCCTCTTTGTTATAGGAGCATATTTCCTTTGGCCCTATGGTCTTCAAAGGGATCTGAAATATCTGTTCTCAGATTCCACAGAAATAAGGCTAGCAAAGACATCCAGGAAATACAGATGTAACTCTGTGAGAAGAATTAACAGAACACTAAGCAGTTTCTCAGAAAGCTTCTTTCCAGATTTCATATGAGGATATTTCCTTTTTCTCCGTAGCCCTCTATGGGCATCCAAATATCACTTTGCCAATTCCACAGGAACTGTCTTACCGAAAGGCTCCTTGAGGGGAAAGCTGTAACTCTGTGAGATGATTTCACAGAACACAACGAAGTTTCTCATAAAGCTTCTTTCTCTTTGTTATATGAGGATATTTCCTTTAGCCCTATAGTCTTCAAAGGGATCCCAAATATCTGTTCTCAGATTCTACAGAAATAAGGCTAACAAAGAGATCCACGAAATACAGATGTAACTCTGTGAGATGAATTAACAGAACACTAAGAATTTTCTCAGAAAGCTTCTTTCCAGATTTCATCTGAATATATTTCCTTTTTCACCATAGCCCCCTATGGGCTTCCAAATATCACTTTGCCAATTCCACAAGAACTGTCTTAGCGAAAGGCTCCTTGAGGGGAAAGCTGTAACTCTGTGAGATGATTTCACAGAACACAACGAAGTTTCTCAGAAAGCTTCTTTCTCTTTGTTATCGGAGGATATTTCCTTTGGCCCTATAGTCTTCAAAGGGATCCGAAATATCTGTTCTCAGATTCCACAGATATAAGGCTAGCAAAGAGATCCACGAAATACAGATGTAACTCTGTGAGATGAATTAATAGAACACTAAGCAGTTTCTCAGAAAGCTTCTTTCCAGATTTCATCTAAGGATATTTCCTATTTCACCATAGCCCTCTATGGGCTTCCAAATATCACTTTGACAATTCCACAAGAACTGTCTTAGCGAACGGCTCCTTGAGGGGAAAGCTGTAACTCTGTGAGATGATTTCACAGAAAACAACGAAGTTTCTCAGAAAGCTTCTTTCTCTTTGTTATCGAAGGTATTTCCTTTGGCCCAATAGTCTTCAAAGAGATCCGAAATATCTGTTCTCAGATTCCACAGAAATAAGGCTAGCAAAGAGATCCACGAAATACAGATGTAACTCTGTGAGATGAATTACCAGAACACTAAGCTGTTTCTCAGAAAGCTTCTTTCCAGATTTCATGTGAGGATATTTCCTTTTTCACCATAGCCCTCTATGGGCTCCCAAATATCACTTTGCCAATTCCACAAGAACTGTCTTAGCGAATGGCTCCTTGAGGGGAAAGCTGTAACTCTGTGAGATGATTTCACAGAACACAACGAAGTTTCTCAGAAAGCTTCTTTCTCTTTGTTATCGGAGGATATTTCCTTTGGCCCTATACTCTTCAAAGGGATCCGAAATATCTGTTCTCAGATTCCACAGAAATAAGGCTAGCAACGAGATCCACGAAATACAGATGTAGCTCTGTGAGATGAATTAACAGATCACTAAGCAGTTTCTCACAAAGCTTCTTTCCAGATTTCATCTGAGGATATTTCCTTTTTCACCATAGCCCTCTAAGGGCTTCCAAATATCACTTTGCCAATTCCACAAGAACTGTCTTAGCGAAGGGCTCCTTGAGGAGAAAGCTGTAACGCTGTGAGATGATTTCTCAGGACACAACGAAGTTTCTCAGAAAGCTTCTTTCTCTCTGTTATCGGAGGATATTTCCTTTGGCCCTATAGTCTTCAAAGGGATCCGAAATATCGGTTCTCAGACTCCACAGAAATAAGGCTAGCAAAGAGATCCACGAAATACAGATGTAACTCTGTGAGATGAATTAACAGAACACTAAGCAGTTTCTCAGAAAGCTTCTTTCCAGATTTCATCTGAGGATATTTCCTTTTTCACCATAGCCCTCTATGGGCTTCCAAATATCACTTTGCAATTTCCACAAGAACTCTCTTAGCGAAAGGCTCCTTGAGGGGAAAGTTGTAACTCTTTGAGATGATTTCACAGACACAAAGATGTTTCTCAGAACGCTTCTTTCTCTTTGTTATCGGAAGATATTTTCTTTGGCCCTGTAGTCTTCAAAGGGATCCGAAATATCTGTTCTCAGATTCCACAGAAATAAGGCTAGCAAAGAGGTCCACGAAATACAGATGAAACACTGTGAGATTAATTAACAGAACACTAAGCAGTTTCTCAGAAGCTTCTTTCCAGATTTCATCTGAGGATATTTCCTTTTTCACCATAGCCCTCTATGGGCTTCCAAATATCACTTTGCCAATTCCACATGAACTGTCTTAGCGAAAGGCTCCTTGAGGGGAAAGCTGTAACTCTGTGAGATGATTTCACAGAACACAACGAAGTTTCTCAGAAAGCTTCTTTCTCTTTGTTATCGGAGGATATTTCCTTTGGGCCTATAGTCTTCAAAGAGTTCCGAAATATCTGTTTTCAGATTCTACAGAAATAAGGCTAGCAAAGAGGTCCACGAAATACAGATGTAACTCTGTGAGATGAATTAAGAGAACACTAAGCAGTTTCTCAAAAGCTTCTTTCCAGATTTCATCTGAGGATATTTCCTTTTTCACCATAGCCCTCTATGGGCTTCCAAATATCACTTTGCCAATTCCACAAGAACTGTCTGAGCGAATGGCTCCTTGAGGGGAAAGCTGTAACTCTGTGAGATGATTTCACAGAACACAACGAAGTTTCTCAGAAAGTTTCTTTCTCTTTGTTATCGAAGGTATTTCCTTTGGCCCAATAGTCTTCAAAGAGATCCGAAATATCTGTTCTCAGATTCCACAGAAATAAGGCTAGCAAGGAGATCCATGAAATACAGATGTCACTCTGTGAGATGAATTACCAGAGCACTAAGCAGTTTCTCAGAAAGCTTCTTTCCAGATTTCATCTGAGGATATTTCCTTTTTCACCATAGCCCTCTCTGGGATTCCAATTATCACTTTGCCAATTACACAAGAACTGTCTTAGCGAAAGGCTCCTTGAGGGGAAAGCTGTAACTCTGTGAGATGATTTTACATAACACAACGAAGTTTCTCCGAAAGCTTCTTCCTCTTTGTTATAGGAGCATATTTCCTTTGGCCCTATGGTCTTCAAAGGGATCTGAAATATCTGTTCTCAGATTCCACAGAAATAAGGCTAGCAAAGACATCCAGGAAATACAGATGTAACTCTGTGAGAAGAATTAACAGAACACTAAGCAGTTTCTCAGAAAGCTTCTTTCCAGATTTCATATGAGGATATTTCCTTTTTCTCCGTAGCCCTCTATGGGCTTCCAAATATCACTTTGCCAATTCCACAAGAACTGTCTTACCGAAAGGCTCCTTGAGGGGAAAGCTGTAACTCTGTGAGATGATTTCACAGAACACAACGAAGTTTCTCATAAAGCTTCTTTCTCTTTGTTATATGAGGATATTTCCTTTAGCCCTATAGTCTTCAAAGAGTTCCGAAATATCTGTTTTCAGATTCTACAGAAATAAGGCTAGCAAAGAGGTCCACGAAATACAGATGTAACTCTGTGAGATGAATTAAGAGAACACTAAGGAGTTTCTCAAAAGCTTCTTTCCAGATTTCATCTGAGGATATTTCCTTTTTCACCATAGCCCTCTATGGGCTTCCAAATATCACTTTGCCAATTCCACAAGAACTGTCTGAGCGAAAGGCTCCTTGAGGGGAAAGCTGTAACTCTGTGAGATGATTTCACAGAACACAACGAAGTTTCTCAGAAAGTTTCTTTCTCTTTGTTATCGAAGGTATTTCCTTTGGCCCAATAGTCTTCAAAGAGATCCGAAATATCTGTTCTCAGATTCCACAGAAATAAGGCTAGCAAGGAGATCCATGAAATACAGATGTCACTCTGTGAGATGAATTACCAGAGCACTAAGCAGTTTCTCAGAAAGCTTCTTTCCAGATTTCATCTGAGGTCATTTCCTTTTTCACCATAGCCCTCTCTGGGATTCCAATTATCACTTTGCCAATTACACAAGAACTGTCTTAGCGAAAGGCTCCTTGAGGGGAAAGCTGTAACTCTGTGAGATGATTTTACATAACACAACGAAGTTTCTCCGAAAGCTTCTTCCTCTTTGTTTTAGGAGCATATTTCCTTTGGCCCTATGGTCTTCAAAGGGATCTGAAATATCTGTTCTCAGATTCCACAGAAATAAGGCTAGCAAAGACATCCAGGAAATACAGATGTAACTCTGTGAGAAGAATTAACAGAACACTAAGCAGTTTCTCAGAAAGCTTCTTTCCAGATTTCATATGAGGATATTTCCTTTTTCTCCGTAGCCCTCTATGGGCTTCCAAATATCACTTTGCCAATTCCACAAGAACTGTCTTAGCGAAAGGCTCCTTGAGGGGAAAGCTGTAACTCTGTGAGATGATTTCACAGAACACAACGAATTTTCTCAGAAAGCTTCTTTCTCTTTGTAATCGGAGGATATTTCCTTTGGCCCTATAGTCTTCAAAGGGATCCCAAATATCTGTTCTCAGATTCTACAGAAATAAGGCTAACAAAGAGATCCACGAAATACAGATGTAACTCTGTGAGATGAATTAACGGAACACTAAGAAGTTTCTCAGAAAGCTTCTTTCCAGATTTCATCTGAAGATATTTCCTTTTTCACCATAGCCCCCTATGGGCTTCCAAATATCACTTTGCCAATTCCACAAGAACTGTCTTAGCGAAAGGCTCCTTGAGGGGAAACCTGTAACTCTGTGAGATGATTTCACAGAACACAACGAAGTTTCTCAGAAAGCTTCTTTCTCTTTGTTATCGGAGGATATTTCCTTTGGCCCTATAGTCTTCAAAGGGATCCGAAATATCTGTTCTCAGATTCCACAGAAATAAGGCTAGCAAAGAGATCCACGAAATACAGATGTAACTCTGTGAGATGAATTAATAGAACACTAAGCAGTTTCTCAGAAAGCTTCTTTCCAGATTTCATGTAAGGATATTTCCTATTTCACCATAGCCCTCTATGGGCTTCCAAATATCTCTTTGACAATTCCACAAGAACTGTCTTAGCGAACGGCTCCTTGAGGGGAAAGCTGTTACTCTGTGAGATGATTTCACAGAACACAACGAAGTTTCTCAGAAAGCTTCTTTCTCTTTGTTATCGAAGGTATTTCCTTTGGTCCAATAGTCTTCAAAGAGATCCGAAATATCTGTTCTCAGATTCCACAGAAATAAGGCTAGCAAAGAGATCCACGAAATACAGATGTAACTCTGTGAGATGAATTAACAGAACACTAAGCAGTTTCTCAGAAAGCTTCTTTCCAGATTTAATCTGAGGATATTTCCTTTTTCACCATAGCCCTCTATGGGCTTCCAAATAACACTTTGACAATTCCACAAGAACTGTCTTAGCGAAAGGCTCCTTGAGGGGAAACCTGTAACTCTGTTAGATGATTTCACAGAACACAAAGAAGTTTCTCAGAAAGCTTTTTTCTCTTTGTTATCGGAGGATATTCCCTTTGGCCCTATAGTCTTCAAAGGGATCCGAAATATCTGTTCTCAGATTCCACAGAAATAAGGCTAACAAAGAGATCCACGAAATACAGATGTAACTCTGTGAGATGAATTAACAGAACACTAAGCTGTTTCTCAGAAAGCTTCTTTCCAGATTTCATGTGAGGATATTTCCTTTTTCACCATAGCCCTCTATGGGCTCCCAAATATCACTTTGCCAATTCCACAAGAACTGTCTTAGAGAAAGGCTCCTTGAGGGGAAAGCTGTAACTCTGTGAGATGATTTCACAGAACACAACGAAGTTTCTCAGAAAGCTTCTTTCTCTTTGTTATCGGAGGATATTTCCTTTGGCCCTATACTCTTCAAAGGGATCCGAAATATCTGTTCTCAGATTCCACAGAAATAAGGCTAGCAACGAGATCCACGAAATACAGATGTAGCTCTGTGAGATGAATTAACAGAACACTAAGCAGTTTCTCACAAAGCTTCTATCCAGATTTCATCTGAGGATATTTCCTTTTTCACCATAGCCCTCTAAGGGCTTCCAAATATCACTTTGCCATTTCCACAAGAACTGTCTTAGCGAAAGGCTCCTTGAGGGGAAAGCTGTAACTCTGTGAGATGATTTCACAGAACACAACGAAGTTTCTCAGAAAGCTTCTTTCTCTTTGTTATCAGAGGATATTTCCTTTGGCCCTATAATATTCAAAGGGATCCGAAATATCTGTTCTCAGATTCCACAGAAATAAGGCTAGAAAAGACATCCATGAAATACAGATGTAACTCTGTGAGATGAATTAACAGAACACTAAGAAGTTTCTCAGAAAGCTTCTTTCCAGATTTCATCTGAGGACATTTCCTTTTTCACCATAGCCCTCTATGGGCTTCCAAATATCACTTTGCCAATTCCACAAGAACTGTCTTAGCGAAGGGCTCCTTGAGGAGAAAGCTGTAACGCTGTGAGATGATTTCTCAGGACAGAACGAAGTTTCTCAGAAAGCTTCTTTCTCTCTGTTATCGGAGGATATTTCCTGTGGCCCTATAGTCTTCAAAGGGATCCGAAATATCGGTTCTCAGACTCCACAGAAATAAGGCTAGCAAAGAGATCCACGAAATACAGATGTAACTCTGTGAGATGAATTAACAGAACACTAAGCAGTTTCTCAGAAAGCTTCTTTCCAGATTTCATCTGAGGATATTTCCTTTTTCACCATAGCCCTCTATGGGCTTCCAAATATCACTTTGTAATTTCCACAAGAACTCTCTTAGCGAAAGGCTCCTTGCGGGGAAAGCTGTAACTCTTTGAGATGATTTCACAGACACAAAGATGTTTCTCAGAACGCTTCTTTCTCTTTGTTATCGGAAGATATTTTCTTTGGCCCTGTAGTCTTCAAAGGGATCCGAAATATCTGTTCTCAGATTCCACAGAAATAAGGCTAGCAAAGAGGTCCACGAAATACAGATGAAACACTGTGAGATGAATTAACAGAACACTAAGCAGTTTCTCAAAAGCTTCTTTCCAGATTTCATCTGAGGATATTTCCTTTTTCACCATAGCCCTCTATGGGCTTCCAAATATCACTTTGCCAATTCCACATGAACTGTCTTAGCGAAAGGCTCCTTGAGGGGAAAGCTGTAACTCTGTGAGATGATTTCACAGAACACAACGAAGTTTCTCAGAAAGCTTCTTTCTCTTGGTTATCGGAGGATATTTCCTTTGGGCCTATAGTCTTCAAAGAGTTCCGAAATATCTGTTTTCAGATTCTACAGAAATAAGGCTAGCAAAGAGGTCCACGAAATACAGATGTAACTCTATGAGATGAATTAAGAGAACACTAAGCAGTTTCTCAAAAGCTTCTTTCCAGATTTCATCTGAGGATATTTCCTTTTTCACCATAGCCCTCTATGGGCTTCCAAATATCACTTTGACAATTCCACAAGAACTGTCTGAGCGAAAGGCTCCTTGAGGGGAAAGCTGTAACTCTGTGAGATGATTTCACAGAACACAACGAAGTTTCTCAGAAAGTTTCTTTCTCTTTGTTATCGAAGGTATTTCCTTTGGCCCAATAGTCTTCAAAGAGATCCGAAATATCTGTTCTCAGATTCCACAGAAATAAGGCTAGCAAGGAGATCCATGAAATACAGATGTCACTCTGTGAGATGAATTACCAGAGCACTAAGCAGTTTCTCAGAAAGCTTCTTTCCAGATTTCATCTGAGGATATTTCCTTTTTCACCATAGCCCTCTCTGGGATTCCAATTATCACTTTGCCAATTACACAAGAACTGTCTTAGCGAAAGGCTCCTTGAGGGGAAAGCTGTAACTCTGTGAGATGATTTTACATAACACAACGAAGTTTCTCCGAAAGCTTCTTCGTCTTTGTTATAGGAGCATATTTCCTTTGGCCCTATGGTCTTCAAAGGGATCTGAAATATCTGTTCTCAGATTCCACAGAAATAAGGCTAGCAAAGACATCCAGGAAATACAGATGTAACTCTGTGAGAAGAATTAACAGAACATTAAGCAGTTTCTCAGAAAGCTTCTTTCCAGATTTCATATGAGGATATTTCCTTTTTCTCCGTAGCCCTCTATGGGCTTCCAAATATCACTTTGCCAATTCCACAAGAACTGTCTTACCGAAAGGCTCCTTGAGGGGAAAGCTGTATCTCTGTGAGATGATTTCACAGAACACAACGAAGTTTCTCATAAAGCTTCTTTCTCTTTGTTATATGAGGATATTTCCTTTAGCCCTATAGTCTTCAAAGAGTTCCGAAATATCTGTTTTCAGATTCTACAGAAATAAGGCTAGCAAAGAGGTCCACGAAATACAGATGTAACTCTGTGAGATGAATTAAGAGAACACTAAGCAGTTTCTCAAAAGCGTCTTTCCAGATTTCATCTGAGGATATTTCCTTTTTCACCATAGCCCTCTATGGGCTTCCAAATATCACTTTGCCAATTCCACAAGAACTGTCTGAGCGAAAGGCTCCTTGAGGGGAAAGCTGTAACTCTGTGAGATGATTTCACAGAACACAACGAAGTTTCTCAGAAAGTTTCTTTCTCTTTGTTATCGAAGGTATTTCCTTTGGCCCAAAAGACTTCAAAGAGATCCGAAATATCTGTTCTCAGATTCCACAGAAATAAGGCTAGCAAGGAGATCCATGAAATACAGATGTCACTCTGTGAGATGAATTACCAGAGCCCTAAGCAGTTTCTCAGAAAGCTTCTTTCCAGATTTCATCTGAGGATATTTCCTTTTTCACTATAGCCCTCTCTGGGATTCCAATTATCACTTTGCCAATTACACAAGAACTGTCTTAGCGAAAGGCTCCTTGAGGAGAAAGCTGTAACTCTGTGAGATGATTTTACATAACACAACGAAGTTTCTCCGAAAGCTTCTTCCTCTTTGTTATAGGAGCATATTTCCTTTGGCCCTATGGTCTTCAAAGGGATCTGAAATATCTGTTCTCAGATTCCACAGAAATAAGGCTAGCAAAGACATCCAGGAAATACAGATGTAACTCTGTGAGAAGAATTAACAGAACACTAAGCAGTTTCTCAGAAAGCTTCTTTCCAGATTTCATATGAGGATATTTCCTTTTTCTCCGTAGCCCTCTATGGGCTTCCAAATATCACTTTGCCAATTCCACAAGAACTGTCTTACCGAAAGGCTCCTTGAGGGGAAAGCTGTAACTCTGTGAGATGATTTCACAGAACACAACGAAGTTTCTCATAAAGCTTCTTTCTCTTTGTTATATGAGGATATTTCCTTTAGCCCTATAGTCTTCAAAGGGATCCCAAATATCTGTTCTCAGATTCTACAGAAATAAGGCTAACAAAGAGATCCACGAAATACAGATGTAACTCTGTGAGATGAATTAACAGAACACTAAGAAGTTTCTCAGAAAGCTTCTTTCCAGATTTCATCTGAAGATATTTCCTTTTTCACCATAGCCCCCTATGGGATTCCAAATATCACTTTGCCAATTCCACAAGAACTGTCTTAGTGAAAGGCTCCTTGAGGGGAAAGCTGTAACTCTGTTAGATGATTTCACAGTACACAACGAAGTTTCTCAGAAAGCTTCTTTCTCTTTTTTATCGGAGGATATTTCCTTTGGCCCTATAGTCTTCATAGGGTTCCGAAATATCTGTTCTCAGAATCCACAGAAATAAGGCTAGCAAAGAGGTCCACGAAATACAGATGTAACACTGTGAGATGAATTAACAGAACACTAAGCAGTTTCTCAGAAAGCTTCTTTCCAGATTTCATCTAAGGATATTTCCTATTTCACCATAGCCCTCTATGGGCTTCCAAATATCACTTTGACAATTCCACAAGAACTGTCTTAGCGAAAGGCTCCTTGAGGGGAAAGCTGTTACTCTGTGAGATGATTTCACAGAACTCAACGAAGTTTCTCAGAAAGCTTCTTTCTCTTTGTTATCGAAGGTATTTCCTTTAGCCCAATAGTCTTCAAAGAGATCCGAAATATCTGTTCTCAGATTCCACAGAAATAAGGTAGCAAAGAGATCCATGAAATACAGATGTAACTCTGTGAGATGAATTAACAGAACACTAAGCAGTTTCTCACAAAGCTTCTTTCCAGATTTCATCTGAGGATATTTCCTTTTTCACCATAGCCCTCTATGGGCTTCCAAATAACACTTTGACAATTCCACAAGAACTGTCTTAGCGAAAGGCTCCTTGAGGGGAAACCTGTAACTCTGTGAGATGATTTCACAGAACACAAAGAAGTTTCTCAGAAAGCTTCTTTCTCTTTGTTATCGGAGGATATTTCCTTTGGCCCTATAGTCTTCAAAGGGATCCGAAATATCTGTTCTCAGATTCCACAGAAATAAGGCTAGCAAAGAGATCCACGAAATACAGATGTAACTCTGTGAGATGAATTAAGAGAACACTAAGCAGTTTCTCAGAAAGCTTCTTTCCAGATTTCATCTGAGGATATTTCCTTTTTCACCGTAGCCCTCTATGGGCTTCCAAATATCACTTTGCCAATTCCACAAGAAATGTCTTAGCGAAAGGCTCCTTGAGGGGAAAGCTGTAACTCTGTGACATGATTTCACAGTACACAACGAAGTTTCTCTGAAAGCTTCTTTCTCTTTTTTATCGGAGGATATTTCCTTTGGCCCTATAGTCTTCAAAGGGAACCGAAATATCTGTTCTCAGATTCCACAGTAATAAGGCAAGCAAAGACATCCATGAAATACAGATGTAACTCTGTGAGATGAATTAACAGAACACTAAGCAGTTTCTCAGAAAGCTTCTTTCCAGATTTCATCTAAGGATATTTCCTATTTCACCATAGCCCTCTGCGGGCTTCCAAATATCACTTTGACAATTCCACAAGAACTGTCTTAGCGAAAGGCTCCTTGAGGGGAAAGCTGTAACTCTGTGAATTGATTACACAGAACACAACGAAGTTTCTCAGAAAGCTTCTTTCTCTTTGTTATCTGAGGATATTTCCTTTGGCCCTATAGTCTTCAAAGGGATCCGAAATATCTGTTCTCAGATTCCACAGAAATAAGGCTAGCAAAGAGATCCACGAAATACAGAAGTAATTCTGTGAGATGAATTAACAGAGCACTAAGCAGTTTCTAAGAAAGCTTCTTTCCAGATTTCATATGAGGATATTTCCTTTTTCACCATAGCCCTCTCTGGGCTTCCAATTATCACTTTGGCAATTCCACAAGAACTGTCTTAGCGAAAGGCTCCTTGAGGGGAAAGCTGTAACTCTGTGACATGATTTCACAGAACACAAAGAAGTTTCTCAGAAAGCTTCTTTCTCTTTTTTATCGGAAGATATTTTCTTTGGCCCTGTAGTCTTCAAAGGGATCCGAAATATCTGTTCTCAGATTCCACAGAAATAAGGCTAGCAAAGAGGTCCACGAAATACAGATGTAACACTGTGAGATGAATTAACAGAACACTAAGCAGTTTCTCAAAAGCTTCTTTCCAGATTTCATCTGAGGATATTTCCTTTTTCACCATAGCCCTCTATGGGCTTCCAAATATCACTTTGCCAATTCCACAAGAACTGTCTTAGCGAAAGGCTCCTTGAGGGGAAAGCTGTAACTCTGTGAGATGATTTCACAGAACACAACGAAGTTTCTCAGAAAGCTTCTTTCTCTTTGTTATCGGAGGATATTTCCTTTGGGCCTATAGTCTTCAAAGAGTTCCGAAATATCTGTTCTCAGATTCTACAGAAATAAGGCTAGCAAAGAGGTCCACGAAATACAGATGTAACTCTGTGAGATGAATTAAGAGAACACTAAGCAGTTTCTCAAAAGCTTCTTTCCAGATTTCATCTGAGGATATTTCCTTTTTCACCATAGCCCTCTATGGGCTTCCAAATATCACTTTGACAATTCCACAAGAACTGTCTGAGCGAAAGGCTCCTTGAGGGGAAAGCTGTAACTCTGTGAGTTCATTTCACAGAACACAACGAAGTTTCTCAGAAAGTTTCTTTCTCTTTGTTATCGAAGTTATTTCCTTTGGCCCAATAGTCTTCAAAGAGATCCGAAATATCTGTTCTCAGATTCCACAGAAATAAGGCTAGCAAGGAGATCCATGAAATACAGATGTCACTCTGTGAGATGAATTAACAGAGCACTAAGCAGTTTCTCAGAAAGCTTCTTTCCAGATTTCATCTGAGGATATTTCCTTTTTCACCATAGCCCTCTCTGGGATTCCAATTATCACTTTGCCAATTACACAAGAACTGTCTTAGCGAAAGGCTCCTTGAGGGGAAAGCTGTAACTCTGTGAGATGATTTTACATAACACAACGAAGTTTCTCCGAAAGCTTCTTCCTCTTTGTTATAGGAGCATATTTCCTTTGGCCCTATGGTCTTCAAAGGGATCTGAAATATCTGTTCTCAGATTCCACAGAAATAAGGCTAGCAAAGACATCCAGGAAATACAGATGTAACTCTGTGAGATGAATTAACAGAACACTAAGCAGTTTCTCAGAAAGATTCTTTCCAGATTTCATCTAAGGATATTTCCTATTTCACCATAGCCCTCTATGGGCTTCCAAATATCACTTTGACAATTCCACAAGAACTGTCCTAGCGAACGGCTCCTTGAGGGGAAAGCTGTTACTCTGTGAGATGATTTCACAGAACACAACGAAGTTTCTCAGAAAGCTTCTTTCTCTTTGTTATCGAAGGTATTTCCTTTGGCCCAATAGTCTTCAAAGAGATCCGAAATATCTGTTCTCAGATTCCACAGAAATAAGGCTAGCAAAGAGATCCACGAAATACAGATGTAACTCTGTGAGATGAATTAACAGAACACTAAGCAGTTTCTCAGAAAGCTTCTTTCCAGATTTCATCTGAGGATATTTCCTTTTTCACCATAGCCCTCTATGGGCTTCCAAATAACACTTTGACAATTCCACAAGAACTGTCTTAGCGAAAGGCTCCTTGAGGGGAAACCTGTAACTCTGTGAGATGATTTCACAGAACACAAAGAAGTTTCTCAGAAAGCTTCTTTCTCTTTGTTATCGGAGGATATTCCCTTTGGCCCTATAGTCTTCAAAGGGATCCGAAATATCTGTTCTCAGATTCCACAGAAATAAGGCTAGCAAAGAGATCCACGAAATACAGATGTAACTCTGTGAAATGAATTAACAGAACACTAAGCTGTTTCTCAGAAAGCTTCTTTCCAGATTTCATGTGAGGATATTTCCTTTTTCACCATAGCCCTCTATGGGCTCCCAAATATCACTTTGCCAATTCCACAAGAACTGTCTTAGCGAAAGGCTCCTTGAGGGGAAAGCTGTAACTCTGTGAGATGATTTCACAGAACACAACGAAGTTTCTCAGAAAGCTTCTTTCTCTTTGTTATCGGAGGATATTTCCTTTGGCCCTATACTCTTCAAAGGGATCCGAAATATCTGTTCTCAGATTCCACAGAAATAAGGCTAGCAACGAGATCCACGAAATACAGATGTAGCTCTGTGAGATGAATTAACAGAACACTAAGCAGTTTCTCACAAAGCTTCTTTCCAGATTTCATCTGAGGATATTTCCTTTTTCACCATAGCCCTCTAAGGGCTTCCAAATATCACTTTGCCATTTCCACAAGAACTGTCTTAGCGAAAGGCTCCTTGAGGGGAAAGCTGTAACTCTGTGAGATGATTTCACAGAACACAACGAAGTTTCTCAGAAAGCTTCTTACTCTTTGTTATCGGAGTATATTTCCTTTGGCCCTATAGTCTTCAAAGGGATCCGAAATATCTGTTCTCAGATTCCACAGAAATAAGCCTAGAAAAGAGATCCACGAAATACAGATGTAGCTCTGTGAGATGAATTTACAGAACACTAAGCAGTTTCTCACAAAGCTTCTTTCCAGATTTCATCTGAGGATATATCCTTTTTCACCATAGCCCTCTAAGGGCTTCCAAATATTACTTTGCCATTTCCACAAGAACTGTCTTAGCGAAAGGCTCCTTGAGGGGAAAGCTGTAACTCTGTGAGATGATTTCACAGAACAGAACGAAGTTTCTCAGAAAGCTTCTTTCTCTTTGTTATCAGAGGATATTTCCTTTGGCCCTATAGTATTCAAAGGGATCCGAAATATCTGTTCTCAGATTCCACAGAAATAAGGCTAGAAAAGACATCCATGAAATACAGATGTAACTCTGTGAGATGAATTAACAGAACACTAAGAAGTTTCTCAGAAAGCTTCTTTCCAGATTTCATCTGAGGACATTTCCTTTTTCACCATAGCCCTCTATGGGCTTCCAAATATCACTTTGCCATTTCCACAAGAACTGTCTTAGCGAAAGGCTCCTTTAGGGAAAAGCTGTACCTCTGTGAGATGATTTCACAAAACACAACGAAGTTTCTCAGAAAGCTTCTTTCTCTTTGTTATCAGAGGATATTTCCTTTGGCCCTATAGTCTTCAAAGGGATCCGAAATATCTGTTCTCAGATTCCACAGAAACAAGGCTAGCAAAGACATCCATGAAATACAGATGTAACTCTGTGAGATGAATTAACAGAACACTAAGCAGTTTCTCAGAAAGCTACTTTCCAGATTTCACCTGAGGATATTTCCTTTTTCACCATAGCCCTCTATGGGCTTCCAAATATCACTTTGCCAATTCCACAAGAACTGTCTTAGCGAAGGGCTCCTTGAGGAGAAAGCTGTAACGCTGTGAGATGATTTCTCAGGACACAACGAAGTTTCTCAGAAAGCTTCTTTCTCTCTGTTATCGGAGGATATTTCCTTTGGCCCTATAGTCTTCAAAGGGATCCGAAATATCGGTTCTCAGACTCCACAGAAATAAGGCTAGCAAAGAGATCCACGAAATACAGATGTAACTCTGTGAGATGAATTAACAGAACACTAAGCAGTTTCTCAGAAAGCTTCTTTCCAGATTTCATCTGAGGATATTTCCTTTTTCACCATAGCCCTCTATGGGCTTCCAAATATCACTTTGCAATTTCCACAAGAACTCTCTTAGCGAAAGGCTCCTTGAGGGGAAAGCTGTAACTCTGTGAGATGATTTCACAGACACAAAGATGTTTCTCAGAACGCTTCTTTCTCTTTGTTATCGGAAGATATTTTCTTTGGCCATGTAGTCTTCAAAGGGATCCGAAATATCTGTTCTCAGATTCCAAGAAACAAGGCTAGCAAAGACATCCATGAAATACAGATGTAACTCTGTGAGATGAATTAACAGAACACTAAGCAGTTTCTCAGAAAGCTTCTTTCCAGATTTCATCTGAGGATATTTCCTTTTTCACCATAGCCCTCTATGGGCTCCAAAATATCACTTTGCCAATTCCACAGGAACTGTCTTAGCGAAAGGCTCCTTGAGGGGAAAGCTGTCACTCTGTGAGATGATTTCACAGAACACAACGAAGTTTCTCATAAAGCTTCTTTATCTTTGTTATAGGAGGATATTTCCTTTGGCCCTATAGTCTTCAAAGGGATCTGAAATATCTGTTCTCAGATTCCACAGAAATAAGTCTAGCAAAGACATCCATGAAATACAGATGTAACTCTGTGAGATGAATTAACAGAACACTAAGCAGTTTCTCAGAAAGCTTCTTTCCAGATTTCATCTGAGGATATTTCCTTTTTCACCATAGCCCTCTATGGGCTTCCAAATATCACTTTGCCAATTCCACAAGAACTGTCTTAGCGAAAGGCTCCTTGAGGGGAAAGCTGTAACTCTGTGAGATGATTTCACAGAACACAACGAAGTTTCTCAGAAAGCTTCTTTCTCTTTGTTATCGGAGGATATTTCCTTTGGCCCTATAGTCTTCAAAGGGATCCGAAATATCTGTTTTCAGATTCCACAGAAACAAGGCTAGCAAAGACATCCATGAAATAGAGATGTAACTCTGTGAGATGAATTAACAGAACACTAAGCAGTTTCTCAGAAAGCTTCTTTCCAGATTTCATCTGAGGATATTTCCTTTTTCACCATAGCCCTCTATGGGCTTCCAAATATCACTTTGCCAATTCCACAGGAACTGTCTTAGCGAAAGGCTCCTTGAGGGGAAAGCTGTCACTCTGTGAGATGATTTCAGAGAACACCAAGAAGTTTCTCAGAAAGCTTCTTTCTCTTTGTTATCGGAGAATATTTCCTTTGGCCCTATAGTCTTCAAAGGGATCCGAAATATCTGTTCTCAGATTCCACAGAAATAAGGCTAGCAAAGAGGTCCACGAAATACAGATGTAACTCCGTGAGATGAATTAACAGAACACTAAGCAGTTTCTCAGAAAGCTTCTTTCCAGATTTCATCTAAGGATATTTCCTATTTCACCATAGCCCTCTGCGGGCTTCCAAATATCACTTTGACAATTCCACAAGAACTGTCTTAGCGAAAGGCTCCTTGAGGGGAAAGCTGTAACTCTGTGAATTGATTACACAGAACACAACGAAGTTTCTCAGAAAGCTTCTTTCTCTTTGTTATCTGAGGATATTTCCTTTGGCCCTGTAGTCTTCAAAGGGATCCGAAATATCTGTTCTCAGATTCCACAGAAATAAGGCTAGCAAAGAGGTCCACGAAATACAGATGTAACACTGTGAGATGAATTAACAGAACACTAAGCAGTTTCTCAAAAGCTTCTTTCCAGATTTCATCTGAGGATATTTCCTTTTTCACCATAGCCCTCTATGGGCTTCCAAATATCACTTTGCCAATTCCACAAGAACTGTCTTAGCGAAAGGCTCCTTGAGGGGAAAGCTGTAACTCTGTGAGATGATTTCACAGAACACAACGAAGTTTCTCAGAAAGCTTCTTTCTCTTTGTTATCGGAGGATATTTCCTTTGGGCCTATAGTCTTCAAAGAGTTCCGAAATATCTGTTCTCAGATTCTACAGAAATAAGGCTAGCAAAGAGGTCCACGAAATACAGATGTAACTCTGTGAGATGAATTAAGAGAACACTAAGCAGTTTCTCAAAAGCTTCTTTCCAGATTTCATCTGAGGATATTTCCTTTTTCACCATAGCCCTCTATGGGCTTCCAAATATCACTTTGACAATTCCACAAGAACTGTCTGAGCGAAAGGCTCCTTGAGGGGAAAGCTGTAACTCTGTGAGTTCATTTCACAGAACACAACGAAGTTTCTCAGAAAGTTTCTTTCTCTTTGTTATCGAAGTTATTTCCTTTGGCCCAATAGTCTTCAAAGAGATCCGAAATATCTGTTCTCAGATTCCACAGAAATAAGGCTAGCAAGGAGATCCATGAAATACAGATGTCACTCTGTGAGATGAATTAACAGAGCACTAAGCAGTTTCTCAGAAAGCTTCTTTCCAGATTTCATCTGAGGATATTTCCTTTTTCACCATAGCCCTCTCTGGGATTCCAATTATCACTTTGCCAATTACACAAGAACTGTCTTAGCGAAAGGCTCCTTGAGGGGAAAGCTGTAACTCTGTGAGATGATTTTACATAACACAACGAAGTTTCTCCGAAAGCTTCTTCCTCTTTGTTATAGGAGCATATTTCCTTTGGCCCTATGGTCTTCAAAGGGATCTGAAATATCTGTTCTCAGATTCCACAGAAATAAGGCTAGCAAAGACATCCAGGAAATACAGATGTAACTCTGTGAGATGAATTAACAGAACACTAAGCAGTTTCTCAGAAAGCTTCTTTCCAGATTTCATATGGGATATTTCCTTTTTCTCCGTAGCCCTCTATGGGCTTCCAAATATCACTTTGCCAATTCCACAAGAACTGTCTTACCGAAAGGCTCCTTGAGGGGAAAGCTGTAACTCTGTGAGATGATTTCACAGAACACAACGAAGTTTCTCATAAAGCTTCTTTCTCTTTGTTATATGAGGATATTTCCTTTAGCCCTATAGTCTTCAAAGGGATCCCAAATATTTGTTCTCAGATTCTACAGAAATAAGGCTAGCAAAGAGATCCACGAAATACAGATGTAACTCTGTGAGATGAATTAACAGAACACTAAGAAGTTTCTCAGAAAGCTTCTTTCCAGATTTCATCTGAAGATATTTCCTTTTTCACCATAGCCCCCTATGGGCTTCCAAATATCACTTTGCCAATTCCACAAGAACTGTCTTAGCGAAAGGCTCCTTGATTGGAAAGCTGTAACTCTGTGAGATGATTTCACAGAACACAACGAAGTTTCTCAGAAAGCTTCTTTCTCTTTGTTATCGGAGGATATTTCCTTTGGCCCTATAGTCTTCAAAGGGATCCGAAATATCTGTTCTCAGATTCCACAGATATAAGGCTAGCAAAGAGATCCACGAAATACAGATGTAACTCGGTGAGATGAATTAACAGAACACTAAGCAGTTTCTCAGAAAGCTTCTTTCCAGATTTCATCTGAGGATATTTCCTTTTTCACCATAGCCCTCTATGGGCTTCCAAATATCACTTTGCCAATTCCACAAGAAATGTCTTAGCGAAAGGCTCCTTGAGGGGAAAGCTGTAACTCTGTTAGATGATTTCACAGTACACAACGAAGTTTCTCAGAAAGCTTCTTTCTCTTTTTTATCGGAGGATATTTCCTTTGGCCCTATAGTCTTCATAGGGTTCCGAAATATCTGTTCTCAGAATCCACAGAAATAAGGCTAGCAAAGAGGTCCACGAAATACAGATGTAACACTGTGAGATGAATTAACAGAACACTAAGCAGTTTCTCAGAAAGCTTCTTTCCAGATTTCATCTAAGGATATTTCCTATTTCACCATAGCCCTCTATGGGCTTCCAAATATCACTTTGACAATTCCACAAGAACTGTCTTAGCGAAAGGCTCCTTGAGGGGAAAGCTGTTACTCTGTGAGATGATTTCACAGAACTCAACGAAGTTTCTCAGAAAGCTTCTTTCTCTTTGTTATCGAAGGTATTTCCTTTAGCCCAATAGTCTTCAAAGAGATCCGAAATATCTGTTCTCAGATTCCACAGAAATAAGGCTAGCAAAGAGATCCATGAAATACAGATGTAACTCTGTGAGATGAATTAACAGAACACTAAGCAGTTTCTCACAAAGCTTCTTTCCAGATTTCATCTGAGGATATTTCCTTTTTCACCATAGACCTCTATGGGCTTCCAAATAACACTTTGACAATTCCACAAGAACTGTCTTAGCGAAAGGCTCCTTGAGGGGAAACCTGTAACTCTGTGAGATGATTTCACAGAACACAAAGAAGTTTCTCAGAAAGCTTCTTTCTCTTTGTTATCGGAGGATATTTCCTTTGGCCCTATAGTCTTCAAAGGGATCCGAAATATCTGTTCTCAGATTCCACAGAAATAAGGCTAGCAAAGAGATCCACGAAATACAGATGTAACTCTGTGAGATGAATTAAGAGAACACTAAGCAGTTTCTCAGAAAGCTTCTTTCCAGATTTCATCTGAGGATATTTCCTTTTTCACCGTAGCCCTCTATGGGCTTCCAAATATCACTTTGCCAATTCCACAAGAAATGTCTTAGCGAAAGGCTCCTTGAGGGGAAAGCTGTAACTCTGTGACATGATTTCACAGTACACAACGAAGTTTCTCTGAAAGCTTCTTTCTCTTTTTTATCGGAGGATATTTCCTTTGGCCCTATAGTCTTCAAAGAGAACCGAAATATCTGTTCTCAGATTCCACAGTAATAAGGCAAGCAAAGACATCCATGAAATACAGATGTAACTCTGTGAGATGAATTAACAGAACACTAAGCAGTTTCTCAGAAAGCTTCTTTCCAGATTTCATCTAAGGATATTTCCTATTTCACCATAGCCCTCTGCGGGCTTCCAAATATCACTTTGACAATTCCACAAGAACTGTCTTAGCGAAAGGCTCCTTGAGGGGAAAGCTGTAACTCTGTGAATTGATTACACAGAACACAACGAAGTTTCTCAGAAAGCTTCTTTCTCTTTGTTATCTGAGGATATTTCCTTTGGCCCTATAGTCTTCAAAGGGATCCGAAATATCTGTTCTCAGATTCCACAGAAATAAGGCTAGCAAAGAGATCCACGAAATACAGAAGTAATTCTGTGAGATGAATTAACAGAGCACTAAGCAGTTTCTAAGAAAGCTTCTTTCCAGATTTCATATGAGGATATTTCCTTTTTCACCATAGCCCTCTCTGGGCTTCCAATTATCACTTTGGCAATTCCACAAGAACTGTCTTAGCGAAAGGCTCCTTGAGGGGAAAGCTGTAACTCTGTGACATGATTTCACAGAACACAAAGAAGTTTCTCAGAAAGCTTCTTTCTCTTTTTTATCGGAAGATATTTTCTTTGGCCCTGTAGTCTTCAAAGGGATCCGAAATATCTGTTCTCAGATTCCACAGAAATAAGGCTAGCAAAGAGGTCCACGAAATACAGATGTAACACTGTGAGATGAATTAACAGAACACTAAGCAGTTTCTCAAAAGCTTCTTTCCAGATTTCATCTGAGGATATTTCCTTTTTCACCATAGCCCTCTATGGGCTTCCAAATATCACTTTGCCAATTCCACAAGAACTGTCTTAGCGAAAGGCTCCTTGAGGGGAAAGCTGTAACTCTGTGAGATGATTTCACAGAACACAACGAAGTTTCTCAGAAAGCTTCTTTCTCTTTGTTATCGGAGGATATTTCCTTTGGGCCTATAGTCTTCAAAGAGTTCCGAAATATCTGTTCTCAGATTCTACAGAAATAAGGCTAGCAAAGAGGTCCACGAAATACAGATGTAACTCTGTGAGATGAATTAAGAGAACACTAAGCAGTTTCTCAAAAGCTTCTTTCCAGATTTCATCTGAGGATATTTCCTTTTTCACCATAGCCCTCTATGGGCTTCCAAATATCACTTTGACAATTCCACAAGAACTGTCTGAGCGAAAGGCTCCTTGAGGGGAAAGCTGTAACTCTGTGAGTTCATTTCACAGAACACAACGAAGTTTCTCAGAAAGTTTCTTTATCTTTGTTATCGAAGTTATTTCCTTTGGCCCAATAGTCTTCAAAGAGATCCGAAATATCTGTTCTCAGATTCCACAGAAATAAGGCTAGCAAGGAGATCCATGAAATACAGATGTCACTCTGTGAGATGAATTAACAGAGCACTAAGCAGTTTCTCAGAAAGCTTCTTTCCAGACTTCATCTGAGGATATTTCCTTTTTCACCATAGCCCTCTCTGGGATTCCAATTATCACTTTGCCAATTACACAAGAACTGTCTTAGCGAAAGGCTCCTTGAGGGGAAAGCTGTAACTCTGTGAGATGATTTTACATAAAACAACGAAGTTTCTCCGAAAGCTTCTTCCTCTTTGTTATAGGAGCATATTTCCTTTGGCCCTATGGTCTTCAAAGGGATCTGAAATATCTGTTCTCAGATTCCACAGAAATAAGGCTAGCAAAGACATCCAGGAAATACAGATGTAACTCTGTGAGATGAATTAACAGAACACTAAGCAGTTTCTCAGAAAGATTCTTTCCAGATTTCATATGGGATATTTCCTTTTTCTCCGTAGCCCTCTATGGGCTTCCAAATATCACTTTGCCAATTCCACAAGAACTGTCTTACCGAAAGGCTCCTTGAGGGGAAAGCTGTAACTCTGTGAGATGATTTCACAGAACACAACGAAGTTTCTCATAAAGCTTCTTTCTCTTTGTTATATGAGGATATTTCCTTTAGCCCTATAGTCTTCAAAGGGATCCCAAATATTTGTTCTCAGATTCTACAGAAATAAGGCTAGCAAAGAGATCCACGAAATACAGATGTAACTCTGTGAGATGAATTAACAGAACACTAAGAAGTTTCTCAGAAAGCTTCTTTCCAGATTTCATCTGAAGATATTTCCTTTTTCACCATAGCCCCCTATGGGCTTCCAAATATCACTTTGCCAATTCCACAAGAACTGTCTTAGCGAAAGGCTCCTTGAGGGGAAAGCTGTAACTCTGTGAGATGATTTCACAGAACACAACGAAGTTTCTCAGAAAGCTTCTTTCTCTTTATTATCGGAGGATATTTCCTTTGGCCCTATAGTCTTCAAAGGGATCCGAAATATCTGTTCTCAGATTCCACAGATATAAGGCTAGCAAAGAGATCCACGAAATACAGATGTAACTCTGTGAGATGAATTAAGAGAACACTAAGCAGTTTCTCAGAAAGCTTCTTTCCAGATTTCATCTGAGGATATTTCCTTTTTCACCATAGCCCTCTATGGGCTTCCAAATATCACTTTGCCAATTCCACAAGAAATGTCTTAGCGAAAGGCTCCTTGAGGGGAAAGCTGTAACTCTGTGAGATGATTTCACAGAACACAACGAAGTTTCTCAGAAAGCTTCTTTCTCTTTTTTATCGGAGGATATTTCCTTTGGCCCTATAGTCTTCATAGGGTTCCGAAATATCTGTTCTCAGAATCCACAGAAATAAGGCTAGCAAAGAGGTCCACGAAATACAGATGTCACTCTGTGAGATGAATTAACAGAACACTAAGCAGTTTCTCAGAAAGCTTCTTTCCAGGTTTCATCTAAGGATATTTCCTTTTTCACCTTAGCCCTCTCTGGGATTCCAATTATCACTTTGCCAATTACACAAGAACTGTCTTTGTGAAAGGCTCCTTGAGGGGAAAGCTGTAACTCTGTGAGATGATTTTACATAACACAACGAAGTTTCTCCGAAAGCTTCTTCCTCTTTGTTATAGGAGCATATTTCCTTTGGCCCTATGGTCTTCAAAGGGATCTGAAATATCTGTTCTCAGATTCCACAGAAATAAGGCTAGCAAAGACATCCAGGAAATACAGATGTAACTCTGTGAGATGAATTAACAGAACACTAAGCAGTTTCTCAGAAAGCTTCTTTCCAGATTTCATATGGGATATTTCCTTTTTCTCCGTAGCCCTCTATGGGCTTCCAAATATCACTTTGCCAATTCCACAAGAACTGTCTTACCGAAAGGCTCCTTGAGGGGAAAGCTGTAACTCTGTGAGATGATTTCACAGAACACAACGAAGTTTCTCATAAAGCTTCTTTCTCTTTGTTATATGAGGATATTTCCTTTAGCCCTATTGTCTTCAAAGGGATCCCAAATATTTGTTCTCAGATTCTACAGAAATAAGGCTAGCAAAGAGATCCACGAAATACAGATGTAACTCTGTGAGATGAATTAACAGAACACTAAGAAGTTTCTCAGAAAGCTTCTTTCCAGATTTCATCTGAAGATATTTCCTTTTTCACCATAGCCCCCTATGGGCTTCCAAATATCACTTTGCCAATTCCACAAGAACTGTCTTAGCGAAAGGCTCCTTGAGGGGAAAGCTGTAACTCTGTGAGATGATTTCACAGAACACAACGAAGTTTCTCAGAAAGCTTCTTTCTCTTTGTTATCGGAGGATATTTCCTTTGGCCCTATAGTCTTCAAAGGTATCCGAAATATCTGTTCTCAGATTCCACAGATATAAGGCTAGCAAAGAGATCCACGAAATACAGATGTAACTCGGTGAGATGAATTAACAGAACACTAAGCAGTTTCTCAGAAAGCTTCTTTCCAGATTTCATCTGAGGATATTTCCTTTTTCACCATAGCCCTCTATGGGCTTCCAAATATCACTTTGCCAATTCCACAAGAAATGTCTTAGCGAAAGGCTCCTTGAGGGGAAAGCTGTAACTCTGTTAGATGATTTCACAGTACACAACGAAGTTTCTCAGAAAGCTTCTTTCTCTTTTTTATCGGAGGATATTTCCTTTGGCCCTATAGTCTTCATAGGGTTCCGAAATATCTGTTCTCAGAATCCACAGAAATAAGGCTAGCAAAGAGGTCCACGAAATACAGATGTAACTCTGTGAGATGAATTAACAGAACACTAAGCAGTTTCTCAGAAAGCTTCTTTCCAGATTTCATCTAAGGATATTTCCTATTTCACCATAGCCCTCTATGGGCTTCCAAATATCACTTTGACAATTCCACAAGAACTGTCTTAGCGAAAGGCTCCTTGAGGGGAAAGCTGTTACTCTGTGAGATGATTTCACAGAACACAACGAAGTTTCTCAGAAAGCTTCTTTCTCTTTGTTATCGAAGGTATTTCCTTTAGCCCAATAGTCTTCAAAGAGATCCGAAATATCTGTTCTCAGATTCCACAGAAATAAGGCTAGCAAAGAGATCCATGAAATACAGATGTAACTCTGTGAGATGAATTAACAGAACACTAAGCAGTTTCTCACAAAGCTTCTTTACAGATTTCATCTGAGGATATTTCCTTTTTCACCATAGCCCTCTATGGGCTTCCAAATAACACTTTGACAATTCCACAAGAACTGTCTTAGCGAAAGGCTCCTTGAGGGGAAAGCTGTAACTCTGTGAGATGATTTCACAGAACACAAAGAAGTTTCTCAGAAAGCTTCTTTCTCTTTGTTATCGGAGGATATTTCCTTTGGCCCTATAGTCTTCAAAGGGATCCGAAATATCTGTTCTCAGATTCCACAGAAATAAGGCTAGCAAAGAGATCCACGAAATACAGATGTAACTCTGTGAGATGAATTAAGAGAACACTAAGCAGTTTCTCAGAAAGCTTCTTTCCAGATTTCATGTGAGGATATTTCCTTTTTCACCATAGCCCTCTATGGGCTTCCAAATATCACTTTGCCAATTCCACAAGAACTGTCTTACCGAAAGGCTCCTTGAGGGGAAAGCTGTAACTCTGTGAGATGATTTCACAGAACACAACGAAGTTTCTCAGAAAGCTTCTTTCTCTTTGTTATATGAGGATATTTCCTTTAGCCCTATAGTCTTCAAAGGGATCCCAAATATCTGTTCTCAGATTCTACAGAAATAAGGCTAGCAAAGAGATCCACGAAATACAGATGTAACTCTGTGAGATGAATTAACAGAACACTAAGCAGTTTCTCAGAAAGCTTCTTTCCAGATTTCATCTGAAGATATTTCCTTTTTCACCATAGCCCCCTATGGGCTTCCAAATATCACTTTGCCAATTCCACAAGAACTGTCTTAGCGAAAGGCTCCTTGAGGGGAAAGCTGTAACTCTGTGAGATGATTTCACAGAACACAACGAAGTTTCTCAGAAAGCTTCTTTCTCTTTGTTATCGGAGGATATTTCCTTTGGCCCTATAGTCTTCAAAGGGATCCGAAATATCTGTTCTCAGATTCCACAGATATAAGGCTAGCAAAGAGATCCACGAAATACAGATGTAACTCAGTGAGATGAATTAACAGAACCCTAAGCAGTTTCTCAGAAAGCTTCTTTCCAGATTTCATCTGAGGATATTTCCTTTTTCACCGTAGCCCTCTATGGGCTTCCAAATATCACTTTGCCAATTCCACAAGAACTGTCTTAGCGAAAGGCTCCTTGAGGGGAAAGCTGTAACTCTGTGACATGATTTCACAGTACACAACGAAGTTTCTCTGAAAGCTTCTTTCTCTTTTTTATCGGAGGATATTTCCTTTGGCCTATAGTCTTCAAAGGGAACCGAAATATCTGTTCTCAGATTCCACAGTAATAAGGCAAGCAAAGACATCCATGAAATACAGATGTAACTCTGTGAGATGAATTAACAGAACACTAAGCAGTTTCTCAGAAAGCTTCTTTCCAGATTTCTTCTGAGGATATTTCCTTTTTCACCGTAGCCCTCTATGGGCTTCCAAATATCACTTTGCCAATTCCACAAGAACTGTCTTAGCGAAAGGCTCCTTGAGGGGAAAGCTGTAACTCTGTGAGATGATTTCACAGAACACAACGAAGTTTCTCAGAAAGCTTCTTTCTCTTTGTTATCGGAGGATATTTCCTTTGGCCCTATACTCTTCAAAGGGATCCGAAATATCTGTTCTCAGATTCCACAGAAATAAGGCTAGCAAAGAGATCCACGAAATACAGATGTAGCTCTGTGAGATGAATTTACAGAACACTAAGCAGTTTCTCACAAAGCTTCTTTCCAGATTTCATCTGAGGATATATCCTTTTTCACCATAGCCCTCTAAGGGCTTCCAAATATCACTTTGCCATTTCCACAAGAACTGTCTTAGCGAAAGGCTCCTTGAGGGGAAAGCTGTAACTCTGTGAGATGATTTCACAGAACACAACGACGTTTCTCAGAAAGCTTCTTTCTCTTTGTTATCAGAGGATATTTCCTTTGGCCCTATAGTCTTCAAAGTGATCCGAAATATCTGTTCTCAGATTCCACAGAAATAAGGCTAGCAAAGACATCCATGAAATACAGATGTAACTCTGTGAGATGAATTAACAGAACACTAAGAAGTTTCTCAGAAAGCTTCTTTCCAGATTTCATCTGAGGACATTTCCTTTTTCACCATAGCCCTCTATGGGCTTCCAAATATCACTTTGCCATTTCCACAAGAACTGTCTTAGCGAAAGTCTCCTTGAGGGAAAAGCTGTAACTCTGTGAGATGATTTCACAGAACACAACGAAGTTTCTCAGAAAGCTTCTTTCTCTTTGTTATCGGAGGATATTTCCTTTGGCCCTATAGTCTTCAAAGGGATCCGAAATATCTGTTCTCAGATTCCACAGAAACAAGGCTAGCAAAGACATCCATGAAATACAGATGTAACTCTGTGAGATGAATTAACAGAACAATAAGCAGTTTCTCAGAAAGCTTCTTTCCAGATTTCATCTGAGTATATTTCCTTTTTCACCATAGCCCTCTATGGGCTTCCAAATATCACTTTGCCAATTCCACAAGAACTGTCTTAGCGAAGGGCTCCTTGAGGAGAAATCTGTAACTCTGTGAGATGATTTCACAGACACAAAGATGTTTCTCAGAACGCTTCTTTCTCTTTGTTATCGGAAGATATTTTCTTTGGCCCTGTAGTCTTCAAAGGGATCCGAAATATCTGTTCTCGGATTCCAAGAAACAAGGCTAGCAAAGACATCCATGAAATACAGATGTAACTCTGTGAGATGAATTAACAGAACACTAAGCACATTCTCAGAAAGATTCTTTCCAGATTTCATCTGAGGATATTTCCTTTTTCACCACAGCCCCCTATGGGCTTCAAATATCACTTTGCCAATTCCACAAGAACTGTCTTAGCGAAAGGCTCCTTGAGGGGAAAGCTGTAACTCTGTGAGATGATTTCATAGAACACAACGAAGTTTCTCAGAAAGCTTCTTTCTCTTTGTTATCGGAGGATATTTCCGTTGGCCCTATAGTCTTCAAAGGGATCTGAAATATCTGTTCTCAGATTCCACAGAAATAAGGCTAGCAAAGAGATCCACGAAAATACAGATGTAACTCTGTGAGATGAATTAACAGAACACTAAGCAGTTTCTCAGAAAGCTTCTTTCAAGATTTCATCTGAGGATATTTCCTTTTTCACCATAGCCCTCTCTGGGCTTCCAATTATCACTTTGCCAATTCCACAAGAACTGTCTTAGCGAAAGGCTCCTTGAGGGGAAAGCTGTAACTCTGTGAGATGATTTCACAGAACACAACGAAGTTTCTCATAAAGCTTCTTTATCTTTGTTATAGGAGGATATTTCCTTTGGCCCTATAGTCTTCAAAGGGATCTGAAATATCTGTTCTCAGATTCCACAGAAATAAGTCTAGCAAAGACATCCATGAAATACAGATGTAACTCTGTGAGATGAATTAAGAGAACACTAAGCAGTTTCTCAGAAAGCTTCTTTCCAGATTTCATCTGAGGATATTTCCTTTTTCACCATAGCCCTCTATGGTCTTCCAAATATCACTTTGCCAATTCCACAAGAACTGTCTTAGCGAAAGGCTCCTTGAGGGGAAAGCTGTAACTCTGTGAGATGATTTCACAGAACACAACGAAGTTTCTCAGAAAGCTTCTTTCTCTTTGTTATCGGAGGATATTTCCTTTGGCCCCATAGTCTTCAAAGGGATGCGAAATATCTGTTTTCAGATTCCACAGAAACAAGGCTAGCAAAGACATCCATGAAATAGAGATGTAACTCTGTGAGATGAATTAAGAGAACACTAAGCAGTTTCTCAGAAAGCTTCTTTCCAGATTTCATCTGAGGATATTTCCTTTTTCACCATAGCCCTCTAAGGGCTTCCAAATATCACTTTGCCAATTCTACAGGAACTGTCTTAGCGAAAGGCTCCTTGAGGGGAAAGCTGTCACTCTGTGAGATGATTTCACAGAACACAACGAAGTTTCTCATAAAGCTTCTTTATCTTTGTTATAGGAGGATATTTCCTTTGTCCCTATAGTCTTCAAAGGGATCTGAAATATCTGTTCTCAGATTCCACAGAAATAAGTCTAGCAAAGACATCCATGAAATACAGATGTAACTCTGTGAGATGAATTAACAGAACACTAAGCAGTTTCTCAGAAAGCTTCTTTCCAGATTTCATCTGAGGATATTTCCTTTTTCACCATAGCCCTCTATGGGCTTCCAAATATCACTTTGCCAATTCCACAAGAACTGTCTTAGCGAAAGGCTCCTTGAGGGGAAAGCTGTAACTCTGTGAGATGATTTCACAGAACACAACGAAGTTTCTCAGAAAGCTTCTTTCTCTTTGTTATCGGAGGATATTTCCTTTGGCCCTATAGTCTTCAAAGGGATCCGAAATATCTGTTTTCAGATTCCACAGAAACAAGGCTAGCAAAGACATCCATGAAATAGAGATGTAACTCTGTGAGATGAATTAACAGAACACTAAGCAGTTTCTCAGAAAGCTTCTTTCCAGATTTCATCTGAGGATATTTCCTATTTCACCATAGCCCTCTGCGGGCTTCCAAATATCACTTTGGCAATTCCACAAGAACTGTCTTAGCGAAAGGCTCCTTGAGGGGAAAGCTGTAACTCTGTGAATTGATTACACAGAACACAACGAAGTTTCTCAGAAAGCTTCTTTCTCTTTGTTATCTGAGGATATTTCCTTTGGCCCTATAGTCTTCAAAGGGATCCGAAATATCTGTTCTCAGATTCCACAGAAATAAGGCTAGCAAAGAGATCCACGAAATACAGAAGTAATTCTGTGAGATGAATTAACAGAGCACTAAGCAGTTTCTAAGAAAGCTTCTTTCCAGATTTCATATGAGGATATTTCCTTTTTCACCATAGCCCTCTCTGGGCTTCCAATTATCACTTTGGCAATTCCACAAGAACTGTCTTAGCGAAAGGCTCCTTGAGGGGAAAGCTGTAACTCTCTGACATGATTTCACAGAACACAAAGAAGTTTCTCAGAAAGCTTCTTTCTCTTTTTTATCGGAAGATATTTTCTTTGGCCCTGTAGTCTTCAAAGGGATCCGAAATATCTGTTCTCAGATTCCACAGAAATAAGGCTAGCAAAGAGGTCCACGAAATACAGATGTAACACTGTGAGATGATTTAACAGAACACTAAGCAGTTTCTCAAAAGCTTCTTTCCAGATTTCATCTGAGGATATTTCCTTTTTCACCATAGCCCTCTATGGGCTTCCAAATATCACTTTGCCAATTCCACAAGAACTGTCTTAGCGAAAGGCTCCTTGAGGGGAAAGCTGTAACTCTGTGAGATGATTTCACAGAACACAACGAAGTTTCTCAGAAAGCTTCTTTCTCTTTGTTATCGGAGGATATTTCCTTTGGGCCTATAGTCTTCAAAGAGTTCCGAAATATCTGTTCTCAGATTCTACAGAAATAAGGCTAGCAAAGAGGTCCACGAAATACAGATGTAACTCTGTGAGATGAATTAAGAGAACACTAAGCAGTTTCTCAAAAGCTTCTTTCCAGATTTCATCTGAGGATATTTCCTTTTTCACCATAGCCCTCTATGGGCTTCCAAATATCACTTTGACAATTCCACAAGAACTGTCTTAGCGAAAGGCTCCTTGAGGGGAAAGCTGTTACTCTGTGAGATGATTTCACAGAACACAACGAAGTTTCTCAGAAAGCTTCTTTCTCTTTGTTATCGAAGGTATTTCCTTTAGCCCAATAGTCTTAAAATAGATCCGAAATATCTGTTCTCAGATTCCACAGAAATAAGGCTAGCAAAGAGATCCATGAAATACAGATGTAACTCTGTGAGATGAATTAACAGAACACTAAGCAGTTTCTCAGAAAGCTTCTTTCCAGATTTCATCTGAGGATATTTCCTTTTTCACCATAGCCCTCTATGGGCTTCCAAATAACACTTTGACAATTCCACAAGAACTGTCTTACCGAAAGGCTCCTTGAGGGGAAAGCTGTAACTCTGTGAAATGATTTCACAGAACACAAAGAAGTTTCTCAGAAAGCTTCTTTCTCTTTGTTATCGGAGGATATTTCCTTTGGCCCTATAGTCTTCAAAGGGATCCGAAATATCTGTTCTCAGATTCCACAGAAATAAGGCTAGCAAAGAGATCCACGAAATACAGATGTAACTCTGTGAGATGAATTAACAGAACACTAAGCAGTTTCTCAGAAAGCTTCTTTCCAGATTTCATGTGAGGATATTTCCTTTTTCACCATAGCCCTCTATGGGCTTCCAAATATCACTTTGCCAATTCCACAAGAACTGTCTTACCGAAAGGCTCCTTGAGGGGAAAGCTGTAACTCTGTGAGATGATTTCACAGAACACAACGAAGTTTCTCATAAAGCTTCTTTCTCTTTGTTATATGAGGATATTTCCTTTAGCCCTAAAGTCTTCAAAGGGATCCCAAATATCTGTTCTCAGATTCTACAGAAGTAAGGCTAGCAAAGAGATCCACGAAATACAGATGTAACTCTGTGAGATGAATTAACAGAACACTAAGCAGTTTCTCAGAAAGCTTCTTTCCAGATTTCATCTGAAGATATTTCCTTTTTCACCATAGCCCCCTATGGGCTTCCAAATATCACTTTGCCAATTCCACAAGAACTGTCTTAGCGAAAGGCTCCTTGAGGGGAAAGCTGTAACTCTGTGAGATGATTTCACAGAACACAACGAAGTTTCTCAGAAAGCTTCTTTCTCTTTGTTATCGGAGGATATTTCCTTTGGCCCTATAGTCTTCAAAGGGATCCGAAATATCTGTTCTCAGATTCCACAGATATAAGGCTAGCAAAGAGATCCACGAAATACAGATGTAACTCTGTGAGATGAATTAACAGAACACTAAGCAGTTTCTCAGAAAGCTTCTTTCCAGATTTCATCTGAGGATATTTCCTTTTTCACCGTAGCCCTCTATGGGCTTCCAAATATCACTTTGCCAATTCCACAAGAACTGTCTTAGCGAAAGGCTCCTTGAGGGGAAAGCTGTAACTCTGTGAGATGATTTCAAAGAACACAACGAAGTTTCTCAGAAAGCTTCTTTCTCTTTGTTATCGGAGGATATTTCCTTTGGCCCTATAGTCTTCAAAGGGATCCGAAATATCTGTTTTCAGATTCCACAGAAACAAGGCTAGCAAAGACATCCATGAAATAGAGATGTAACTCTGTGAGATGAATTAACAGAACACTAAGCAGTTTCTCAGAAAGCTTCTTTCCAGATTTCATCTGAGGATATTTCCTTTTTCACCATAGCCCTCTATGGGCTTCCAAATATCACTTTGCCAATTCCACAGGAACTGTCTTAGCGAAAGGCTCCTTGAGGGGAAAGCTGTCACTCTGTGAGATGATTTCAGAGAACACCAAGAAGTTTCTCAGAAAGCTTCTTTCTCTTTGTTATCGGAGAATATTTCCTTTGGCCCTATAGTCTTCAAAGGGATCCGAAATATCTGTTCTCAGATTCCACAGAAATAAGGCTAGCAAAGAGGTCCACGAAATACAGATGTAACTCCGTGAGATGAATTAACAGAACACTAAGCAGTTTCTCAGAAAGCTTCTTTCCAGATTTCATCTAAGGATATTTCCTATTTCACCATAGCCCTCTGCGGGCTTCCAAATATCACTTTGACAATTCCACAAGAACTGTCTTAGCGAAAGGCTCCTTGAGGGGAAAGCTGTAACTCTGTGAATTGATTACACAGAACACAACGAAGTTTCTCAGAAAGCTTCTTTCTCTTTGTTATCTGAGGATATTTCCTTTGGCCCAATAGTCTTCAAAGAGATCCGAAATATCTGTTCTCAGATTCCACAGAAATAAGGCTAGCAAGGAGATCCATGAAATATAGATGTCACTCTGTGAGATGAATTAACAGAGCACTAAGCAGTTTCTCAGAAAGCTTCTTTCCAGATTTCATCTGAGGATATTTCCTTTTTCACCATAGCCCTCTCTGGGATTCCAATTATCACTTTGCCAATTACACAAGAACTGTCTTAGCGAAAGGCTCCTTGAGGGGAAAGCTGTAACTCTGTGAGATGATTTCACATAACACAACGAAGTTTCTCCGAAACATTCTTCCTCTTTGTTATAGGACCATATTTCCTTTGGCCCTATGGTCTTCAAAGGGATCTGAAATATCTGTTCTCAGATTCCACAGAAATAAGGCTAGCAAAGACATCCAGGAAATACAGATGTAACTCTGTGAGATGAATTAACAGAACACTAAGCAGTTTCTCAGAAAGCTTCTTTCCAGATTTCATATGGGATATTTCCTTTTTCTCCGTAGCCCTCTATGGGCTTCCAAATATCACTTTGCCAATTCCACAAGAACTGTCTTACCGAAAGGCTCCTTGAGGGGAAAGCTGTAACTCTGTGAGATGATTTCACAGAACACAACGAAGTTTCTCATAAAGCTTCTTTCTCTTTGTTATATGAGGATATTTCCTTTAGCCCTATAGTCTTCAAAGGGATCCCAAATATTTGTTCTCAGATTCTACAGAAATGAGGCTAGCAAAGAGATCCACGAAATACAGATGTAACTCTGTGAGATGAATTAACAGAACACTAAGAAGTTTCTCAGAAAGCTTCTTTCCAGATTTCATCTGAAGATATTTCCTTTTTCACCATAGCCCCCTATGGGCTTCCAAGTATCACTTTGCCAATTCCACAAGAACTGTCTTAGCGAAAGGCTCCTTGAGGGGAAAGCTGTAACTCTGTGAGATGATTTCACAGAACACAACGAAGTTTCTCAGAAAGCTTCTTTCTCTTTGTTATCGGAGGATATTTCCTTTGGGCCTATAGTCTTCAAAGAGTTCCGAAATATCTGTTCTCAGATTCTACAGAAATAAGGCTAGCAAAGAGGTCCACGAAATACAGATGTAACTCTGTGAGATGAATTAAGAGAACACTAAGCAGTTTCTCAAAAGCTTCTTTCCAGATTTCATCTGAGGATATTTCCTTTTTCACCATAGCCCTCTATGGGCTTCCAAATATCACTTTGACAATTCCACAAGAACTGTCTTAGCGAAAGGCTCCTTGAGGGGAAAGCTGTTACTCTGTGAGATGATTTCACAGAACACAACGAAGTTTCTCAGAAAGCTTCTTTCTCTTTGTTATCGAAGGTATTTCCTTTAGCCCAATAGTCTTAAAATAGATCCGAAATATCTGTTCTCAGATTCCACAGAAATAAGGCTAGCAAAGAGATCCATGAAATACAGATGTAACTCTGTGAGATGAATTAACAGAACACTAAGCAGTTTCTCAGAAAGCTTCTTTCCAGATTTCATCTGAGGATATTTCCTTTTTCACCATAGCCCTCTATGGGCTTCCAAATAACACTTTGACAATTCCACAAGAACTGTCTTACCGAAAGGCTCCTTGAGGGGAAAGCTGTAACTCTGTGAAATGATTTCACAGAACTCAAAGAAGTTTCTCAGAAAGCTTCTTTCTCTTTGTTATCGGAGGATATTTCCTTTGGCCCTATAGTCTTCAAAGGGATCCGAAATATCTGTTCTCAGATTCCACAGAAATAAGGCTAGCAAAGAGATCCACGAAATACAGATGTAACTCTGTGAGATGAATTAACAGAACACTAAGCAGTTTCTCAGAAAGCTTCTTTCCAGATTTCATGTGAGGATATTTCCTTTTTCACCATAGCCCTCTATGGGCTTCCAAATATCACTTTGCCAATTCCACAAGAACTGTCTTACCGAAAGGCTCCTTGAGGGGAAAGCTGTAACTCTGTGAGATGATTTCACAGAACACAACGAAGTTTCTCATAAAGCTTCTTTCTCTTTGTTATATGAGGATATTTCCTTTAGCCCTAAAGTCTTCAAAGGGATCCCAAATATCTGTTCTCAGATTCTACAGAAGTAAGGCTAGCAAAGAGATCCACGAAATACAGATGTAACTCTGTGAGATGAATTAACAGAACACTAAGCAGTTTCTCAGAAAGCTTCTTTCCAGATTTCATCTGAAGATATTTCCTTTTTCACCATAGCCCCCTATGGGCTTCCAAATATCACTTTGCCAATTCCACAAGAACTGTCTTAGCGAAAGGCTCCTTGAGGGGAAAGCTGTAACTCTGTGAGATGATTTCACAGAACACAACGAAGTTTCTCAGAAAGCTTCTTTCTCTTTGTTATCGGAGGATATTTCCTTTGGCCCTATAGTCTTCAAAGGGATCCGAAATATCTGTTCTCAGATTCCACAGATATAAGGCTAGCAAAGAGATCCACGAAATACAGATGTAACTCTGTGAGATGAATTAACAGAACACTAAGCAGTTTCTCAGAAAGCTTCTTTCCAGATTTCATCTGAGGATATTTCCTTTTTCACCGTAGCCCTCTATGGGCTTCCAAATATCACTTTGCCAATTCCACAAGAACTGTCTTAGCGAAAGGCTCCTTGAGGGGAAAGCTGTAACTCTGTGAGATGATTTCAAAGAACACAACGAAGTTTCTCAGAAAGCTTCTTTCTCTTTGTTATCGGAGGATATTTCCTTTGGCCCTATAGTCTTCAAAGGGATCCGAAATATCTGTTTTCAGATTCCACAGAAACAAGGCTAGCAAAGACATCCATGAAATAGAGATGTAACTCTGTGAGATGAATTAACAGAACACTAAGCAGTTTCTCAGAAAGCTTCTTTCCAGATTTCATCTGAGGATATTTCCTTTTTCACCATAGCCCTCTATGGGCTTCCAAATATCACTTTGCCAATTCCACAGGAACTGTCTTAGCGAAAGGCTCCTTGAGGGGAAAGCTGTCACTCTGTGAGATGATTTCAGAGAACACCAAGAAGTTTCTCAGAAAGCTTCTTTCTCTTTGTTATCGGAGAATATTTCCTTTGGCCCTATAGTCTTCAAAGGGATCCGAAATATCTGTTCTCAGATTCCACAGAAATAAGGCTAGCAAAGAGGTCCACGAAATACAGATGTAACTCCGTGAGATGAATTAACAGAACACTAAGCAGTTTCTCAGAAAGCTTCTTTCCAGATTTCATCTAAGGATATTTCCTATTTCACCATAGCCCTCTGCGGGCTTCCAAATATCACTTTGACAATTCCACAAGAACTGTCTTAGCGAAAGGCTCCTTGAGGGGAAAGCTGTAACTCTGTGAATTGATTACACAGAACACAACGAAGTTTCTCAGAAAGCTTCTTTCTCTTTGTTATCTGAGGATATTTCCTTTGGCCCAATAGTCTTCAAAGAGATCCGAAATATCTGTTCTCAGATTCCACAGAAATAAGGCTAGCAAGGAGATCCATGAAATATAGATGTCACTCTGTGAGATGAATTAACAGAGCACTAAGCAGTTTCTCAGAAAGCTTCTTTCCAGATTTCATCTGAGGATATTTCCTTTTTCACCATAGCCCTCTCTGGGATTCCAATTATCACTTTGCCAATTACACAAGAACTGTCTTAGCGAAAGGCTCCTTGAGGGGAAAGCTGTAACTCTGTGAGATGATTTCACATAACACAACGAAGTTTCTCCGAAACATTCTTCCTCTTTGTTATAGGACCATATTTCCTTTGGCCCTATGGTCTTCAAAGGGATCTGAAATATCTGTTCTCAGATTCCACAGAAATAAGGCTAGCAAAGACATCCAGGAAATACAGATGTAACTCTGTGAGATGAATTAACAGAACACTAAGCAGTTTCTCAGAAAGCTTCTTTCCAGATTTCATATGGGATATTTCCTTTTTCTCCGTAGCCCTCTATGGGCTTCCAAATATCACTTTGCCAATTCCACAAGAACTGTCTTACCGAAAGGCTCCTTGAGGGGAAAGCTGTAACTCTGTGAGATGATTTCACAGAACACAACGAAGTTTCTCATAAAGCTTCTTTCTCTTTGTTATATGAGGATATTTCCTTTAGCCCTATAGTCTTCAAAGGGATCCCAAATATTTGTTCTCAGATTCTACAGAAATGAGGCTAGCAAAGAGATCCACGAAATACAGATGTAACTCTGTGAGATGAATTAACAGAACACTAAGAAGTTTCTCAGAAAGCTTCTTTCCAGATTTCATCTGAAGATATTTCCTTTTTCACCATAGCCCCCTATGGGCTTCCAAGTATCACTTTGCCAATTCCACAAGAACTGTCTTAGCGAAAGGCTCCTTGAGGGGAAAGCTGTAACTCTGTGAGATGATTTCACAGAACACAACGAAGTTTCTCAGAAAGCTTCTTTCTCTTTGTTATCGGAGGATATTTCCTTTGGCCCTATAGTCTTCAAAGGGATCCGAAATATCTGTTCTCAGATTCCACAGATATAAGGCTAGCAAAGAGATCCACGAAATACAGATGTAACTCGATGAGATGAATTAACAGAACACTAAGCAGTTTCTCAGAAAGCTTCTTTCCAGATTTCATCTGAGGATATTTCCTTTTTCACCATAGCCCTCTATGGGCTTCCAAATATCACTTTGCCAATTCCACAAGAAATGTCTTAGCGAAAGGCTCCTTGAGGGGAAAGCTGTAACTCTGTTAGATGATTTCACAGTACACAACGAAGTTTCTCAGAAAGCTTCTTTCTCTTTTTTATCGGAGGATATTTCCTTTGGCCCTATAGTCTTCATAGGGTTCCGAAATATCTGTTCTCAGAATCCACAGAAATAAGGCTAGCAAAGAGGTCCACGAAATACAGATGTAACTCTGTGAGATGAATTAACAGAACACTAAGCAGTTTCTCAGAAAGCTTCTTTCCAGATTTCATCTAAGGATATTTCCTATTTCACCATAGCCCTCTATGGGCTTCCAAATATCACTTTGACAATTCCACAAGAACTGTCTTAGCGAAAGGCTCCTTGAGGGGAAAGCTGTTACTCTGTGAGATGATTTCACAGAACACAACGAAGTTTCTCAGAAAGCTTCTTTCTCTTTGTTATCGAAGGTATTTCCTTTAGACCAATAGTCTTCAAATAGATCCGAAATATCTGTTCTCAGATTCCACAGAAATAAGGCTAGCAAAGAGATCCATGAAATACAGATGTAACTCTGTGAGATGAATTAACAGAACACTAAGCAGTTTCTCAGAAAGCTTCTTTCCAGATTTCATCTGAGGATATTTCCTTTTTCACCATAGCCCTCTATGGGCTTCCAAATAACACTTTGACAATTCCACAAGAACTGTCTTAGCGAAAGGCTCCTTGAGGGGAAAGCTGTAACTCTGTGAGATGATTTCACAGAACACAAAGAAGTTTCTCAGAAAGCTTCTTTCTCTTTGTTATCGGAGGATATTTCCTTTGGCCCTATAGTCTTCAAAGGGATCCGAAATATCTGTTCTCAGATTCCACAGAAATAAGGCTAGCAAAGAGATCCACGAAATACAGATGTAACTCTGTGAGATGAATTAACAGAACACTAAGCAGTTTCTCAGAAAGCTTCTTTCCAGATTTCATGTGAGGATATTTCCTTTTTCACCATAGCCCTCTATGGGCTTCCAAATATCACTTTGCCAATTCCACAAGAACTGTCTTACCGAAAGGCTCCTTGAGGGGAAAGCTGTAACTCTGTGAGATGATTTCACAGAACACAACGAAGTTTCTCATAAAGCTTCTTTCTCTTTGTTATATGAGGATATTTCCTTTAGCCCTAAAGTCTTCAAAGGGATCCCAAATATCTGTTCTCAGATTCTACAGAAATAAGGCTAGCAAAGAGATCCACGAAATACAGATGTAACTCTGTGAGATGAATTAACAGAACACTAAGCAGTTTCTCAGAAAGCTTCTTTCCAGATTTCATCTGAAGATATTTCCTTTTTCACCATAGCCCCCTATGGGCTTCCAAATATCACTTTGCCAATTCCACAAGAACTGTCTTAGCGAAAGGCTCCTTGAGGGGAAAGCTGTAACTCTGTGAGATGATTTCACAGAACACAACGAAGTTTCTCAGAAAGCTTCTTTCTCTTTGTTATCGGAGGATATTTCCTTTGGCCCTATAGTCTTCAAAGGGATCCGAAATATCTGTTCTCAGATTCCACAGATATAAGGCTAGCAAAGAGATCCACGAAATACAGATGTAACTCTGTGAGATGAATTAACAGAACACTAAGCAGTTTCTCAGAAAGCTTCTTTCCAGATTTCATCTGAGGATATTTCCTTTTTCACCGTAGCCCTCTATGGGCTTCCAAATATCACTTTGCCAATTCCACAAGAACTGTCTTAGCGAAATGCTCCTTGAGGGGAAAGCTGTAACTCTGTGACATGATTTCACAGTACACAACGAAGTTTCTCTGAAAGCTTCTTTCTCTTTTTTATCGGAGGATATTTCCTTTGGCCCTATAGTCTTCAAAGGGAACCGAAATATCTGTTCTCAGATTCCACAGTAATAAGGCAAGCAAAGACATCCATGAAATACAGATGTAACTCTGTGAGATGAATTAACAGAACACTAAGCAGTTTCTCAGAAAGCTTCTTTCCAGATTTCATCTGAGGATATTTCCTTTTTCACCGTAGCCCTCTATGGGCTTCCAAATATCACTTTGCCAATTCCACAAGAACTGTCTTAGCGAAAGGCTCCTTGAGGGGAAAGCTGTAACTCTGTGAGATGATTTCACAGAACACAACGAAGTTTCTCAGAAAGCTTCTTTCTCTTTGTTATCGGAGGATATTTCCTTTGGCCCTATACTCTTCAAAGGGATCCGAAATATCTGTTCTCAGATTCCACAGAAATAAGGCTAGCAAAGAGATCCACGAAATACAGATGTAGCTCTGTGAGATGAATTTACAGAACACTAAGCAGTTTCTCACAAAGCTTCTTTCCAGATTTCATCTGAGGATATATCCTTTTTCACCATAGCCCTCTAAGGGCTTCCAAATATCACTTTGCCATTTCCACAAGAACTGTCTTAGCGAAAGGCTCCTTGAGGGGAAAGCTGTAACTCTGTGAGATGATTTCACAGAACACAACGAAGTTTCTCAGTAAGCTTCTTTCTCTTTGTTATCAGAGGATATTTCCTTTGGCCCTATAGTCTTCAAAGGGATCCGAAGTATCTGTTCTCAGATTCCACAGAAATAAGGCTAGCAAAGACATCCATGAAATACAGATGTAACTCTGTGAGATGAATTAACAGAACACTAAGAAGATTCTCAGAAAGCTTCTTTCCAGATTTCATCTGAGGACATTTACTTTTTCACCATAGACCTCTATGGGCTTCCAAATATCACTTTGCCATTTCCACAAGAACTGTCTTAGCGAAAGGCTCCTTGAGGGAAAAGCTGTAACTCTGTGAGATGATTTCACAGAACACAAAGAAGTTTCTCAGAAAGCTTCTTTCTCTTTGTTATCGGAGGATATTTCCTTTGGCCCTATAGTCTTCAAAGGGATCCGACATATCTGTTCTCAGATTCCACAGAAACAAGGCTAGCAAAGACATCCATGAAATACATATGTAACTCTGTGAGATGAATTAACAGAACAATAAGCAGTTTCTCAGAAAGCTTCTTTCCAGATTTCACCTGAGGATATTTCCTTTTTCACCATAGCCCTCTATGGGCTTCCAAATATCACTTTGCCAATTCCACAAGAACTGTCTTAGCGAAGGGCTCCTTGAGGAGAAAGCTGTAACGCTGTGAGATGATTTCTCAGGACACGACGAAGTTTCTCAGAAAGCTTCTTTCTCTCTGTTATCGGAGGATATTTCCTTTGGCCCTATAGTCTTCAATGGGATCCGAAATATCGGTTCTCAGACTCCACAGAAATAAGGCTAGCAAAGAGATCCACGAAATACAGATGTAACTCTGTGAGATGAATTAACAGAACACTAAGCAGTTTCTCAGAAAGCTTCTTTCCAGATTTCATCTGAGGATATTTCCTTTTTCACCATAGCCCTCTAACGGCTTCCAAATATCACTTTGCAATTTCCACAAGAACTCTCTTAGCGAAAGGCTCCTTGAGGGGAAAGCTGTAACTCTGTGAGATGATTTCACAGACACAAAGATGTTTCTCAGAACGCTTCTTTCTCTTTGTTATCGGAAGATATTTTCTTTGGCCCTGTAGTCTTCCAAGGGATCCGAAATATCTGTTCTCAGATTCCAAGAAACAAGGCTAGCAAAGACATCCATGAAATACAGATGTAACTCTGTGAGATGAATTAACAGAACACTAAGCACTTTCTCAGAAAGATTCTTTCCAGTGTCATCTGAGGATATTTCCTTTTTCACCGTAGCCCTCTATGGGCTTCCAAATATCACTTTGCCAATTCCACAAGAACTGTCTTAGCGAAAGGCTCCTTGAGGGGAAAGCTGTAACTCTGTGAGATGATTTCACAGAACACAACGAAGTTTCTCAGAAAGCTTCTTTCTCTTTGTTATCGGAGGATATTTCCTTTGGCCCTATACTCTTCAAAGGGATCCGAAATATCTGTTCTCAAATTCCACAGAAATAAGGCTAGCAACGAGATCCACGAAATACAGATGTAGCTCTGTGAGATGAATTTACAGAACACTAAGCAGTTTCTCACAAAGCTTCTTTCCAGATTTCATCTGAGGATATTTCCTTTTTCACCATAGCCCTCTAAGGGCTTCCAAATATCACTTTGCCATTTCCACAAGAACTGTCTTAGCGAAAGGCTCCTTGAGGGGAAAGCTGTAACTCTGTGAGATGATTTCACAGAACACAACGAAGTTTCTCAGAAAGCTTATTTCTCTTTGTTATCGGAGTATATTTCCTTTGGCCCTATAGTCTTCAAAGGGATCCGAAATATCTGTTCTCAGATTCCACAGAAATAAGGCTAGCAAAGAGATCCACGAAATACAGATGTAGCTCTGTGAGATGAATTTACAGAACACTAAGCAGTTTCTCACAAAGCTTCTTTCCAGATTTCATCTGAGGATATATCCTTTTTCACCATAGCCCTCTAAGGGCTTCCAAATATCACTTTGCCATTTCCACAAGAACTGTTTTAGCGAAAGGCTCCTTGAGGGGAAAGCTGTAACTCTGTGAGGTGATTTCACAGAACACAACGAAGTTTCTCAGAAAGCTTCTTTCTCTTTGTTATCAGAGGATATTTCCTTTGGCCCTATAGTCTTCAAAGGGATCCGAAATATCTGTTCTCAGATTCCACAGAAATAAGGCTAGCAAAGACATCCATGAAATACAGATGTAACTCTGTGAGATGAATTAACAGAACACTAAGAAGTTTCTCAGAAAGCTTCTTTCCAGATTTCATCTGAGGACGTTTCCTTTTTCACCATAGCCCTCTATGGGCTTCCAAATATCACTTTGCCATTTCCATAAGAACTGTCTTAGCGAAAGGCTCCTTGAGGGAAAAGCTGTAACTCTGTGAGATGATTTCACAGAACACAACGAAGTTTCTCAAAAAGCTTCTTTCTCTTTGTTATCGGAGGATATTTCCTTTGGCCCTATAGTCTTCAAAGGGATCCGAAATATCTGTTCTCAGATTCCACAGAAACAAGGCTAGCAAAGACATCCATGAAATACAGATGTAACTCTGTGAGATGAATTAACAGAACAATAAGCAGTTTCTCAGAAAGCTTCTTTCCAGATTTCACCTGAGGATAATTCCTTTTTCACCATAGCCCTCTATGGGCTTCCAAATATCACTTTGCCAATTCCCCAAGAACTGTCTTAGCGAAGGGCTTGTTGAGGAGAAAGCTGTAACGCTGTGAGATGATTTCTCAGGACACAACGAAGTTTCTCAGAAAGCTTCTTTCTCTCTGTTATCGGAGGATATTTCCTTTGGCCCTATAGTCTTCAAAGGGATCCGAAATATCGGTTCACAGACTCCACAGAAATAAGGCTAGCAGAGAGATCCACGAAATACAGATGTAACTCTGTGAGATGAATTAACAGAACACTAAGCAGTTTCTCAGAAAGCTTCTTTCCAGATTTCATCTGAGGATATTTCCTTTTTCACCATAGCCCTCTAAGGGCTTCCAAATATCACTTTGCAATTTCCACAAGAACTCTCTTAGCGAAAGGCTCCTTGAGGGGAAAGCTGTAACTCTGTGAGATGACTTCACAGACACAAAGATGTTTCTCAGAACGCTTCTTTCTCTTTGTTATTGGAAGATATTTTCTTTGGCCCTGTAGTCTTCAAAGGGATCCGAAATATCTGTTCTCAGATTCCAAGAAACAAGGCTAGCAAAGACATCCATGAAATACAGATGTAACTCTGTGAGATGAATTAACAGAACACTAAGCACTTTCTCAGAAAGATTCTTTCCAGATTTCATCTGAGGATATTTCCTTTTTCACCACAACCCCCTATGGGCTTCAAATATCACTTTGCCAATTCCACAAGAACTGTCTTAGCGAAAGGCTCCTTGAGGGGAAAGCTGTAACTCTGTGAGATGATTTCATAGAACACAACGAAGTTTCTCATAAAGCTTCTTTCTCTTTGTTATAGGAGGATATTTCCTTTAGCCCTATAGTCTTCAAAGGGATCTGAAATATCTGTTCTCAGATTCCACAGAAATAAGGCTAGCAAAGAGATCCACGAAAATACAGATGTAACTCTGTGAGATGAATTAACTGAACACTAAGCAGTTTCGCAGAAAGCTTCTTTCCAGATTTCATCTGAGGATATTTCCTTTTTCACCATAGCCCTCTCTGGGCTTCCAATTATCACTTTGCCAATTCCACAAGAACTGTCTTAGCGAAAGTCTCCTTGAGGGGAAAGCTGTAACTCTGTGAGATGATTTCACAGAACACAACGAAGTTTCTCATAAAGCTTCTTTCTCTTTGTTATCTGAGGATATTTCCTTTGGCCCTATAGTCTTCAAAGGGATCTGAAATATCTGTTCTCAGATTCCACAGAAATAAGTCTAGCAAAGACATACATGAAATACAGATGTAACTCTGTGAGATGAATTAACAGAACACTAAGCAGTTTCTCAAAAGCTTCTTTCCAGATTTCATCTGAGGATATTTCCTTTTTCACCATAGCCCTCTATGGGCTTCCAAATATCACTTTGACAATTCCACAAGAACTCTCTGAGCGAAAGGCTCCTTGAGGGGAAAGCTGTAACTCTGTGAGATGATTTCACAGAACACAACGAAGTTTCTCAGAAAGTTTCTTTCTCTTTGTTATCGAAGGTATTTCCTTTGGCCCAATAGTCTTCAAAGAGATCCGAAATATCTGTTCTCAGATTCCACAGAAATAAGGCTAGCAAAGAGATCCATGAAATACAGATGTCACTCTGTGAGATGAATTACCAGAGCACTAAGCAGTTTCTCAGAAAGCTTCTTTCCAGGTTTCATCTGAGGATATTTCCTTTTTCACCATAGCCCTCTCTGGGATTCCAATTATCACTTTGCCAATTACACAAGAACTGTCTTAGCGAAAGTCTCCTTGAGGTGAAAGCTGTAACTCTGTGAGATGATTTTACATAACACAACGAAGTTTCTCCGAAAGCTTCTTCCTCTTTGTTATAGGAGCATATTTCCTTTGGCCCTATGGTCTTCAAAGGGATCTGAAATATCTGTTCTCAGATTCCACAGAAATAAGGCTAGCAAAGACATCCAGGAAATACAGATGTAACTCTGTGAGATGAATTAACAGAACACTAAGAAGTTTCTCAGAAAGCTTCTTTCCTGATTTCATATGAGGATATTTCCTTTTTCTCCGTAGCTCTCTATGGGCGTCCAAATATCACTTTGCCAATTCCACAAGAACTGTCTTACCGAAAGGCTCCTTGAGGGGAAAGCTGTAACTCTGTGAGATGATTGCACAGAACACAACGAAGTTTCTCATAAAGCTTCTTTCTCTTTGTTATATGAGGATATTTCCTTTAGCCCTATAGTCTTCAAAGGGATCCCAAATATCTGTTCTCAGATTCTACAGAAATAAGGCTAGCAAAGAGATCCACGAAATACAGATGTAACTCTGTGAGATGAATTAACAGAACACTAAGCAGTTTCTCAGAAAGCTTCTTTCCAGATTTCATCTGAAGATATTTCCTTTTTCACCATAGCCCCCTATGGGCTTCCAAATATCACTTTGCCAATTCCACAAGAACTGTCTTAGCGAAAGGCTCCTTGAGGGGAAAGCTGTAACTCTGTGAGATGATTTCACAGAGCACAACGAAGTTTCTCAGAAAGCTTCTCTCTCTTTGTTATCGGAGGATATTTCCTTTGGCCCTATAGTCTTCAAAGGGATCCGAAATATCTGTTCTCAGATTCCACAGATATAAGGCTAGCAAAGAGATCCAAGAAATACAGATGTAACTCTGTGAGATGAATTAACAGAACACTAAGCAGTTTCTCAGAAAGCTTCTTTCCAGATTTCATCTGAGGATATTTCCTTTTTCACCATAGCCCTCTATGGTCTTCCAAATATCACTTTGCCAATTCCACAAGAAATGTCTTAGCGAAAGGCTCCTTGAGGGGAAAGCTGTAACTCTGTGAGATGATTTCACAGTACACAACGAAGTTTCTCAGAAAGCTTCTTTCTCTTTTTTATCAAAGGATATTTCCTTTGGCCCTATAGTCTTCAAAGGGAACCGAAATATCTGTTCTCAGATTCCACAGTAATAAGGCTAGCAAAGACATCCATGAAATACAGATGTAACTCTGTGAGATGAATTAACAGAACACTAAGCAGTTTCTCAGAAAGCTTCTTTCCAGATTTCATCTGAGGATATTTCCTTTTTCACCATAGCCCTCTATGGGCTTCCAAATATCACTTTGCCAATTCCACAAGAACTGTCTTAGCGAAAGGCTCCTTGAGGGGAAAGCTGTAACTCTGTGAGATGTTTTCACAGAATACAACGAAGTTTCTCAGAAAGCTTCTTTCTCTTTGTTATCGGAGGATATTTCCTTTGGCCCTATACTCTTCAAAGGGATCCGAAATATCTGTTCTCAGATTCCACAGAAATAAGGCTAGCAACGAGATCCACGAAATACAGATGTAGTTCTGTGAGATGAATTTACAGAACACTAAGCAGTTTCTCACAAAGCTTCTTTCCAGATTTCATCTGAGGATATTACCTTTTTCACCATAGCCCTCTAAGGGCTTCCAAATATCACTTTGCCATTTCCACAAGAACTGTCTTAGCGAAAGGCTCCTTGAGGGGAAAGCTGTAACTCTGTGAGATGATTTCATAGAACACAACGAAGTTTCTCAGAAAGCTTCTTTCTCTTTGTTATCGGAGTATATTTCCTTTGGCCCTATAGTCTTCAAAGGGATCCGAAATATCTGTTCTCAGATTACACAGAAATAAGGCTAGCAAAGAGATCCACGAAATACAGATGTAGCTCTGTGAGATGAATTTACAGAACACTAAGCAGTTTCTCACAAAGCTTCTTTCCAGATTTCATCTGAGGATATATCCTTTTTCACCATAGCCCTCTAAGGGCTTCCAAATATCACTTTGCCATTTCCACAAGAACTGTCTTAGCGAAAGGCTCCTTGAGGTGAAAGCTGTAACTCTGTTAGTTGATTTCACAGAACACAACGAAGTTTCTCAGAAAGCTTCTTTCTCTTTGTTATCAGAGGATATTTCCTTTGGCCCTATAGTCTTCAAAGGGATCCGAAATATCTGTTCTCAGATTCCACAGAAATAAGGCTAGCAAAGACATCCATGAAATACAGATGTAACTCTGTGAGATGAATTAACAGAACACTAAGAAGTTTCTCAGAAAGCTTCTTTCCAGATTTCATCTGAGGACATTTCCTTTTTCACCATAGCCCTCTATGGGCTTCCAAATATCACTTTGCAATTTCCACAAGAACTGTCTTAGCGAAAGGCTCCTTGAGGGAAAAGCTGTAACTCTGTGAGATGATTTCACAGAACACAACGAAATTTCTCAGAAAGCTTCTTTCTCTTTGTTATCGGAGGATATTTCCTTTGGCCCTAGAGTCTTCAAAGGGATCCGAAATATCTGTTCTCAGATTCCACAGAAACAAGGCTAGCAAAGACATCCATGAAATACAGATGTAACTCTGTGAGATGAATTAACAGAACAATAAGCAGTTTCTCAGAAAGCTTCTTTCCAGATTTCACCTGAGGATATTTCCTTTTTCACCATAGCCCTCTATGGGCTTCCAAATATCACTTTGCCAATTCCACAAGAACTGTCTTAGCGAAAGGCTCCTTGACGGGAAAGCTGTAACTCTGTGAGATGATTTCACAGATCACAACGAAGTTTCTCAGAAAGCTTCTTTCTCTTTGTTATCGGAGGATATTTCCTTTGGGCCTATAGTCTTCAAAGAGTTCCGAAATATCTGTTCTCAGATTCTACAGAAATAAGGCTAGCAAAGAGGTCCACGAAATACAGATGTAACTCTGTGAGATGAATTAAGAGAACACTAAGCAGTTTCTCAAAAGCTTCTTTCCAGATTTCATCTGAGGATAGTTCCTTTTTCACCATAGCCCTCTATGGGCTTCCAAATATCACTTTGACAATTCCACAAGAACTCTCTGAGCGAAAGGCTCCTTGAGGGGAAAGCTGTAACTCTGTGAGATGATTTCACAGAACACAACGAAGTTTCTCAGAAAGTTTCTTTCTCTTTGTTATCGAAGGTATTTCCTTTGGCCCAATAGTCTTCAAAGAGATCCGAAATATCTGTTCTCAGATTCCACAGAAATAAGGCTAGCAAAGAGATCCATGAAATACAGATGTCACTCTGTGAGATGAATTACCAGAGCACTAAGCAGTTTCTCAGAAAGCTTCTTTCCAGGTTTCTTCCGAGGATATTTCCTTTTTCACCATAGCCCTCTCTGGGATTCCAATTATCACTTTGCCAATTACACAAGAACTGTCTTAGCGAAAGGCTCCTTGAGGGGAAAGCTGTAACTCTGTGAGATGATTTTAAATAACACAACGAAGTTTCTCCGAAAGCTTCTTCCTCTTTGTTATAGGAGCATATTTCCTTTGGCCCTATGGTCTTCAAAGGGATCTGAAATATCTGTTCTCAGATTCCACAGAAATAAGGCTAGCAAAGACATCCAGGAAATACAGATGTAACTCTGTGAGATGAATTAACAGAACACTAAGAAGTTTCTCAGAAAGCTTCTTTCCTGATTTCATATGAGGATATTTCCTTTTTCTCCATAGCCCTCTATGGGCTTCCAAACATCACTTTGCCAATTCCACAAGAACTGTCTTAGCGAAAGGCTCCTTGAGGGGAAAGCTTTAACTTTGTGAGATGATTTCACAGAACACAACGAAGTTTCTCATAAAGCTTCTTTCTCTTTGTTATATGAGGATATTTCCTTTAGCCCTATAGTCTTCAAAGGGATCCCAAATATCTGTTCTCAGATTCTACAGAAATAAGGCTAGCAAAGAGATCCACGAAATACAGATGTAACTCTGTGAGATGAATTAACAGAACACTAAGCAGTTTCTCAGAAAGCTTCTTTCCAGATTTCATCTGAAGATATTTCCTTTTTCACCATAGCCCCCTATGGGCTTCCAAATATCACTTTGCCAATTCCACAAGAACTGTCTTAGCGAAAGGCTCCTTGACGGGAAAGCTGTAACTCTGTGAGATGATTTCACAGAACACAACGAAGTTTCTCAGAAAGCTTCTTTCTCTTTGTTATCGGAGGATATTTCCTTTGGCCCTATAGTCTTCAAAGGGATCCGAAATATCTGTTCTCAGATTCCACAGATATAAGGCTAGCAAAGAGATCCAAGAAATACAGATGTAACTCTGTGAGATGAATTAACAGAACACTAAGCAGTTTCTCAGAAAGCTTCTTTCCAGATTTCATCTGAGGATATTTCCTTTTTCACCATAGCCCTCTATGGTCTTCCAAATATCACTTTGCCAATTCCACAAGAAATGTCTTAGCGAAAGGCTCCTTGAGGGGAAAGCTGTAACTCTGTGAGATGATTTCACAGTACACAAAGAAGTTTCTCAGAAAGCTTCTTTCTCTTTTTTATCGGAGGATATTTCCTTTGGCCCTATAGTCTTCAAAGGGAACCGAAATATCTGTTCTCAGATTCCACAGTAATAAGGCTAGCAAAGACATCCATGAAATACAGATGTAACTCTGTGAGATGAATTAACAGAACACTAAGCAGTTTCTCAGAAAGCTTCTTTCCAGATTTCATCTGAGGATATTTCCTTTTTCACCATAGCCCTCTATGGGCTTCCAAATATCACTTTGCCAATTCCACAAGAACTGTCTTAGCGAAAGGCTCCTTGAGGGGAAAGCTGTAACTCTGTGAGATGTTTTCACAGAATACAACGAAGTTTCTCAGAGAGCTTCTTTCTCTTTGTTATCGGAGGATATTTCCTTTGGCCCTATACTCTTCAAAGGGATCCGAAATATCTGTTCTCAGATTCCACAGAAATAAGGCTAGCAACGAGATCCACGAAATACAGATGTAGCTCTGTGAGATGAATTTACAGAACACTAAGCAGTTTCTCACAAAGCTTCTTTCCAGATTTCATCTGAGGATATTACCTTTTTCACCATAGCCCTCTAAGGGCTTCCAAATATCACTTTGCCATTTCCACAAGGACTGTCTTAGCGAAAGGCTACTTGAGGGGAAAGCTGTAACTCTGTGAGATGATTTCATAGAACACAACGAAGTTTCTCAGAAAGCTTCTTTCTCTTTGTTATCGGAGTATATTTCCTTTGGCCCTATAGTCTTCAAAGGGATCCGAAATATCTGTTCTCAGATTCCACAGAAATAAGGCTAGCAAAGAGATCCACGAAATACAGATGTAGCTCTGTGAGATGAATTTACAGAACACTAAGCAGTTTCCCACAAAGCTTCTTTCCAGATTTCATCTGAGGATATATCCTTTTTGACCATAGCCCTCTAAGGGCTTCCAAATATCACTTTGCCATTTCCACAAGAACTGTGTTAGCGAAAGGCTCCTTGAGGGGAAAGCTATAACTCTGTGAGATGATTTCACAGAACACAACGAAGTTTCTCAGAAAGCTTCTTTCTCTTTGTTATCAGAGGATATTTCCTTTGGCCCTATAGTCTTCAAAGGGATCCGAAATATCTGTTCTCAGATTCCACAGAAATAAGGCTAGCAAAGACATCCATGAAATACAGATGTAACTCTGTGAGATGAATTAACAGAACACTAAGAAGTTTCTCAGAAAGCTTCTTTCCAGATTACATCTGAGGACATTTCCTTTTTCACCGTAGCCCTCTATGGGCTTCCAAATATCACTTTGCAATTTCCACAAGAACTGTCTTAGCGAAAGGCTCCTTGAGGGAAAAGCTGTAACTCTGTGAGATGATTTCACAGAACACAACGAAGTTTCTCAGAAAGCTTCTTTCTCTTTGTTATCGGAGGATATTTCCTTTGGCCCTATAGTCTTCAAAGGGATCCGAAATATCTGTTCTCAGATTCCACAGAAACAAGGCTAGCAAAGAGATCCATGAAATACAGATGTAACTCTGTGAGATGAATTAACAGAACACTAAGCAGTTTCTCAGAAAGCTTCTTTCCAGATTTCACCTGAGGATATTTCCTTTTTCACCATAGCCCTCTATGGGCTTCCAAATATCACTTTGCCAATTCCACAAGAACTGTCTTAGCGAAAGGCTCCTTGAGGGGAAAGCTGTAACTCTGTGAGATGATTTCACAGAACACAACGAAGTTTCTCAGAAAGCTTCTTTCGCTTTGTTATAGGAGGATATTTCCTTTGGCCCTATAGTCTTAAAAGGGATCTGAAATATCTGTTCTCAGATTCCACAGAAATAAGGCTAGCAAAGAGATCCACGAAAATACAGATGTAACTCTGTGAGATGAATTAAGAGAACACTAAGCAGTTTCTCAGAAAGCTTCTTTCCAGATTTCACCTGAGGATATTTCCTTTTTCACCATAGCCCTCTATGGGCTTCCAAATATCACTTTGCCAATTCCACAAGAACTGTCTTAGCGAAAGGCTCCTTGACGGGAAAGCTGTAACTCTGTGAGATGATTTCACAGATCACAACGAAGTTTCTGAGAAAGCTTCTTTCTCTTTGTTATCGGAGGATATTTCCTTTGGGCCTATAGTCTTGAAAGAGTTCCGAAATATCTGTTCTCAGATTCTACAGAAATAAGGCTAGCAAAGAGGTCCACGAAATACAGATGTAACTCTGTGAGATGAATTAAGAGAACACTAAGCAGTTTCTCAAAAGCTTCTTTCCAGATTTCATCTGAGGATAGTTCCTTTTTCACCATAGCCCTCTATGGGCTTCCAAATATCACTTTGACAATTCCACAAGAACTCTCTGAGCGAAAGGCTCCTTGAGGGGAAAGCTGTAACTCTGTGAGATGATTTCACAGAACACAACGAAGTTTCTCAGAAAGTTTCTTTCTCTTTGTTATCGAAGGTATTTCCTTTGGCCCAATAGTCTTCAAAGAGATCCGAAATATCTGTTCTCAGATTCCACAGAAATAAGGCTAGCAAAGAGATCCATGAAATACAGATGTCACTCTGTGAGATGAATTACCAGAGCACTAAGCAGTTTCTCAGAAAGCTTCTTTCCAGGTTTCATCTGAGGATATTTCCTTTTTCACCATAGCCCTCTCTGGGATTCCAATTATCACTTTGCCAATTACACAAGAACTGTCTTAGCGAAAGGCTCCTTGAGGGGAAAGCTGTAACTCTGTGAGATGATTTCACAGAACACAACGAAGTTTCTCATAAAGCTTCTTTCTCTTTGTTATATGAGGATATTTCCTTTAGCCCTATGGTCTTCAAAGGGATCCCAAATATCTGTTCTCAGATTCTACAGAAATAAGGCTAGCAAAGAGATCCACGAAATACAGATGTAACTCTGTGAGATGAATTAACAGAACACTAAGCAGTTTCTCAGAAAGCTTCTTTCCAGATTTCATCTGAAGATATTTCCTTTTTCACCATAGCCCCCTATGGGCTTCCAAATATCACTTTGCCAATTCCACAAGAACTGTCTTAGCGAAAGGCTCCTTGAGGGGAAAGCTGTAACTCTGTGAGATGATTTCACAGAACACAACGAAGTTTCTCAGAAAGCTTCTTTCTCTTTGTTATCGGAGGATATTTCCTTTGGCCCTATAGTCTTCAAAGGGATCCGAAATATCTGTTCTCAGATTCCACAGATATAAGGCTAGCAAAGAGATCCAAGAAATACAGATGTAACTCTGTGAGATGAATTAACAGAACACTAAGCAGTTTCTCAGAAAGCTTCTTTCCAGATTTCATCTGAGGATATTTCCTTTTTCACCATAGCCCTCTATGGTCTTCCAAATATCACTTTGCCAATTCCACAAGAAATGTCTTAGCGAAAGGCTCCTTGAGGGGAAAGCTGTAACTCTGTGAGATGATTTCACAGTACACAAAGAAGTTTCTCAGAAAGCTTCTTTCTCTTTTTTATCGGAGGATATTTCCTTTGGCCCTATAGTCTTCAAAGGGAACCGAAATATCTGTTCTCAGATTCCACAGAAATAAGGCTAGCAACGAGATCCACGAAATACAGATGTAGCTCTGTGAGATGAATTTACAGAACACTAAGCAGTTTCCCACAAAGCTTCTTTCCAGATTTCATCTGAGGATATATCCTTTTTCACCATAGCCCTCTAAGGGCTTCCAAATATCACTTTGCCATTTCCACAAGAACTGTCTTAGCGAAAGGCTCCTTGAGGGGAAAGCTATAACTCTGTGAGATGATTTCACAGAACACAACGAAGTTTCTCAGAAAGCTTCTTTCTCTTTGTTATCAGAGGATATTTCCTTTGGCCCTATAGTCTTCAAAGGGATCCGAAATATCTGTTCTCAGATTCCACAGAAATAAGGCTAGCAAAGACATCCATGAAATACAGATGTAACTCTGTGAGATGAATTAACAGAACACTAAGAAGTTTCTCAGAAAGCTTCTTTCCAGATTACATCTGAGGACATTTCCTTTTTCACCATAGCCCTCTATGGGCTTCCAAATATCACTTTGCAATTTCCACAAGAACTGTCTTAGCGAAAGGCTCCTTGAGGGAAAAGCTGTAACTCTGTGAGATGATTTCACAGAACACAACGAAGTTTCTCAGAAAGCTTCTTTCTCTTTGTTATCGGAGGATATTTCCTTTGGCCCTATAGTCTTCAAAGGGATCCGAAATATCTGTTCTCAGATTCCACAGAAACAAGGCTAGCAAAGAGATCCATGAAATACAGATGTAACTCTGTGAGATGAATTAACAGAACACTAAGCAGTTTCTCAGAAAGCTTCTTTCCAGATTTCACCTGAGGATATTTCCTTTTTCACCATAGCCCTCTATGGGCTTCCAAATATCACTTTGCCAATTCCACAAGAACTGTCTTAGCGAAAGACTCCTTGAGGGGAAAGCTGTAACTCTGTGAGATGATTTCCCAGAACACAACGAAGTTTCTCAGAAAGCTTCTTTCGCTTTGTTATAGGAGGATATTTCCTTTGGCCCTATAGTCTTAAAAGGGATCTGAAATATCTGTTCTCAGATTCCACAGAAATAAGGCTAGCAAAGAGATCCACGAAAATACAGATGTAACTCTGTGAGATGAATTAACAGAACACTAAGCAGTTTCTCAGAAAGCTTCTTTCCAGATTTCATCTGAGGATATTTCCTTTTTCAGCATAGCCCTCTCTGGGCTTCCAATTATCACTTTGCCAATTCCACAAGAACTGTCTTAGCGAAAGGTTCCTTGAGGGGAAAGCTGTAACTCTGTCAGATGATTTCACAGAACACAACGAAGTTTCTCAGAAAGCTTCTTTCTCTTTGTTATCGGAGGATATTTCCTTTGGCCCTATAGTCTTCAAAGGGATCTGAAATATCTGTTCTCAGATTCCACAGAAATAATTCTAGCAAAGACATCCATGAAATACAGATGTAACTCTGTGAGATGAATTAACAGAACACTAAGCAGTTTCTCAGAAAGCTTCTTTCCAGATTTCATCTGAGGATATTTCCTTTTTCACCATAGCCCTCTATGGGCTTCCAAATATCACTTTGCCAATTCCACAAGAACTTTCTTAGCGAAAGGCTCCTTGAGGGGAAAGCTGTTACTCTGTGAGATGATTTCACAGAACACCAAGAAGTTTCTCAGAAAGCTTCTTTCTCTTTGTTATCGGAGGATATTTCCTTTGGCCCTATAGTCTTCAAAGGGATCCGAAATATCTGTTCTCAGATTCCACAGAAATAAGGCTAGCAAAGAGGTCCACGAAATACAGATGTAACTCTGTGAGATGAATTAAGAGAACACTAAGCAGTTTCTCAGAAAGCTTCTTTCCAGATTTCATCTGAGGATATTTCCTTTTTCACCATAGCCCTCTATGGTCTTCCAAATATCACTTTGACAATTCCACAAGAACTGTCTTAGCGAAAGGCTCCTTGAGGGGAAAGCTGTTACTCTGTGAGATGATTTCACAGAACACAACGAAGTTTCTCAGAAAGCTTCTTTCTCTTTGTTATCGAAGGTATTTCCTTTGGCCCAATAGTCTTCAAAGAGATCCGAAATATCTCTTTTCAGATTCCACAGAAATAAGGCTAGCAAAGAGATCCATGAAATACAGATGTAACTCTGTGAGATGAATTAACAGAACACTAAGCAGTTTCTCAGAAAGCTTCTTTCCAGATTTCATCTGAGGATATTTCCTTTTTCACCATAGACCTCTATGGGCTTCCAAATATCACTTTGACAATTCCACAAGAACTGTCTTAGCGAAAGTCTCCTTGAGGGGAAAGCTGTAACTCTGTGAGATGATTTCACAGAACACAAAGAAGTTTCTCAGAAAGCTTCTTTCTCTTTGTTATCGGAGGATACTCCCTTTGGCCCTATAGTCTTCAAAGGGATCCGAAATATCTGTTCTCAGATTCCACAGAAATAAGGCTAGCAAAGAGATCCACGAAATACTGATGTAACTCTGTGAGATGAATTAACAGAACATTAAGCAGTTTCTCAGAAAGCTTCTTTCCAGATTTCATCTGAGGATATTTCCTTTTTCATCATAGTCCTCTATGGGCTTCCAAATATCACTTTGCCAATTCCACAAGAAATGTCTTAGCGAAAGGCTCCTTGAGGGGAAAGCTGTAACTCTGTGAGATGATTTCACAGAACACAACGAAGTTTCTCAGAAAGTTTCTTTCTCTTTGTTATCGGAGGATATTTCCTTTGGGCCTATAGTCATCAAAGAGTTCCGAAATATCTGTTCTCAGATTCTACAGAAATAAGGCTAGCAAAGAGGTCCACGAAATACAGATGTAACTCTGTGAGATGAATTAAGAGAACACTAAGCAGTTTCTCAGAAAGCTTCTTTCCAGATATCATCTGAGGATATTTCCTTTTTCACCATAGCCCTCTATGGTCTTCCAAATATCACTTTGACAATTCCACAAGAACTGTCTTAGCGAAAGGCTCCTTGAGGGGAAAGCTGTTACTCTGTGAGATGATTTCACAGAACACAACGAAGTTTCTCAGAAAGCTTCTTTCTCTTTGTTATCGAAGGTATTTCCTTTGGCCCAATAGTCTTCAAAGAGATCCGAAATATCTGTTTTCAGATTCCACAGAAATAAGGCTAGCAAAGAGATCCATGAAATACAGATGTAACTCTGTGAGATGAATTAACAGAACACTAAGCAGTTTCTCAGAAAGCTTCTTTCCAGATTTCATCTGAGGATATTTCCTTTTTCACCATAGCCCTCTATGGGCTTCCAAATATCACTTTGCCAATTCCACAAGAACTGTCTTAGCGAAAGGCTCCTTGAGGGGAAAGCTGTAACTCTGTGAGATGATTTCACAGAACACAACGAAGTTTCTCAGAAAGTTTCTTTCTCTTTGTTATCGGAGGATATTTCCTTTGGGCCTATAGTCTTCAAAGAGTTCCGAAATATCTGTTCTCAGATTCTACAGAAATAAGGCTAGCAAAGAGGTCCACGAAATACAGATGTAACTCTGTGAGATGAATTAAGAGAACACTAAGCCGTTTCTCAGAAAGCTTCTTTCCAGATATCATCTGAGGATATTTCCTTTTTCACCATAGCCCTCTATGGTCTTCCAAATATCACTTTGACAATTCCACAAGAACTGTCTTAGCGAAAGGCTCCTTGAGGGGAAAGCTGTTACTCTGTGAGATGATTTCACAGAACACAACGAAGTTTCTCAGAAAGCTTCTTTCTCCTTGTTATCGAAGGTAATTCCTTTGGCCCAATAGTCTTCAAAGAGATCCGAAATATCTGTTTTCAGATTCCACAGAAATAAGGCTAGCAAAGAGATCCATGAAATACAGATGTAACTCTGTGAGATGAATTAACAGAACACTAAGCAGTTTCTCAGAAAGCTTCTTTCCAGATTTCATCTGAGGATATTTCCTTTTTCACCATAGACCTCTATGGGCTTCCAAGTATCACTTTGCCAATTCCACAAGAACTGTCTTAGCGAAAGGCTCCTTGAGGGGAAAGCTGTAACTCTGTGAGATGATTTCACAGAACAAAACGAAGTTTCTCAGAAAGTTTCTTTCTCTTTGTTATCGGAGGATATTTCCTTTGGGCCTATAGTCTTCAAAGAGTTCCGAAATATCTGTTCTCAGATTCTACAGAAATAAGGCTAGCAAAGAGGTCCACGAAATACAGATGTAACTCTGTGAGATGAATTAAGAGAACACTAAGCAGTTTCTCAGAAAGCTTCTTTCCAGATATCATCTGAGGATATTTCCTTTTTCACCATAGCCCTCTATGGTCTTCCAAATATCACTTTGACAATTCCACAAGAACTGTCTTAGCGAAAGGCTCCTTGAGGGGAAAGCTGTTACTCTGTGAGATGATTTCACAGAACACAACGAAGTTTCTCAGAAAGCTTCTTTCTCTTTGTTATCGAAGGTATTTCCTTTGGCCCAATAGTCTTCAAAGAGATCCGAAATATCTCTTTTCAGATTCCACAGAAATAAGGCTAGCAAAGAGATCCATGAAATATAGATGTAACTCTGTGAGATGAATTAACAGAACACTAAGCAGTTTCTCAGAAAGCTTCTTTCCAGATTTCATCTGAGGATATTTCCTTTTTCACCATAGACCTCTATGGGCTTCCAAATATCACTTTGACAATTCCACAAGAACTGTCTTAGCGAAAGTCTCCTTGAGGGGAAAGCTGTAACTCTGTGAGATGATTTCACAGAACACAAAGAAGTTTCTCAGAAAGCTTCTTTCTCTTTGTTATCGGAGGATATTCCCTTTGGCCCTATAGTCTTCAAAGGGATCCGAAATATCTGTTCTCAGATTCCACAGAAATAAGGCTAGCAAAGAGATCCACGAAATACTGATGTAACTCTGTGAGATGAATTAACAGAACACTAAGCAGTTTCTCAGAAAGCTTCTTTCCAGATTTCATCTGAGGATATTTCCTTTTTCACCATAGCCCTCTATGGGCTTCCAAATATCACTTTGCCAATTCCACAAGAACTGTCTTAGCGAAAGGCTCCTTGAGGGTAAAGCTGTAACTCTGTGAGATGATTTCACAGAACACAACGAAGTTTCTCAGAAAGTTTCTTTCTCTTTGTTATCGGAGGATATTTCCTTTGGGCCTATAGTCTTCAAAGAGTTCCGAAATATCTGTTCTCAGATTCTACAGAAATAAGGCTAGCAAAGAGGTCCACGAAATACAGATGTAACTCTGTGAGATGAATTAAGAGAACACTAAGCAGTTTCTCTGAAAGCTTCTTTCCAGATATCATATGAGGATATTTCCTTTTTCACCATAGCCCTCTATGGTCTTCCAAATATCACTTTGACAATTCCACAAGAACTGTCTTAGCGAAAGGCTCCTTGAGGGGAAAGCTGTTACTCTGTGAGATGATTTCACAGAACACAACGAAGTTTCTCAGAAAGCTTCTTTCTCTTTGTTATCGAAGGTATTTCCTTTGGCCCAATAGTCTTCAAAGATATCCGAAATATCTGTTTTCAGATTCCACAGAAATAAGGCTAGCAAACAGATCCATGAAATACAGCTGTAACTCTGTGAGATGAATTAACAGAACACTAAGCAGTATCTCAGAAAGCTTCTTTCCAGATTTCATCTGAGGATATTTCCTTTTTCACCATAGCCCTCTATGGGCTTCCAAATATCACTTTGCCAATTCCACAAGAACTGTCTTAGCGAAAGGCTCCTTGAGGGGAAAGCTGTAACTCTGTGAGATGATTTCACAGAACACAACGAAGTTTCTCAGATAGTTTCTTTCTCTTTGTTATCAGAGGATATTTCCTTTGGGCCTATAGTCTTCAAAGAGTTCCGAAATATCTGTTCTCAGATTCTACAGAAATAAGGCTAGCAAAGAGGTCCACGAAATACAGATGTAACTCTGTGAGATGAATTAAGAGAACACTAAGCAGTTTCTCAGAAAGCTTCTTTCCAGATATCATCTGAGGATATTTCCTTTTTCACCATAGACCTCTATGGTCTTCCAAATATCACTTTGACAATTCCACAAGAACTGTCTTAGCGAAAGGCTCCTTGAGGGGAAAGCTGTTACTCTGTGAGATGATTTCACAGAACACAACGAAGTTTCTCAGAAAGCTTCTTTCTCTTTGTTATCGAAGGTAATTCCTTTGTCCCAATAGTCTTCAAAGAGATCCGAAATATCTGTTTTCAGATTCCACAGAAATAAGGCTAGCAAAGAGATCCATGAAATACAGATGTAACTCTGTGAGATGAATTAACAGAACACTAAGCAGTTTCTCAGAAAGCTTCTTTCCAGATTTCATCTGAGGATATTTCCTTTTTCACCATAGACCTCTATGGGCTTCCAAATATCACTTTGACAATTCCACAAGAACTGTCTTAGCGAAAGGCTCCTTGAGGGGAAAGCTGTAACTCTGTGAGATGATTTCACAGAACACAAAGAAGTTTCTCAGAAAGCTTCTTTCTCTTTGTTATCAGAGGATATTTCCTTTGGCCCTATAGTCTTCAAAGGGATCCGAAATATCTGTTCTCAGATTCCACAGAAATAAGGCTAGCAAAGAGATCCACGAAATACTGATGTAACTCTGTGAGATGAATTAACAGAACACTAAGCAGTTTCTCAGAAAGCTTCTTTCCAGATTTCATCTGAGGATATTTCCTTTTTCACCATAGCCCTCTATGGGCTTCCAAATATCACTTTGCCAATTCCACAAGAACTGTCTTACCGAAAGGCTCCTTGAGGGGAAAGCTGTAACTCTGTGAGATGATTTCACAGAACACAACGAAGTTTCTCATAAAGCTTCTTTCTCTTTGTTAGATGAGGATATTTCCTTTAGCCCTATAGTCTTCAAAGGGATCCCAAATATCTGTTCTCAGATTCTACAGAAATAAGGCTAGCAAAGAGATCCACGAAATACAGATGTAACTCTGTGAGATGAATTAACAGAACACTAAGCAGTTTCTCAGAAAGCTTCTTTCCAGATTTCATCTGAAGATATTTCCTTTTTCACCATAGCCCCCTATGGGCTTCCAAATATCACTTTGCCAATTCCACATAACTGTCTTAGCGAAGGGCTCCTTGAGGGGAAAGCTGTAACTCTGTGAGATGATTTCACAGAACACAACGAAGTTTCTCAGAAAGCTTCTTTCTCTTTGTTATCGGAGGATATTTCCTTTGGCCCTATAGTCTTCAAAGGGATCCGAAATATCTGTTCTCAGATTCCACAGATATAAGGCTAGCAAAGAGATCCACGAAATACAGATGTAACTCTGTGAGATGAATTAACAGAACACTAAGCAGTTTCTCAGAAAGCTTCTTTCCAGATTTCATCTGAGGATATTTCCTTTTTCACCATAGCCCTCTATGGGCTTCCAAATATCACTTTGCCAATTCCACAAGAAATGTCTTAGCGAAAGGCTCCTTGAGGGGAAAGCTGTAACTCTGTGGGATGATTTCACAGTACACAACGAAGATTCTCAGAAAGCTTCTTTCTCTTTTTTATCGGAGGATATTTCCTTTGGCCCTGTAGTCTTCAAAGGGAACCGAAATATCTGTTCTCAGATTCCACAGTAATAAGGCTAGCAAAGACATCCATGAAATACAGATGTAACTCTGTGAGATGAATTAACAGAACACTAAGCAGTTTCTCAGAAAGCTTCTTTCCAGATTTCATCTGAGGATATTTCCTTTTTCACCGTAGCCCTCTATGGGCTTCCAAATATCACTTTGCCAATTCCACAAGAACTGTCTTAGCGAAAGGCTCCTTGAGGGGAAAGCTGTAACTCTGTGAGATGATTTCACAGAACACAACGAAGTTTCTCAGAAAGCTTCTTTCTCTTTGTTATCGGAGGATATTTCCTTTGGCCCTATACTCTTCAAAGGGATCCGAAATATCTGTTCTCAGATTCCACAGAAATAAGGCTAGCAACGAGATCCACGAAATACAGATGTAGCTCTGTGAGATGAATTTACAGAACACTAAGCAGTTTCTCACAAAGCTTCTTTCCATATTTCATCTGAGGATATTTCCTTTTTCACCATAGCCCTCTAAGGGCTTCCAAATATCACTTTGCCATTTCCACAAGAACTGTCTTAGCGAAAGGCTCCTTGAGGGTAAAGCTGTAACTCTGTGAGATGATTTCACAGAACACAACGAAGTTTCTCAGAAAGCTTCTTTCTCTTTGTTATCGGAGTATATTTCCTTTGGCCCTATAGTATTCAAAGGGATCCGAAATATCTGTTCTCAGATTCCACAGAAATAAGGCTAGCAAAGAGATCCACGAAATACAGATGTAGCTCTGTGAGATGAATTTACAGAACACTAAGCAGTTTCTCACAAAGCTTCTTTCCAGATTTCATCTGAGGATATATCCTTTTTCACCATAGCCCTCTAAGGGCTTCCAAATATCACTTTGCCATTTCCACAAGAACTGTCTTAGCGAAAGGCTCCTTGAGGGGAAAGCTGTAACTCTGTGAGATGATTTCACAGAACACAACGAAGTTTCTCAGAAAGCTTCTTTCTCTTTGTTATCAGAGGATATTTCCTTTGGCCCTATAGTCTTCAAAGGGATCCGAAATATCTGTTCTCAGATTCCACAGAAATAAGGCTAGCAAAGACATCCATGAAATACAGATGTAACTCTGTGAGATGAATTAAGAGAACACTAAGAAGTTTCTCAGAAAGCTTCTTTCCAGATTTCATCTGAGGACATTTCCTTTTTCACCATAGCCCTCTATGGACTTCCAAATATCACTTTGCCATTTCCACAAGAACTGTCTTAGCGAAAGGCTCCTTGAGGGAAAAGCTGTAACTCTGTGAGATGATTTCACAGAACACAACGAAGTTTCTCAGAAAGCTTCTTTCTCTTTGTTATCGGAGGATATTTCCTTTGGCTCTATAGTCTTCAAAGGGATCTGAAATATCTCTTCTCAGATTCCACAGAAATAAGGCTAGCAAAGAGATCCACGAAAATACATGTGTAACTCTGTGAGATGAATTAACAGAACACTAAGCAGTTTCTCAGAAAGCTTCTTTCCAGATTTCATCTGAGGATATTTCCTTTTTCACCATAGCCCCCTCTGGGCTTCCAATTATCACTTTGCCAATTCCACAAGAACTGTCTTAGCGAAAGGCTCCTTGAGGGGAAAGCTGTAACTCTGTGAGATGATTTCACAGAACACAACGAAGTTTCTCATAAAGCTTCTTTATCTTTGTTATAGGAGGATATTTCCTTTGTCCCTATAGTCTTCAAAGGGATCTGAAATATCTGTTCTCAGATTCCACAGAAATAAGTCTAGCAAAGACATCCATGAAATACAGATGTAACTCTGTGAGATGAATTAACAGAACACTAAGCAGTTTCTCAGAAAGCTTCTTTCCAGATTTCATCTGAGGATATTTCCTTTTTCACCATAGCCCTCTATGGTCTTCCAAATATCACTTTGCCAATTCCACAAGAACTGTCTTAGCGAAAGGCTCCCTGAGGGGAAAGCTGTCACTCTGTGAGATGATTTCAGAGAACACCAAGAAGTTTCTCAGAAAGCTTCTTTCTCTTTGTTATCGGAGGATATTTCCTTTGGCCCTATAGTCCTCAAAGGGATCCGAAATATCTGTTCTCAGATTCCACAGAAATAAGGCTAGCAAAGAGATCCACGAAATACAGAAGTAATTTTGTGAGATGAATTAACAGAGCACTAAGCAGTTTCTCAGAAAGCTTCTTTCCAGATTTCATCTGAGGATATTTCCTTTTTCACCATAGCCCTCTCTGGGCTTCCAATTATCACTTTGCCAATTCCACAAGAACTGTCTTAGCGAAAGGCTCCTTGAGGGGAAAGCTGTAACTCTGTGAGATGATTTCACAGAACACAACGAAGTTTCTCAGAAAGTTTCTTTCTCTTTGTTATCGGAGGATATTTCCTTTGGGCCTATAGTCTTCAAAGAGTTCCGAAATATCTGTTCTCAGATTCTACAGAAATAAGGCTAGCAAAGTGGTCCACGAAATACAGATGTAACTCTGTGAGATGAATTAAGAGAACACTAAGCAGTTTCTCAGAAAGCTTCTTTCCAGATATCATCTGAGGATATTTCCTTTTTCACCATAGCCCTCTATGGTCTTCCAAATATCACTTTGACAATTCCACAAGAACTGTCTTAGCGAAAGGCTCCTTGAGGGGAAAGCTGTTACTCTGTGAGATGATTTCACAGAACACAACGAAGTTTCTCAGAAAGCTTCTTTCTCTTTGTTATCGAAGGTATTTCCTTTGGCCCAATAGTCTTCAAAGGGATCCCAAATATCTGTTCTCAGATTCTACAGAAATAAGGCTAGCAAAGAGATCCACGAAATACAGATGTAACTCTGTGAGATGAATTAAGAGAACACTAAGCAGTTTCTCAGAAAGCTTCTTTCCAGATTTCATCTGAAGATATTTCCTTTTTCACCATAGCCCCGTATGGGCTTCCAAATATCACTTTGCCAATTCCACAAGAACTGTCTTAGCGAAAGTCTCCTTGAGGGGAAAGCTGTAACTCTGTGAGATGATTTCACAGAACACAAAGAAGTTTCTCAGAAAGCTTCTTTCTCTTTGTTATCGGAGGATATTCCTTTTGGCCCTATAGTCTTCAAAGGGATCCGAAATATCTGTTCTCAGATTCCACAGAAATAAGGCTAGCAAAGAGATCCACGAAATACTGATGTAACTCTGTGAGATGAATTAACAGAACACTAAGCAGTTTCTCAGAAAGCTTCTTTCCAGATTTCATCTGAGGATATTTCCTTTTTCACCATAGCCCTCTATGGGCTTCCAAATATCACTTTGCCAATTCCAAAAGAACTGTCTTAGCGAAAGGCTCCTTGAGGGTAAAGCTGTAACTCTGTGAGATGATTTCACAGAACACAACGAAGTTTCTCAGAAAGTTTCTTTCTCTTTGTTATCGGAGGATATTTCCTTTGGGCCTATAGTCTTCAAAGAGTTCCGAAATATCTGTTCTCAGATTCTACAGAAATAAGACTAGCAAAGAGGTCCACGAAATACAGATGTAACTCTGTGAGATGAATTAAGAGAACACTAAGCAGTTTCTCAGAAAGCTTCTTTCCAGATATCATCTGAGGATATTTCCTTTTTCACCATAGCCCTCTATGGTCTTCCAAATATCACTTTGACAATTCCACAAGAACTGTCTTAGCGAAAGGCTCCTTGAGGGGAAAGCTGTTACTCTGTGAGATGATTTCACAGAACACAACGAAGTTTCTCAGAAAGCTTCTTTCTCTTTGTTATCGAAGGTATTTCCATTGGCCCGATAGTCTTCAAAGAGATCCGAAATATCTGTTTTCAGATTCCACAGAAATAAGGCTAGCAAAGAGATCCATGAAATACAGATGTAACTCTGTGAGATGAATTAACAGAACACTAAGCAGTTTCTCAGAAAGCTTCTTTCCAGATTTCATCTGAGGATATTTCCTTTTTCACCATAGCCCTCTATGGGCTTCCAAATATCACTTTGCCAATTCCACAAGAACTGTCTTAGCGAAAGGCTCCTTGAGGGGAAAGCTGTAACTCTGTGAGATGATTTCACAGAACACAACGAAGTTTCTCAGAAAGTTTCTTTCTCTTTGTTATCGGAGGATATTTCCTTTGGGCCTATAGTCTTCAAAGAGTTCCGAAATATCTGTTCTCAGATTCTACAGAAATAAGGCTAGCAAAGAGGTCCACGAAATACAGATGTAACTCTGTGAGATGAATTAAGAGAACACTAAGCCGTTTCTCAGAAAGCTTCTTTCCAGATATCATCTGAGGATATTTCCTTTTTCACCATAGCCCTCTATGGTCTTCCAAATATCACTTTGACAATTCCACAAGAACTGTCTTAGCGAAAGGCTCCTTGAGGGGAAAGCTGTTACTCTGTGAGATGATTTCACAGAACACAACGAAGTTTCTCAGAAAGCTTCTTTCTCTTTGTTATCGAAGGTAATTCCTTTGGCCCAATAGTCTTCAAAGAGATCCGAAATATCTGTTTTCAGATTCCACAGAAATAAGGCTAGCAAAGAGATCCATGAAATACAGATGTAACTCTGTGAGATGAATTAACAGAACACTAAGCAGTTTCTCAGAAAGCTTCTTTCCAGATTTCATCTGAGGATATTTCCTTTTTCACCATAGACCTCTATGGGCTTCCAAATATCACTTTGACAATTCCACAAGAACTGTCTTAGCGAAAGGCTCCTTGAGGGGAAAGCTGTAACTCTGTGAGATGATTTCACAGAACACAAAGAAGTTTCTCAGAAAGCTTCTTTCTCTTTGTTATCAGAGGATATTTCCTTTGGCCCTATAGTCTTCAAAGGGATCCGAAATATCTGTTCTCAGATTCCACAGAAATAAGGCTAGCAAAGAGGTCCACGAAATACAGATGTAACTCTGTGAGATGAATTAAGAGAACACTAAGCAGTTTCTCAAAAGCTTCTTTCCATATTTCATCTGAGGATATTTCCTTTTTCACCATAGCCCTCTAAGGGCTTCCAAATATCACTTTGCCATTTCCACAAGAACTGTCTTAGCGAAAGGCTCCTTGAGGGTAAAGCTGTAACTCTGTGAGATGATTTCACAGAACACAACGAAGTTTCTCAGAAAGCTTCTTTCTCTTTGTTATCAGAGGATATTTCCTTTGGCCCTATAGTCTTCAAAGGGATCCGAAATATCTGTTCTCAGATTCCACAGAAATAAGGCTAGCAAAGACATCCATGAAATACAGATGTAACTCTGTGAGATGAATTAACAGAACACTAAGAAGTTTCTCAGAAAGCTTCTTTCCAGATTTCATCTGAGGACATTTCCTTTTTCAACATAGCCCTCTATGGGCTTCCAAATATCACTTTGACAATTCCACAAGAACTGTCTTAGCGAAAGGCTCCTTGAGGGGAAAGCTGTAACTCTGTGAGATGATTTCACAGAACACAACGAAGTTTCTCAGAAAGCTTCTTTCTCTTTGTTATAGGAGGATATTTCCTTTGGCCCTATAGTCTTCAAAGGGATCTGAAATATCTGTTCTCAGATTCCACAGAAATAAGGCTAGCAAAGTGATCCACGAAAATACAGATGTAACTCTGTGAGATGAATTAACAGAACACTAAGCAGTTTCTCAGAAAGCTTCTTTCCAGATTTCATCTGAGGATATTTCCTTTTTCACCATAGCCCTCTCTGGGCTTCCAATGATCACTTTGCCAATTCCACAAGAACTGTCTTAGCGAAAGGCTCCTTGAGGGGAAAGCTGTAACTCTGTGAGATGATTTCACAGAACACAACGAAGTTTCTCATAAAGCTTCTTTATCTTTGTTATAGGAGGATATTTCCTTTGTCCATATAGTCTTCAAAGGGATCTGAAATATCTGTTCTCAGATTCCACAGAAATAAGTCTAGCAAAGACATCCATGAAATACAGATGTAACTCTGTGAGATGAATTAACAGAACACTAAGCAGTTTCTCAGAAAGCTTCTTTCCAGATTTCATCTGAGGATATTTCCTTTTTCACCATAGCCCTCTATGGGCTTCCAAATATCACTTTGAATTCCACAAGAACTGTCTTAGCGAAAGGCTCCTTGAGGGGAAAGCTATCACTCTGTGAGATGATTTCAGAGAACACCAAGAAGTTTCTCAGAAAGCTTCTTTCTCTTTGTTATCTGAGGATATTTCCTTTGGCCCTATAGTCTTCAAAGGGATCCGAAATATCTGTTCTCAGATTCCACAGAAATAAGGCTAGCAAAGAGATCCACGAAATACAGAAGTAATTCTGTGAGATGAATTAACAGAGCACTAAGCAGTTTCTCAGAAAGCTTCTTTCCAGATTTCATCTGAGGATATTTCCTTTTTCACCATAGCCCTCTCTGGGCTTCCTATTATCACTTTGGCAATTCCACAAGAACTGTCTTAGCGAAAGGCTCCTTGAGTGGAAAGCTGTAACTCTGTGACATGATTTCACAGAACACAAAGAAGTTTCTCAGAAAGCTTCTTTCTCTTTTTTATCGGAAGATATTTTCTTTGGCCCTGTAGTCTTCAAAGGGATCCGAAATATCTGTTCTCAGATTCCACGGAAATAAGGCTAGCAAAGAGGTCCACGAAATACAGATGTAACACTGTGAGATGAATTAACAGAAGACTAAGCAGTTTCTCAAAAGCTTCTTTCCAGATTTCATCTGAGGATATTTCCTTTTTCACCATAGCCCTCTATGGGCTTCCAAATATCACTTTGCCAATTCCAAAAGAACTGTCTTAGCGAAAGGCTCCTTGAGGGGAAAGCTGTAACTCTGTGAGATGATTTCACAGAACACAACGAAGTTTCTCAGAAAGTTTCTTTCTCTTTGTTATCGGAGGATATTTCCTTTGGGCCTATAGTCTTCAAAGAGTTCCGAAATATCTGTTCTCAGATTCTACAGAAATAAGGCTAGCAAAGAGGTCCACGAAATACAGATGTAACTCTGTGAGATGAATTAAGAGAACACTAAGCAGTTTCTCAGAAAGCTTCTTTCCAGATATCATCTGAGGATATTTCCTTTTCCACCATAGCCCTCTTTGGTCTTCCAAATATCACTTTGACAATTCCACAAGAACTGTCTTAGCGAAAGGCTCCTTGAGGGGAAAGCTGTTACTCTGTGAGATGATTTCACAGAACACAACGAAGTTTCTCAGAAAGCTTCTTTCTCTTTGTTATCGAAGGTATTTCCTTTGGCCCAATAGTCTTCAAAGAGATCCGAAATATCTCTTTTCAGATTCCACAGAAATAAGGCTAGCAAAGAGATCCATGAAATACAGATGTAACTCTGTGAGATGAATTAACAGAACACTAAGGAGTTTCTCAGAAAGCTTCTTTCCAGATTTCATCTGAGGATATTTCCTTTTTCACCATAGACCTCTATGGGCTTCCAAATATCACTTTGACAATTCCACAAGAACTGTCTTAGCGAAAGTCTCCTTGAGGGGAAAGCTGTAACTCTGTGAGATGATTTCACAGAACACAAAGAAGTTTCTCAGAAAGCTTCTTTCTCTTTGTTATCGGAGGATATTCCCTTTGGCCCTATAGTCTTCAAAGGGATCCGAAATATCTGTTCTCAGATTCTACAGAAATAAGGCTAGCAAAGAGGTCCACGAAATACAGATGTAACTCTGTGAGATGAATTAAGAGAACACTAAGCAGTTTCTCAGAAAGCTTCTTTCCAGATATCATGTGAGGATATTTCCTTTTTCACCATAGCCCTCTATGGTCTTCCAAATATCACTTTGACAATTCCACAAGAACTGTCTTAGCGAAAGGCTCCTTGAGGGGAAAGCTGTTACTCTGTGAGATGATTTCACAGAACACAACGAAGTTTCTCAGAAAGCTTCTTTCTCTTTGTTATCGAAGGTATTTCCTTTGGCCCAATAGTCTTCAAAGAGATCCGAAATATCTGTTTTCAGATTCCACAGAAATAAGGCTAGCAAAGAGATCCATGAAATACAGATGTAACTCTGTGAGATGAATTAACAGAACACTAAGCAGTTTCTCAGAAAGCTTCTTTCCAGATTTCATCTGAGGATATTTCCTTTTTCACCGTAGCCCTCTATGGGCTTCCAAATATCACTTTGCCAATTCCACAAGAACTGTCTTAGCGAAAGGCTCCTTGAGGGGAAAGCTGTAACTCTGTGAGATGATTTCACAGAACACAACGAAGTTTCTCAGAAAGTTTCTTTCTCTTTGTTATCGGAGGATATTTCCTTTGGGCCTATAGTCTTCAAAGAGTTCCGAAATATCTGTTCTCAGATTCTACAGAAATAAGGCTAGCAAAGAGGTCCACGAAATACAGATGTAACTCTGTGAGATGAATTAAGAGAACACTAAGCCGTTTCTCAGAAAGCTTCTTTCTAGATATCATCTGAGGATATTTCCTTTTTCACCATAGCCCTCTATGGTCTTCCAAATATCACTTTGACAATTCCACAAGAACTGTCTTAGCGAAAGGCTCCTTGAGGGGAAAGCTGTTACTCTGTGAGATGATTTCACAGAACACAACGAAGTTTCTCAGAAAGCTTCTTTCTCTTTGTTATCGAAGGTAATTCCTTTGGCCCAATAGTCTTCAAAGAGATCCGAAATATCTGTTTTCAGATTCCACAGAAATAAGGCTAGCAAAGAGATCCATGAAATACAGATGTAACTCTGTGAGATGAATTAACAGAACACTAAGCAGTTTCTCAGAAAGCTTCTTTCCAGATTTCATCTGAGGATATTTCCTTTTTCACCATAGACCTCTATGGGCTTCCAAGTATCACTTTGCCAATTCCACAGGAACTGTCTTAGCGAAAGGCTCCTTGAGGGGAAAGCTGTAACTCTGTGAGATGATTTCACAGAACACAACGAAGTTTCTCAGAAAGTTTCTTTCTCTTTGTTATCGGAGGATATTTCCTTTGGGCCTATAGTCTTCAAAGAGTTCCGAAATATCTGTTCTCAGATTCTACAGAAATAAGGCTAGCAAAGAGGTCCACGAAATACAGATGTAACTCTGTGAGATGAATTAAGAGAACACTAAGCCGTTTCTCAGAAAGCTTCTTTCTAGATATCATCTGAGGATATTTCCTTTTTCACCATAGCCCTCTATGGTCTTCCAAATATCACTTTGACAATTCCACAAGAACTGTCTTAGCGAAAGGCTCCTTGAGGGGAAAGCTGTTACTCTGTGAGATGATTTCACAGAACACAACGAAGTTTCTCAGAAAGCTTCTTTCTCTTTGTTATCGAAGGTAATTCCTTTGGCCCAATAGTCTTCAAAGAGATCCGAAATATCTGTTTTCAGATTCCACAGAAATAAGGCTAGCAAAGAGATCCATGAAATACAGATGTAACTCTGTGAGATGAATTAACAGAACACTAAGCAGTTTCTCAGAAAGCATCTTTCCAGATTTCATCTGAGGATATTTCCTTTTTCACCATAGCCCTCTATGGGCTTCCAAGTATCACTTTGCCAATTCCACAGGAACTGTCTTAGCGAAAGGCTCCTTGAGGGGAAAGCTGTAACTCTGTGAGATGATTTCACAGAACACAACGAAGTTTCTCAGAAAGTTTCTTTCTCTTTGTTATCGGAGGATATTTCCTTTGGGCCTATAGTCTTCAAAGAGTTCCGAAATATCTGTTCTCAGATTCTACAGAAATAAGGCTAGCAAAGAGGTCCACGAAATACAGATGTAACTCTGTGAGATGAATTAAGAGAACACTAAGCAGTTTCTCAGAAAGCTTCTTTCCAGATATCATCTGAGGATATTTCCTTTTTCACCATAGCCCTCTATGGTCTTCCAAATATCACTTTGACAATTCCACAAGAACTGTCTTAGCGAAAGGCTCCTTGAGGGGAAAGCTGTTACTCTGTGAGATGATTTCACAGAACACAACGAAGTTTCTCAGAAAGCTTCTTTCTCTTTGTTATCGAAGGTATTTCCTTTGGCCCAATAGTCTTCAAAGAGATCCGAAATATCTCTTTTCAGATTCCAAAGAAATAAGGCTAGCAAAGAGATCCATGAAATACAGATGTAACTCTGTGAGATGAATTAACAGAACACTAAGCAGTTTCTCAGAAAGCTTCTTTCCAGATTTCATCTGAGGATATTTCCTTTTTCACCATAGACCTCTATGGGCTTCCAAATATCACTTTGACAATTCCACAAGAACTGTCTTAGCGAAAGTCTCCTTGAGGGGAAAGCTGTAACTCTGTGAGATGATTTCACAGAACACAAAGAAGTTTCTCAGAAAGCTTCTTTCTCTTTGTTATCGGAGGATATTCCCTTTGGCCCTATAGTCTTCAAAGGGATCCGAAATATCTGTTCTCAGATTCCACAGAAATAAGGCTAGCAAAGAGATCCACGAAATACTGATGTAACTCTGTGAGATGAATTAACAGAACACTAAGCAGTTTCTCAGAAAGCTTCTTTCCAGATTTCATCTGAGGATATTTCCTTTTTCACCATAGCCCTCTATGGGCTTACAAATATCACTTTGCCAATTCCACAAGAACTGTCTTAGCGAAAGGCTCCTTGAGGGTAAAGCTGTAACTCTGTGAGATGATTTCACAGAACACAACGAAGTTTCTCAGAAAGTTTCTTTCTCTTTGTTATTGGAGGATATTTCCTTTGGGCCTATAGTCTTCAAAGAGTTCCGAAATATCTGTTCTCAGATTCTACAGAAATAAGGCTAGCAAAGAGGTCCACGAAATACAGATGTAACTCTGTGAGATGAATTAAGAGAACACTAAGCAGTTTCTCAGAAAGCTTCTTTCCAGATATCATGTGAGGATATTTCCTTTTTCACCATAGCCCTCTATGGTCTTCCAAATATCACTTTGACAATTCCACAAGAACTGTCTTAGCGAAAGGCTCCTTGAGGGGAAAGCTGTTACTCTGTGAGATGATTTCACAGAACACAACGAAGTTTCTCAGAAAGCTTCTTTCTCTTTGTTATCGAAGGTATTTCCTTTGGCCCAATAGTCTTCAAAGAGATCCGAAATATCTGTTTTCAGATTCCACAGAAATAAGGCTAGCAAAGAGATCCATGAAATACAGATGTAACTCTGTGAGATGAATTAACAGAACACTAAGCAGTTTCTCAGAAAGCTTCTTTCCAGATTTCATCTGAGGATATTTCCTTTTTCACCGTAGCCCTCTATGGGCTTCCAAATATCACTTTGCCAATTCCACAAGAACTGTCTTAGCGAAAGGCTCCTTGAGGGGAAAGCTGTAACTCTGTGAGATGATTTCACAGAACACAACGAAGTTTCTCAGAAAGTTTCTTTCTCTTTGTTATCGGAGGATATTTCCTTTGGGCCTATAGTCTTCAAAGAGTTCCGAAATATCTGTTCTCAGATTCTACAGAAGTAAGGCTAGCAAAGAGGTCCACGAAATACAGATGTAACTCTGTGAGATGAATTAAGAGAACACTAAGCCGTTTCTCAGAAAGCTTCTTTCCAGATATCATCTGAGGATATTTCCTTTTTCACCATAGCCCTCTATGGTCTTCCAAATATCACTTTGACAATTCCACAAGAACTGTCTTAGCGAAAGGCTCCTTGAGGGGAAAGCTGTTACTCTGTGAGATGATTTCACAGAACACAACGAAGTTTCTCAGAAAGCTTCTTTCTCTTTGTTATCGAAGGTAATTCCTTTGGCCCAATAGTCTTCAAAGAGATCCGAAATATCTGTTTTCAGATTCCACAGAAATAAGGCTAGCAAAGAGATCCATGAAATACAGATGTAACTCTGTGAGATGAATTAACAGAACACTAAGCAGTTTCTCAGAAAGCTTCTTTCCAGATTTCATCTGAGGATATTTCCTTTTTCACCATAGACCTCTATGGGCTTCCAAGTATCACTTTGCCAATTCCACAAGAACTGTCTTAGCGAAAGGCTCCTTGAGGGGAAAGCTGTAACTCTGTGAGATGATTTCACAGAACACAACGAAGTTTCTCAGAAAGTTTCTTTCTCTTTGTTATCGGAGGATATTTCCTTTGGGCCTATAGTCTTCAAAGAGTTCCGAAATATCTGTTCTCAGATTCTACAGAAATAAGGCTAGCAAAGAGGTCCACGAAATACAGATGTAACTCTGTGAGATGAATTAAGAGAACACTAAGCAGTTTCTCAGAAAGCTTCTTTCCAGATATCATCTGAGGATATTTCCTTTTTCACCATAGCCCTCTATGGTCTTCCAAATATCACTTTGACAATTCCACAAGAACAGTCTTAGCGAAAGGCTCCTTGAGGGGAAAGCTGTTACTCTGTGAGATGATTTCACAGAACACAACGAAGTTTCTCAGAAAGCTTCTTTCTCTTTGTTATCGAAGGTATTTCCTTTGGCCCAATAGTCTTCAAAGAGATCCGAAATATCTCTTTTCAGATTCCACAGAAATAAGGCTAGCAAAGAGATCCATGAAATACAGATGTAACTCTGTGAGATGAATTAACAGAACACTAAGCAGTTTCTCAGAAAGCTTCTTTCCAGATTTCATCTGAGGATATTTCCTTTTTCACCATAGACCTCTATGGGCTTCCAAATATCACTTTGACAATTCCACAAGAACTGTCTTAGCGAAAGTCTCCTTGAGGGGAAAGCTGTAACTCTGTGAGATGATTTCACAGAACACAAAGAAGTTTCTCAGAAAGCTTCTTTCTCTTTGTTATCGGAGGATATTTCCTTTGGCCCTATACTCTTCAAAGGGATCCGAAATATCTGTTCTCAGATTCCACAGAAATAAGGCTAGCAAAGAGATCCACGAAATACTGATGTAACTCTGTGAGATGAATTAACAGAACACTAAGCAGTTTCTCAGAAAGCTTCTTTCCAGATTTCATCTGAGGATATTTCCTTTTTCACCATAGCCCTCTATGGGCTTCCAAATATCACTTTGCCAATTCCACAAGAACTGTCTTACCGAAAGGCTCCTTGAGGGGAAAGCTGTAACTCTGTGAGATGATTTCACAGAACACAACGAAGTTTCTCATAAAGCTTCTTTCTCTTTGTTATATGAGGATATTTCCTTTAGCCCTATAGTCTTCAAAGGGATCCCAAATATTTGTTCTCAGATTCTACAGAAATAAGGCTAGCAAAGAGATCCACGAAATACAGATGTAACTCTGTGAGATGAATTAACAGAACACTAAGAAGTTTCTCAGAAAGCTTCTTTCCAGATTTCATCTGAAGATATTTCCTTTTTCACCATAGCCCCCTATGGGCTTCCAAATATCACTTTGCCAATTCCACAAGAACTGTCTTAGCGAAAGGCTCCTTGAGGGGAAAGCTGTAACTCTGTGAGATGATTTCACAGAACACAACGAAGTTTCTCAGAAAGCTTCTTTCTCTTTGTTATCGGAGGATATTTCCTTTGGCCCTATAGTCTTCAAAGGGATCCGAAATATCTGTTCTCAGATTCCACAGATATAAGGCTAGCAAAGAGAACCACGAAATACAGATGTAACTCTGTGAGATGAATTAACAGAACACTAAGCAGTTTCTCAGAAAGCTTCTTTCCAGATTTCATCTGAGGATATTTCCTTTTTCACCATAGCCCTCTATGGGCTTCCAAATATCACTTTGCCAATTCCACAAGAAATGTCTTAGCGAAAGGCTCCTTGAGGGGAAAGCTGTAACTCTGTTAGATGATTTCACAGTACACAACGAAGTTTCTCAGAAAGCTTCTTTCTCTTTTTTATCGGAGGATATTTCCTTTGGCCCTATAGTCTTCATAGGGTTCCGAAATATCTGTTCTCAGAATCCACAGAAATAAGGCTAGCAAAGAGGTCCACGAAATACAGATGTAACTCTGTGAGATGAATTAACAGAACACTAAGCAGTTTCTCAGAAAGCTTCTTTCCAGATTTCATCTAAGGATATTTCCTTTTTCACCTTAGCCCTCTCTGGGATTCCAATTATCACTTTGCCAATTACACAAGAACTGTCTTAGTGAAAGGCTCCTTGAGGGGAAAGCTGTAACTCTGTGAGATGATTTTACATAACACAACGAAGTTTCTCCGAAAGCTTCTTCCTCTTTGTTATAGGAGCATATTTCCTTTGGCCCTATGGTCTTCAAAGGGATCTGAAATATCTGTTCTCAGATTCCACAGAAATAAGGCTAGCAAAGACATCCAGGAAATACAGATGTAACTCTGTGAGATGAATTAACAGAACACTAAGCAGTTTCTCAGAAAGCTTCTTTCCAGATTTCATATGGGATATTTCCTTTTTCTCCGTAGCCCTCTATGGGCTTCCAAATATCACTTTGCCAATTCCACAAGAACTGTCTTACCGAAAGGCTCCTTGAGGGGAAAGCTGTAACTCTGTGAGATGATTTCACAGAACACAACGAAGTTTCTCATAAAGCTTCTTTCTCTTTGTTATATGAGGATATTTCCTTTAGCCCTATTGTCTTCAAAGGGATCCCAAATATTTGTTCTCAGATTCTACAGAAATAAGGCTAGCAAAGAGATCCACGAAATACAGATGTAACTCTGTGAGATGAATTAACAGAACACTAAGCAGTTTCTCAGAAAGCTTCTTTCCAGATTTCATCTAAGGATATTTCCTATTTCACCATAGCCCTCTATGGGCTTCCAAATATCACTTTGACAATTCCACAAGAACTGTCTTAGCGAAAGGCTCCTTGAGGGGAAAGCTGTTACTCTGTGAGATGATTTCACAGAACACAACGAAGTTTCTCAGAAAGCTTCTTTCTCTTTGTTATCGAAGGTATTTCCTTTAGCCCAATAGTCTTCAAAGAGATCCGAAATATCTGTTCTCAGATTCCACAGAAATAAGGCTAGCAAAGAGATCCATGAAATACAGATGTAACTCTGTGAGATGAATTAACAGAACACTAAGCAGTTTCTCACAAAGCTTCTTTACAGATTTCATCTGAGGATATTTCCTTTTTCACCATAGCCCTCTATGGGCTTCCAAATAACACTTTGACAATTCCACAAGAACTGTCTTAGCGAAAGGCTCCTTGAGGGGAAAGCTGTAACTCTGTGAGATGATTTCACAGAACACAAAGAAGTTTCTCAGAAAGCTTCTTTCTCTTTGTTATCGGAGGATATTTCCTTTGGCCCTATAGTCTTCAAAGGGATCCGAAATATCTGTTCTCAGATTCCACAGAAATAAGGCTAGCAAAGAGATCCACGAAATACAGATGTAACTCTGTGAGATGAATTAAGAGAACACTAAGCAGTTTCTCAGAAAGCTTCTTTCCAGATTTCATGTGAGGATATTTCCTTTTTCACCATAGCCCTCTATGGGCTTCCAAATATCACTTTGCCAATTCCACAAGAACTGTCTTACCGAAAGGCTCCTTGAGGGGAAAGCTGTAACTCTGTGAGATGATTTCACAGAACACAACGAAGTTTCTCAGAAAGCTTCTTTCTCTTTGTTATATGAGGATATTTCCTTTAGCCCTATAGTCTTCAAAGGGATCCCAAATATCTGTTCTCAGATTCTACAGAAATAAGGCTAGCAAAGAGATCCACGAAATACAGATGTAACTCTGTGAGATGAATTAACAGAACACTAAGCAGTTTCTCAGAAAGCTTCTTTCCAGATTTCATCTGAAGATATTTCCTTTTTCACCATAGCCCCCTATGGGCTTCCAAATATCACTTTGCCAATTCCACAAGAACTGTCTTAGCGAAAGGCTCCTTGAGGGGAAAGCTGTAACTCTGTGAGATGATTTCACAGAACACAACGAAGTTTCTCAGAAAGCTTCTTTCTCTTTGTTATCGGAGGATATTTCCTTTGGCCCTATAGTCTTCAAAGGGATCCGAAATATCTGTTCTCAGATTCCACAGATATAAGGCTAGCAAAGAGATCCACGAAATACAGATGTAACTCAGTGAGATGAATTAACAGAACCCTAAGCAGTTTCTCAGAAAGCTTCTTTCCAGATTTCATCTGAGGATATTTCCTTTTTCACCGTAGCCCTCTATGGGCTTCCAAATATCACTTTGCCAATTCCACAAGAACTGTCTTAGCGAAAGGCTCCTTGAGGGGAAAGCTGTAACTCTGTGACATGATTTCACAGTACACAACGAAGTTTCTCTGAAAGCTTCTTTCTCTTTTTTATCGGAGGATATTTCCTTTGGCCTATAGTCTTCAAAGGGAACCGAAATATCTGTTCTCAGATTCCACAGTAATAAGGCAAGCAAAGACATCCATGAAATACAGATGTAACTCTGTGAGTTGAATTAACAGAACACTAAGCAGTTTCTCAGAAAGCTTCTTTCCAGATTTCTTCTGAGGATATTTCCTTTTTCACCGTAGCCCTCTATGGGCTTCCAAATATCACTTTGCCAATTCCACAAGAACTGTCTTAGCGAAAGGCTCCTTGAGGGGAAAGCTGTAACTCTGTGAGATGATTTCACAGAACACAACGAAGTTTCTCAGAAAGCTTCTTTCTCTTTGTTATCGGAGGATATTTCCTTTGGCCCTATACTCTTCAAAGGGATCCGAAATATCTGTTCTCAGATTCCACAGAAATAAGGCTAGCAAAGAGATCCACGAAATACAGATGTAGCTCTGTGAGATGAATTTACAGAACACTAAGCAGTTTCTCACAAAGCTTCTTTCCAGATTTCATCTGAGGATATATCCTTTTTCACCATAGCCCTCTAAGGGCTTCCAAATATCACTTTGCCATTTCCACAAGAACTGTCTTAGCGAAAGGCTCCTTGAGGGGAAAGCTGTAACTCTGTGAGATGATTTCACAGAACACAACGAAGTTTCTCAGAAAGCTTCTTTCTCTTTGTTATCAGAGGATATTTCCTTTGGCCCTATAGTCTTCAAAGTGATCCGAAATATCTGTTCTCAGATTCCACAGAAATAAGGCTAGCAAAGACATCCATGAAATACAGATGTAACTCTGTGAGATGAATTAACAGAACACTAAGAAGTTTCTCAGAAAGCTTCTTTCCAGATTTCATCTGAGGACATTTCCTTTTTCACCATAGCCCTCTATGGGCTTCCAAATATCACTTTGCCATTTCCACAAGAACTGTCTTAGCGAAAGTCTCCTTGAGGGAAAAGCTGTAACTCTGTGAGATGATTTCACAGAACACAACGAAGTTTCTCAGAAAGCTTCTTTCTCTTTGTTATCGGAGGATATTTCCTTTGGCCCTATAGTCTTCAAAGGGATCCGAAATATCTGTTCTCAGATTCCACAGAAACAAGGCTAGCAAAGACATCCACGAAATACAGATGTAACTCTGTGAGATGAATTAACAGAACAATAAGCAGTTTCTCAGAAAGCTTCTTTCCAGATTTCATCTGAGGATATTTCCTTTTTCACCATAGCCCTCTATGGGCTTCCAAATATCACTTTGCCAATTCCACAAGTACTGTCTTAGCGAAGGGCTCCTTGAGGAGAAATCTGTAACGCTGTGAGATGATTTCTCAGGACACAACGAAGTTTCTCAGAAAGCTTCTTTCTCTCTGTTATCGGAGGATATTTCCTTTGGCCCTATAGTCTTCAAAGGGATCCGAAATATCGGTTCTCAGACTCCACAGAAATAAGGCTAGCAAAGAGATCCACGAAATACAGATGTAACTCTGTGAGATGAATTAACAGAACACTAAGCAGTTTCTCAGAAAGCTTCTTTCCAGATTTCATCTGAGGATATTTCCTTTTTCACCATAGCCCTCTAAGGGCTTCCAAATATCACTGTGCTATTTCCACAAGAACTCTCTTAGCGAAAGGCTCCTTGAGGGGAAAGCTGTAACTCTGTGAGATGATTTCACAGACACAAGGATGTTTCTCAGAACGCTTCTTTCTCTTTGTTATCGGAAGATATTTTCTTTGGCCCTGTAGTCTTCAAAGGGATCCGAAATATCTGTTCTCAGATTCCAACAAACAAGGCTAGCAAAGACATCCATGAAATACAGATGTAACTCTGTGAGATGAATTAACAGAACACTAAGCACTTTCTCAGAAAGATTCTTTCCAGATGTCATCTGAGGATATTTCCTTTTTCACCGTAGCCCTCTATGGGCTTCCAAATATCACTTTGCCAATTCCACAAGAACTGTCTTAGCGAAAGGCTCCTTGAGGGGAAAGCTGTCACTCTGTGAGATGATTTCACAGAACACAACGAAGTTTCTCAGAAAGCTTCTTTCTCTTTGTTATCGGAGGATATTTCCTTTGGCCCTATACTCTTCAAAGGGATCCGAAATATCTGTTCTCAGATTCCACAGAAATAAGGCTAGCAAAGAGATCCACGAAATACAGATGTAGCTCTGTGAGATGAATTTACAGAACACTAAGCAGTTTCTCACAAAGCTTCTTTCCAGATTTCATCTGAGGATATATCCTTTTTCACCATAGCCCTCTAAGGGCTTCCAAATATCACTTTGCCATTTCCACAAGAACTGTCTTAGCGAAAGGCTCCTTGAGGGGAAAGCTGTAACTCTGTGAGATGATTTCACAGAACACAACGAAGTTTCTCAGAAAGCTTCTTTCTCTTTGTTATCAGAGGATATTTCCTTTGGCCCTATAGTCTTCAAAGTGATCCGAAATATCTGTTCTCAGATTCCACAGAAATAAGGCTAGCAAAGACATCCATGAAATACAGATGTAACTCTGTGAGATGAATTAACAGAACACTAAGAAGTTTCTCAGAAAGCTTCTTTCCAGATTTCATCTGAGGACATTTCCTTTTTCACCATAGCCCTCTATGGGCTTCCAAATATCACTTTGCCATTTCCACAAGAACTGTCTTAGCGAAAGTCTCCTTGAGGGAAAAGCTGTAACTCTGTGAGATGATTTCACAGAACACAACGAAGTTTCTCAGAAAGCTTCTTTCTCTTTGTTATCGGAGGATATTTCCTTTGGCCCTATAGTCTTCAAAGGGATCCGAAATATCTGTTCTCAGATTCCACAGAAACAAGGCTAGCAAAGACATCCATGAAATACAGATGTAACTCTGTGAGATGAATTAACAGAACAATAAGCAGTTTCTCAGAAAGCTTCTTTCCAGATTTCATCTGAGGATATTTCCTTTTTCACCATAGCCCTCTAAGGGCTTCCAAATATCACTTTGCAATTTCCACAAGAACTCTCTTAGCGAAAGGCTCCTTGAGGGGAAAGCTGTAACTCTGTGAGATGATTTCACAGACACAAAGATGTTTCTCAGAACGCTTCTTTCTCTTTGTTATCGGAAGATATTTTCTTTGGCCCTGTAGTCTTCAAAGGGATCCGAAATATCTGTTCTCAGATTCCAACAAACAAGGCTAGCAAAGACATCCATGAAATACAGATGTAACTCTGTGAGATGAATTAACAGAACACTAAGCACTTTCTCAGAAAGATTCTTTCCAGATGTCATCTGAGGATATTTCCTTTTTCACCGTAGCCCTCTATGGGCTTCCAAATATCACTTTGCCAATTCCACAAGAACTGTCTTAGCGAAAGGCTCCTTGAGGGGAAAGCTGTAACTCTGTGAGATGATTTCACAGAACACAACGAAGTTTCTCAGAAAGCTTCTTTCTCTTTGTTATCGGAGGATATTTCCTTTGGCCCTATACTCTTCAAAGGGATCCGAAATATCTGTTCTCAGATTCCACAGAAATAAGACTAGCAACGAGATCCACGATATACAGATGTAGCTCTGTGAGATGAATTTACAGAACACTAAGCAGTTTCTCACAAAGCTTCTTTCCAGATTTCATCTGAGGATATTTCCTTTTTCACCATAGCCCCCTAAGGGCTTCCAAATATCACTTTGCCATTTCCACAAGAACTGTCTTAGGGAAAGGCTCCTTGAGGGGAAAGCTGTAACTCTGTGAGATGATTTCACAGAACAAAACGAAGTTTCTCAGAAAGCTTCTTTCTCTTTGTTATCGGAGTAAATTTCCTTTGGCCCTATAGTCTTCAAAGGGATCCCAAATATCTGTTCTCAGATTCTACAGAAATAAGGCTAGCAAAGAGATCAACGAAATACAGATGTAACTCTGTGAGATGAATTAACAGAACACTAAGCAGTTTCTCAGAAAGCTTCTTTCCAGATTTCATCTGAAGATATTTCCTTTTTCACCATAGCCCCCTATGGGCTTCCAAATATCACTTTGCCAATTCCACAAGAACTGTCTTAGCGAAAGGCTCCTTGAGGGGAAAGCTGTAACTCTGTGAGATGATTTCACAGAACACAACGAAGTTTCTCAGAAAGCTTCTTTCTCTTTGTTATCGGAGGATATTTCCTTTGGCCCTATAGTCTTCAAAGGGATCCGAAATATCTGTTCTCAGATTCCACAGATATAAGGCTAGCAAAGAGATCCACGAAATACAGATGTAACTCTGTGAGATGAATTAACAGAACACTAAGCAGTTTCTCAGAAAGCTTCTTTCCAGATTTCATCTGAGGATATTTCTTTTTTCACCATAGCCCTCTATGGGCTTCCAAATATCACTTTTCCAATTCCACAGGAAATGTCTTAGCGAAAGGCTCCTTGAGGGGACAGCTGTAACTCTTTGACATGATTTCACAGTACACAACGATGTTTCTCTGAAAGCTTCTTTCTCTTTTTTATCGGAGGATATTTCCTTTGGCCCTATAGTCTTCAAAGGGAACCGAAATATCTGTTCTCAGATTCCACAGTAATAAGGCTAGCAAAGACATCCATGAAATACAGATGTAACTCTGTGAGATGAATTAACAGAACACTAAGCAGTTTCTCAGAAAGCTTCTTTCCAGATTTCATCTGAACATATTTCCTTTTTCACCGTAGCCCTCTATGGGCTTCCAAATATCACTTTGCCAATTCCACAAGAACTGTCTTAGCGAAAGGCTCCTTGAGGGGAAAGCTGTAACTCTGTGAGATGATTTCACAGAACACAACGAAGTTTCTCAGAAAGCTTCTTTCTCTTTGTTATCGGAGGATATTTCCTTTGGCCCTATGCTCTTCAAAGGGATCCGAAATATCTGTTCTCATTTTCCACAGAAATAAGGCTAGCAAAGAGATCCACGAAATACAGATGTAGCTCTGTGAGATGAATTTACAGAACACTAAGCAGTTTCTCACAAAGCTTCTTTCCAGATTTCATCTGAGGATATATCCTTTTTCACCATAGCCCTCTAAGGGCTTCCAAATATCACTTTGCCATTTCCACAAGAACTGTCTTAGCGAAAGGCTCCTTGAGGGGAAAGCTGTAACTCTGTGAGATGATTTCACAGAACACAACGAAGTTTCTCAGAAAGCTTCTTTCTCTTTGTTATCAGAGGATATTTCCTTTGGCCCTATAGTCTTCAAAGGGATCCGAAATATCTGTTCTCAGATTCCACAGAAATAAGGCTAGCAAAGAGATCCATGAAATACAGATGTAACTCTGTGAGATGAATTAACAGAACACTAAGCAGTTTCTCAGAAAGCTTCTTTCCAGATTTCATCTGAGGACATTTCCTTTTTCACCATAGCCCTCTATGGGCTTCCAAATATCACTTTGCCATTTCCACAAGAACTGTCTTAGCGAAAGGCTCCTTGAGGGAAAAGCTGTAACTCTGTGAGATGATTTCACAGAACACAACGAAGTTTCTCAGAAAGCTTCTTTCTCTTTGTTATCGGAGGATATTTCCTTTGGCCCTATAGTCTTCAAAGGGATCCGAAATATCTGTTCTCAGATTCCACAGAAACAAGGCTAGCAAAGACATCCATGAAATACAGATGTAACTCTGTGAGATGAATTAACAGAACAATAAGCAGTTTCTCAGAAAGCTTCTTTCCAGATTTCACCTGAGGATAATTCCTTTTTCACCATAGCCCTCTATGGGCTTCCAAATATCACTTTGCCAATTCCACAAGAACTGTCTTAGCGAAGGGCTTGTTGAGGAGAAAGCTGTAACGCTGTGAGATGATTTCTCAGGACACAATGAAGTTTCTCAGAAAGCTTCTTTCTCTCTGTTATCGGAGGATATTTCCTTTGGCCCTATAGTCTTCAAAGGGATCCGAAATATCGGTTCTCAGACTCCACAGAAATAAGGCTAGCAGAGAGATCCACGAAATACAGATGTAACTCTGTGAGATGAATTAACAGAACACTAAGCAGTTTCTCAGAAAGCTTCTTTCCAGATTTCATCTGAGGATATTTCCTTTTTCACCATAGCCCTCTAAGGGCTTCCAAATATCACTTTGCAATTTCCACAAGAACTCTCTTAGCGAAAGGCTCCTTGAGGGGAAAGCTGTCACTCTGTGAGATGATTTCAGAGAACACCAAGAAGTTTCTCAGAAAGCTTCTTTCTCTTTGTTATCGGAGGATATTTCCTTTGGCCCTATAGTCTTCAAAGGGATCCGAAATATCTGTTCTCAGATTCCACAGAAATAAGGCTAGCAAAGAAATCCACGAAATACAGATGTAACTCTGTTAGATGAATTAACAGAACACTAAGCAGTTTCTCAGAAAGCTTCTTTCCAGATTTCATCTGAGGATATATCCTTTTTCACCATAGCCCTCTATGGGCTTCCAAATATCACTTTGCCAATTCCACATGAACTGTCTTAGCGAAAGGCTCCTTGAGGGGAAAGCTGTAACTCTGTGAGATGATTTCACAGAACACAAAGAAGTTTCTCAGAAAGCTTCTTTCTCTTTGTTATCGGAGGATATTTCCTTTGGCCCTGTAGTCTTCAAAGGGATCCGAAATATCTGTTCTCAGATTCCACAGAAATAAGGCTAGCAAAGAGGTCCACGAAATACAGATATAACACTGTGAGATGAATTAACAGAACACTAAGCAGTTTCTCAAAAGCTTCTTTCCAGATTTCATCTGAGGATATTTCCTTTTTCACCATAGCCCTCTATGGGCTTCCAAATATCACTTTGCCAATTCCACAAGAACTGTCTTAGCGAAAGGCTCCTTGACGGGAAAGCTGTAACTCTGTGAGATGATTTCACAGAACACAACGAAGTTTCTCAGAAAGCTTCTTTCTCTTTGTTATCGGAGGATATTTCCTTTGGGCCTATAGTCTTCAAAGAGTTCCGAAATATCTGTTCTCAGATTCTACAGAAATAAGGCTAGCAAAGAGGTCCACGAAATACAGATGTAACTCTGTGAGATGAATTAAGAGAACACTAAGCAGTTTCTCAAAAGCTTCTTTCCAGATTTCATCTGAGGATATTTCCTTTTTCACCATAGCCCTCTATGGGCTTCCAAATATCACTTTGACAATTCCACAAGAACTCTCTGAGCGAAAGGCTCCTTGAGGGGAAAGCTGTAACTCTGTGAGATGATTTCACAGAACACAACGAAGTTTCTCAGAAAGTTTCTTTCTCTTTGTTATCGAAGGTATTTCCTTCGGCCCAATAGTCTTCAAAGAGATCCGAAATATCTGTTCTCAGATTCCACAGAAATAAGGCTAGCAAAGAGATCCATGAAATACAGATGTCACTCTGTGAGATGAATTACCAGAGCACTAAGCAGTTTCTCAGAAAGCTTCTTTCCAGGTTTCATCTGAGGATATTTCCTTTTTCACCATAGCCCTCTCTGGGATTCCAATTATCACTTTGCCAATTACACAAGAACTGTCTTAGCGAAAGGCTCCTTGAGGGGAAAGCTGTAACTCTGTGAGATGATTTTACATAACACAACGAAGTTTCTCCGAAAGCTTCCTCCTCTTTGTTATAGGAGCATATTTCCTTTGGCCCTATGGTCTTCAAAGGGATCTGAAATATCTGTTCTCAGATTCCACAGAAATAAGGCTAGCAAAGACATCCAGGAAATACAGATGTAACTCTGTGAGATGAATTAACAGAACACTAAGAAGTTTCTCAGAAAGCTTCTTTCCTGATTTCATATGAGGATATTTCCTTTTTCTCCGTAGATCTCTATGGGCTTCCAAATATCACTTTGCCAATTCCACAAGAACTGTCTTACCGAAAGGTTCCTTGAGGGGAAAGCTGTAACTCTGTGAGATGATTGCACAGAACACAACGAAGTTTCTCATAAAGCTTCTTTCTCTTTGTTATATGAGGATATTTCCTTTAGCCCTATAGTCTTCAAAGGGATCCCAAATATCTGTTCTCAGATTCTACACAAATAAGGCTAGCAAAGAGATCCACGAAATACAGATGTAACTCTGTGAGATGAATTAACAGAACACTAAGCAGTTTCTCAGAAAGCTTCTTTCCAGATTTCATCTGAAGATATTTCCTTTTTCACCATAGCCCCCTATGGGCTTCCAAATATCACTTTGACAATTCCACAAGAACTGTCTTAGCGAAAGGCTCCTTGAGGGGAAAGCTGTAACTCTGTGAGATGATTTCACAGAGCACAACGAAGTTTCTCAGAAAGCTTCTCTCTCTTTGTTATCGGAGGATATTTCCTTTGGCCCTATAGTCTTCAAAGGGATCCGAAATATCTGTTCTCAGATTCCACATATATAAGGCTAGCAAAGAGATCCAAGAAATACAGATGTAACTCTGTGAGATGAATTAACAGAACACTAAGCAGTTTCTCAGAAAGCTTCTTTCCAGATTTCATCTGAGGATATTTCCTTTTTCACCATAGCCCTCTATGGTCTTCCAAATATCACTTTGCCAATTCCACAAGAAATGTCTTAGCGAAAGGCTCCTTGAGGGGAAAGCTGTAACTCTGTGAGATGATTTCACAGTACACAACGAAGTTTCTCAGAAAGCTTCTTTCTCTTTTTTATCGGAGGATATTTCCTTTGGCCCTATAGTCTTCAAAGGGAACCGAAATATCTGTTCTCAGATTCCACAGTAATAAGGCTAGCAAAGACATCCATGAAATACAGATGTAACTCTGTGAGATGAATTAACAGAACACTAAGCAGTTTCTCAGAAAGCTTCTTTCCAGATTTCATCTGAGGATATTTCCTTTTTCACCATAGACCTCTATGGGCTTCCAAATATCACTTTGCCAATTCCACAAGAACTGTCTTAGCGAAAGGCTCCTTGAGGGGAAAGCTGTAACTCTGTGAGATGTTTTCACAGAATACAACGAAGTTTCTCAGAAAGCTTCTTTCTCTTTGTTATCGGAGGATATTTCCTTTGGCCCTATACTCTTCAAAGGGATCCGAAATATCTGTTCTCAGATTCCACAGAAATAAGGCTAGCAACGAGATCCACGAAATACAGATGTAGCTCTGTGAGATGAATTTACAGAACACTAAGCAGTTTCTCACAAAGCTTCTTTCCAGATTTCATATGAGGATATTACCTTTTTCACCATAGCCCTCTAAGGGCTTCCAAATATCACTTTGCCATTTCCACAAGAACTGTCTTAGCGAAAGGCTCCTTGAGGGGAAAGCTGTAACTCTGTGAGATGATTTCATAGAACACAACGAAATTTCTCAGAAAGCTTCTTTCTCTTTGTTATCGGAGTATATTTCCTTTGGCCCTATAGTCTTCAAAGGGATCCGAAATATCTGTTCTCAGATTCCACAGAAATAAGGCTAGCAAAGAGATCCACGAAATACAGATGTAGCTCTGTGAGATGAATTTACAGAACACTAAGCAGTTTCCCACAAAGCTTCTTTCCAGATTTCATCTGAGGATATATCCTTTTTCACCATAGCCCTCTAAGGGCTTCCAAATATCACTTTGCCATTTCCACAAGAACTGTCTTAGCGAAAGGCTCCTTGAGGGGAAAGCTGTAACTCTGTTAGTTGATTTCACAGAACACAACGAAGTTTCTCAGAAAGCTTCTTTCTCTTTGTTATCAGAGGATATTTCCTTTGGCCCTATAGTCTTCAAAGGGATCCGAAATATCTGTTCTCAGATTCCACAGAAATAAGGCTAGCAAAGACATCCATGAAATACAGATGTAACTCTGTGAGATGAATTAACACAACACTAAGCAGTTTCTCAGAAAGCTTCTTTCCAGATTTCATCTGAGGATATTTCCTTTTTCACCATAGCCCTCTATGGGCTTCCAAATATCACTTTGCAATTTCCACAAGAACTCTCTTAGCGAAAGGCTCCTTGAGGGGAAAGCTGTAACTCTGTGAGATGATTTCACTGACACAAAGATGTTTCTCAGAACGCTTCTTTCTCTTTGTTATCGGAAGATATTTTCTTTGGCCCTGTAGTCTTCAAAGGGATCCGAAATATCTGTTCTCGGATTCCAAGAAACAAGGCTAGCAAAGACATCCATGAAATACAGATGTAACTCTGTGAGATGAATTAACAGAACACTAAGCACATTCTCAGAAAGATTCTTTCCAGATTTCATCTGAGGATATTTCCTTTTTCACCACAGCCCCCTATGGGCTTCAAATATCACTTTGCCAATTCCACAAGAACTGTCTTAGCGAAAGGCTCCTTGAGGGGAAAGCTGTAACTCTGTGAGATGATTTCATAGAACACAACGAAGTTTCTCAGAAAGCTTCTTTCTCTTTGTTATCGGAGGATATTTCCGTTGGCCCTATAGTCTTCAAAGGGATCTGAAATATCTGTTCTCAGATTCCACAGAAATAAGGCTAGCAAAGAGATCCACGAAAATACAGATGTAACTCTGTGAGATGAATTAACAGAACACTAAGCAGTTTCTCAGAAAGCTTCTTTCAAGATTTCATCTGAGGATATTTCCTTTTTCACCATAGCCCTCTCTGGGCTTCCAATTATCACTTTGCCAATTCCACAAGAACTGTCTTAGCGAAAGGCTCCTTGAGGGGAAAGCTGTAACTCTGTGAGATGATTTCACAGAACACAACGAAGTTTCTCATAAAGCTTCTTTATCTTTGTTATAGGAGGATATTTCCTTTGGCCCTATAGTCTTCAAAGGGATCTGAAATATCTGTTCTCAGATTCCACAGAAATAAGTCTAGCAAAGACATCCATGAAATACAGATGTAACTCTGTGAGATGAATTAAGAGAACACTAAGCAGTTTCTCAGAAAGCTTCTTTCCAGATTTCATCTGAGGATATTTCCTTTTTCACCATAGCCCTCTATGGTCTTCCAAATATCACTTTGCCAATTCCACAAGAACTGTCTTAGCGAAAGGCTCCTTGAGGGGAAAGCTGTAACTCTGTGAGATGATTTCACAGAACACAACGAAGTTTCTCAGAAAGCTTCTTTCTCTTTGTTATCGGAGGATATTTCCTTTGGCCCCATAGTCTTCAAAGGGATGCGAAATATCTGTTTTCAGATTCCACAGAAACAAGGCTAGCAAAGACATCCATGAAATAGAGATGTAACTCTGTGAGATGAATTAAGAGAACACTAAGCAGTTTCTCAGAAAGCTTCTTTCCAGATTTCATCTGAGGATATTTCCTTTTTCACCATAGCCCTCTAAGGGCTTCCAAATATCACTTTGCCAATTCTACAGGAACTGTCTTAGCGAAAGGCTCCTTGAGGGGAAAGCTGTCACTCTGTGAGATGATTTCACAGAACACAACGAAGTTTCTCATAAAGCTTCTTTATCTTTGTTATAGGAGGATATTTCCTTTGTCCCTATAGTCTTCAAAGGGATCTGAAATATCTGTTCTCAGATTCCACAGAAATAAGTCTAGCAAAGACATCCATGAAATACAGATGTAACTCTGTGAGATGAATTAACAGAACACTAAGCAGTTTCTCAGAAAGCTTCTTTCCAGATTTCATCTGAGGATATTTCCTTTTTCACCATAGCCCTCTATGGGCTTCCAAATATCACTTTGCCAATTCCACAAGAACTGTCTTAGCGAAAGGCTCCTTGAGGGGAAAGCTGTAACTCTGTGAGATGATTTCACAGAACACAACGAAGTTTCTCAGAAAGCTTCTTTCTCTTTGTTATCGGAGGATATTTCCTTTGGCCCTATAGTCTTCAAAGGGATCCGAAATATCTGTTTTCAGATTCCACAGAAACAAGGCTAGCAAAGACATCCATGAAATAGAGATGTAACTCTGTGAGATGAATTAACAGAACACTAAGCAGTTTCTCAGAAAGCTTCTTTCCAGATTTCATCTGAGGATATTTCCTATTTCACCATAGCCCTCTGCGGGCTTCCAAATATCACTTTGGCAATTCCACAAGAACTGTCTTAGCGAAAGGCTCCTTGAGGGGAAAGCTGTAACTCTGTGAATTGATTACACAGAACACAACGAAGTTTCTCAGAAAGCTTCTTTCTCTTTGTTATCTGAGGATATTTCCTTTGGCCCTATAGTCTTCAAAGGGATCCGAAATATCTGTTCTCAGATTCCACAGAAATAAGGCTAGCAAAGAGATCCACGAAATACAGAAGTAATTCTGTGAGATGAATTAACAGAGCACTAAGCAGTTTCTAAGAAAGCTTCTTTCCAGATTTCATATGAGGATATTTCCTTTTTCACCATAGCCCTCTCTGGGCTTCCAATTATCACTTTGGCAATTCCACAAGAACTGTCTTAGCGAAAGGCTCCTTGAGGGGAAAGCTGTAACTCTCTGACATGATTTCACAGAACACAAAGAAGTTTCTCAGAAAGCTTCTTTCTCTTTTTTATCGGAAGATATTTTCTTTGGCCCTGTAGTCTTCAAAGGGATCCGAAATATCTGTTCTCAGATTCCACAGAAATAAGGCTAGCAAAGAGGTCCACGAAATACAGATGTAACACTGTGAGATGATTTAACAGAACACTAAGCAGTTTCTCAAAAGCTTCTTTCCAGATTTCATCTGAGGATATTTCCTTTTTCACCATAGCCCTCTATGGGCTTCCAAATATCACTTTGCCAATTCCACAAGAACTGTCTTAGCGAAAGGCTCCTTGAGGGGAAAGCTGTAACTCTGTGAGATGATTTCACAGAACACAACGAAGTTTCTCAGAAAGCTTCTTTCTCTTTGTTATCGGAGGATATTTCCTTTGGGCCTATAGTCTTCAAAGAGTTCCGAAATATCTGTTCTCAGATTCTACAGAAATAAGGCTAGCAAAGAGGTCCACGAAATACAGATGTAACTCTGTGAGATGAATTAAGAGAACACTAAGCAGTTTCTCAAAAGCTTCTTTCCAGATTTCATCTGAGGATATTTCCTTTTTCACCATAGCCCTCTATGGGCTTCCAAATATCACTTTGACAATTCCACAAGAACTGTCTTAGCGAAAGGCTCCTTGAGGGGAAAGCTGTTACTCTGTGAGATGATTTCACAGAACACAACGAAGTTTCTCAGAAAGCTTCTTTCTCTTTGTTATCGAAGGTATTTCCTTTAGCCCAATAGTCTTAAAATAGATCCGAAATATCTGTTCTCAGATTCCACAGAAATAAGGCTAGCAAAGAGATCCATGAAATACAGATGTAACTCTGTGAGATGAATTAACAGAACACTAAGCAGTTTCTCAGAAAGCTTCTTTCCAGATTTCATGTGAGGATATTTCCTTTTTCACCATAGCCCTCTATGGGCTTCCAAATATCACTTTGCCAATTCCACAAGAACTGTCTTACCGAAAGGCTCCTTGAGGGGAAAGCTGTAACTCTGTGAGATGATTTCACAGAACACAACGAAGTTTCTCATAAAGCTTCTTTCTCTTTGTTATCGGAGGATATTTCCTTTAGCCCTAAAGTCTTCAAAGGGATCCCAAATATCTGTTCTCAGATTCTACAGAAGTAAGGCTAGCAAAGAGATCCATGAAATACAGATGTAACTCTGTGAGATGAATTAACAGAACACTAAGCAGTTTCTCAGAAAGCTTCTTTCCAGATTTCATCTGAAGATATTTCCTTTTTCACCATAGCCCCCTATGGGCTTCCAAATATCACTTTGCCAATTCCACAAGAACTGTCTTAGCGAAAGGCTCCTTGAGGGGAAAGCTGTAACTCTGTGAGATGATTTCACAGAACACAACGAAGTTTCTCAGAAAGCTTCTTTCTCTTTGTTATCGGAGGATATTTCCTTTGGCCCTATAGTCTTCAAAGGGATCCGAAATATCTGTTCTCAGATTCCACAGATATAAGGCTAGCAAAGAGATCCACGAAATACAGATGTAACTCTGTGAGATGAATTAACAGAACACTAAGCAGTTTCTCAGAAAGCTTCTTTCCAGATTTCATCTGAGGATATTTCCTTTTTCACCGTAGCCCTCTATGGGCTTCCAAATATCACTTTGCCAATTCCACAAGAACTGTCTTAGCGAAAGGCTCCTTGAGGGGAAAGCTGTAACTCTGTGAGATGATTTCAAAGAACACAACGAAGTTTCTCAGAAAGCTTCTTTCTCTTTGTTATCGGAGGATATTTCCTTTGGCCCTATAGTCTTCAAAGGGATCCGAAATATCTGTTTTCAGATTCCACAGAAACAAGGCTAGCAAAGACATCCATGAAATAGAGATGTAACTCTGTGAGATGAATTAACAGAACACTAAGCAGTTTCTCAGAAAGCTTCTTTCCAGATTTCATCTGAGGATATTTCCTTTTTCACCATAGCCCTCTATGGGCTTCCAAATATCACTTTGCCAATTCCACAGGAACTGTCTTAGCGAAAGGCTCCTTGAGGGGAAAGCTGTCACTCTGTGAGATGATTTCAGAGAACACCAAGAAGTTTCTCAGAAAGCTTCTTTCTCTTTGTTATCGGAGAATATTTCCTTTGGCCCTATAGTCTTCAAAGGGATCCGAAATATCTGTTCTCAGATTCCACAGAAATAAGGCTAGCAAAGAGGTCCACGAAATACAGATGTAACTCCGTGAGATGAATTAACAGAACACTAAGCAGTTTCTCAGAAAGCTTCTTTCCAGATTTCATCTAAGGATATTTCCTATTTCACCATAGCCCTCTGCGGGCTTCCAAATATCACTTTGACAATTCCACAAGAACTGTCTTAGCGAAAGGCTCCTTGAGGGGAAAGCTGTAACTCTGTGAATTGATTACACAGAACACAACGAAGTTTCTCAGAAAGCTTCTTTCTCTTTGTTATCTGAGGATATTTCCTTTGGCCCAATAGTCTTCAAAGAGATCCGAAATATCTGTTCTCAGATTCCACAGAAATAAGGCTAGCAAGGAGATCCATGAAATATAGATGTCACTCTGTGAGATGAATTAACAGAGCACTAAGCAGTTTCTCAGAAAGCTTCTTTCCAGATTTCATCTGAGGATATTTCCTTTTTCACCATAGCCCTCTCTGGGATTCCAATTATCACTTTGCCAATTACACAAGAACTGTCTTAGCGAAAGGCTCCTTGAGGGGAAAGCTGTAACTCTGTGAGATGATTTTACATAACACAACGAAGTTTCTCCGAAAGCTTCTTCCTCTTTGTTATAGGACCATATTTCCTTTGGCCCTATGGTCTTCAAAGGGATCTGAAATATCTGTTCTCAGATTCCACAGAAATAAGGCTAGCAAAGACATCCAGGAAATACAGATGTAACTCTGTGAGATGAATTAACAGAACACTAAGCAGTTTCTCAGAAAGCTTCTTTCCAGATTTCATATGGGATATTTCCTTTTTCTCCGTAGCCCTCTATGGGCTTCCAAATATCACTTTGCCAATTCCACAAGAACTGTCTTACCGAAAGGCTCCTTGAGGGGAAAGCTGTAACTCTGTGAGATGATTTCACAGAACACAACGAAGTTTCTCATAAAGCTTCTTTCTCTTTGTTATATGAGGATATTTCCTTTAGCCCTATAGTCTTCAAAGGGATCCCAAATATTTGTTCTCAGATTCTACAGAAATGAGGCTAGCAAAGAGATCCACGAAATACAGATGTAACTCTGTGAGATGAATTAACAGAACACTAAGAAGTTTCTCAGAAAGCTTCTTTCCAGATTTCATCTGAAGATATTTCCTTTTTCACCATAGCCCCCTATGGGCTTCCAAGTATCACTTTGCCAATTCCACAAGAACTGTCTTAGCGAAAGGCTCCTTGAGGGGAAAGCTGTAACTCTGTGAGATGATTTCACAGAACACAACGAAGTTTCTCAGAAAGCTTCTTTCTCTTTGTTATCGGAGGATATTTCCTTTGGCCCTATAGTCTTCAAAGGGATCCGAAATATCTGTTCTCAGATTCCACAGATATAAGGCTAGCAAAGAGATCCACGAAATACAGATGTAACTCGGTGAGATGAATTAACAGAACACTAAGCAGTTTCTCAGAAAGCTTCTTTCCAGATTTCATCTGAGGATATTTCCTTTTTCACCATAGCCCTCTATGGGCTTCCAAATATCACTTTGCCAATTCCACAAGAAATGTCTTAGCGAAAGGCTCCTTGAGGGGAAAGCTGTAACTCTGTTAGATGATTTCACAGTACACAACGAAGTTTCTCAGAAAGCTTCTTTCTCTTTTTTATCGGAGGATATTTCCTTTGGCCCTATAGTCTTCATAGGGTTCCGAAATATCTGTTCTCAGAATCCACAGAAATAAGGCTAGCAAAGAGGTCCACGAAATACAGATGTAACTCTGTGAGATGAATTAACAGAACACTAAGCAGTTTCTCAGAAAGCTTCTTTCCAGATTTCATCTAAGGATATTTCCTATTTCACCATAGCCCTCTATGGGCTTCCAAATATCACTTTGACAATTCCACAAGAACTGTCTTAGCGAAAGGCTCCTTGAGGGGAAAGCTGTTACTCTGTGAGATGATTTCACAGAACACAACGAAGTTTCTCAGAAAGCTTCTTTCTCTTTGTTATCGAAGGTATTTCCTTTAGCCCAATAGTCTTCAAATAGATCCGAAATATCTGTTCTCAGATTCCACAGAAATAAGGCTAGCAAAGAGATCCATGAAATACAGATGTAACTCTGTGAGATGAATTAACAGAACACTAAGCAGTTTCTCAGAAAGCTTCTTTCCAGATTTCATCTGAGGATATTTCCTTTTTCACCATAGCCCTCTATGGGCTTCCAAATAACACTTTGACAATTCCACAAGAACTGTCTTAGCGAAAGGCTCCTTGAGGGGAAAGCTGTAACTCTGTGAGATGATTTCACAGAACACAAAGAAGTTTCTCAGAAAGCTTCTTTCTCTTTGTTATCGGAGGATATTTCCTTTGGCCCTATAGTCTTCAAAGGGATCCGAAATATCTGTTCTCAGATTCCACAGAAATAAGGCTAGCAAAGAGATCCACGAAATACAGATGTAACTCTGTGAGATGAATTAACAGAACACTAAGCAGTTTCTCAGAAAGCTTCTTTCCAGATTTCATGTGAGGATATTTCCTTTTTCACCATAGCCCTCTATGGGCTTCCAAATATCACTTTGCCAATTCCACAAGAACTGTCTTACCGAAAGGCTCCTTGAGGGGAAAGCTGTAACTCTGTGAGATGATTTCACAGAACACAACGAAGTTTCTCATAAAGCTTCTTTCTCTTTGTTATATGAGGATATTTCCTTTAGCCCTAAAGTCTTCAAAGGGATCCCAAATATCTGTTCTCAGATTCTACAGAAATAAGGCTAGCAAAGAGATCCACGAAATACAGATGTAACTCTGTGAGATGAATTAACAGAACACTAAGCAGTTTCTCAGAAAGCTTCTTTCCAGATTTCATCTGAAGATATTTCCTTTTTCACCATAGCCCCCTATGGGCTTCCAAATATCACTTTGCCAATTCCACAAGAACTGTCTTAGCGAAAGGCTCCTTGAGGGGAAAGCTGTAACTCTGTGAGATGATTTCACAGAACACAACGAAGTTTCTCAGAAAGCTTCTTTCTCTTTGTTATCGGAGGATATTTCCTTTGGCCCTATAGTCTTCAAAGGGATCCGAAATATCTGTTCTCAGATTCCACAGATATAAGGCTAGCAAAGAGATCCACGAAATACAGATGTAACTCTGTGAGATGAATTAACAGAACACTAAGCAGTTTCTCAGAAAGCTTCTTTCCAGATTTCATCTGAGGATATTTCCTTTTTCACCGTAGCCCTCTATGGGCTTCCAAATATCACTTTGCCAATTCCACAAGAACTGTCTTAGCGAAATGCTCCTTGAGGGGAAAGCTGTAACTCTGTGACATGATTTCACAGTACACAACGAAGTTTCTCTGAAAGCTTCTTTCTCTTTTTTATCGGAGGATATTTCCTTTGGCCCTATAGTCTTCAAAGGGAACCGAAATATCTGTTCTCAGATTCCACAGTAATAAGGCAAGCAAAGACATCCATGAAATACAGATGTAACTCTGTGAGATGAATTAACAGAACACTAAGCAGTTTCTCAGAAAGCTTCTTTCCAGATTTCATCTGAGGATATTTCCTTTTTCACCGTAGCCCTCTATGGGCTTCCAAATATCACTTTGCCAATTCCACAAGAACTGTCTTAGCGAAAGGCTCCTTGAGGGGAAAGCTGTAACTCTGTGAGATGATTTCACAGAACACAACGAAGTTTCTCAGAAAGCTTCTTTCTCTTTTTTATCGGAGGATATTTCCTTTGGCCCTATACTCTTCAAAGGGATCCGAAATATCTGTTCTCAGATTCCACAGAAATAAGGCTAGCAAAGAGATCCACGAAATACAGATGTAGCTCTGTGAGATGAATTTACAGAACACTAAGCAGTTTCTCACAAAGCTTCTTTCCAGATTTCATCTGAGGATATATCCTTTTTCACCATAGCCCTCTAAGGGCTTCCAAATATCACTTTGCCATTTCCACAAGAACTGTCTTAGCGAAAGGCTCCTTGAGGGGAAAGCTGTAACTCTGTGAGATGATTTCACAGAACACAACGAAGTTTCTCAGTAAGCTTCTTTCTCTTTGTTATCAGAGGATATTTCCTTTGGCCCTATAGTCTTCAAAGGGATCCGAAATATCTGTTCTCAGATTCCACAGAAATAAGGCTAGCAAAGACATCCATGAAATACAGATGTAACTCTGTGAGATGAATTAACAGAACACTAAGAAGATTCTCAGAAAGCTTCTTTCCAGATTTCATCTGAGGACATTTACTTTTTCACCATAGACCTCTATGGGCTTCCAAATATCACTTTGCCATTTCCACAAGAACTGTCTTAGCGAAAGGCTCCTTGAGGGAAAAGCTGTAACTCTGTGAGATGATTTCACAGAACACAAAGAAGTTTCTCAGAAAGCTTCTTTCTCTTTGTTATCGGAGGATATTTCCTTTGGCCCTATAGTCTTCAAAGGGATCCGACATATCTGTTCTCAGATTCCACAGAAACAAGGCTAGCAAAGACATCCATGAAATACATATGTAACTCTGTGAGATGAATTAACAGAACAATAAGCAGTTTCTCAGAAAGCTTCTTTCCAGATTTCACCTGAGGATATTTCCTTTTTCACCATAGCCCTCTATGGGCTTCCAAATATCACTTTGCCAATTCCACAAGAACTGTCTTAGCGAAGGGCTCCTTGAGGAGAAAGCTGTAACGCTGTGAGATGATTTCTCAGGACACGACGAAGTTTCTCAGAAAGCTTCTTTCTCTCTGTTATCGGAGGATATTTCCTTTGGCCCTATAGTCTTCAATGGGATCCGAAATATCGGTTCTCAGACTCCACAGAAATAAGGCTAGCAAAGAGATCCACGAAATACAGATGTAACTCTGTGAGATGAATTAACAGAACACTAAGCAGTTTCTCAGAAAGCTTCTTTCCAGATTTCATCTGAGGATATTTCCTTTTTCACCATAGCCCTCTAACGGCTTCCAAATATCACTTTGCAATTTCCACAAGAACTCTCTTAGCGAAAGGCTCCTTGAGGGGAAAGCTGTAACTCTGTGAGATGATTTCACAGACACAAAGATGTTTCTCAGAACGCTTCTTTCTCTTTGTTATCGGAAGATATTTTCTTTGGCCCTGTAGTCTTCAAAGGGATCCGAAATATCTCTTCTCAGATTCCAAGAAACAAGGCTAGCAAAGACATCCATGAAATACAGATGTAACTCTGTGAGATGAATTAACAGAACACTAAGCACTTTCTCAGAAAGATTCTTTCCAGTGTCATCTGAGGATATTTCCTTTTTCACCGTAGCCCTCTATGGGCTTCCAAATATCACTTTGCCAATTCCACAAGAACTGTCTTAGCGAAAGGCTCCTTGAGGGGAAAGCTGTAACTCTGTGAGATGATTTCACAGAACACAACGAAGTTTCTCAGAAAGCTTCTTTCTCTTTGTTATCGGAGGATATTTCCTTTGGCCCTATACTCTTCAAAGGGATCCGAAATATCTGTTCTCAAATTCCACAGAAATAAGGCTAGCAACGAGATCCACGAAATACAGATGTAGCTCTGTGAGATGAATTTACAGAACACTAAGCAGTTTCTCACAAAGCTTCTTTCCAGATTTCATCTGAGGATATTTCCTTTTTCACCATAGCCCTCTAAGGGCTTCCAAATATCACTTTGCCATTTCCACAAGAACTGTCTTAGCGAAAGGCTCCTTGAGGGGAAAGCTGTAACTCTGTGAGATGATTTCACAGAACACAACGAAGTTTCTCAGAAAGCTTATTTCTCTTTGTTATCGGAGTATATTTCCTTTGGCCCTATAGTCTTCAAAGGGATCCGAAATATCTGTTCTCAGATTACACAGAAATAAGGCTAGCAAAGAGATCCACGAAATACAGATGTAGCTCTGTGAGATGAATTTACAGAACACTAAGCAGTTTCTCACAAAGCTTCTTTCCAGATTTCATCTGAGGATATATCCTTTTTCACCATAGCCCTCTAAGGGCTTCCAAATATCACTTTGCCATTTCCACAAGAACTGTTTTAGCGAAAGGCTCCTTGAGGGGAAAGCTGTAACTCTGTGAGATGATTTCACAGAACACAACGAAGTTTCTCAGAAAGCTTCTTTCTCTTTGTTATCAGAGGATATTTCCTTTGGCCCTATAGTCTTCAAAGGGATCCGAAATATCTGTTCTCAGATTCCACAGAAATAAGGCTAGCAAAGACATCCATGAAATACAGATGTAACTCTGTGAGATGAATTAACAGAACACTAAGAAGTTTCTCAGAAAGCTTCTTTCCAGATTTCATCTGAGGACGTTTCCTTTTTCACCATAGCCCTCTATGGGCTTCCAAATATCACTTTGCCATTTCCATAAGAACTGTCTTAGCGAAAGGCTCCTTGAGGGAAAAGCTGTAACTCTGTGAGATGATTTCACAGAACACAACGAAGTTTCTCAAAAAGCTTCTTTCTCTTTGTTATCGGAGGATATTTCCTTTGGCCCTATAGTCTTCAAAGGGATCCGAAATATCTGTTCTCAGATTCCACAGAAACAAGGCTAGCAAAGACATCCATGAAATACAGATGTAACTCTGTGAGATGAATTAACAGAACAATAAGCAGTTTCTCAGAAAGCTTCTTTCCAGATTTCACCTGAGGATAATTCCTTTTTCACCATAGCCCTCTATGGGCTTCCAAATATCACTTTGCCAATTCCCCAAGAACTGTCTTAGCGAAGGGCTTGTTGAGGAGAAAGCTGTAACGCTGTGAGATGATTTCTCAGGACACAACGAAGTTTCTCAGAAAGCTTCTTTCTCTCTGTTATCGGAGGATATTTCCTTTGGCCCTATAGTCTTCAAAGGGATCCGAAATATCGGTTCACAGACTCCACAGAAATAAGGCTAGCAGAGAGATCCACGAAATACAGATGTAACTCTGTGAGATGAATTAACAGAACACTAAGCAGTTTCTCAGAAAGCTTCTTTCCAGATTTCATCTGAGGATATTTCCTTTTTCACCATAGCCCTCTAAGGGCTTCCAAATATCACTTTGCAATTTCCACAAGAACTTTCTTAGCGAAAGGCTCCTTGAGGGGAAAGCTGTAACTCTGTGAGATGACTTCACAGACACAAAGATGTTTCTCAGAACGCTTCTTTCTCTTTGTTATTGGAAGATATTTTCTTTGGCCCTGTAGTCTTCAAAGGGATCCGAAATATCTGTTCTCAGATTCCAAGAAACAAGGCTAGCAAAGACATCCATGAAATACAGATGTAACACTGTGAGATGAATTAACAGAACACTAAGCACTTTCTCAGAAAGATTCTTTCCAGATTTCATCTGAGGATATTTCCTTTTTCACCACAACCCCCTATGGGCTTCAAATATCACTTTGCCAATTCCACAAGAACTGTCTTAGCGAAAGGCTCCTTGAGGGGAAAGCTGTAACTCTGTGAGATGATTTCATAGAACACAACGAAGTTTCTCATAAAGCTTCTTTCTCTTTGTTATAGGAGGATATTTCCTTTAGCCCTATAGTCTTCAAAGGGATCTGAAATATCTGTTCTCAGATTCCACAGAAATAAGGCTAGCAAAGAGATCCACGAAAATACAGATGTAACTCTGTGAGATGAATTAACTGAACACTAAGCAGTTTCTCAAAAGCTTCTTTCCAGATTTCATCTGAGGATATTTCCTTTTTCACCATAGCCCTCTATGGGCTTCCAAATATCACTTTGACAATTCCACAAGAACTCTCTGAGCGAAAGGCTCCTTGAGGGGAAAGCTGTAACTCTGTGAGATGATTTCACAGAACACAACGAAGTTTCTCAGAAAGTTTCTTTCTCTTTGTTATCGAAGGTATTTCCTTTGGCCCAATAGTCTTCAAAGAGATCCGAAATATCTGTTCTCAGATTCCACAGAAATAAGGCTAGCAAAGAGATCCATGAAATACAGATGTCACTCTGTGAGATGAATTACCAGAGCACTAAGCAGTTTCTCAGAAAGCTTCTTTCCAGGTTTCATCTGAGGATATTTCCTTTTTCACCATAGCCCTCTCTGGGATTCCAATTATCACTTTGCCAATTACACAAGAACTGTCTTAGCGAAAGGCTCCTTGAGGGGAAAGCTGTAACTCTGTGAGATGATTTCACAGAACACAACGAAGTTTCTCAGAAAGCTTCTTTCTCTTTGTTATCAGAGGATATTTCCTTTGGCCCTATAGTCTTCAAAGGGATCCGAAATATCTGTTCTCAGATTCCACAGAAATAAGGCTAGCAAAGACATCCATGAAATACAGATGTAACTCTGTGAGATGAATTAACAGAACACTAAGAAGTTTCTCAGAAAGCTTCTTTCCAGATTTCATCTGAGGACGTTTCCTTTTTCACCATAGCCCTCTATGGGCTTCCAAATATCACTTTGCCATTTCCATAAGAACTGTCTTAGCGAAAGGCTCCTTGAGGGAAAAGCTGTAACTCTGTGAGATGATTTCACAGAACACAACGAAGTTTCTCAAAAAGCTTCTTTCTCTTTGTTATCGGAGGATATTTCCTTTGGCCCTATAGTCTTCAAAGGGATCCGAAATATCTGTTCTCAGATTCCACAGAAACAAGGCTAGCAAAGACATCCATGAAATACAGATGTAACTCTGTGAGATGAATTAACAGAACAATAAGCAGTTTCTCAGAAAGCTTCTTTCCAGATTTCACCTGAGGATAATTCCTTTTTCACCATAGCCCTCTATGGGCTTCCAAATATCACTTTGCCAATTCCCCAAGAACTGTCTTAGCGAAGGGCTTGTTGAGGAGAAAGCTGTAACGCTGTGAGATGATTTCTCAGGACACAACGAAGTTTCTCAGAAAGCTTCTTTCTCTCTGTTATCGGAGGATATTTCCTTTGGCCCTATAGTCTTCAAAGGGATCCGAAATATCGGTTCACAGACTCCACAGAAATAAGGCTAGCAGAGAGATCCACGAAATACAGATGTAACTCTGTGAGATGAATTAACAGAACACTAAGCAGTTTCTCAGAAAGCTTCTTTCCAGATTTCATCTGAGGATATTTCCTTTTTCACCATAGCCCTCTAAGGGCTTCCAAATATCACTTTGCAATTTCCACAAGAACTTTCTTAGCGAAAGGCTCCTTGAGGGGAAAGCTGTAACTCTGTGAGATGACTTCACAGACACAAAGATGTTTCTCAGAACGCTTCTTTCTCTTTGTTATTGGAAGATATTTTCTTTGGCCCTGTAGTCTTCAAAGGGATCCGAAATATCTGTTCTCAGATTCCAAGAAACAAGGCTAGCAAAGACATCCATGAAATACAGATGTAACACTGTGAGATGAATTAACAGAACACTAAGCACTTTCTCAGAAAGATTCTTTCCAGATTTCATCTGAGGATATTTCCTTTTTCACCACAACCCCCTATGGGCTTCAAATATCACTTTGCCAATTCCACAAGAACTGTCTTAGCGAAAGGCTCCTTGAGGGGAAAGCTGTAACTCTGTGAGATGATTTCATAGAACACAACGAAGTTTCTCATAAAGCTTCTTTCTCTTTGTTATAGGAGGATATTTCCTTTAGCCCTATAGTCTTCAAAGGGATCTGAAATATCTGTTCTCAGATTCCACAGAAATAAGGCTAGCAAAGAGATCCACGAAAATACAGATGTAACTCTGTGAGATGAATTAACTGAACACTAAGCAGTTTCTCAAAAGCTTCTTTCCAGATTTCATCTGAGGATATTTCCTTTTTCACCATAGCCCTCTATGGGCTTCCAAATATCACTTTGACAATTCCACAAGAACTCTCTGAGCGAAAGGCTCCTTGAGGGGAAAGCTGTAACTCTGTGAGATGATTTCACAGAACACAACGAAGTTTCTCAGAAAGTTTCTTTCTCTTTGTTATCGAAGGTATTTCCTTTGGCCCAATAGTCTTCAAAGAGATCCGAAATATCTGTTCTCAGATTCCACAGAAATAAGGCTAGCAAAGAGATCCATGAAATACAGATGTCACTCTGTGAGATGAATTACCAGAGCACTAAGCAGTTTCTCAGAAAGCTTCTTTCCAGGTTTCATCTGAGGATATTTCCTTTTTCACCATAGCCCTCTCTGGGATTCCAATTATCACTTTGCCAATTACACAAGAACTGTCTTAGCGAAAGGCTCCTTGAGGGGAAAGCTGTAACTCTGTGAGATGATTTTACATAACACAACGAAGTTTCTCCGAAAGCTTCTTCCTCTTTGTTATAGGAGCATATTTCCTTTGGCCCTATGGTCTTCAAAGGGATCTGAAATATCTGTTCTCAGATTCCACAGAAATAAGGCTAGCAAAGACATCCAGGAAATACAGATGTAACTCTGTGAGATGAATTAACAGAACACTAAGAAGTTTCTCAGAAAGCTTCTTTCCTGATTTCATATGAGGATATTTCCTTTTTCTCCGTAGCTCTCTATGGGCGTCCAAATATCACTTTGCCAATTCCACAAGAACTGTCTTACCGAAAGGCTCCTTGAGGGGAAAGCTGTAACTCTGTGAGATGATTGCACAGAACACAACGAAGTTTCTCATAAAGCTTCTTTCTCTTTGTTATATGAGGATATTTCCTTTAGCCCTATAGTCTTCAAAGGGATCCCAAATATCTGTTCTCAGATTCTACAGAAATAAGGCTAGCAAAGAGATCCACGAAATACAGATGTAACTCTGTGAGATGAATTAACAGAACACTAAGCAGTTTCTCAGAAAGCTTCTTTCCAGATTTCATCTGAAGATATTTCCTTTTTCACCATAGCCCCCTATGGGCTTCCAAATATCACTTTGCCAATTCCACAAGAACTGTCTTAGCGAAAGGCTCCTTGAGGGGAAAGCTGTAACTCTGTGAGATGATTTCACAGAGCACAACGAAGTTTCTCAGAAAGCTTCTCTCTCTTTGTTATCGGAGGATATTTCCTTTGGCCCTATAGTCTTCAAAGGGATCCGAAATATCTGTTCTCAGATTCCACAGATATAAGGCTAGCAAAGAGATCCAAGAAATACAGATGTAACTCTGTGAGATGAATTAACAGAACACTAAGCAGTTTCTCAGAAAGCTTCTTTCCAGATTTCATCTGAGGATATTTCCTTTTTCACCATAGCCCTCTATGGTCTTCCAAATATCACTTTGCCAATTCCACAAGAAATGTCTTAGCGAAAGGCTCCTTGAGGGGAAAGCTGTAACTCTGTGAGATGATTTCACAGTACACAACGAAGTTTCTCAGAAAGCTTCTTTCTCTTTTTTATCAAAGGATATTTCCTTTGGCCCTATAGTCTTCAAAGGGAACTGAAATATCTGTTCTCAGATTCCACAGTAATAAGGCTAGCAAAGACATCCATGAAATACAGATGTAACTCTGTGAGATGAATTAACAGAACACTAAGCAGTTTCTCAGAAAGCTTCTTTCCAGATTTCATCTGAGGATATTTCCTTTTTCACCATAGCCCTCTATGGGCTTCCAAATATCACTTTGCCAATTCCACAAGAACTGTCTTAGCGAAAGGCTCCTTGAGGGGAAAGCTGTAACTCTGTGAGATGTTTTCACAGAATACAACGAAGTTTCTCAGAAAGCTTCTTTCTCTTTGTTATCGGAGGATATTTCCTTTGGCCCTATACTCTTCAAAGGGATCCGAAATATCTGTTCTCAGATTCCACAGAAATAAGGCTAGCAACGAGATCCACGAAATACAGATGTAGTTCTGTGAGATGAATTTACAGAACACTAAGCAGTTTCTCACAAAGCTTCTTTCCAGATTTCATCTGAGGATATTACCTTTTTCACCATAGCCCTCTAAGGGCTTCCAAATATCACTTTGCCATTTCCACAAGAACTGTCTTAGCGAAAGGCTCCTTGAGGGGAAAGCTGTAACTCTGTGAGATGATTTCATAGAACACAACGAAGTTTCTCAGAAAGCTTCTTTCTCTTTGTTATCGGAGTATATTTCCTTTGGCCCTATAGTCTTCAAAGGGATCCGAAATATCTGTTCTCAGATTACACAGAAATAAGGCTAGCAAAGAGATCCACGAAATACAGATGTAGCTCTGTGAGATGAATTTACAGAACACTAAGCAGTTTCTCACAAAGCTTCTTTCCAGATTTCATCTGAGGATATATCCTTTTTCACCATAGCCCTCTAAGGGCTTCCAAATATCACTTTGCCATTTCCACAAGAACTGTCTTAGCGAAAGGCTCCTTGAGGGGAAAGCTGTAACTCTGTTAGTTGATTTCACAGAACACAACGAAGTTTCTCAGAAAGCTTCTTTCTCTTTGTTATCAGAGGATATTTCCTTTGGCCCTATAGTCTTCAAAGGGATCCGAAATATCTGTTCTCAGATTCCACAGAAATAAGGCTAGCAAAGACATCCATGAAATACAGATGTAACTCTGTGAGATGAATTAACAGAACACTAAGAAGTTTCTCAGAAAGCTTCTTTCCAGATTTCATCTGAGGACATTTCCTTTTTCACCATAGCCCTCTATGGGCTTCCAAATATCACTTTGCAATTTCCACAAGAACTGTCTTAGCGAAAGGCTCCTTGAGGGAAAAGCTGTAACTCTGTGAGATGATTTCACAGAACACAACGAAATTTCTCAGAAAGCTTCTTTCTCTTTGTTATCGGAGGATATTTCCTTTGGCCCTAGAGTCTTCAAAGGGATCCGAAATATCTGTTCTCAGATTCCACAGAAACAAGGCTAGCAAAGACATCCATGAAATACAGATGTAACTCTGTGAGATGAATTAACAGAACAATAAGCAGTTTCTCAGAAAGCTTCTTTCCAGATTTCACCTGAGGATATTTCCTTTTTCACCATAGCCCTCTATGGGCTTCCAAATATCACTTTGCCAATTCCACAAGAACTGTCTTAGCGAAAGGCTCCTTGACGGGAAAGCTGTAACTCTGTGAGATGATTTCACAGATCACAACGAAGTTTCTCAGAAAGCTTCTTTCTCTTTGTTATCGGAGGATATTTCCTTTGGGCCTATAGTCTTCAAAGAGTTCCGAAATATCTGTTCTCAGATTCTACAGAAATAAGGCTAGCAAAGAGGTCCACGAAATACAGATGTAACTCTGTGAGATGAATTAAGAGAACACTAAGCAGTTTCTCAAAAGCTTCTTTCCAGATTTCATCTGAGGATAGTTCCTTTTTCACCATAGCCCTCTATGGGCTTCCAAATATCACTTTGACAATTCCACAAGAACTCTCTGAGCGAAAGGCTCCTTGAGGGGAAAGCTGTAACTCTGTGAGATGATTTCACAGAACACAACGAAGTTTCTCAGAAAGTTTCTTTCTCTTTGTTATCGAAGGTATTTCCTTTGGCCCAATAGTCTTCAAAGAGATCCGAAATATCTGTTCTCAGATTCCACAGAAATAAGGCTAGCAAAGAGATCCATGAAATACAGATGTCACTCTGTGAGATGAATTACCAGAGCACTAAGCAGTTTCTCAGAAAGCTTCTTTCCAGGTTTCTTCTGAGGATATTTCCTTTTTCACCATAGCCCTCTCTGGGATTCCAATTATCACTTTGCCAATTACACAAGAACTGTCTTAGCGAAAGGCTCCTTGAGGGGAAAGCTGTAACTCTGTGAGATGATTTTAAATAACACAACGAAGTTTCTCCGAAAGCTTCTTCCTCTTTGTTATAGGAGCATATTTCCTTTGGCCCTATGGTCTTCAAAGGGATCTGAAATATCTGTTCTCAGATTCCACAGAAATAAGGCTAGCAAAGACATCCAGGAAATACAGATGTAACTCTGTGAGATGAATTAACAGAACACTAAGAAGTTTCTCAGAAAGCTTCTTTCCTGATTTCATATGAGGATATTTCCTTTTTCTCCATAGCCCTCTATGGGCTTCCAAACATCACTTTGCCAATTCCACAAGAACTGTCTTAGCGAAAGGCTCCTTGAGGGGAAAGCTTTAACTTTGTGAGATGATTTCACAGAACACAACGAAGTTTCTCATAAAGCTTCTTTCTCTTTGTTATATGAGGATATTTCCTTTAGCCCTATAGTCTTCAAAGGGATCCCAAATATCTGTTCTCAGATTCTACAGAAATAAGGCTAGCAAAGAGATCCACGAAATACAGATGTAACTCTGTGAGATGAATTAACAGAACACTAAGCAGTTTCTCAGAAAGCTTCTTTCCAGATTTCATCTGAAGATATTTCCTTTTTCACCATAGCCCCCTATGGGCTTCCAAATATCACTTTGCCAATTCCACAAGAACTGTCTTAGCGAAAGGCTCCTTGACGGGAAAGCTGTAACTCTGTGAGATGATTTCACAGAACACAACGAAGTTTCTCAGAAAGCTTCTTTCTCTTTGTTATCGGAGGATATTTCCTTTGGCCCTATAGTCTTCAAAGGGATCCGAAATATCTGTTCTCAGATTCCACAGATATAAGGCTAGCAAAGAGATCCAAGAAATACAGATGTAACTCTGTGAGATGAATTAACAGAACACTAAGCAGTTTCTCAGAAAGCTTCTTTCCAGATTTCATCTGAGGATATTTCCTTTTTCACCATAGCCCTCTATGGTCTTCCAAATATCACTTTGCCAATTCCACAAGAAATGTCTTAGCGAAAGGCTCCTTGAGGGGAAAGCTGTAACTCTGTGAGATGATTTCACAGTACACAAAGAAGTTTCTCAGAAAGCTTCTTTCTCTTTTTTATCGGAGGATATTTCCTTTGGCCCTATAGTCTTCAAAGGGAACCGAAATATCTGTTCTCAGATTCCACAGTAATAAGGCTAGCAAAGACATCCATGAAATACAGATGTAACTCTGTGAGATGAATTAACAGAACACTAAGCAGTTTCTCAGAAAGCTTCTTTCCAGATTTCATCTGAGGATATTTCCTTTTTCACCATAGCCCTCTATGGGCTTCCAAATATCACTTTGCCAATTCCACAAGAACTGTCTTAGCGAAAGGCTCCTTGAGGGGAAAGCTGTAACTCTGTGAGATGATTTCACAGAGCACAACGAAGTTTCTCAGAAAGCTTCTCTCTCTTTGTTATCGGAGGATATTTCCTTTGGCCCTATAGTCTTCAAAGGGATCCGAAATATCTGTTCTCAGATTCCACAGATATAAGGCTAGCAAAGAGATCCAAGAAATACAGATGTAACTCTGTGAGATGAATTAACAGAACACTAAGCAGTTTCTCAGAAAGCTTCTTTCCAGATTTCATCTGAGGATATTTCCTTTTTCACCATAGCCCTCTATGGTCTTCCAAATATCACTTTGCCAATTCCACAAGAAATGTCTTAGCGAAAGGCTCCTTGAGGGGAAAGCTGTAACTCTGTGAGATGATTTCACAGTACACAACGAAGTTTCTCAGAAAGCTTCTTTCTCTTTTTTATCAAAGGATATTTCCTTTGGCCCTATAGTCTTCAAAGGGAACTGAAATATCTGTTCTCAGATTCCACAGTAATAAGGCTAGCAAAGACATCCATGAAATACAGATGTAACTCTGTGAGATGAATTAACAGAACACTAAGCAGTTTCTCAGAAAGCTTCTTTCCAGATTTCATCTGAGGATATTTCCTTTTTCACCATAGCCCTCTATGGGCTTCCAAATATCACTTTGCCAATTCCACAAGAACTGTCTTAGCGAAAGGCTCCTTGAGGGGAAAGCTGTAACTCTGTGAGATGTTTTCACAGAATACAACGAAGTTTCTCAGAAAGCTTCTTTCTCTTTGTTATCGGAGGATATTTCCTTTGGCCCTATACTCTTCAAAGGGATCCGAAATATCTGTTCTCAGATTCCACAGAAATAAGGCTAGCAACGAGATCCACGAAATACAGATGTAGTTCTGTGAGATGAATTTACAGAACACTAAGCAGTTTCTCACAAAGCTTCTTTCCAGATTTCATCTGAGGATATTACCTTTTTCACCATAGCCCTCTAAGGGCTTCCAAATATCACTTTGCCATTTCCACAAGAACTGTCTTAGCGAAAGGCTCCTTGAGGGGAAAGCTGTAACTCTGTGAGATGATTTCATAGAACACAACGAAGTTTCTCAGAAAGCTTCTTTCTCTTTGTTATCGGAGTATATTTCCTTTGGCCCTATAGTCTTCAAAGGGATCCGAAATATCTGTTCTCAGATTACACAGAAATAAGGCTAGCAAAGAGATCCACGAAATACAGATGTAGCTCTGTGAGATGAATTTACAGAACACTAAGCAGTTTCTCACAAAGCTTCTTTCCAGATTTCATCTGAGGATATATCCTTTTTCACCATAGCCCTCTAAGGGCTTCCAAATATCACTTTGCCATTTCCACAAGAACTGTCTTAGCGAAAGGCTCCTTGAGGGGAAAGCTGTAACTCTGTTAGTTGATTTCACAGAACACAACGAAGTTTCTCAGAAAGCTTCTTTCTCTTTGTTATCAGAGGATATTTCCTTTGGCCCTATAGTCTTCAAAGGGATCCGAAATATCTGTTCTCAGATTCCACAGAAATAAGGCTAGCAAAGACATCCATGAAATACAGATGTAACTCTGTGAGATGAATTAACAGAACACTAAGAAGTTTCTCAGAAAGCTTCTTTCCAGATTTCATCTGAGGACATTTCCTTTTTCACCATAGCCCTCTATGGGCTTCCAAATATCACTTTGCAATTTCCACAAGAACTGTCTTAGCGAAAGGCTCCTTGAGGGAAAAGCTGTAACTCTGTGAGATGATTTCACAGAACACAACGAAATTTCTCAGAAAGCTTCTTTCTCTTTGTTATCGGAGGATATTTCCTTTGGCCCTAGAGTCTTCAAAGGGATCCGAAATATCTGTTCTCAGATTCCACAGAAACAAGGCTAGCAAAGACATCCATGAAATACAGATGTAACTCTGTGAGATGAATTAACAGAACAATAAGCAGTTTCTCAGAAAGCTTCTTTCCAGATTTCACCTGAGGATATTTCCTTTTTCACCATAGCCCTCTATGGGCTTCCAAATATCACTTTGCCAATTCCACAAGAACTGTCTTAGCGAAAGGCTCCTTGACGGGAAAGCTGTAACTCTGTGAGATGATTTCACAGATCACAACGAAGTTTCTCAGAAAGCTTCTTTCTCTTTGTTATCGGAGGATATTTCCTTTGGGCCTATAGTCTTCAAAGAGTTCCGAAATATCTGTTCTCAGATTCTACAGAAATAAGGCTAGCAAAGAGGTCCACGAAATACAGATGTAACTCTGTGAGATGAATTAAGAGAACACTAAGCAGTTTCTCAAAAGCTTCTTTCCAGATTTCATCTGAGGATAGTTCCTTTTTCACCATAGCCCTCTATGGGCTTCCAAATATCACTTTGACAATTCCACAAGAACTCTCTGAGCGAAAGGCTCCTTGAGGGGAAAGCTGTAACTCTGTGAGATGATTTCACAGAACACAACGAAGTTTCTCAGAAAGTTTCTTTCTCTTTGTTATCGAAGGTATTTCCTTTGGCCCAATAGTCTTCAAAGAGATCCGAAATATCTGTTCTCAGATTCCACAGAAATAAGGCTAGCAAAGAGATCCATGAAATACAGATGTCACTCTGTGAGATGAATTACCAGAGCACTAAGCAGTTTCTCAGAAAGCTTCTTTCCAGGTTTCTTCTGAGGATATTTCCTTTTTCACCATAGCCCTCTCTGGGATTCCAATTATCACTTTGCCAATTACACAAGAACTGTCTTAGCGAAAGGCTCCTTGAGGGGAAAGCTGTAACTCTGTGAGATGATTTTAAATAACACAACGAAGTTTCTCCGAAAGCTTCTTCCTCTTTGTTATAGGAGCATATTTCCTTTGGCCCTATGGTCTTCAAAGGGATCTGAAATATCTGTTCTCAGATTCCACAGAAATAAGGCTAGCAAAGACATCCAGGAAATACAGATGTAACTCTGTGAGATGAATTAACAGAACACTAAGAAGTTTCTCAGAAAGCTTCTTTCCTGATTTCATATGAGGATATTTCCTTTTTCTCCATAGCCCTCTATGGGCTTCCAAACATCACTTTGCCAATTCCACAAGAACTGTCTTAGCGAAAGGCTCCTTGAGGGGAAAGCTTTAACTTTGTGAGATGATTTCACAGAACACAACGAAGTTTCTCATAAAGCTTCTTTCTCTTTGTTATATGAGGATATTTCCTTTAGCCCTATAGTCTTCAAAGGGATCCCAAATATCTGTTCTCAGATTCTACAGAAATAAGGCTAGCAAAGAGATCCACGAAATACAGATGTAACTCTGTGAGATGAATTAACAGAACACTAAGCAGTTTCTCAGAAAGCTTCTTTCCAGATTTCATCTGAAGATATTTCCTTTTTCACCATAGCCCCCTATGGGCTTCCAAATATCACTTTGCCAATTCCACAAGAACTGTCTTAGCGAAAGGCTCCTTGACGGGAAAGCTGTAACTCTGTGAGATGATTTCACAGAACACAACGAAGTTTCTCAGAAAGCTTCTTTCTCTTTGTTATCGGAGGATATTTCCTTTGGCCCTATAGTCTTCAAAGGGATCCGAAATATCTGTTCTCAGATTCCACAGATATAAGGCTAGCAAAGAGATCCAAGAAATACAGATGTAACTCTGTGAGATGAATTAACAGAACACTAAGCAGTTTCTCAGAAAGCTTCTTTCCAGATTTCATCTGAGGATATTTCCTTTTTCACCATAGCCCTCTATGGTCTTCCAAATATCACTTTGCCAATTCCACAAGAAATGTCTTAGCGAAAGGCTCCTTGAGGGGAAAGCTGTAACTCTGTGAGATGATTTCACAGTACACAAAGAAGTTTCTCAGAAAGCTTCTTTCTCTTTTTTATCGGAGGATATTTCCTTTGGCCCTATAGTCTTCAAAGGGAACCGAAATATCTGTTCTCAGATTCCACAGTAATAAGGCTAGCAAAGACATCCATGAAATACAGATGTAACTCTGTGAGATGAATTAACAGAACACTAAGCAGTTTCTCAGAAAGCTTCTTTCCAGATTTCATCTGAGGATATTTCCTTTTTCACCATAGCCCTCTATGGGCTTCCAAATATCACTTTGCCAATTCCACAAGAACTGTCTTAGCGAAAGGCTCCTTGAGGGGAAAGCTGTAACTCTGTGAGATGTTTTCACAGAATACAACGAAGTTTCTCAGAGAGCTTCTTTCTCTTTGTTATCGGAGGATATTTCCTTTGGCCCTATACTCTTCAAAGGGATCCGAAATATCTGTTCTCAGATTCCACAGAAATAAGGCTAGCAACGAGATCCACGAAATACAGATGTAGCTCTGTGAGATGAATTTACAGAACACTAAGCAGTTTCTCACAAAGCTTCTTTCCAGATTTCATCTGAGGATATTACCTTTTTCACCATAGCCCTCTAAGGGCTTCCAAATATCACTTTGCCATTTCCACAAGGACTGTCTTAGCGAAAGGCTCCTTGAGGGGAAAGCTGTAACTCTGTGAGATGATTTCATAGAACACAACGAAGTTTCTCAGAAAGCTTCTTTCTCTTTGTTATCGGAGTATATTTCCTTTGGCCCTATAGTCTTCAAAGGGATCCGAAATATCTGTTCTCAGATTCCACAGAAATAAGGCTAGCAAAGAGATCCACGAAATACAGATGTAGCTCTGTGAGATGAATTTACAGAACACTAAGCAGTTTCCCACAAAGCTTCTTTCCAGATTTCATCTGAGGATATATCCTTTTTCACCATAGCCCTCTAAGGGCTTCCAAATATCACTTTGCCATTTCCACAAGAACTGTGTTAGCGAAAGGCTCCTTGAGGGGAAAGCTATAACTCTGTGAGATGATTTCACAGAACACAACGAAGTTTCTCAGAAAGCTTCTTTCTCTTTGTTATCAGAGGATATTTCCTTTGGCCCTATAGTCTTCAAAGGGATCCGAAATATCTGTTCTCAGATTCCACAGAAATAAGGCTAGCAAAGACATCCATGAAATACAGATGTAACTCTGTGAGATGAATTAACAGAACACTAAGAAGTTTCTCAGAAAGCTTCTTTCCAGATTACATCTGAGGACATTTCCTTTTTCACCGTAGCCCTCTATGGGCTTCCAAATATCACTTTGCAATTTCCACAAGAACTGTCTTAGCGAAAGGCTCCTTGAGGGAAAAGCTGTAACTCTCTGAGATGATTTCACAGAACACAACGAAGTTTCTCAGAAAGCTTCTTTCTCTTTGTTATCGGAGGATATTTCCTTTGGCCCTATAGTCTTCAAAGGGATCCGAAATATCTGTTCTCAGATTCCACAGAAACAAGGCTAGCAAAGAGATCCATGAAATACAGATGTAACTCTGTGAGATGAATTAACAGAACACTAAGCAGTTTCTCAGAAAGCTTCTTTCCAGATTTCACCTGAGGATATTTCCTTTTTCACCATAGCCCTCTATGGGCTTCCAAATATCACTTTGCCAATTCCACAAGAACTGTCTTAGCGAAAGGCTCCTTGAGGGGAAAGCTGTAACTCTGTGAGATGATTTCACAGAACACAACGAAGTTTCTCAGAAAGCTTCTTTCGCTTTGTTATAGGAGGATATTTCCTTTGGCCCTATAGTCTTAAAAGGGATCTGAAATATCTGTTCTCAGATTCCACAGAAATAAGGCTAGCAAAGAGATCCACGAAAATACAGATGTAACTCTGTGAGATGAATTAAGAGAACACTAAGCAGTTTCTCAGAAAGCTTCTTTCCAGATTTCACCTGAGGATATTTCCTTTTTCACCATAGCCCTCTATGGGCTTCCAAATATCACTTTGCCAATTCCACAAGAACTGTCTTAGCGAAAGGCTCCTTGACGGGAAAGCTGTAACTCTGTGAGATGATTTCACAGATCACAACGAAGTTTCTCAGAAAGCTTCTTTCTCTTTGTTATCGGAGGATATTTCCTTTGGGCCTATAGTCTTGAAAGAGTTCCGAAATATCTGTTCTCAGATTCTACAGAAATAAGGCTAGCAAAGAGGTCCACGAAATACAGATGTAACTCTGTGAGATGAATTAAGAGAACACTAAGCAGTTTCTCAAAAGCTTCTTTCCAGATTTCATCTGAGGATAGTTCCTTTTTCACCATAGCCCTCTATGGGCTTCCAAATATCACTTTGACAATTCCACAAGAACTCTCTGAGCGAAAGGCTCCTTGAGGGGAAAGCTGTAACTCTGTGAGATGATTTCACAGAACACAACGAAGTTTCTCAGAAAGTTTCTTTCTCTTTGTTATCAAAGGTATTTCCTTTGGCCCAATAGTCTTCAAAGAGATCCGAAATATCTGTTCTCAGATTCCACAGAAATAAGGCTAGCAAAGAGATCCATGAAATACAGATGTCACTCTGTGAGATGAATTACCAGAGCACTAAGCAGTTTCTCAGAAAGCTTCTTTCCAGGTTTCATCTGAGGATATTTCCTTTTTCACCATAGCCCTCTCTGGGATTCCAATTATCACTTTGCCAATTACACAAGAACTGTCTTAGCGAAAGGCTCCTTGAGGGGAAAGCTGTAACTCTGTGAGATGATTTCACAGAACACAACGAAGTTTCTCATAAAGCTTCTTTCTCTTTGTTATATGAGGATATTTCCTTTAGCCCTATGGTCTTCAAAGGGATCCCAAATATCTGTTCTCAGATTCTACAGAAATAAGGCTAGCAAAGAGATCCACGAAATACAGATGTAACTCTGTGAGATGAATTAACAGAACACTAAGCAGTTTCTCAGAAAGCTTCTTTCCAGATTTCATCTGAAGATATTTCCTTTTTCACCATAGCCCCCTATGGGCTTCCAAATATCACTTTGCCAATTCCACAAGAACTGTCTTAGCGAAAGGCTCCTTGAGGGGAAAGCTGTAACTCTGTGAGATGATTTCACAGAACACAACGAAGTTTCTCAGAAAGCTTCTTTCTCTTTGTTATCGGAGGATATTTCCTTTGGCCCTATAGTCTTCAAAGGGATCCGAAATATCTGTTCTCAGATTCCACAGATATAAGGCTAGCAAAGAGATCCAAGAAATACAGATGTAACTCTGTGAGATGAATTAACAGAACACTAAGCAGTTTCTCAGAAAGCTTCTTTCCAGATTTCATCTGAGGATATTTCCTTTTTCACCATAGCCCTCTATGGTCTTCCAAATATCACTTTGCCAATTCCACAAGAAATGTCTTAGCGAAAGGCTCCTTGAGGGGAAAGCTGTAACTCTGTGAGATGATTTCACAGTACACAAAGAAGTTTCTCAGAAAGCTTCTTTCTCTTTTTTATCGGAGGATATTTCCTTTGGCCCTATAGTCTTCAAAGGGAACCGAAATATCTGTTCTCAGATTCCACAGTAATAAGGCTAGCAAAGACATCCATGAAATACAGATGTAACTCTGTGAGATGAATTAACAGAACACTAAGCAGTTTCTCAGAAAGCTTCTTTCCAGATTTCATCTGAGGATATTTCCTTTTTCACCATAGCCCTCTATGGGCTTCCAAATATCACTTTGCCAATTCCACAAGAACTGTCTTAGCGAAAGGCTCCTTGAGGGGAAAGCTGTAACTCTGTGAGATGTTTTCACAGAATACAACGAAGTTTCTCAGAGAGCTTCTTTCTCTTTGTTATCGGAGGATATTTCCTTTGGCCCTATACTCTTCAAAGGGATCCGAAATATCTGTTCTCAGATTCCACAGAAATAAGGCTAGCAACGAGATCCACGAAATACAGATGTAGCTCTGTGAGATGAATTTACAGAACACTAAGCAGTTTCTCACAAAGCTTCTTTCCAGATTTCATCTGAGGATATTACCTTTTTCACCATAGCCCTCTAAGGGCTTCCAAATATCACTCCGCCATTTCCACAAGAACTGTCTTAGCGAAAGGCTCCTTGAGGGGAAAGCTGTAACTCTGTGAGATGATTTCATAGAACACAACGAAGTTTCTCAGAAAGCTTCTTTCTCTTTGTTATCGGAGTATATTTCCTTTGGCCCTATAGTCTTCAAAGGGATCCGAAATATCTGTTCTCAGATTCCACAGAAATAAGGCTAGCAACGAGATCCACGAAATACAGATGTAGCTCTGTGAGATGAATTTACAGAACACTAAGCAGTTTCCCACAAAGCTTCTTTCCAGATTTCATCTGAGGATATATCCTTTTTCACCATAGCCCTCTAAGGGCTTCCAAATATCACTTTGCCATTTCCACAAGAACTGTCTTAGCGAAAGGCTCCTTGAGGGGAAAGCTATAACTCTGTGAGATGATTTCACAGAACACAACGAAGTTTCTCAGAAAGCTTCTTTCTCTTTGTTATCAGAGGATATTTCCTTTGGCCCTATAGTCTTCAAAGGGATCCGAAATATCTGTTCTCAGATTCCACAGAAATAAGGCTAGCAAAGACATCCATGAAATACAGATGTAACTCTGTGAGATGAATTAACAGAACACTAAGAAGTTTCTCAGAAAGCTTCTTTCCAGATTACATCTGAGGACATTTCCTTTTTCACCATAGCCCTCTATGGGCTTCCAAATATCACTTTGCAATTTCCACAAGAACTGTCTTAGCGAAAGGCTCCTTGAGGGAAAAGCTGTAACTCTGTGAGATGATTTCACAGAACACAACGAAGTTTCTCAGAAAGCTTCTTTCTCTTTGTTATCGGAGGATATTTCCTTTGGCCCTATAGTCTTCAAAGGGATCCGAAATATCTGTTCTCAGATTCCACAGAAACAAGGCTAGCAAAGAGATCCATGAAATACAGATGTAACTCTGTGAGATGAATTAACAGAACACTAAGCAGTTTCTCAGAAAGCTTCTTTCCAGATTTCACCTGAGGATATTTCCTTTTTCACCATAGCCCTCTATGGGCTTCCAAATATCACTTTGCCAATTCCACAAGAACTGTCTTAGCGAAAGACTCCTTGAGGGGAAAGCTGTAACTCTGTGAGATGATTTCCCAGAACACAACGAAGTTTCTCAGAAAGCTTCTTTCGCTTTGTTATAGGAGGATATTTCCTTTGGCCCTATAGTCTTAAAAGGGATCTGAAATATCTGTTCTCAGATTCCACAGAAATAAGGCTAGCAAAGAGATCCACGAAAATACAGATGTAACTCTGTGAGATGAATTAACAGAACACTAAGCAGTTTCTCAGAAAGCTTCTTTCCAGATTTCATCTGAGGATATTTCCTTTTTCAGCATAGCCCTCTCTGGGCTTCCAATTATCACTTTGCCAATTCCACAAGAACTGTCTTAGCGAAAGGTTCCTTGAGGGGAAAGCTGTAACTCTGTCAGATGATTTCACAGAACACAACGAAGTTTCTCAGAAAGCTTCTTTCTCTTTGTTATCGGAGGATATTTCCTTTGGCCCTATAGTCTTCAAAGGGATCTGAAATATCTGTTCTCAGATTCCACAGAAATAATTCTAGCAAAGACATCCATGAAATACAGATGTAACTCTGTGAGATGAATTAACAGAACACTAAGCAGTTTCTCAGAAAGCTTCTTTCCAGATTTCATCTGAGGATATTTCCTTTTTCACCATAGCCCTCTATGGGCTTCCAAATATCACTTTGCCAATTCCACAAGAACTTTCTTAGCGAAAGGCTCCTTGAGGGGAAAGCTGTTACTCTGTGAGATGATTTCACAGAACACCAAGAAGTTTCTCAGAAAGCTTCTTTCTCTTTGTTATCGGAGGATATTTCCTTTGGCCCTATAGTCTTCAAAGGGATCCGAAATATCTGTTCTCAGATTCCACAGAAATAAGGCTAGCAAAGAGGTCCACGAAATACAGATGTAACTCTGTGAGATGAATTAAGAGAACACTAAGCAGTTTCTCAGAAAGCTTCTTTCCAGATTTCATCTGAGGATATTTCCTTTTTCACCATAGCCCTCTGTGGTCTTCCAAATATCACTTTGACAATTCCACAAGAACTGTCTTAGCGAAAGGCTCCTTGAGGGGAAAGCTGTTACTCTGTGAGATGATTTCACAGAACACAACGAAGTTTCTCAGAAAGCTTCTTTCTCTTTGTTATCGAAGGTATTTCCTTTGGCCCAATAGTCTTCAAAGAGATCCGAAATATCTCTTTTCAGATTCCACAGAAATAAGGCTAGCAAAGAGATCCATGAAATACAGATGTAACTCTGTGAGATGAATTAACAGAACACTAAGCAGTTTCTCAGAAAGCTTCTTTCCAGATTTCATCTGAGGATATTTCCTTTTTCACCATAGACCTCTATGGGCTTCCAAATATCACTTTGACAATTCCACAAGAACTGTCTTAGCGAAAGTCTCCTTGAGGGGAAAGCTGTAACTCTGTGAGATGATTTCACAGAACACAAAGAAGTTTCTCAGAAAGCTTCTTTCTCTTTGTTATCGGAGGATACTCCCTTTGGCCCTATAGTCTTCAAAGGGATCCGAAATATCTGTTCTCAGATTCCACAGAAATAAGGCTAGCAAAGAGATCCACGAAATACTGATGTAACTCTGTGAGATGAATTAACAGAACATTAAGCAGTTTCTCAGAAAGCTTCTTTCCAGATTTCATCTGAGGATATTTCCTTTTTCACCATAGCCCTCTATGGGCTTCCAAATATCACTTTGCCAATTCCACAAGAAATGTCTTAGCGAAAGGCTCCTTGAGGGGAAAGCTGTAACTCTGTGAGATGATTTCACAGAACACAACGAAGTTTCTCAGAAAGTTTCTTTCTCTTTGTTATCGGAGGATATTTCCTTTGGGCCTATAGTCATCAAAGAGTTCCGAAATATCTGTTCTCAGATTCTACAGAAATAAGGCTAGCAAAGAGGTCCACGAAATACAGATGTAACTCTGTGAGATGAATTAAGAGAACACTAAGCAGTTTCTCAGAAAGCTTCTTTCCAGATATCATCTGAGGATATTTCCTTTTTCAGCATAGCCCTCTATGGTCTTCCAAATATCACTTTGACAATTCCAAAAGAACTGTCTTAGCGAAAGGCTCCTTGAGGGGAAAGCTGTTACTCTGTGAGATGATTTCACAGAACACAACGAAGTTTCTCAGAAAGCTTCTTTCTCTTTGTTATCGAAGGTATTTCCTTTGGCCCAATAGTCTTCAAAGAGATCCGAAATATCTGTTTTCAGATTCCACAGAAATAAGGCTAGCAAAGAGATCCATGAAATACAGATGTAACTCTGTGAGATGAATTAACAGAACACTAAGCAGTTTCTCAGAAAGCTTCTTTCCAGATTTCATCTGAGGATATTTCCTTTTTCACCATAGCCCTCTATGGGCTCCAAATATCACTTTGCCAATTCCACAAGAACTGTCTTAGCGAAAGGCTCCTTGAGGGGAAAGCTGTAACTCTGTGAGATGATTTCACAGAACACAACGAAGTTTCTCAGAAAGTTTCTTTCTCTTTGTTATCGGAGGATATTTCCTTTGGGCCTATAGTCTTCAAAGAGTTCCGAAATATCTGTTCTCAGATTCTACAGAAATAAGGCTAGCAAAGAGGTCCACGAAATACAGATGTAACTCTGTGAGATGAATTAAGAGAACACTAAGCCGTTTCTCAGAAAGCTTCTTTCCAGATATCATCTGAGGATATTTCCTTTTTCACCATAGCCCTCTATGGTCTTCCAAATATCACTTTGACAATTCCACAAGAACTGTCTTAGCGAAAGGCTCCTTGAGGGGAAAGCTGTTACTCTGTGAGATGATTTCACAGAACACAACGAAGTTTCTCAGAAAGCTTCTTTCTCTTTGTTATCGAAGGTAATTCCTTTGGCCCAATAGTCTTCAAAGAGATCCGAAATATCTGTTTTCAGATTCCACAGAAATAAGGCTAGCAAAGAGATCCATGAAATACAGATGTAACTCTGTGAGATGAATTAACAGAACACTAAGCAGTTTCTCAGAAAGCTTCTTTCCAGATTTCATCTGAGGATATTTCCTTTTTCACCATAGACCTCTATGGGCTTCCAAGTATCACTTTGCCAATTCCACAAGAACTGTCTTAGCGAAAGGCTCCTTGAGGGGAAAGCTGTAACTCTGTGAGATGATTTCACAGAACAAAACGAAGTTTCTCAGAAAGTTTCTTTCTCTTTGTTATCGGAGGATATTTCCTTTGGGCCTATAGTCTTCAAAGAGTTCCGAAATATCTGTTCTCAGATTCTACAGAAATAAGGCTAGCAAAGAGGTCCACGAAATACAGATGTAACTCTGTGAGATGAATTAAGAGAACACTAAGCAGTTTCTCAGAAAGCTTCTTTCCAGATATCATCTGAGGATATTTCCTTTTTCACCATAGCCCTCTATGGTCTTCCAAATATCACTTTGACAATTCCACAAGAACTGTCTTAGCGAAAGGCTCCTTGAGGGGAAAGCTGTTACTCTGTGAGATGATTTCACAGAACACAACGAAGTTTCTCAGAAAGCTTCTTTCTCTTTGTTATCGAAGGTATTTCCTTTGGCCCAATAGTCTTCAAAGAGATCCGAAATATCTCTTTTCAGATTCCACAGAAATAAGGCTAGCAAAGAGATCCATGAAATATAGATGTAACTCTGTGAGATGAATTAACAGAACACTAAGCAGTTTCTCAGAAAGCTTCTTTCCAGATTTCATCTGAGGATATTTCCTTTTTCACCATAGACCTCTATGGGCTTCCAAATATCACTTTGACAATTCCACAAGAACTGTCTTAGCGAAAGTCTCCTTGAGGGGAAAGCTGTAACTCTGTGAGATGATTTCACAGAACACAAAGAAGTTTCTCAGAAAGCTTCTTTCTCTTTGTTATCGGAGGATATTCCCTTTGGCCCTATAGTCTTCAAAGGGATCCGAAATATCTGTTCTCAGATTCCACAGAAATAAGGCTAGCAAAGAGATCCACGAAATACTGATGTAACTCTGTGAGATGAATTAACAGAACACTAAGCAGTTTCTCAGAAAGCTTCTTTCCAGATTTCATCTGAGGATATTTCCTTTTTCACCATAGCCCTCTATGGGCTTCCAAATATCACTTTGCCATTTCCACAAGAACTGTCTTAGCGAAAGGCTCCTTGAGGGTAAAGCTGTAACTCTGTGAGATGATTTCACAGAACACAACGAAGTTTCTCAGAAAGTTTCTTTCTCTTTGTTATCGGAGGATATTTCCTTTGGGCCTATAGTCTTCAAAGAGTTCCGAAATATCTGTTCTCAGATTCTACAGAAATAAGGCTAGCAAAGAGGTCCACGAAATACAGATGTAACTCTGTGAGATGAATTAAGAGAACACTAAGCAGTTTCTCTGAAAGCTTCTTTCCAGATATCATATGAGGATATTTCCTTTTTCACCATAGCCCTCTATGGTCTTCCAAATATCACTTTGACAATTCCACAAGAACTGTCTTAGCGAAAGGCTCCTTGAGGGGAAAGCTGTTACTCTGTGAGATGATTTCACAGAACACAACGAAGTTTCTCAGAAAGCTTCTTTCTCTTTGTTATCGAAGGTATTTCCTTTGGCCCAATAGTCTTCAAAGATATCCGAAATATCTGTTTTCAGATTCCACAGAAATAAGGCTAGCAAACAGATCCATGAAATACAGCTGTAACTCTGTGAGATGAATTAACAGAACACTAAGCAGTATCTCAGAAAGCTTCTTTCCAGATTTCATCTGAGGATATTTCCTTTTTCACCATAGCCCTCTATGGGCTTCCAAATATCACTTGGCCAATTCCACAAGAACTGTCTTAGCGAAAGGCTCCTTGAGGGGAAAGCTGTAACTCTGTGAGATGATTTCACAGAACACAACGAAGTTTCTCAGATAGTTTCTTTCTCTTTGTTATCAGAGGATATTTCCTTTGGGCCTATAGTCTTCAAAGAGTTCCGAAATATCTGTTCTCAGATTCTACAGAAATAAGGCTAGCAAAGAGGTCCACGAAATACAGATGTAACTCTGTGAGATGAATTAAGAGAACACTAAGCAGTTTCTCAGAAAGCTTCTTTCCAGATATCATCTGAGGATATTTCCTTTTTCACCATAGACCTCTATGGTCTTCCAAATATCACTTTGACAATTCCACAAGAACTGTCTTAGCGAAAGGCTCCTTGAGGGGAAAGCTGTTACTCTGTGAGATGATTTCACAGAACACAACGAAGTTTCTCAGAAAGCTTCTTTCTCTTTGTTATCGAAGGTAATTCCTTTGTCCCAATAGTCTTCAAAGAGATCCGAAATATCTGTTTTCAGATTCCACAGAAATAAGGCTAGCAAAGAGATCCATGAAATACAGATGTAACTCTGTGAGATGAATTAACAGAACACTAAGCAGTTTCTCAGAAAGCTTCTTTCCAGATTTCATCTGAGGATATTTCCTTTTTCACCATAGACCTCTATGGGCTTCCAAATATCACTTTGACAATTCCACAAGAACTGTCTTAGCGAAAGGCTCCTTGAGGGGAAAGCTGTAACTCTGTGAGATGATTTCACAGAACACAAAGAAGTTTCTCAGAAAGCTTCTTTCTCTTTGTTATCAGAGGATATTTCCTTTGGCCCTATAGTCTTCAAAGGGATCCGAAATATCTGTTCTCAGATTCCACAGAAATAAGGCTAGCAAAGAGATCCACGAAATACTGATGTAACTCTGTGAGATGAATTAACAGAACACTAAGCAGTTTCTCAGAAAGCTTCTTTCCAGATTTCATCTGAGGATATTTCCTTTTTCACCATAGCCCTCTATGGGCTTCCAAATATCACTTTGCCAATTCCACAAGAACTGTCTTACCGAAAGGCTCCTTGAGGGGAAAGCTGTAACTCTGTGAGATGATTTCACAGAACACAACGAAGTTTCTCATAAAGCTTCTTTCTCTTTGTTAGATGAGGATATTTCCTTTAGCCCTATAGTCTTCAAAGGGATCCCAAATATCTGTTCTCAGATTCTACAGAAATAAGGCTAGCAAAGAGATCCACGAAATACAGATGTAACTCTGTGAGATGAATTAACAGAACACTAAGCAGTTTCTCAGAAAGCTTCTTTCCAGATTTCATCTGAAGATATTTCCTTTTTCACCATAGCCCCCTATGGTCTTCCAAATATCACTTTGCCAATTCCACATAACTGTCTTAGCGAAGGGCTCCTTGAGGGGAAAGCTGTAACTCTGTGAGATGATTTCACAGAACACAACGAAGTTTCTCAGAAAGCTTCTTTCTCTTTGTTATCGGAGGATATTTCCTTTGGCCCTATAGTCTTCAAAGGGATCCGAAATATCTGTTCTCAGATTCCACAGATATAAGGCTAGCAAAGAGATCCACGAAATACAGATGTAACTCTGTGAGATGAATTAACAGAACACTAAGCAGTTTCTCAGAAAGCTTCTTTCCAGATTTCATCTGAGGATATTTCCTTTTTCACCATAGCCCTCTATGGGCTTCCAAATATCACTTTGCCAATTCCACAAGAAATGTCTTAGCGAAAGGCTCCTTGAGGGGAAAGCTGTAACTCTGTGGGATGATTTCACAGTACACAACGAAGATTCTCAGAAAGCTTCTTTCTCTTTTTTATCGGAGGATATTTCCTTTGGCCCTGTAGTCTTCAAAGGGAACCGAAATATCTGTTCTCAGATTCCACAGTAATAAGGCTAGCAAAGACATCCATGAAATACAGATGTAACTCTGTGAGATGAATTAACAGAACACTAAGCAGTTTCTCAGAAAGCTTCTTTCCAGATTTCATCTGAGGATATTTCCTTTTTCACCGTAGCCCTCTATGGGCTTCCAAATATCACTTTGCCAATTCCACAAGAACTGTCTTAGCGAAAGGCTCCTTGAGGGGAAAGCTGTAACTCTGTGAGATGATTTCACAGAACACAACGAAGTTTCTCAGAAAGCTTCTTTCTCTTTGTTATCGGAGGATATTTCCTTTGGCCCTATACTCTTCAAAGGGATCCGAAATATCTGTTCTCAGACTCCACAGAAATAAGGCTAGCAACGAGATCCACGAAATACAGATGTAGCTCTGTGAGATGAATTTACAGAACACTAAGCAGTTTCTCACAAAGCTTCTTTCCATATTTCATCTGAGGATATTTCCTTTTTCACCATAGCCCTCTAAGGGCTTCCAAATATCACTTTGCCATTTCCACAAGAACTATCTTAGCGAAAGGCTCCTTGAGGGTAAAGCTGTAACTCTGTGAGATGATTTCACAGAACACAACGAAGTTTCTCAGAAAGCTTCTTTCTCTTTGTTATCGGAGTATATTTCCTTTGGCCCTATAGTATTCAAAGGGATCCGAAATATCTGTTCTCAGATTCCACAGAAATAAGGCTAGCAAAGAGATCCACGAAATACAGATGTAGCTCTGTGAGATGAATTTACAGAACACTAAGCAGTTTCTCACAAAGCTTCTTTCCAGATTTCATCTGAGGATATATCCTTTTTCACCATAGCCCTCTAAGGGCTTCCAAATATCACTTTGCCATTTCCACAAGAACTGTCTTAGCGAAAGGCTCCTTGAGGGGAAAGCTGTAACTCTGTGAGATGATTTCACAGAACACAACGAAGTTTCTCATAAAGCTTCTTTATCTTTGTTATAGGAGGATATTTCCTTTGTCCCTATAGTCTTCAAAGGGATCTGAAATATCTGTTCTCAGATTCCACAGAAATAAGTCTAGCAAAGACATCCATGAAATACAGATGTAACTCTGTGAGATGAATTAACAGAACACTAAGCAGTTTCTCAGAAAGCTTCTTTCCAGATTTCATCTGAGGATATTTCCTTTTTCACCATAGCCCTCTATGGTCTTCCAAATATCACTTTGCCAATTCCACAAGAACTGTCTTAGCGAAAGGCTCCCTGAGGGGAAAGCTGTCACTCTGTGAGATGATTTCAGAGAACACCAAGAAGTTTCTCAGAAAGCTTCTTTCTCTTTGTTATCGGAGGATATTTCCTTTGGCCCTATAGTCTTCAAAGGGATCCGAAATATCTGTTCTCAGATTCCACAGAAATAAGGCTAGCAAAGAGATCCACGAAATACAGAAGTAATTTTGTGAGATGAATTAACAGAGCACTAAGCAGTTTCTCAGAAAGCTTCTTTCCAGATTTCATCTGAGGATATTTCCTTTTTCACCATAGCCCTCTCTGGGCTTCCAATTATCACTTTGCCAATTCCACAAGAACTGTCTTAGCGAAAGGCTCCTTGAGGGGAAAGCTGTAACTCTGTGAGATGATTTCACAGAACACAACGAAGTTTCTCAGAAAGTTTCTTTCTCTTTGTTATCGGAGGATATTTCCTTTGGGCCTATAGTCTTCAAAGAGTTCCGAAATATCTGTTCTCAGATTCTACAGAAATAAGGCTAGCAAAGTGGTCCACGAAATACAGATGTAACTCTGTGAGATGAATTAAGAGAACACTAAGCAGTTTCTCAGAAAGCTTCTTTCCAGATATCATCTGAGGATATTTCCTTTTTCACCATAGCCCTCTATGGTCTTCCAAATATCACTTTGACAATTCCACAAGAACTGTCTTAGCGAAAGGCTCCTTGAGGGGAAAGCTGTTACTCTGTGAGATGATTTCACAGAACACAACGAAGTTTCTCAGAAAGCTTCTTTCTCTTTGTTATCGAAGGTATTTCCTTTGGCCCAATAGTCTTCAAAGGGATCCCAAATATCTGTTCTCAGATTCTACAGAAATAAGGCTAGCAAAGAGATCCACGAAATACAGATGTAACTCTGTGAGATGAATTAAGAGAACACTAAGCAGTTTCTCAGAAAGCTTCTTTCCAGATTTCATCTGAAGATATTTCCTTTTTCACCATAGCCCCGTATGGGCTTCCAAATATCACTTTGCCAATTCCACAAGAACTGTCTTAGCGAAAGTCTCCTTGAGGGGAAAGCTGTAACTCTGTGAGATGATTTCACAGAACACAAAGAAGTTTCTCAGAAAGCTTCTTTCTCTTTGTTATCGGAGGATATTCCTTTTGGCCCTATAGTCTTCAAAGGGATCCGAAATATCTGTTCTCAGATTCCACAGAAATAAGGCTAGCAAATAGATCCACGAAATACTGATGTAACTCTGTGAGATGAATTAACAGAACACTAAGCAGTTTCTCAGAAAGCTTCTTTCCAGATTTCATCTGAGGATATTTCCTTTTTCACCATAGCCCTCTATGGGCTTCCAAATATCACTTTGCCAATTCCAAAAGAACTGTCTTAGCGAAAGGCTCCTTGAGGGTAAAGCTGTAACTCTGTGAGATGATTTCACAGAACACAACGAAGTTTCTCAGAAAGTTTCTTTCTCTTTGTTATCGGAGGATATTTCCTTTGGGCCTATAGTCTTCAAAGAGTTCCGAAATATCTGTTCTCAGATTCTACAGAAATAAGACTAGCAAAGAGGTCCACGAAATACAGATGTAACTCTGTGAGATGAATTAAGAGAACACTAAGCAGTTTCTCAGAAAGCTTCTTTCCAGATATCATCTGAGGATATTTCCTTTTTCACCATAGCCCTCTATGGTCTTCCAAATATCACTTTGACAATTCCACAAGAACTGTCTTAGCGAAAGGCTCCTTGAGGGGAAAGCTGTTACTCTGTGAGATGATTTCACAGAACACAACGAAGTTTCTCAGAAAGCTTCTTTCTCTTTGTTATCGAAGGTATTTCCATTGGCCCGATAGTCTTCAAAGAGATCCGAAATATCTGTTTTCAGATTCCACAGAAATAAGGCTAGCAAAGAGATCCATGAAATACAGATGTAACTCTGTGAGATGAATTAACAGAACACTAAGCAGTTTCTCAGAAAGCTTCTTTCCAGATTTCATCTGAGGATATTTCCTTTTTCACCATAGCCCTCTATGGGCTTCCAAATATCACTTTGCCAATTCCACAAGAACTGTCTTAGCGAAAGGCTCCTTGAGGGGAAAGCTGTAACTCTGTGAGATGATTTCACAGAACACAACGAAGTTTCTCAGAAAGCTTCTTTCTCTTTGTTATCGAAGGTAATTCCTTTGGCCCAATAGTCTTCAAAGAGATCCGAAATATCTGTTTTCAGATTCCACAGAAATAAGGCTAGCAAAGAGATCCATGAAATACAGATGTAACTCTCTGAGATGAATTAACAGAACACTAAGCAGTTTCTCAGAAAGCTTCTTTCCAGATTTCATCTGAGGATATTTCCTTTTTCACCATAGACCTCTATGGGCTTCCAAATATCACTTTGACAATTCCACAAGAACTGTCTTAGCGAAAGGCTCCTTGAGGGGAAAGCTGTAACTCTGTGAGATGATTTCACAGAACACAAAGAAGTTTCTCAGAAAGCTTCTTTCTCTTTGTTATCAGAGGATATTTCCTTTGGCCCTATAGTCTTCAAAGGGATCCGAAATATCTGTTCTCAGATTCCACAGAAATAAGGCTAGCAAATAGATCCACGAAATACTGATGTAACTCTGTGAGATGAATTAACAGAACACTAAGCAGTTTCTCAGAAAGCTTCTTTCCAGATTTCATCTGAGGATATTTCCTTTTTTACCATAGCCCTCTATGGGCTTCCAAATATCACTTTGCCAATTCCACAAGAACTGTCTTACCGAAAGGCTCCTTGAGGGGAAAGCTGTAACTCTGTGAGATGATTTCACAGAACACAACGAAGTTTCTCATAAAGCTTCTTTCTCTTTGTTATATGAGGATATTTCCTTTAGCCCTATAGTCTTCAAAGGGATCCCAAATATCTGTTCTCAGATTCTACAGAAATAAGGCTAGCAAAGAGATCCACGAAATACAGATGTAACTCTGTGAGATGAATTAACAGAACACTAAGCAGTTTCTCAGAAAGCTTCTTTCCAGATTTCATCTGAAGATATTTCCTTTTTCACCATAGCCCCCTATGGGCTTCCAAATATCACTTTGCCAATTCCACAAGAACTGTCTTAGCGAAAGGCTCCTTGAGGGGAAAGCTGTAACTCTGTGAGATGATTTCACAGAACACAACGAAGTTTCTCAGAAAGCTTCTTTCTCTTTGTTATCGGAGGATATTTCCTTTGGCCCTATAGTCTTCAAAGGGATCCGAAATATCTGTTCTCAGATTCCACGGATATAAGGCTAGCAAAGAGATCCACGAAATACAGATGTAACTCTGTGAGATGAATTAACAGAACACTAAGCAGTTTCTCAGAAAGCTTCTTTCCAGATTTCATCTGAGGATATTTCCTTTTTCACCATAGCCCTCTATGGGCTTCCAAATATCACTTTGCCAATTCCACAAGAAATGTCTTAGCGAAAGGCTCCTTGAGGGGAAAGCTGTAACTCTGTGGGATGATTTCACAGTACACAACGAAGATTCTCAGAAAGCTTCTTTCTCTTTTTTATCGGAGGATATTTCCTTTGGCCCTATAGTCTTCAAAGGGAACCGAAATATCTGTTCTCAGATTCCACAGTAATAAGGCTAGCAAAGACATCCATGAAATACAGATGTAACTCTGTGAGATGAATTAACAGAACACTAAGCAGTTTCTCAGAAAGCTTCTTTCCAGATTTCATCTGAGGATATTTCCTTTTTCACCGTAGCCCTCTATGGGCTTCCAAATATCACTTTGCCAATTCCACAAGAACTGTCTTAGCGAAAGGCTCCTTGAGGGGAAAGCTGTAACTCTGTGAGATGATTTCACAGAACACAACGAAGTTTCTCAGAAAGTTTCTTTCTCTTTGTTATCGGAGGATATTTCCTTTGGCCCTATACTCTTCAAAGGGATCCGAAATATCTGTTCTCAGATTCCACAGAAATAAGGCTAGCAAAGAGATCCACGAAATACAGATGTAGCTCTGTGAGATGAATTTACAGAACACTAAGCAGTTTCTCACAAAGCTTCTTTCCATATTTCATCTGAGGATATTTCCTTTTTCACCATAGCCCTCTAAGGGCTTCCAAATATCACTTTGCCATTTCCACAAGAACTGTCTTAGCGAAAGGCTCCTTGAGGGTAAAGCTGTAACTCTGTGAGATGATTTCACAGAACACAACGAAGTTTCTCAGAAAGCTTCTTTCTCTTTGTTATCAGAGGATATTTCCTTTGGCCCTATAGTCTTCAAAGGGATCCGAAATATCTGTTCTCAGATTCCACAGAAATAAGGCTAGCAAAGACATCCATGAAATACAGATGTAACTCTGTGAGATGAATTAACAGAACACTAAGAAGTTTCTCAGAAAGCTTCTTTCCAGATTTCATCTGAGGACATTTCCTTTTTCAACATAGCCCTCTATGGGCTTCCAAATATCACTTTGACAATTCCACAAGAACTGTCTTAGCGAAAGGCTCCTTGAGGGGAAAGCTGTAACTCTGTGAGATGATTTCACAGAACACAACGAAGTTTCTCAGAAAGCTTCTTTCTCTTTGTTATAGGAGGATATTTCCTTTGGTCCTATAGTCTTCAAAGGGATCTGAAATATCTGTTCTCAGATTCCACAGAAATAAGGCTAGCAAAGTGATCCACGAAAATACAGATGTAACTCTGTGAGATGAATTAACAGAACACTAAGCAGTTTCTCAGAAAGCTTCTTTCCAGATTTCATCTGAGGATATTTCCTTTTTCACCATAGCCCTCTCTGGGCTTCCAATGATCACTTTGCCAATTCCACAAGAACTGTCTTAGCGAAAGGCTCCTTGAGGGGAAAGCTGTAACTCTGTGAGATGATTTCACAGAACACAACGAAGTTTCTCATAAAGCTTCTTTATCTTTGTTATAGGAGGATATTTCCTTTGTCCCTATAGTCTTCAAAGGGATCTGAAATATCTGTTCTCAGATTCCACAGAAATAAGTCTAGCAAAGACATCCATGAAATACAGATGTAACTCTGTGAGATGAATTAACAGAACACTAAGCAGTTTCTCAGAAAGCTTCTTTCCAGATTTCATCTGAGGATATTTCCTTTTTCACCATAGCCCTCTATGGGCTTCCAAATATCACTTTGAATTCCACAAGAACTGTCTTAGCGAAAGGCTCCTTGAGGGGAAAGCTGTCACTCTGTGAGATGATTTCAGAGAACACCAAGAAGTTTCTCAGAAAGCTTCTTTCTCTTTGTTATCTGAGGATATTTCCTTTGGCCCTATAGTCTTCAAAGGGATCCGAAATATCTGTTCTCAGATTCCACAGAAATAAGGCTAGCAAAGAGATCCAAGAAATACAGAAGTAATTCTGTGAGATGAATTAACAGAGCACTAAGCAGTTTCTCAGAAAGCTTCTTTCCAGATTTCATCAGAGGATATTTCCTTTTTCACCATAGCCCTCTCTGGGCTTCCAATTATCACTTTGGCAATTCCACAAGAACTGTCTTAGCGAAAGGCTCCTTGAGTGGAAAGCTGTAACTCTGTGACATGATTTCATAGAACACAAAGAAGTTTCTCAGAAAGCTTCTTTCTCTTTTTTATCGGAAGATATTTTCTTTGGCCCTGTAGTCTTCAAAGGGATCCGAAATATCTGTTCTCAGATTCCACAGAAATAAAGCTAGCAAAGAGGTCCACGAAATACAGATGTAACACTGTGAGATGAATTAACAGAACACTAAGCAGTTTCTCAAAAGCTTCTTTCCAGATTACATCTGAGGATATTTCCTTTTTCACCATAGCCCTCTATGGGCTTCCAAATATCACTTTGCCAATTACACAAGAACTGTCTTAGCGAAAGGCTCCTTGAAGGGAAAGCTGTAACTCTGAGAGATGATTTCACAGAACACAACGAAGTTTCTCAGAAAGCTTCTTTCTCTTTGTTATCGGAGGATATTTCCTTTGGCCCTATAGTCTTCAAAGGGATCCGAAATATCTGTTCTCAGATTCCACAGAATCAAGGCTAGCAAAGACATCCATGAAATATAGATGTAACTCTGTGATATGAATTAACAGAACACTAAGCAGTTTCTCAGAAAGCTTCTTTCCAGATTTCATCTGAGGATATTTCCTTTTTCACCATAGCCCTCTATGGGCTTCCAAATATCACTTTGCCAATTCCACAAGAACTGTCTTAGCGAAAGGCTCCTTGAGGGGAAAGCTGTAACTCTGTTAGATGATTTCACAGAACACAACGAAGTTTCTCAGAAAGCTTCTTTCTCTTTGTTATAGGAGGATATTTCCTTTGGCCCTATAGTCTTCAAAGGGATCTGAAATATCTGTTCTCAGATTCCACAGAAATAAGGCTAGCAAAGCGATCCACGAAAATACAGATGTAACTCTGTGAGATGAATTAACAGAACACTAAGTAGTTTCTCAGAAAGCTTCTTTCCAGATTTCATCTGAGGATATTTCCTTTTTCACCATAGCCCTCTCTGGGCTTCCAATTATCACTTTGCCAATTCCACAAGAACTGTCTTAGCGAAAGGCTCCTTGAGGGGAAAGCTGTAACTCTGTGAGATGATTTCACAGAACACAACGAAGTTTCTCATAAAGCTTCTTTATCTTTGTTATAGGAGGATATTTCCTTTGTCCCTATAGTCTTCAAAGGGATCTGAAATATCTGTTCTCAGATTCCACAGAAATAAGTCTAGCAAAGACATCCATGAAATACAGATGTAACGCTGTGAGATGAATTAACAGAACACTAAGCAGTTTCTCAGAAAGCTTCTTTCCAGATTTCATCTGAGGATATTTCCTTTTTCACCATAGCCCTCTATGGGCTTCCAAATATCACTTTGAATTCCACAAGAACTGTCTTAGCGAAAGGCTCCTTGAGGGGAAAGCTATCACTCTGTGAGATGATTTCAGAGAACACCAAGAAGTTTCTCAGAAAGCTTCTTTCTCTTTGTTATCTGAGGATATTTCCTTTGGCCCTATAGTCTTCAAAGGGATCCGAAATATCTGTTCTCAGATTCCACAGAAATAAGGCTAGCAAAGAGATCCACGAAATACAGAAGTAATTCTGTGAGATGAATTAACAGAGCACTAAGCAGTTTCTCAGAAAGCTTCTTTCCAGATTTCATCTGAGGATATTTCCTTTTTCACCATAGCCCTCTCTGGGCTTCCTATTATCACTTTGGCAATTCCACAAGAACTGTCTTAGCGAAAGGCTCCTTGAGTGGAAAGCTGTAACTCTGTGACATGATTTCACAGAACACAAAGAAGTTTCTCAGAAAGCTTCTTTCTCTTTTTTATCGGAAGATATTTTCTTTGGCCCTGTAGTCTTCAAAGGGATCCGAAATATCTGTTCTCAGATTCCACGGAAATAAGGCTAGCAAAGAGGTCCACGAAATACAGATGTAACACTGTGAGATGAATTAACAGAAGACTAAGCAGTTTCTCAAAAGCTTCTTTCCAGATTTCATCTGAGGATATTTCCTTTTTCACCATAGCCCTCTATGGGCTTCCAAATATCACTTTGCCAATTCCACAAGAACTGTCTTAGCGAAAGGCTCCTTGAGGGGAAAGCTGTAACTCTGTGAGATGATTTCACAGAACACAACGAAGTTTCTCAGAAAGTTTCTTTCTCTTTGTTATCGGAGGATATTTCCTTTGGGCCTATAGTCTTCAAAGAGTTCCGAAATATCTGTTCTCAGATTCTACAGAAATAAGGCTAGCAAAGAGGTCCACGAAATACAGATGTAACTCTGTGAGATGAATTAAGAGAACACTAAGCAGTTTCTCAGAAAGCTTCTTTCCAGATATCATCTGAGGATATTTCCTTTTCCACCATAGCCCTCTTTGGTCTTCCAAATATCACTTTGACAATTCCACAAGAACTGTCTTAGCGAAAGGCTCCTTGAGGGGAAAGCTGTTACTCTGTGAGATGATTTCACAGAACACAACGAAGTTTCTCAGAAAGCTTCTTTCTCTTTGTTATCGAAGGTATTTCCTTTGGCCCAATAGTCTTCAAAGAGATCCGAAATATCTGTTTTCAGATTCCACAGAAATAAGGCTAGCAAAGAGATCCATGAAATACAGATGTAACTCTGTGAGATGAATTAACAGAACACTAAGGAGTTTCTCAGAAAGCTTCTTTCCAGATTTCATCTGAGGATATTTCCTTTTTCACCATAGACCTCTATGGGCTTCCAAATATCACTTTGACAATTCCACAAGAACTGTCTTAGCGAAAGTCTCCTTGAGGGGAAAGCTGTAACTCTGTGAGATGATTTCACAGAACACAAAGAAGTTTCTCAGAAAGCTTCTTTCTCTTTGTTATCGGAGGATATTCCCTTTGGCCCTATAGTCTTCAAAGGGATCCGAAATATCTGTTCTCAGATTCTACAGAAATAAGGCTAGCAAAGAGGTCCACGAAATACAGATGTAACTCTGTGAGATGAATTAAGAGAACACTAAGCAGTTTCTCAGAAAGCTTCTTTCCAGATATCATGTGAGGATATTTCCTTTTTCACCATAGCCCTCTATGGTCTTCCAAATATCACTTTGACAATTCCACAAGAACTGTCTTAGCGAAAGGCTCCTTGAGGGGAAAGCTGTTACTCTGTGAGATGATTTCACAGAACACAACGAAGTTTCTCAGAAAGCTTCTTTCTCTTTGTTATCGAAGGTATTTCCTTTGGCCCAATAGTCTTCAAAGAGATCCGAAATATCTGTTTTCAGATTCCACAGAAATAAGGCTAGCAAAGAGATCCATGAAATACAGATGTAACTCTGTGAGATGAATTAACAGAACACTAAGCAGTTTCTCAGAAAGCTTCTTTCCAGATTTCATCTGAGGATATTTCCTTTTTCACCGTAGCCCTCTATGGGCTTCCAAATATCACTTTGCCAATTCCACAAGAACTGTCTTAGCGAAAGGCTCCTTGAGGGGAAAGCTGTAACTCTGTGAGATGATTTCACAGAACACAACGAAGTTTCTCAGAAAGTTTCTTTCTCTTTGTTATCGGAGGATATTTCCTTTGGGCCTATAGTCTTCAAAGAGTTCCGAAATATCTGTTCTCAGATTCTACAGAAATAAGGCTAGCAAAGAGGTCCACGAAATACAGATGTAACTCTGTGAGATGAATTAAGAGAACACTAAGCCGTTTCTCAGAAAGCTTCTTTCTAGATATCATCTGAGGATATTTCCTTTTTCACCATAGCCCTCTATGGTCTTCCAAATATCACTTTGACAATTCCACAAGAACTGTCTTAGCGAAAGGCTCCTTGAGGGGAAAGCTGTTACTCTGTGAGATGATTTCACAGAACACAACGAAGTTTCTCAGAAAGCTTCTTTCTCTTTGTTATCGAAGGTAATTCCTTTGGCCCAATAGTCTTCAAAGAGATCCGAAATATCTGTTTTCAGATTCCACAGAAATAAGGCTAGCAAAGAGATCCATGAAATACAGATGTAACTCTGTGAGATGAATTAACAGAACACTAAGCAGTTTCTCAGAAAGCTTCTTTCCAGATTTCATCTGAGGATATTTCCTTTTTCACCATAGACCTCTATGGGCTTCCAATTATCACTTTGCCAATTCCACAGGAACTGTCTTAGCGAAAGGCTCCTTGAGGGGAAAGCTGTAACTCTGTGAGATGATTTCACAGAACACAACGAAGTTTCTCAGAAAGTTTCTTTCTCTTTGTTATCGGAGGATATTTCCTTTGGGCCTATAGTCTTCAAAGAGTTCCGAAATATCTGTTCTCAGATTCTACAGAAATAAGGCTAGCAAAGAGGTCCACGAAATACAGATGTAACTCTGTGAGATGAATTAAGAGAACACTAAGCCGTTTCTCAGAAAGCTTCTTTCTAGATATCATTTGAGGATATTTCCTTTTTCACCATAGCCCTCTATGGTCTTCCAAATATCACTTTGACAATTCCACAAGAACTGTCTTAGCGAAAGGCTCCTTGAGGGGAAAGCTGTTACTCTGTGAGATGATTTCACAGAACACAACGAAGTTTCTCAGAAAGCTTCTTTCTCTTTGTTATCGAAGGTAATTCCTTTGGCCCAATAGTCTTCAAAGAGATCCGAAATATCTGTTTTCAGATTCCACAGAAATAAGGCTAGCAAAGAGATCCATGAAATACAGATGTAACTCTGTGAGATGAATTAACAGAACACTAAGCAGTTTCTCAGAAAGCATCTTTCCAGATTTCATCTGAGGATATTTCCTTTTTCACCATAGCCCTCTATGGGCTTCCAAGTATCACTTTGCCAATTCCACAGGAACTGTCTTAGCGAAAGGCTCCTTGAGGGGAAAGCTGTAACTCTGTGAGATGATTTCACAGAACACAACGAAGTTTCTCAGAAAGTTTCTTTCTCTTTGTTATCGGAGGATATTTCCTTTGGGCCTATAGTCTTCAAAGAGTTCCGAAATATCTGTTCTCAGATTCTACAGAAATAAGGCTAGCAAAGAGGTCCACGAAATACAGATGTAACTCTGTGAGATGAATTAAGAGAACACTAAGCAGTTTCTCAGAAAGCTTCTTTCCAGATATCATCTGAGGATATTTCCTTTTTCACCATAGCCCTCTATGGTCTTCCAAATATCACTTTGACAATTCCACAAGAACTGTCTTAGCGAAAGGCTCCTTGAGGGGAAAGCTGTTACTCTGTGAGATGATTTCACAGAACACAACGAAGTTTCTCAGAAAGCTTCTTTCTCTTTGTTATCGAAGGTATTTCCTTTGGCCCAATAGTCTTCAAAGAGATCCGAAATATCTCTTTTCAGATTCCAAAGAAATAAGGCTAGCAAAGAGATCCATGAAATACAGATGTAACTCTGTGAGATGAATTAACAGAACACTAAGCAGTTTCTCAGAAAGCTTCTTTCCAGATTTCATCTGAGGATATTTCCTTTTTCACCATAGACCTCTATGGGCTTCCAAATATCACTTTGACAATTCCACAAGAACTGTCTTAGCGAAAGTCTCCTTGAGGGGAAAGCTGTAACTCTGTGAGATGATTTCACAGAACACAAAGAAGTTTCTCAGAAAGCTTCTTTCTCTTTGTTATCGGAGGATATTCCCTTTGGCCCTATAGTCTTCAAAGGGATCCGAAATATCTGTTCTCAGATTCCACAGAAATAAGGCTAGCAAAGAGATCCACGAAATACTGATGTAACTCTGTGAGATGAATTAACAGAACACTAAGCAGTTTCTCAGAAAGCTTCTTTCCAGATTTCATCTGAGGATATTTCCTTTTTCACCATAGCCCTCTATGGGCTTCCAAATATCACTTTGCCAATTCCACAAGAACTGTCTTAGCGAAAGGCTCCTTGAGGGTAAAGCTGTAACTCTGTGAGATGATTTCACAGAACACAACGAAGTTTCTCAGAAAGTTTCTTTCTCTTTGTTATTGGAGGATATTTCCTTTGGGCCTATAGTCTTCAAAGAGTTCCGAAATATCTGTTCTCAGATTCTACAGAAATAAGGCTAGCAAAGAGGTCCACGAAATACAGATGTAACTCTGTGAGATGAATTAAGAGAACACTAAGCAGTTTCTCAGAAAGCTTCTTTCCAGATTTCATCTGAGGATATTTCCTTTTTCACCATAGACCTCTATGGGCTTCCAAATATCACTTTGACAATTCCACAAGAACTGTCTTAGCGAAAGGCTCCTTGAGGGGAAAGCTGTAACTCTGTGAGATGATTTCACAGAACACAACGAAGTTTCTCAGAAAGCTTCTTTCTCTTTGTTATAGGAGGATATTTCCTTTGGTCCTATAGTCTTCAAAGGGATCTGAAATATCTGTTCTCAGATTCCACAGAAATAAGGCTAGCAAAGTGATCCACGAAAATACAGATGTAACTCTGTGAGATGAATTAACAGAACACTAAGCAGTTTCTCAGAAAGCTTCTTTCCAGATTTCATCTGAGGATATTTCCTTTTTCACCATAGCCCTCTCTGGGCTTCCAATGATCACTTTGCCAATTCCACAAGAACTGTCTTAGCGAAAGGCTCCTTGAGGGGAAAGCTGTAACTCTGTGAGATGATTTCACAGAACACAACGAAGTTTCTCATAAAGCTTCTTTATCTTTGTTATAGGAGGATATTTCCTTTGTCCCTATAGTCTTCAAAGGGATCTGAAATATCTGTTCTCAGATTCCACAGAAATAAGTCTAGCAAAGACATCCATGAAATACAGATGTAACTCTGTGAGATGAATTAACAGAACACTAAGCAGTTTCTCAGAAAGCTTCTTTCCAGATTTCATCTGAGGATATTTCCTTTTTCACCATAGCCCTCTATGGGCTTCCAAATATCACTTTGAATTCCACAAGAACTGTCTTAGCGAAAGGCTCCTTGAGGGGAAAGCTGTCACTCTGTGAGATGATTTCAGAGAACACCAAGAAGTTTCTCAGAAAGCTTCTTTCTCTTTGTTATCTGAGGATATTTCCTTTGGCCCTATAGTCTTCAAAGGGATCCGAAATATCTGTTCTCAGATTCCACAGAAATAAGGCTAGCAAAGAGATCCAAGAAATACAGAAGTAATTCTGTGAGATGAATTAACAGAGCACTAAGCAGTTTCTCAGAAAGCTTCTTTCCAGATTTCATCAGAGGATATTTCCTTTTTCACCATAGCCCTCTCTGGGCTTCCAATTATCACTTTGGCAATTCCACAAGAACTGTCTTAGCGAAAGGCTCCTTGAGTGGAAAGCTGTAACTCTGTGACATGATTTCATAGAACACAAAGAAGTTTCTCAGAAAGCTTCTTTCTCTTTTTTATCGGAAGATATTTTCTTTGGCCCTGTAGTCTTCAAAGGGATCCGAAATATCTGTTCTCAGATTCCACAGAAATAAAGCTAGCAAAGAGGTCCACGAAATACAGATGTAACACTGTGAGATGAATTAACAGAACACTAAGCAGTTTCTCAAAAGCTTCTTTCCAGATTACATCTGAGGATATTTCCTTTTTCACCATAGCCCTCTATGGGCTTCCAAATATCACTTTGCCAATTACACAAGAACTGTCTTAGCGAAAGGCTCCTTGAAGGGAAAGCTGTAACTCTGAGAGATGATTTCACAGAACACAACGAAGTTTCTCAGAAAGCTTCTTTCTCTTTGTTATCGGAGGATATTTCCTTTGGCCCTATAGTCTTCAAAGGGATCCGAAATATCTGTTCTCAGATTCCACAGAATCAAGGCTAGCAAAGACATCCATGAAATATAGATGTAACTCTGTGATATGAATTAACAGAACACTAAGCAGTTTCTCAGAAAGCTTCTTTCCAGATTTCATCTGAGGATATTTCCTTTTTCACCATAGCCCTCTATGGGCTTCCAAATATCACTTTGCCAATTCCACAAGAACTGTCTTAGCGAAAGGCTCCTTGAGGGGAAAGCTGTAACTCTGTTAGATGATTTCACAGAACACAACGAAGTTTCTCAGAAAGCTTCTTTCTCTTTGTTATAGGAGGATATTTCCTTTGGCCCTATAGTCTTCAAAGGGATCTGAAATATCTGTTCTCAGATTCCACAGAAATAAGGCTAGCAAAGCGATCCACGAAAATACAGATGTAACTCTGTGAGATGAATTAACAGAACACTAAGTAGTTTCTCAGAAAGCTTCTTTCCAGATTTCATCTGAGGATATTTCCTTTTTCACCATAGCCCTCTCTGGGCTTCCAATTATCACTTTGCCAATTCCACAAGAACTGTCTTAGCGAAAGGCTCCTTGAGGGGAAAGCTGTAACTCTGTGAGATGATTTCACAGAACACAACGAAGTTTCTCATAAAGCTTCTTTATCTTTGTTATAGGAGGATATTTCCTTTGTCCCTATAGTCTTCAAAGGGATCTGAAATATCTGTTCTCAGATTCCACAGAAATAAGTCTAGCAAAGACATCCATGAAATACAGATGTAACTCTGTGAGATGAATTAACAGAACACTAAGCAGTTTCTCAGAAAGCTTCTTTCCAGATTTCATCTGAGGATATTTCCTTTTTCACCATAGCCCTCTATGGGCTTCCAAATATCACTTTGAATTCCACAAGAACTGTCTTAGCGAAAGGCTCCTTGAGGGGAAAGCTATCACTCTGTGAGATGATTTCAGAGAACACCAAGAAGTTTCTCAGAAAGCTTCTTTCTCTTTGTTATCTGAGGATATTTCCTTTGGCCCTATAGTCTTCAAAGGGATCCGAAATATCTGTTCTCAGATTCCACAGAAATAAGGCTAGCAAAGAGATCCACGAAATACAGAAGTAATTCTGTGAGATGAATTAACAGAGCACTAAGCAGTTTCTCAGAAAGCTTCTTTCCAGATTTCATCTGAGGATATTTCCTTTTTCACCATAGCCCTCTCTGGGCTTCCTATTATCACTTTGGCAATTCCACAAGAACTGTCTTAGCGAAAGGCTCCTTGAGTGGAAAGCTGTAACTCTGTGACATGATTTCACAGAACACAAAGAAGTTTCTCAGAAAGCTTCTTTCTCTTTTTTATCGGAAGATATTTTCTTTGGCCCTGTAGTCTTCAAAGGGATCCGAAATATCTGTTCTCAGATTCCACGGAAATAAGGCTAGCAAAGAGGTCCACGAAATACAGATGTAACACTGTGAGATGAATTAACAGAAGACTAAGCAGTTTCTCAAAAGCTTCTTTCCAGATTTCATCTGAGGATATTTCCGTTTTCACCATAGCCCTCTATGGGCTTCCAAATATCACTTTGCCAATTCCACAAGAACTGTCTTAGCGAAAGGCTCCTTGAGGGGAAAGCTGTAACTCTGTGAGATGATTTCACAGAACACAACGAAGTTTCTCAGAAAGTTTCTTTCTCTTTGTTATCGGAGGATATTTCCTTTGGGCCTATAGTCTTCAAAGAGTTCCGAAATATCTGTTCTCAGATTCTACAGAAATAAGGCTAGCAAAGAGGTCCACGAAATACAGATGTAACTCTGTGAGATGAATTAAGAGAACACTAAGCAGTTTCTCAGAAAGCTTCTTTCCAGATATCATCTGAGGATATTTCCTTTTCCACCATAGCCCTCTTTGGTCTTCCAAATATCACTTTGACAATTCCACAAGAACTGTCTTAGCGAAAGGCTCCTTGAGGGGAAAGCTGTTACTCTGTGAGATGATTTCACAGAACACAACGAAGTTTCTCAGAAAGCTTCTTTCTCTTTGTTATCGAAGGTATTTCCTTTGGCCCAATAGTCTTCAAAGAGATCCGAAATATCTGTTTTCAGATTCCACAGAAATAAGGCTAGCAAAGAGATCCATGAAATACAGATGTAACTCTGTGAGATGAATTAACAGAACACTAAGGAGTTTCTCAGAAAGCTTCTTTCCAGATTTCATCTGAGGATATTTCCTTTTTCACCATAGACCTCTATGGGCTTCCAAATATCACTTTGACAATTCCACAAGAACTGTCTTAGCGAAAGTCTCCTTGAGGGGAAAGCTGTAACTCTGTGAGATGATTTCACAGAACACAAAGAAGTTTCTCAGAAAGCTTCTTTCTCTTTGTTATCGGAGGATATTCCCTTTGGCCCTATAGTCTTCAAAGGGATCCGAAATATCTGTTCTCAGATTCTACAGAAATAAGGCTAGCAAAGAGGTCCACGAAATACAGATGTAACTCTGTGAGATGAATTAAGAGAACACTAAGCAGTTTCTCAGAAAGCTTCTTTCCAGATATCATGTGAGGATATTTCCTTTTTCACCATAGCCCTCTATGGTCTTCCAAATATCACTTTGACAATTCCACAAGAACTGTCTTAGCGAAAGGCTCCTTGAGGGGAAAGCTGTTACTCTGTGAGATGATTTCACAGAACACAACGAAGTTTCTCAGAAAGCTTCTTTCTCTTTGTTATCGAAGGTATTTCCTTTGGCCCAATAGTCTTCAAAGAGATCCGAAATATCTGTTTTCAGATTCCACAGAAATAAGGCTAGCAAAGAGATCCATGAAATACAGATGTAACTCTGTGAGATGAATTAACAGAACACTAAGCAGTTTCTCAGAAAGCTTCTTTCCAGATTTCATCTGAGGATATTTCCTTTTTCACCGTAGCCCTCTATGGGCTTCCAAATATCACTTTGCCAATTCCACAAGAACTGTCTTAGCGAAAGGCTCCTTGAGGGGAAAGCTGTAACTCTGTGAGATGATTTCACAGAACACAACGAAGTTTCTCAGAAAGTTTCTTCCTCTTTGTTATCGGAGGATATTTCCTTTGGGCCTATAGTCTTCAAAGAGTTCCGAAATATCTGTTCTCAGATTCTACAGAAATAAGGCTAGCAAAGAGGTCCACGAAATACAGATGTAACTCTGTGAGATGAATTAAGAGAACACTAAGCCGTTTCTCAGAAAGCTTCTTTCTAGATATCATCTGAGGATATTTCCTTTTTCACCATAGCCCTCTATGGTCTTCCAAATATCACTTTGACAATTCCACAAGAACTGTCTTAGCGAAAGGCTCCTTGAGGGGAAAGCTGTTACTCTGTGAGATGATTTCACAGAACACAACGAAGTTTCTCAGAAAGCTTCTTTCTCTTTGTTATCGAAGGTAATTCCTTTGGCCCAATAGTCTTCAAAGAGATCCGAAATATCTGTTTTCAGATTCCACAGAAATAAGGCTAGCAAAGAGATCCATGAAATACAGATGTAACTCTGTGAGATGAATTAACAGAACACTAAGCAGTTTCTCAGAAAGCTTCTTTCCAGATTTCATCTGAGGATATTTCCTTTTTCACCATAGACCTCTATGGGCTTCCAAGTATCACTTTGCCAATTCCACAGGAACTGTCTTAGCGAAAGGCTCCTTGAGGGGAAAGCTGTAACTCTGTGAGATGATTTCACAGAACACAACGAAGTTTCTCAGAAAGTTTCTTTCTCTTTGTTATCGGAGGATATTTCCTTTGGGCCTATAGTCTTCAAAGAGTTCCGAAATATCTGTTCTCAGATTCTACAGAAATAAGGCTAGCAAAGAGGTCCACGAAATACAGATGTAACTCTGTGAGATGAATTAAGAGAACACTAAGCCGTTTCTCAGAAAGCTTCTTTCTAGATATCATCTGAGGATATTTCCTTTTTCACCATAGCCCTCTATGGTCTTCCAAATATCACTTTGACAATTCCACAAGAACTGTCTTAGCGAAAGGCTCCTTGAGGGGAAAGCTGTTACTCTGTGAGATGATTTCACAGAACACAACGAAGTTTCTCAGAAAGCTTCTTTCTCTTTGTTATCGAAGGTAATTCCTTTGGCCCAATAGTCTTCAAAGAGATCCGAAATATCTGTTTTCAGATTCCACAGAAATAAGGCTAGCAAAGAGATCCATGAAATACAGATGTAACTCTGTGAGATGAATTAACAGAACACTAAGCAGTTTCTCAGAAAGCATCTTTCCAGATTTCATCTGAGGATATTTCCTTTTTCACCATAGCCCTCTATGGGCTTCCAAGTATCACTTTGCCAATTCCACAGGAACTGTCTTAGCGAAAGGCTCCTTGAGGGGAAAGCTGTAACTCTGTGAGATGATTTCACAGAACACAACGAAGTTTCTCAGAAAGTTTCTTTCTCTTTGTTATCGGAGGATATTTCCTTTGGGCCTATAGTCTTCAAAGAGTTCCGAAATATCTGTTCTCAGATTCTACAGAAATAAGGCTAGCAAAGAGGTCCACGAAATACAGATGTAACTCTGTGAGATGAATTAAGAGAACACTAAGCAGTTTCTCAGAAAGCTTCTTTCCAGATATCATCTGAGGATATTTCCTTTTTCACCATAGCCCTCTATGGTCTTCCAAATATCACTTTGACAATTCCACAAGAACTGTCTTAGCGAAAGGCTCCTTGAGGGGAAAGCTGTTACTCTGTGAGATGATTTCACAGAACACAACGAAGTTTCTCAGAAAGCTTCTTTCTCTTTGTTATCGAAGGTATTTCCTTTGGCCCAATAGTCTTCAAAGAGATCCGAAATATCTCTTTTCAGATTCCAAAGAAATAAGGCTAGCAAAGAGATCCATGAAATACAGATGTAACTCTGTGAGATGAATTAACAGAACACTAAGCAGTTTCTCAGAAAGCTTCTTTCCAGATTTCATCTGAGGATATTTCCTTTTTCACCATAGACCTCTATGGGCTTCCAAATATCACTTTGACAATTCCACAAGAACTGTCTTAGCGAAAGTCTCCTTGAGGGGAAAGCTGTAACTCTGTGAGATGATTTCACAGAACACAAAGAAGTTTCTCAGAAAGCTTCTTTCTCTTTGTTATCGGAGGATATTCCCTTTGGCCCTATAGTCTTCAAAGGGATCCGAAATATCTGTTCTCAGATTCCACAGAAATAAGGCTAGCAAAGAGATCCACGAAATACTGATGTAACTCTGTGAGATGAATTAACAGAACACTAAGCAGTTTCTCAGAAAGCTTCTTTCCAGATTTCATCTGAGGATATTTCCTTTTTCACCATAGCCCTCTATGGGCTTCCAAATATCACTTTGCCAATTCCACAAGAACTGTCTTAGCGAAAGGCTCCTTGAGGGTAAAGCTGTAACTCTGTGAGATGATTTCACAGAACACAACGAAGTTTCTCAGAAAGTTTCTTTCTCTTTGTTATTGGAGGATATTTCCTTTGGGCCTATAGTCTTCAAAGAGTTCCGAAATATCTGTTCTCAGATTCTACAGAAATAAGGCTAGCAAAGAGGTCCACGAAATACAGATGTAACTCTGTGAGATGAATTAAGAGAACACTAAGCAGTTTCTCAGAAAGCTTCTTTCCAGATATCATGTGAGGATATTTCCTTTTTCACCATAGCCCTCTATGGTCTTCCAAATATCACTTTGACAATTCCACAAGAACTGTCTTAGCGAAAGGCTCCTTGAGGGGAAAGCTGTTACTCTGTGAGATGATTTCACAGAACACAACGAAGTTTCTCAGAAAGCTTCTTTCTCTTTGTTATCGAAGGTATTTCCTTTGGCCCAATAGTCTTCAAAGAGATCCGAAATATCTGTTTTCAGATTCCACAGAAATAAGGCTAGCAAAGAGATCCATGAAATACAGATGTAACTCTGTGAGATGAATTAACAGAACACTAAGCAGTTTCTCAGAAAGCTTCTTTCCAGATTTCATCTGAGGATATTTCCTTTTTCACCGTAGCCCTCTATGGGCTTCCAAATATCACTTTGCCAATTCCACAAGAACTGTCTTAGCGAAAGGCTCCTTGAGGGGAAAGCTGTAACTCTGTGAGATGATTTCACAGAACACAACGAAGTTTCTCAGAAAGTTTCTTTCTCTTTGTTATCGGAGGATATTTCCTTTGGGCCTATAGTCTTCAAAGAGTTCCGAAATATCTGTTCTCAGATTCTACAGAAGTAAGGCTAGCAAAGAGGTCCACGAAATACAGATGTAACTCTGTGAGATGAATTAAGAGAACACTAAGCCGTTTCTCAGAAAGCTTCTTTCCAGATATCATCTGAGGATATTTCCTTTTTCACCATAGCCCTCTATGGTCTTCCAAATATCACTTTGACAATTCCACAAGAACTGTCTTAGCGAAAGGCTCCTTGAGGGGAAAGCTGTTACTCTGTGAGATGATTTCACAGAACACAACGAAGTTTCTCAGAAAGCTTCTTTCTCTTTGTTATCGAAGGTAATTCCTTTGGCCCAATAGTCTTCAAAGAGATCCGAAATATCTGTTTTCAGATTCCACAGAAATAAGGCTAGCAAAGAGATCCATGAAATACAGATGTAACTCTGTGAGATGAATTAACAGAACACTAAGCAGTTTCTCAGAAAGCTTCTTTCCAGATTTCATCTGAGGATATTTCCTTTTTCACCATAGACCTCTATGGGCTTCCAAGTATCACTTTGCCAATTCCACAAGAACTGTCTTAGCGAAAGGCTCCTTGAGGGGAAAGCTGTAACTCTGTGAGATGATTTCACAGAACACAACGAAGTTTCTCAGAAAGTTTCTTTCTCTTTGTTATCGGAGGATATTTCCTTTGGGCCTATAGTCTTCAAAGAGTTCCGAAATATCTGTTCTCAGATTCTACAGAAATAAGGCTAGCAAAGAGGTCCACGAAATACAGATGTAACTCTGTGAGATGAATTAAGAGAACACTAAGCAGTTTCTCAGAAAGCTTCTTTCCAGATATCATCTGAGGATATTTCCTTTTTCACCATAGCCCTCTATGGTCTTCCAAATATCACTTTGACAATTCCACAAGAACAGTCTTAGCGAAAGGCTCCTTGAGGGGAAAGCTGTTACTCTGTGAGATGATTTCACAGAACACAACGAAGTTTCTCAGAAAGCTTCTTTCTCTTTGTTATCGAAGGTATTTCCTTTGGCCCAATAGTCTTCAAAGAGATCCGAAATATCTCTTTTCAGATTCCACAGAAATAAGGCTAGCAAAGAGATCCATGAAATACAGATGTAACTCTGTGAGATGAATTAACAGAACACTAAGCAGTTTCTCAGAAAGCTTCTTTCCAGATTTCATCTGAGGATATTTCCTTTTTCACCATAGACCTCTATGGGCTTCCAAATATCACTTTGACAATTCCACAAGAACTGTCTTAGCGAAAGTCTCCTTGAGGGGAAAGCTGTAACTCTGTGAGATGATTTCACAGAACACAAAGAAGTTTCTCAGAAAGCTTCTTTCTCTTTGTTATCGGAGGATATTTCCTTTGGCCCTATACTCTTCAAAGGGATCCGAAATATCTGTTCTCAGATTCCACAGAAATAAGGCTAGCAAAGAGATCCACGAAATACTGATGTAACTCTGTGAGATGAATTAACAGAACACTAAGCAGTTTCTCAGAAAGCTTCTTTCCAGATTTCATCTGAGGATATTTCCTTTTTCACCATAGCCCTCTATGGGCTTCCAAATATCACTTTGCCAATTCCACAAGAACTGTCTTAGCGAAAGGCTCCTTGAGGGTAAAGCTGTAACTCTGTGAGATGATTTCATAGAACACAACGAAGTTTCTCAGAAAGTTTCTTTCTCTTTGTTATCGGAGGATATTTCCTTTGGGCCTATAGTCTTCAAAGAGTTCCGAAATATCTGTTCTCAGATTCTACAGAAATAAGGCTAGCAAAGAGGTCCACGAAATACAGATGTAACTCTGTGAGATGAATTAAGAGAACACTAAGCAGTTTCTCAGAAAGCTTCTTTCCAGATATCATGTGAGGATATTTCCTTTTTCACCATAGCCCTCTATGGTCTTCCAAATATCACTTTGACAATTCCACAAGAACTGTCTTAGCGAAAGGCTCCTTGAGGGGAAAGCTGTTACTCTGTGAGATGATTTCACAGAACACAACGAAGTTTCTCAGAAAGCTTCTTTCTCTTTGTTATCGAAGGTATTTCCTTTGGCCCAATAGTCTTCAAAGAGATCCGAAATATCTGTTTTCAGATTCCACAGAAATAAGGCTAGCAAAGAGATCCATGAAATACAGATGTAACTCTGTGAGATGAATTAACAGAACACTAAGCAGTTTCTCAGAAAGCTTCTTTCCAGATTTCATCTGAGGATATTTCCTTTTTCACCATAGCCCTCTATGGGCTTCCAAATATCACTTTGCCAATTCCACAAGAACTGTCTTAGCGAAAGGCTCCTTGAGGGGAAAGCTGTAACTCTGTGAGTTGATTTCACAGAACACAACGAAGTTTCTCAGAAAGTTTCTTTCTCTTTGTTATCGGAGGATATTTCCTTTGGGCCTATAGTCTTCAAAGAGTTCCGAAATATCTGTTCTCAGATTCTACAGAAATAAGGCTAGCAAAGAGGTCCACGAAATACAGATGTAACTCTGTGAGATGAATTAAGAGAACACTAAGCAGTTTCTCAGAAAGCTTCTTTCCAGATATCATCTGAGGATATTTCCTTTTTCACCATAGCCCTCTATGGGCTTCCAAGTATCACTTTGCCAATTCCACAGGAACTGTCTTAGCGAAAGGCTCCTTGAGGGGAAAGCTGTAACTCTGTGAGATGATTTCACAGAACACAACGAAGTTTCTCAGAAAGTTTCTTTCTCTTTGTTATCGGAGGATATTTCCTTTGGGCCTATAGTCTTCAAAGAGTTCCGAAATATCTGTTCTCAGATTCTACAGAAATAAGGCTAGCAAAGAGGTCCACGAAATACAGATGTAACTCTGTGAGATGAATTAAGAGAACACTAAGCAGTTTCTCAGAAAGCTTCTTTCCAGATATCATCTGAGGATATTTCCTTTTTCACCATAGCCCTCTATGGTCTTCCAAATATCACTTTGACAATTCCACAAGAACTGTCTTAGCGAAAGGCTCCTTGAGGGGAAAGCTGTTACTCTGTGAGATGATTTCACAGAACACAACGAAGTTTCTCAGAAAGCTTCTTTCTCTTTGTTATCGAAGGTATTTCCTTTGGCCCAATAGTCTTCAAAGAGATCCGAAATATCTCTTTTCAGATTCCAAAGAAATAAGGCTAGCAAAGAGATCCATGAAATACAGATGTAACTCTGTGAGATGAATTAACAGAACACTAAGCAGTTTCTCAGAAAGCTTCTTTCCAGATTTCATCTGAGGATATTTCCTTTTTCACCATAGACCTCTATGGGCTTCCAAATATCACTTTGACAATTCCACAAGAACTGTCTTAGCGAAAGTCTCCTTGAGGGGAAAGCTGTAACTCTGTGAGATGATTTCACAGAACACAAAGAAGTTTCTCAGAAAGCTTCTTTCTCTTTGTTATCGGAGGATATTCCCTTTGGCCCTATAGTCTTCAAAGGGATCCGAAATATCTGTTCTCAGATTCCACAGAAATAAGGCTAGCAAAGAGATCCACGAAATACTGATGTAACTCTGTGAGATGAATTAACAGAACACTAAGCAGTTTCTCAGAAAGCTTCTTTCCAGATTTCATCTGAGGATATTTCCTTTTTCACCATAGCCCTCTATGGGCTTCCAAATATCACTTTGCCAATTCCACAAGAACTGTCTTAGCGAAAGGCTCCTTGAGGGTAAAGCTGTAACTCTGTGAGATGATTTCACAGAACACAACGAAGTTTCTCAGAAAGTTTCTTTCTCTTTGTTATTGGAGGATATTTCCTTTGGGCCTATAGTCTTCAAAGAGTTCCGAAATATCTGTTCTCAGATTCTACAGAAATAAGGCTAGCAAAGAGGTCCACGAAATACAGATGTAACTCTGTGAGATGAATTAAGAGAACACTAAGCAGTTTCTCAGAAAGCTTCTTTCCAGATTTCATCTGAGGATATTTCCTTTTTCACCATAGACCTCTATGGGCTTCCAAATATCACTTTGACAATTCCACAAGAACTGTCTTAGCGAAAGGCTCCTTGAGGGGAAAGCTGTAACTCTGTGAGATGATTTCACAGAACACAACGAAGTTTCTCAGAAAGCTTCTTTCTCTTTGTTATAGGAGGATATTTCCTTTGGTCCTATAGTCTTCAAAGGGATCTGAAATATCTGTTCTCAGATTCCACAGAAATAAGGCTAGCAAAGTGATCCACGAAAATACAGATGTAACTCTGTGAGATGAATTAACAGAACACTAAGCAGTTTCTCAGAAAGCTTCTTTCCAGATTTCATCTGAGGATATTTCCTTTTTCACCATAGCCCTCTCTGGGCTTCCAATGATCACTTTGCCAATTCCACAAGAACTGTCTTAGCGAAAGGCTCCTTGAGGGGAAAGCTGTAACTCTGTGAGATGATTTCACAGAACACAACGAAGTTTCTCATAAAGCTTCTTTATCTTTGTTATAGGAGGATATTTCCTTTGTCCCTATAGTCTTCAAAGGGATCTGAAATATCTGTTCTCAGATTCCACAGAAATAAGTCTAGCAAAGACATCCATGAAATACAGATGTAACTCTGTGAGATGAATTAACAGAACACTAAGCAGTTTCTCAGAAAGCTTCTTTCCAGATTTCATCTGAGGATATTTCCTTTTTCACCATAGCCCTCTATGGGCTTCCAAATATCACTTTGAATTCCACAAGAACTGTCTTAGCGAAAGGTTCCTTGAGGGGAAAGCTGTCACTCTGTGAGATGATTTCAGAGAACACCAAGAAGTTTCTCAGAAAGCTTCTTTCTCTTTGTTATCTGAGGATATTTCCTTTGGCCCTATAGTCTTCAAAGGGATCCGAAATATCTGTTCTCAGATTCCACAGAAATAAGGCTAGCAAAGAGATCCAAGAAATACAGAAGTAATTCTGTGAGATGAATTAACAGAGCACTAAGCAGTTTCTCAGAAAGCTTCTTTCCAGATTTCATCAGAGGATATTTCCTTTTTCACCATAGCCCTCTCTGGGCTTCCAATTATCACTTTGGCAATTCCACAAGAACTGTCTTAGCGAAAGGCTCCTTGAGTGGAAAGCTGTAACTCTGTGACATGATTTCATAGAACACAAAGAAGTTTCTCAGAAAGCTTCTTTCTCTTTTTTATCGGAAGATATTTTCTTTGGCCCTGTAGTCTTCAAAGGGATCCGAAATATCTGTTCTCAGATTCCACAGAAATAAAGCTAGCAAAGAGGTCCACGAAATACAGATGTAACACTGTGAGATGAATTAACAGAACACTAAGCAGTTTCTCAAAAGCTTCTTTCCAGATTACATCTGAGGATATTTCCTTTTTCACCATAGCCCTCTATGGGCTTCCAAATATCACTTTGCCAATTACACAAGAACTGTCTTAGCGAAAGGCTCCTTGAAGGGAAAGCTGTAACTCTGAGAGATGATTTCACAGAACACAACGAAGTTTCTCAGAAAGCTTCTTTCTCTTTGTTATCGGAGGATATTTCCTTTGGCCCTATAGTCTTCAAAGGGATCCGAAATATCTGTTCTCAGATTCCACAGAATCAAGGCTAGCAAAGACATCCATGAAATATAGATGTAACTCTGTGATATGAATTAACAGAACACTAAGCAGTTTCTCAGAAAGCTTCTTTCCAGATTTCATCTGAGGATATTTCCTTTTTCACCATAGCCCTCTATGGGCTTCCAAATATCACTTTGCCAATTCCACAAGAACTGTCTTAGCGAAAGGCTCCTTGAGGGGAAAGCTGTAACTCTGTTAGATGATTTCACAGAACACAACGAAGTTTCTCAGAAAGCTTCTTTCTCTTTGTTATAGGAGGATATTTCCTTTGGCCCTATAGTCTTCAAAGGGATCTGAAATATCTGTTCTCAGATTCCACAGAAATAAGGCTAGCAAAGCGATCCACGAAAATACAGATGTAACTCTGTGAGATGAATTAACAGAACACTAAGTAGTTTCTCAGAAAGCTTCTTTCCAGATTTCATCTGAGGATATTTCCTTTTTCACCATAGCCCTCTCTGGGCTTCCAATTATCACTTTGCCAATTCCACAAGAACTGTCTTAGCGAAAGGCTCCTTGAGGGGAAAGCTGTAACTCTGTGAGATGATTTCACAGAACACAACGAAGTTTCTCATAAAGCTTCTTTATCTTTGTTATAGGAGGATATTTCCTTTGTCCCTATAGTCTTCAAAGGGATCTGAAATATCTGTTCTCAGATTCCACAGAAATAAGTCTAGCAAAGACATCCATGAAATACAGATGTAACTCTGTGAGATGAATTAACAGAACACTAAGCAGTTTCTCAGAAAGCTTCTTTCCAGATTTCATCTGAGGATATTTCCTTTTTCACCATAGCCCTCTATGGGCTTCCAAATATCACTTTGAATTCCACAAGAACTGTCTTAGCGAAAGGCTCCTTGAGGGGAAAGCTATCACTCTGTGAGATGATTTCAGAGAACACCAAGAAGTTTCTCAGAAAGCTTCTTTCTCTTTGTTATCTGAGGATATTTCCTTTGGCCCTATAGTCTTCAAAGGGATCCGAAATATCTGTTCTCAGATTCCACAGAAATAAGGCTAGCAAAGAGATCCACGAAATACAGAAGTAATTCTGTGAGATGAATTAACAGAGCACTAAGCAGTTTCTCAGAAAGCTTCTTTCCAGATTTCATCTGAGGATATTTCCTTTTTCACCATAGCCCTCTCTGGGCTTCCTATTATCACTTTGGCAATTCCACAAGAACTGTCTTAGCGAAAGGCTCCTTGAGTGGAAAGCTGTAACTCTGTGACATGATTTCACAGAACACAAAGAAGTTTCTCAGAAAGCTTCTTTCTCTTTTTTATCGGAAGATATTTTCTTTGGCCCTGTAGTCTTCAAAGGGATCCGAAATATCTGTTCTCAGATTCCACGGAAATAAGGCTAGCAAAGAGGTCCACGAAATACAGATGTAACACTGTGAGATGAATTAACAGAAGACTAAGCAGTTTCTCAAAAGCTTCTTTCCAGATTTCATCTGAGGATATTTCCGTTTTCACCATAGCCCTCTATGGGCTTCCAAATATCACTTTGCCAATTCCACAAGAACTGTCTTAGCGAAAGGCTCCTTGAGGGGAAAGCTGTAACTCTGTGAGATGATTTCACAGAACACAACGAAGTTTCTCAGAAAGTTTCTTTCTCTTTGTTATCGGAGGATATTTCCTTTGGGCCTATAGTCTTCAAAGAGTTCCGAAATATCTGTTCTCAGATTCTACAGAAATAAGGCTAGCAAAGAGGTCCACGAAATACAGATGTAACTCTGTGAGATGAATTAAGAGAACACTAAGCAGTTTCTCAGAAAGCTTCTTTCCAGATATCATCTGAGGATATTTCCTTTTCCACCATAGCCCTCTTTGGTCTTCCAAATATCACTTTGACAATTCCACAAGAACTGTCTTAGCGAAAGGCTCCTTGAGGGGAAAGCTGTTACTCTGTGAGATGATTTCACAGAACACAACGAAGTTTCTCAGAAAGCTTCTTTCTCTTTGTTATCGAAGGTATTTCCTTTGGCCCAATAGTCTTCAAAGAGATCCGAAATATCTGTTTTCAGATTCCACAGAAATAAGGCTAGCAAAGAGATCCATGAAATACAGATGTAACTCTGTGAGATGAATTAACAGAACACTAAGGAGTTTCTCAGAAAGCTTCTTTCCAGATTTCATCTGAGGATATTTCCTTTTTCACCATAGACCTCTATGGGCTTCCAAATATCACTTTGACAATTCCACAAGAACTGTCTTAGCGAAAGTCTCCTTGAGGGGAAAGCTGTAACTCTGTGAGATGATTTCACAGAACACAAAGAAGTTTCTCAGAAAGCTTCTTTCTCTTTGTTATCGGAGGATATTCCCTTTGGCCCTATAGTCTTCAAAGGGATCCGAAATATCTGTTCTCAGATTCTACAGAAATAAGGCTAGCAAAGAGGTCCACGAAATACAGATGTAACTCTGTGAGATGAATTAAGAGAACACTAAGCAGTTTCTCAGAAAGCTTCTTTCCAGATATCATGTGAGGATATTTCCTTTTTCACCATAGCCCTCTATGGTCTTCCAAATATCACTTTGACAATTCCACAAGAACTGTCTTAGCGAAAGGCTCCTTGAGGGGAAAGCTGTTACTCTGTGAGATGATTTCACAGAACACAACGAAGTTTCTCAGAAAGCTTCTTTCTCTTTGTTATCGAAGGTATTTCCTTTGGCCCAATAGTCTTCAAAGAGATCCGAAATATCTGTTTTCAGATTCCACAGAAATAAGGCTAGCAAAGAGATCCATGAAATACAGATGTAACTCTGTGAGATGAATTAACAGAACACTAAGCAGTTTCTCAGAAAGCTTCTTTCCAGATTTCATCTGAGGATATTTCCTTTTTCACCGTAGCCCTCTATGGGCTTCCAAATATCACTTTGCCAATTCCACAAGAACTGTCTTAGCGAAAGGCTCCTTGAGGGGAAAGCTGTAACTCTGTGAGATGATTTCACAGAACACAACGAAGTTTCTCAGAAAGTTTCTTCCTCTTTGTTATCGGAGGATATTTCCTTTGGGCCTATAGTCTTCAAAGAGTTCCGAAATATCTGTTCTCAGATTCTACAGAAATAAGGCTAGCAAAGAGGTCCACGAAATACAGATGTAACTCTGTGAGATGAATTAAGAGAACACTAAGCCGTTTCTCAGAAAGCTTCTTTCTAGATATCATCTGAGGATATTTCCTTTTTCACCATAGCCCTCTATGGTCTTCCAAATATCACTTTGACAATTCCACAAGAACTGTCTTAGCGAAAGGCTCCTTGAGGGGAAAGCTGTTACTCTGTGAGATGATTTCACAGAACACAACGAAGTTTCTCAGAAAGCTTCTTTCTCTTTGTTATCGAAGGTAATTCCTTTGGCCCAATAGTCTTCAAAGAGATCCGAAATATCTGTTTTCAGATTCCACAGAAATAAGGCTAGCAAAGAGATCCATGAAATACAGATGTAACTCTGTGAGATGAATTAACAGAACACTAAGCAGTTTCTCAGAAAGCTTCTTTCCAGATTTCATCTGAGGATATTTCCTTTTTCACCATAGACCTCTATGGGCTTCCAAGTATCACTTTGCCAATTCCACAGGAACTGTCTTAGCGAAAGGCTCCTTGAGGGGAAAGCTGTAACTCTGTGAGATGATTTCACAGAACACAACGAAGTTTCTCAGAAAGTTTCTTTCTCTTTGTTATCGGAGGATATTTCCTTTGGGCCTATAGTCTTCAAAGAGTTCCGAAATATCTGTTCTCAGATTCTACAGAAATAAGGCTAGCAAAGAGGTCCACGAAATACAGATGTAACTCTGTGAGATGAATTAAGAGAACACTAAGCCGTTTCTCAGAAAGCTTCTTTCTAGATATCATCTGAGGATATTTCCTTTTTCACCATAGCCCTCTATGGTCTTCCAAATATCACTTTGACAATTCCACAAGAACTGTCTTAGCGAAAGGCTCCTTGAGGGGAAAGCTGTTACTCTGTGAGATGATTTCACAGAACACAACGAAGTTTCTCAGAAAGCTTCTTTCTCTTTGTTATCGAAGGTAATTCCTTTGGCCCAATAGTCTTCAAAGAGATCCGAAATATCTGTTTTCAGATTCCACAGAAATAAGGCTAGCAAAGAGATCCATGAAATACAGATGTAACTCTGTGAGATGAATTAACAGAACACTAAGCAGTTTCTCAGAAAGCATCTTTCCAGATTTCATCTGAGGATATTTCCTTTTTCACCATAGCCCTCTATGGGCTTCCAAGTATCACTTTGCCAATTCCACAGGAACTGTCTTAGCGAAAGGCTCCTTGAGGGGAAAGCTGTAACTCTGTGAGATGATTTCACAGAACACAACGAAGTTTCTCAGAAAGTTTCTTTCTCTTTGTTATCGGAGGATATTTCCTTTGGGCCTATAGTCTTCAAAGAGTTCCGAAATATCTGTTCTCGGATTCTACAGAAATAAGGCTAGCAAAGAGGTCCACGAAATACAGATGTAACTCTGTGAGATGAATTAAGAGAACACTAAGCAGTTTCTCAGAAAGCTTCTTTCCAGATATCATCTGAGGATATTTCCTTTTTCACCATAGCCCTCTATGGTCTTCCAAATATCACTTTGACAATTCCACAAGAACTGTCTTAGCGAAAGGCTCCTTGAGGGGAAAGCTGTTACTCTGTGAGATGATTTCACAGAACACAACGAAGTTTCTCAGAAAGCTTCTTTCTCTTTGTTATCGAAGGTATTTCCTTTGGCCCAATAGTCTTCAAAGAGATCCGAAATATCTCTTTTCAGATTCCAAAGAAATAAGGCTAGCAAAGAGATCCATGAAATACAGATGTAACTCTGTGAGATGAATTAACAGAACACTAAGCAGTTTCTCAGAAAGCTTCTTTCCAGATTTCATCTGAGGATATTTCCTTTTTCACCATAGACCTCTATGGGCTTCCAAATATCACTTTGACAATTCCACAAGAACTGTCTTAGCGAAAGTCTCCTTGAGGGGAAAGCTGTAACTCTGTGAGATGATTTCACAGAACACAAAGAAGTTTCTCAGAAAGCTTCTTTCTCTTTGTTATCGGAGGATATTCCCTTTGGCCCTATAGTCTTCAAAGGGATCCGAAATATCTGTTCTCAGATTCCACAGAAATAAGGCTAGCAAAGAGATCCACGAAATACTGATGTAACTCTGTGAGATGAATTAACAGAACACTAAGCAGTTTCTCAGAAAGCTTCTTTCCAGATTTCATCTGAGGATATTTCCTTTTTCACCATAGCCCTCTATGGGCTTCCAAATATCACTTTGCCAATTCCACAAGAACTGTCTTAGCGAAAGGCTCCTTGAGGGTAAAGCTGTAACTCTGTGAGATGATTTCACAGAACACAACGAAGTTTCTCAGAAAGTTTCTTTCTCTTTGTTATTGGAGGATATTTCCTTTGGGCCTATAGTCTTCAAAGAGTTCCGAAATATCTGTTCTCAGATTCTACAGAAATAAGGCTAGCAAAGAGGTCCACGAAATACAGATGTAACTCTGTGAGATGAATTAAGAGAACACTAAGCAGTTTCTCAGAAAGCTTCTTTCCAGATATCATGTGAGGATATTTCCTTTTTCACCATAGCCCTCTATGGTCTTCCAAATATCACTTTGACAATTCCACAAGAACTGTCTTAGCGAAAGGCTCCTTGAGGGGAAAGCTGTTACTCTGTGAGATGATTTCACAGAACACAACGAAGTTTCTCAGAAAGCTTCTTTCTCTTTGTTATCGAAGGTATTTCCTTTGGCCCAATAGTCTTCAAAGAGATCCGAAATATCTGTTTTCAGATTCCACAGAAATAAGGCTAGCAAAGAGATCCATGAAATACAGATGTAACTCTGTGAGATGAATTAACAGAACACTAAGCAGTTTCTCAGAAAGCTTCTTTCCAGATTTCATCTGAGGATATTTCCTTTTTCACCGTAGCCCTCTATGGGCTTCCAAATATCACTTTGCCAATTCCACAAGAACTGTCTTAGCGAAAGGCTCCTTGAGGGGAAAGCTGTAACTCTGTGAGATGATTTCACAGAACACAACGAAGTTTCTCAGAAAGTTTCTTTCTCTTTGTTATCGGAGGATATTTCCTTTGGGCCTATAGTCTTCAAAGAGTTCCGAAATATCTGTTCTCAGATTCTACAGAAGTAAGGCTAGCAAAGAGGTCCACGAAATACAGATGTAACTCTGTGAGATGAATTAAGAGAACACTAAGCCGTTTCTCAGAAAGCTTCTTTCCAGATATCATCTGAGGATATTTCCTTTTTCACCATAGCCCTCTATGGTCTTCCAAATATCACTTTGACAATTCCACAAGAACTGTCTTAGCGAAAGGCTCCTTGAGGGGAAAGCTGTTACTCTGTGAGATGATTTCACAGAACACAACGAAGTTTCTCAGAAAGCTTCTTTCTCTTTGTTATCGAAGGTAATTCCTTTGGCCCAATAGTCTTCAAAGAGATCCGAAATATCTGTTTTCAGATTCCACAGAAATAAGGCTAGCAAAGAGATCCATGAAATACAGATGTAACTCTGTGAGATGAATTAACAGAACACTAAGCAGTTTCTCAGAAAGCTTCTTTCCAGATTTCATCTGAGGATATTTCCTTTTTCACCATAGACCTCTATGGGCTTCCAAGTATCACTTTGCCAATTCCACAAGAACTGTCTTAGCGAAAGGCTCCTTGAGGGGAAAGCTGTAACTCTGTGAGATGATTTCACAGAACACAACGAAGTTTCTCAGAAAGTTTCTTTCTCTTTGTTATCGGAGGATATTTCCTTTGGGCCTATAGTCTTCAAAGAGTTCCGAAATATCTGTTCTCAGATTCTACAGAAATAAGGCTAGCAAAGAGGTCCACGAAATACAGATGTAACTCTGTGAGATGAATTAAGAGAACACTAAGCAGTTTCTCAGAAAGCTTCTTTCCAGATATCATCTGAGGATATTTCCTTTTTCACCATAGCCCTCTATGGTCTTCCAAATATCACTTTGACAATTCCACAAGAACAGTCTTAGCGAAAGGCTCCTTGAGGGGAAAGCTGTTACTCTGTGAGATGATTTCACAGAACACAACGAAGTTTCTCAGAAAGCTTCTTTCTCTTTGTTATCGAAGGTATTTCCTTTGGCCCAATAGTCTTCAAAGAGATCCGAAATATCTCTTTTCAGATTCCACAGAAATAAGGCTAGCAAAGAGATCCATGAAATACAGATGTAACTCTGTGAGATGAATTAACAGAACACTAAGCAGTTTCTCAGAAAGCTTCTTTCCAGATTTCATCTGAGGATATTTCCTTTTTCACCATAGACCTCTATGGGCTTCCAAATATCACTTTGACAATTCCACAAGAACTGTCTTAGCGAAAGTCTCCTTGAGGGGAAAGCTGTAACTCTGTGAGATGATTTCACAGAACACAAAGAAGTTTCTCAGAAAGCTTCTTTCTCTTTGTTATCGGAGGATATTTCCTTTGGCCCTATACTCTTCAAAGGGATCCGAAATATCTGTTCTCAGATTCCACAGAAATAAGGCTAGCAAAGAGATCCACGAAATACTGATGTAACTCTGTGAGATGAATTAACAGAACACTAAGCAGTTTCTCAGAAAGCTTCTTTCCAGATTTCATCTGAGGATATTTCCTTTTTCACCATAGCCCTCTATGGGCTTCCAAATATCACTTTGCCAATTCCACAAGAACTGTCTTAGCGAAAGGCTCCTTGAGGGTAAAGCTGTAACTCTGTGAGATGATTTCATAGAACACAACGAAGTTTCTCAGAAAGTTTCTTTCTCTTTGTTATCGGAGGATATTTCCTTTGGGCCTATAGTCTTCAAAGAGTTCCGAAATATCTGTTCTCAGATTCTACAGAAATAAGGCTAGCAAAGAGGTCCACGAAATACAGATGTAACTCTGTGAGATGAATTAAGAGAACACTAAGCAGTTTCTCAGAAAGCTTCTTTCCAGATATCATGTGAGGATATTTCCTTTTTCACCATAGCCCTCTATGGTCTTCCAAATATCACTTTGACAATTCCACAAGAACTGTCTTAGCGAAAGGCTCCTTGAGGGGAAAGCTGTTACTCTGTGAGATGATTTCACAGAACACAACGAAGTTTCTCAGAAAGCTTCTTTCTCTTTGTTATCGAAGGTATTTCCTTTGGCCCAATAGTCTTCAAAGAGATCCGAAATATCTGTTTTCAGATTCCACAGAAATAAGGCTAGCAAAGAGATCCATGAAATACAGATGTAACTCTGTGAGATGAATTAACAGAACACTAAGCAGTTTCTCAGAAAGCTTCTTTCCAGATTTCATCTGAGGATATTTCCTTTTTCACCATAGCCCTCTATGGGCTTCCAAATATCACTTTGCCAATTCCACAAGAACTGTCTTAGCGAAAGGCTCCTTGAGGGGAAAGCTGTAACTCTGTGAGTTGATTTCACAGAACACAACGAAGTTTCTCAGAAAGTTTCTTTCTCTTTGTTATCGGAGGATATTTCCTTTGGGCCTATAGTCTTCAAAGAGTTCCGAAATATCTGTTCTCAGATTCTACAGAAATAAGGCTAGCAAAGAGGTCCACGAAATACAGATGTAACTCTGTGAGATGAATTAAGAGAACACTAAGCAGTTTCTCAGAAAGCTTCTTTCCAGATATCATCTGAGGATATTTCCTTTTTCACCATAGCCCTCTATGGTCTTCCAAATATCACTTTGACAATTCCACAAGAACTGTCTTAGCGAAAGGCTCCTTGAGGGGAAAGCTGTTACTCTGTGAGATGATTTCACAGAACACAACGAAGTTTCTCAGAAAGCTTCTTTCTCTTTGTTATCGAAGGTAATTCCTTTGGCCCAATAGTCTTCAAAGAGATCCGAAATATCTGTTTTCAGATTCCACAGAAATAAGACTAGCAAAGAGATCCATGAAATACAGATGTAACTCTGTGAGATGAATTAACAGAACACTAAGCAGTTTCTCAGAAAGCTTCTTTCCAGATTTCATCTGAGGATATTTCCTTTTTCACCATAGCCCTCTAAGGGCTTCCAAATATCACTTTGCCATTTCCACAAGAACTGTCTTAGCGAAAGGCTCCTTTGGGGGAAAGCTGTAACTCTGTGAGATTATTTCACGGAACACAACGAAGTTTCTCAGAAAGCTTCTTTCTCTTTGTTATCGGAGGATATTTCCTTTGGCCCTATAGTCTTCAAAGGGATCCGAAATATCTGTTCTCAGATTCCACAGAAATAAGGCTAGCAAAGAGATCCACGAAATACAGATGTAGCTCTGTGAGATGAATTTACAGAACACTAAGCAGTTTCTCACAAAGCTTCTTTCCAGATTTCATCTGAGGATATATCCTTTTTCACCATAGCCCTCTAAGGGCTTCCAAATATCACTTTGCCATTTCCACAAGAACTCTCTTAGCGAAAGGCTCCTTGAGGGGAAAGCTGTAACTCTGTGAGTTGATTTCACAGAACACAACGAAGTTTCTCAGAAAGCTTCTTTCTCTTTGTTATCAGAGGACATTTCCTTTGGCCCTACAGTCTTCAAAGGGATCCGAAATATCTGTTCTCAGATTCCACAGAAATAAGGCTAGCAAAGACATCCATGAAATACAGATGTAACTCTGTGAGATGAATTAACAGAACACTAAGAAGTTTCTCAGAAAGCTTCTTTCCAGATTTCATCTGAGGATATTTCCTTTTTCACCATAGCCCTCTATGGGCTTCCAAATATCACTTTGCCAGTTCTTCAAGAACTGTCTTAGCGAAAGGCTCCTTGAGGGGAAAGCTGTAACTCTGTGAGATGATTTCACAGAACACAAAGAAGTTTCTCAGAAAGCTTCTTTCTCTTTGTTATCGGAGGATACTTCCTTTGGCCCCATAGTCTTTAAAGGGATCCGAAATATCTGTTCTCAGATTCCACAGAAATAAGGCTAGCAAAGAGAGCCACGAAATACAGATGTAACTCTGTGAGATGAATTAACAGAACACTAAGCAGTTTCTCAGAAAGCTTCTTTCCAGATTTCATGTGAGGATATTTCCTTTTCACCGTAGCCCTCTATGGGCTTCCAAATATCACTTTGCAAATTCCACAAGAACTGTCTTACCGAAAGGCTCCTTGAGGGGAAAGCTGTAACTCTGTGAGATGATTTCACAGAACACAACGAAGTTTCTCAGAATGCTTCTTTCTCGTTGTTATCTGAGGATATTTCCTTTAGCCCTATAGTCTTCAAAGGGATCCGAAATATCTGTTCTCAGATTCTACAGAAATAAGGCTAGCAAAGAGATCCACGAAATACAGATGTAACTCTGTGAGATGAATTAACAGAACACTAAGCAGTTTCTCAGAAAGCTTCTTTCCAGATTTTACCTGAGGATATTTCCTTTTTCACCATAGCCCTCTATGGGCTTCCAAATATCACTTTGCCAATTCCACAAGAACTGTCTTAGCGAAAGGCTCCTTGAGGGGAAAGCTGTAACTCTGTGAGATGATTTCACAGAACACAACGAAGTTTCTCTGAAAGCTTCTTTCTCTTTGTTATCGGAGGTTATTTCCTTTGGCCCTATAGTCTTCAAAGGGATCCGACATATCTGTTCTCAGATTCCACAGAAATAAGGCTAGCAAAGAGATCCACGAAATACAGATGTAACTCTGTGAGATGAATTAACAGAACACTAAGCAGTTTCTCAGAAAGCTTCTTTCCAGATTTCATCTGAGGATATTTCCTTTTTCACCATAGCCCTCTATGGGCTTCCAAATATCACTTTGCCAATTCCACAAGAACTGTCTTAGCGAAAGGCTCCTTGACGAGAAAGCTGTAACTCTGTGAGATGATTTCACAGAACACAACGAAGTTTCTCAGAAAGCTTCTTTCTCTTTGTTATCAGAGGATATTTCCTTTGGCCCTATAGTCTTCAAAGGGATCCGAAATATCTGTTCTCAGATTCCACAGAAATAAGTCTAGCAAAGACATCCATGAAATACAGATGTAGCTCTGTGAGATGAATTTACAGAACACTAAGCAGTTTCTCACAAAGCTTCTTTCCAGATTTCATCTGAGGATATATCCTTTTTCACCATAGCCCTCTAAGGGCTTCCAAATATCACTTTGCCATTTCCACAAGAACTCTCTTAGCGAAAGACTCCTTGAGGGGAAAGCTGTAACTCTGTGAGATGATTTCACAGAACACAACGAAGTTTCTCAGAAAGCTTCTTTCTCTTTGTTATCAGAGGACATTTCCTTTGGCCCTACAGTCTTCAAAGGGATCCGAAATATCTGTTCTCAGATTCCACAGAAATAAGGCTAGCAAAGACATCCATGAAATACAGATGTAACTCTGTGAGATGAATTAACAGAACACTAAGAAGTTTCTCAGAAAGCTTCTTTCCAGATTTCATCTGAGGACATTTCCTTTTTCACCATAGCCCTCTATGGGCTTCCAAATATCACTTTGCCAATTCCACAAGAACTATCTTAGCGAAAGGCTCCTTGAGGGGAAAGCTGTAACTCTGTGAGATGATTTCACAGAACACAACGAAGTTTCTCAGAAAGCTTCTTTCTCTCTGTTGTCGGAGGATATTTCCTTTGGCCCTATAGTCTTAAAAGGGATCCGAAATATCTGTTCTCAGATTCCACAGAAAAAAGGCTAGCAAAGAGATCCACGAAATACAGATGTAACTCTGTGAGATGAATTAACAGAACACTAAGCAGTTTCTCAGAAACCTTCTTTCCAGATTTCATCTGAGGATATTTCCTTTTTCACCATAGCCCTCTATGGGCTTCCAAATATCACTTTGCCAGTTCTTCAAGAACTGTCTTAGCGAAAGGCTCCTTGAGGGGAAAGCTGTAACTCTGTGAGATGATTTCACAGAACACAAAGAAGTTTCTCAGAAAGCTTCTTTCTCTTTGTTATCGGAGGATATTTCCTTTGGCCCCATAGTCTTTAAAGGGATCCGAAATATCTGTTCTCAGATTCCACAGAAATAAGGCTAGCAAAGAGATCCAAGAAATACAGATGTAACTCTGTGAGATGAATTAACAGAACACTAAGCAGTTTCTCAGAAAGCTTCTTTCCAGATTTCATGTGAGGATATTTCCTTTTCACCGTAGCCCTCTATGGGCTTCCAAATATCACTTTGCAAATTCCACAAGAACTGTCTTACCGAAAGGCTCCTTGAGGGGAAAGCTGTAACTCTGTGAGATGATTTCACAGAACACAACGAAGTTTCTCAGAATGCTTCTTTCTCGTTGTTATCTGAGGATATTTCCTTTAGCCCTATAGTCTTCAAAGGGATCCGAAATATCTGTTCTCAGATTCTACAGAAATAAGGCTAGCAAAGAGATCCACGAAATACAGATGTAACTCTGTGAGATGAATTAACAGAACACTAAGCAGTTTCTCAGAAAGCTTCTTTCCAGATTTCATCTGAGGATATTTCCTTTTTCACCATAGCCCTCTGTGGGCTTCCAAATATCACTTTGCCAATTCCACAAGAACTGTCTTAGCGAAAGGCTCCTTGACGGGAAAGCTGTAACTCTGTGAGATGATTTCACAGAACACAACGAAGTTTATCAGAAAGCTTCTTTCTCTTTGTTATCGGAGGATATTTCCTTTGGCCCTATAGTCTTCAAAGGGATCCGAAATATCTGTTCTCAGATTCCACAGAAATAAGTCTAGCAAAGACATCCATGAAATACAGATGTAACTCTGTGAGATGAATTAACAGAACACTAAGCAGTTTCTCAGAAAGCTTCTTTCCAGATTTCATCTGAGGATATTTCCTTTTTCACCATAGCCCTCTATTGGCTTCCAAATATCAGTTTGCCAATTCCACAAGAACTGTCCTAGCGAAAGGCTCCTTGAGGGGAAAGTTGCAACTCTGTGAGATGATTTCACAGAACACAACGAAGTTTCTCAGAAAGCTTCTTTCTCTTTGTTATCGGAGGATTTTTCCTATGACCCTATAGTCTTCAAAGGGAACCGAAATATCTGTTCTCAGATTCCACAGAAATAAGGCTAGCAAAGACATCCTTGAAATACAGATGTAACTCTGTGAGATGAATTAACAGAACACTAAGCAGTTTCTCAGAAAGCTTCTTTCCAGATTTCATCTGAGGATATTTCCTTTTACACCACAGCCCTCTGTGGGCTTCCAAATATCACTTTTCCAATTCCACAAGAACTGTCTTAGCGAAAGGCTCCTTGAGGGGAAAGCTGTATCTCTGTGAGATGATTTCACAGAACACAACGAAGTTTCTCAGAAAGCTTCTTTCTCTTTGTTATCGGAGGATATTTCCTTTGGCCCTATACTCTTCAAAGGGATCCGAAATATCTGTTCTCAGATTCCACAGAAATAAGGCTAGCAAAGAGATCCACGAAATACAGATGTAGCTCTGTGAGATGAATTTACAGAACACTAAGCAGTTTCTCACAAAGCTTCTTTCCAGATTTCATTTGAGGATATTTCCTTTTTCACCATAGCCCTCTAAGGGCTTCCAAATATCACTTTGCCATTTCCACAAGAACTGTCTTAGCGAAAGGCTCCTTGAGGGGAAAGCTGTAACTCTGTGAGATGATTTCACAGAACACAACGAAGTTTCTCAGAAAGCTTCTTTCTCTTTGTTATCGGAGGATATTTCCTTTGGCCCTATAGTCTTCAAAGGGATCCGAAATATCTGTTCTCAGATTCCACAGAAATAAGGCTAGCAAAGAGATCCACGAAATACAGATGTAGCTCTGAGAGATGAATTTACAGAACACTAAGCAGTTTCTCACAAAGCTTCTATCCAGATTTCATCTGAGGATATACCCTTTTTCACCATAGCCCTCTAAGGGCTTCCAAATATCACTTTGCCATTTCCACAAGAACTCTCTTAGCGAAAGGCTCCTTGAGGGGATAGCTGTAACTCTGTGAGATGATTTCACAGAACACAACGAAGTTTCTCAGAAAGCTTCTTTCTCTTTGTTATCAGAGGATATTTCCTTTGGCCCTATAGTCTTCAAAGGGATCCGAAATATCTGTTCTCAGATTCCACAGAAACAAGGCTAGCAAAGACTTCCATGAAATACAGATGAAACTCTGTGAGATGAATTAACAGAACAATAAGCAGTTTCTCAGAAAGCTTCTTTCCAGATTTCATCTGAGGATATTTCCTTTTTCACCTTAGCCCTCTATGGGCTTCCAAATATCACTTTGCCAATTCCACAAGAACTGTCTTAGCGAAAGGCTCCTTGAGCGAAAAGCTGTAACTCTGTGAGTTCATTTCACAGAACACAACGAAGTTTCTCAGAAAGCTTCTTTCTCTTTGTTATCGGAGGATATTTCCTTTGGCCCTATAGTCTTCAAAGGGTTCCGAAATATCTGTTCTCAGATTCCACAGAAATAAGGCTAGCAAAGAGGTCCACGAAATACAGATGTAACTCTGTGAGATGAACTAACAGAACACTAAGCAGTTTCTCAGAAAGCTTCTTTCCAGATTTCATCTAAGGATATTTCCTATTTCACCATAGCCCTCTATGGGCTTCCAAATATCACTTTGCCAATTCCACAAGAACTGTCTTAGCGAAAGGCTCCTTGAGAGGAAAGCTGTAACTCTGTGAGATGATTTCACAGAACACCAAGAAGTTTCTCAGAAAGCTTCTTTCTCTCTGTTACCGGAGGATATTTCCTTTGGCCCTATAGTCTTCAAAGGGATCCGAAATATCTGTTCTCAGATTCCACAGAAATAAGGCGAGCAAAGGGATCCACGAAATACAGAAGTAATTCTGTGAGATGAATTAACAGAGCACTAAGCAGTTTCTCAGAAAGCTTCTTTCCAGATTTCATCTGAGGATATTTCCTTTTTCACCATAGCCCTCTCTGGGCTTCCAATTATCACTTTGCCAATTCCACAAGAACTGTCTTAGCGAAAGGCTCCTTGAGGGGAAAGCTGTAACTCTGTGACATGATTTCACAGAACACAAAGTAGTTTCTCATAAAAATTCTTTCTCTTTGTTATCGGAAGATATTTTCTTTGGCCCTGTAGCCTTCAAAGGGATCCGAAATATCTGTTCTCAGATTCCACAGAAATAAGGCTAGCAAAGAGGTCCACGAAATACAGATGTAACACTGTGAGATGAATTAACAGAACACTAAGCAGTTTCTCAAAAGCTTCTTTCCAGATTTCATCTGAGGATATTTCCTTTTTCACCATAGTCCTGTATGGGCTTCCAAATATAACTTTGCCAATTCCACAAGAACTGTCTTAGCGAAAGGCTTCTTGAGGGGAAAGCTGTAACTCTGTGAGATGATTTCACAGAACACAACGAAGTTTCTCAGAAAGCTTCTTTCTCTCTGTTGTCGGAGGATATTTCCTTTGGCCCTATAGTCTTCAAAGGGATCCGAAATATCTGTTCTCAGATTCCACAGAAAAAAGGCTAGCAAAGAGATCCACGAAATACAGATGTAACTCTGTGAGATGAATTAACAGAACACTAAGCAGTTTCTCAGAAAGCTTCTTTCCAGATTTCATCTGAGGATATTTCCTTTTTCACCATAGCCCTCTATGGGCTTCCAAATATCACTTTGCCAATTCCACAAGAAGTGTCTTAGCGAAAGGTTCCTTGAGGGGAAAGCTGTAACTCTGTGAGATGATTTCACAGAACACAAAGAAGTTTCTCAGAAAGCTTCTTTCTCTTTGTTATCGGAGGATATTTCCTTTGGCCCCATAGTCTTCAAAGGGATCCGAAATATCTGTTCTCAGATTCCACAGAAATAAGGCTAGCAAAGAGATCCACGAAATACAGATGTAACTCTGTGAGATGAATTAACAGAACACTAAGCAGTTTCTCAAAAAGCTTCTTTCCAGATTTTATGTGAGGATATTTCCTTTTTCACCATAGCCCTCTATGGGCTTCCAAATATCACTTTGCCAATTCCGCAAGAACTGTCTTACCGAAAGGCTCCTTGAGGGGAAAGCTGTAACTCTGTGAGATGATTTCACAGAACACAACGAAGTTTCTCAGAATGCTTCTTTCTCTTTGTTATCTGAGGATATTTCCTTTAGCCCTATAGTCTTCAAAGGGATCCGAAATATCTTTTCTCAGATTCTCCAGAAATAAGGCTAGCAAAGAGATCCACGAAATACAGATGTAACTCTGTGAGATGAATTAACCGAACACTAAGCAGTTTCTCAGAAAACTTCTTTCCAGATTTCATCTGAGGATATTTCCTTTTTCATCATAGCCCTCTATGGGCTTCCAAATATCGCTTTGCCAATTCCATAAGAACTGTCTTAGCGAAAGGCTCCTTGAGGGGAAAGCTGTAACTCTGTGAGATGATTTCACAGAACACAACGAAGTTTCTCAGAAAGCTTCTTTCTCTTTGTTATCGGAGGTTATTTCCTTTGGCCCTATAGTCTTCAAAGGGATCCGACATATCTGTTCTCAGATTCCACAGAAATAAGGCTAGCAAAGAGATCCACGAAATACAGATGTAACTCTGTGAGATGAATTAACAGAACACTAAGCAGTTTCTCAGAAAGCTTCTTTCCAGATTTCATCTGAGGATATTTCCTTTTTCACCATAGCCCTCTATGGGCTTCCAAATATCACTTTGCCAATTCCACAAGAACTGTCTTAGCGAAAGGCTCCTTGACGGGAAAGCTGTAACTCTGTGAGATGATTTCAGAGAACACAACGAAGTTTCCCAGAAAGCTTCTTTCTCTTTGTTATCGGAGGATATTTCCTTTGGCCCTATAGTCTTCAAAGGGATCCGAAATATCTGTTTTCAGATTCCACAGAAATAAGTCTAGCAAAGACATCCATGAAATACAGATGTAACTATGTGAGATGAATTAACAGAACACTAAGCAGTTTCTCAGAAAGCTTCTTTCCAGATTTCATCTGAGGATATTTCCTTTTTCACCATAGCCCTCTATGGGCTTCCAAATATCACTTTGCCAATTCCACAAGAACTGTCTTAGCGGAAGGCTCCTTGAGGGGAAAGCTGTAACTCTGTGAGATGATTTCACAGAACACAACGAAGTTTCTCAGAAAGCTTCTTTCTCTTTGTTATCGGAGGATATTTCCTTTGGCCCTATAGTCTTCAAAGGGATCCGAAATATCTGTTCTCAGATTCCACAGAAATAAGGCTAGCAAAGAGATCCACGAAATACAGATGTAACTCTGTGAGATGAATTAACAGAACACTAAGCAGTTTCTCAGAAAGCTTCTTTCCAGATTTCATCTGAGGATATTTCCTTTTTCACCATAGCCCTCTATTGGCTTCCAAATATCACTTTGCCAATTCCACAAGAACTGTCTTAGCGAAAGGATCCTTGAGGGGAAAGTTGCAACTCTGTGAGATGATTTCACAGAACACAAAGAAGTTTCTCACAAAGCTTCTTTCTCTTTGTTATCGGAGGATATTTCCTTTGGCCCTATAGTCTTCAAAGGGAACCGAAATATCTGTTCTCAGATTCCACAGAAATAAGGCTAGCAAAGACATCCATGAAATACAGATGTAACTCTGTGAGATGAATTAACAGAACACTAAGCAGTTTCTCAGAAAGCTTCTTTCCAGATTTCATCTGAGGATATTTCCTTTTACACCACAGCCCTCTGTGGGCTTCCAAATATCACTTTTCCAATTGCACAAGAACTGTCTTAGCGAAAGGCTCCTTGAGGGGAAAGCTGTAACTCTGTGAGATGATTTCACAGAACACAACGAAGTTTCTCAGAAAGCTTCTTTCTCTTTGTTATCGGAGGATATTTCCTTTGGCCCTATAGTCTTCAAAGGGATCCGAAATATCTGTTCTCAGATTCCACAGAAAAAAGGCTAGCAAAGAGATGCACGAAATACAGATGTAGCTCTTTGAGATGAATTTACAGAACACTAAGCAGTTTCTCACAAAGCTTCTTTCCAGATTTCATCTGAGGATATTTCCTTTTTCACCATAGCCCTCTAAGGGCTTCCAAATATCACTTTGCCATTTCCACAAGAACTGTCTTAGCGAAAGGCTCCTTGAGGGGAAAGCTGTAACTCTGTGAGTTCATTTCACAGAACACAACGAAGTTTCTCAGAAAGCTTCTTTCTCTTTGTTATTGGAGGATATTTCCTTTGGCCCTATAGTCTTCAAAGGGATCCGAAATATCTGTTCTCAGATTCCACAGAAATAAAGCTAGCAAGGAGATCCATGAAATAAAGATGTAACTCTGTGAGATGAATTAAGAGAGCACTAAGCAGTTTCTCAGAAAGCTTCTTTCCAGATTTCATCTGAGGATATTTCCTTTTTCACCATAGCCCTCTATGGGCTTCCAAATATCACTTTGCCCATTCCACAAGAACTGTCTTATCGAAAGGCTCCTTGAGGGGAAAGCTGTAACTCTGTGAGATGATTTCACAGAACACAACGAAGTTTCTCAGAAAGCTTCTTTCTCTTTGTTATGGGAGGATATTTCCTTTGGCCCTATAGTCTTCAAAGGGATCCGAAATATCTGTTCTCAGATTCCACAGAAATAAGGCTAGCAAGGACATCCATGAAATACAGATGTAACTCTGTGAGATGAATTAACAGAACACTAAGCAGTTTCTCAGAAAGCTTCTTTCCAGATTTCAGCTGAGGATATTTCCTTTTTCACCATAGCCCTCTATGGGCTTCCAAATATCACTTTGCCAATTCCACAAGAACTGTCTTAGCGAAAGGCTCCTTGAGGGGAAAGCTGTAACTCTGTGAGATGATTTCACGAAACACAACGAAGTTTCTCAGAAAGCTTCTTTCTCTTTGTTATCGGAGGATATTTCCGTTGGCCCTATAGTCTTCAAAGGGTTCCGAAATATCTGTTCTCAGAATCCACAGAAATAAGGCTAGCAAAGAGGTCCACGAAATACAGATGTAACTCTGTGAGATGAACTAACAGAACACTAAGCAGTTTCTCAGAAAGCTTCTTTCCAGATTTCATCTAAGGATATTTCCTATTTCACCATAGCCCTCTATGGGCTTCCAAATATCACTTTGCCAATTCCACAAGAACTGACTAAGCGAAAGGCTCCTTGAGAGGAAAGCTGTAATTCTGTGAGATGATTTCACAGAACACCAAGAAGTTTCTCAGAAAGCTTCTTTCTCTCTGTTACCGGAGGATATTTCCTTTGGCCCTATAGTCTTCAAAGGGATCCGAAATATCTGTTCTCAGATTCCACAGAAATAAGGCTAGCAAAGAGGTACACGAAATACAGATGTAACACTGTGAGATGAATTAACAGAACACTAAGCAGTTTCTCAAAAGCTTCTTTCCAGATTTCATCTGAGGATATTTCCTTTTTCACCATAGCCCTCTATGGGCTTCCAAATATCACTTTGCCAATTCCACAAGAACTGTCTTAGCGAAAGGCTCCTTGAGGGGAAAGCTGTAACTCTGTGAGATGATTTCACAGAACACAGCGAAGTTTCTCAGAAAGCTTCTTTCTCTCTGTTATCGGAGGATATTTCCTTTGGCCCTATAGTCTTCAAAGGGATCCGAAATATCTGTTCTCAGATTCCACAGAAATAAGGCTAGCAAAGAGATCCACGAAATACAGAAGTAACTCTGTGAGATGACTTAAGAGAGCACTAAGCGGTTTCTCAGAAAGCTTCTTTCCAGATTTCAGCTGAGGATATTTCCTTTTTCACCATAGCCGTCTCTGGGCTTCCAATTATCACTTTGCCAATTCCACAAGAACTGTCTTAGCGAAAGGCTCCTTGAGGTGAAAGCTGTAACTCTGTGAGATGATTTCACAGAACACAACGAAGTTTCTCAGATAGATTCTTTCTCTTTGTTATCGAAGGAATTTCCTTTGGCCCTATATTCTTCAAAGGGATCCGAAATATCTGTTCTCAGATTCCACAGAAATAAGGCTAGCATAGACATCCATGAAATACAGATGTAACTCTGTGAGATGAATTAACAGAACACTAAGCAGTTTCTCAGAAAGCTTCTTTCCAGATTTCATCTGAGGATATTTCCTTTTTCACCTTAGCCCTCTATGGGCTTCCAAATATCACTTTGCCAATTCCACAAGAACTGTCTTACCGAAAGGCTCCTTGAGGGGAAAGCTGTAACTCTGTGAGATGATTTCACAGAACACAGCGAAGTTTCTCAGAAAGCTTCTTTCTCTTTGTTATCGGAGGATATTTCCTTTGGCCCTATAGTCTTCAAAGAGATCCGAAATATCTGTTCTCAGATTCCACAGAAATAAGACTAGCAAAGAGGTCCACGAAATACAGATGTAACTCTGTGAGACAAATTAACAGAACATTAAGCAGTTTCGCAAAAGCTTCTTTCCAGATTTCATCTGAGGATATTTCCTTTTTCACCATAGCCCTCTATGGGCTTCCAAATATCACTTTGACAATTCCACAAGAACTGTCTTAGCGAAATGCTCCTTGAGGGGAAAGCTGTAACTCTGTGAGATGATTTCACAGAACAAAACGAAGTTTCTCAGAAAGCTTCTTTCTCTTTGTTATCGAAGGTATTTCCTTTGGCCCTATAGTCTTTAAAGGGATCCGAAATATCCGTTCTCATATTCCACAGAAATAAGGCTAGCAAAGAGATCCACGAAATACAGATGTAACTCTGTGAGATGAATTAACAGAGCACTAAGCAGTTTCTCAGAAAGCTTCTTTCCAGATTTCATCTGAGGATATTTCCTTTTTCACCATAGCCCTCTCTGGGCTTCCAATTATCACTTTGCCAATTACACAAGAACAGTCTTATCGAAAGGCTCCTTGAGGGGAAAGCTGTAACTCTGTGAGATGATTTCACAGAACACAAAGAAGTTTCTCAGAACGCTTCTTTCTCTTTGTTATCAGAAGATATTTTCTTTGGCCCTGTAGTCTTCAAAGGGATCCGAAATATCTGTTCTCAGATTCCACAGAAACAAGGCTAGCAAAGACAACCATGAAATACAGATGTAACACTCTGACATGAATTAACAGAACACTAAGCAGTTTCTCAGAAAGCTTCTTTCCAGATTTCATCTGAGGATATTTCCTTTTTCACCATAGCCCTCTATGGGCTTCCAAATATCACTTTGTCAATTCCACAAGAACTGTCTTAGCGAAAGGCTCCTTGAGGGGAAAGCTGTAACTCTGTGAGATGATTTCACAGAACACAACGAAGTTTCTCAGAAAGCTTCTTTCTCTTTGTTATCGAAGGTATTTCCTTTGGCCCTATAGTCTTCAAAGGGATCCGAAATATCTGTTCTCAGATTCCACAGAAATAAGGCTAGCAAAGACATCCATGAAATACAGATGTAACTCTGTGAGATGAATTAACAGAACACTAAGCAGTTTCTCAGAAAGCTTCTTTCCAGATTTTATGTGAGGATATTTCCTTTTTCACCATAGCCCTCTATGGGCTTCCAAATATCACTTTGCCAATTCCGCAAGAACTGTCTTACCGAAAGGCTCCTTGAGGGGAAAGCTGTAACTCTGTGAGATGATTTCACAGAACACAACGAAGTTTCTCAGAATGCTTCTTTCTCTTTGTTATCTGAGGATATTTCCTTTAGCCCTATAGTCTTCAAAGGGATCCGAAATATCTTTTCTCAGATTCTCCAGAAATAAGGCTAGCAAAGAGATCCACGAAATACAGATGTAACTCTGTGAGATGAATTAACCGAACACTAAGCAGTTTCTCAGAAAACTTCTTTCCAGATTTCATCTGAGGATATTTCCTTTTTCATCATAGCCCTCTATGGGCTTCCAAATATCGCTTTGCCAATTCCATAAGAACTGTCTTAGCGAAAGGCTCCTTGAGGGGAAAGCTGTAACTCTGTGAGATGATTTCACAGAACACAACGAAGTTTCTCAGAAAGCTTCTTTCTCTTTGTTATCGGAGGTTATTTCCTTTGGCCCTATAGTCTTCAAAGGGTTCCGAAATATCTGTTCTCAGAATCCACAGAAATAAGGCTAGCAAAGAGGTACACGAAATACAGATGTAACACTGTGAGATGAATTAACAGAACACTAAGCAGTTTCTCAAAAGCTTCTTTCCAGATTTCATCTGAGGATATTTCCTTTTTCACCATAGCCCTCTATGGGCTTCCAAATATCACTTTGCCAATTCCACAAGAACTGTCTTAGCGAAAGGCTCCTTGAGGGGAAAGCTGTAACTCTGTGAGATGATTTCACAGAACACAGCGAAGTTTCTCAGAAAGCTTCTTTCTCTCTGTTATCGGAGGATATTTCCATTGGCCCTATAGTCTTCAAAGGGATCCGAAATATCTGTTCTCAGATTCCACAGAAATAAGGCTAGCAAAGAGATCCACGAAATACAGAAGTAACTCTGTGAGATGACTTAAGAGAGCACTAAGCGGTTTCTCAGAAAGCTTCTTTACAGATTTCAGCTGAGGATATTTCCTTTTTCACCATAGCCGTCTCTGGGCTTCCAATTATCACTTTGCCAATTCCACAAGAACTGTCTTAGCGAAAGGCTCCTTGAGGTGAAAGCTGTAACTCTGTGAGATGATTTCACAGAACACAACGAAGTTTCTCAGATAGATTCTTTCTCTTTGTTATCGAAGGAATTTCCTTATGCCCTATATTCTTCAAAGGGATCCGAAATATCTGTTCTCAGATTCCACAGAAATAAGGCTAGCATAGACATCCATGAAATACAGATGTAACTCTGTGAGATGAATTAACAGAACACTAAGCAGTTTCTCAGAAAGCTTCTTTCCAGATTTCAGCTGAGGATATTTCCTTTTTCACCATAGCCCTCTATGGGCTTCCAAATATCACTTTGCCAATTCCACAAGAACTGTCTTACCGAAAGGCTCCTTGAGGGGAAAGCTGTAACTCTGTGAGATGATTTCACAGAACACAGCGAAGTTTCTCAGAAAGCTTCTTTCTCTTTGTTATCGGAGGATATTTCCTTTGGCCCTATAGTCTTCAAAGAGATCCGAAATATCTGTTCTCAGATTCCACAGAAATAAGACTAGCAAAGAGGTCCACGAAATACAGATGTAACTCTGTGAGATAAATTAACAGAACATTAAGCAGTTTCGCAAAAGCTTCTTTCCAGATTTCATCTGAGGATATTTCCTTTTTCACCATAGCCCTCTATGGGCTTCCAAATATCACTTTGACAATTCCACAAGAACTGTCTTAGCGAAATGCTCCTTGAGGGGAAAGCTGTAACTCTGTGAGATGATTTCACAGAACAAAACGAAGTTTCTCAGAAAGCTTCTTTCTCTTTGTTATCGAAGGTATTTCCTTTGGCCCTATAGTCTTTAAAGGGATCCGAAATATCCGTTCTCATATTCCACAGAAATAAGGCTAGCAAAGAGATCCACGAAATACAGATGTAACTCTGTGAGATGAATTAACAGAGCACTAAGCAGTTTCTCAGAAAGCTTCTTTCCAGATTTCATCTGAGGATATTTCCTTTTTCACCATAGCCCTCTCTGGGCTTCGAATTATCACTTTGCCAATTACACAAGAACAGTCTTATCGAAAGGCTCCTTGAGGGGACAGCTGTAACTCTGTGAGATGATTTCAGAGAACACAACGAAGTTTCTCAGAAAGCTTCTTTCTCTTTGTTATCGAAGGTATTTCCTTTGGCCCTATAGTCTTCAAAGGGATCCGAAATATCTGTTCTCAGATTCCACAGAAATAAGGCTAGCAAAGACATCCATGAAATACAGATGTAACTCTGTGAGATGAATTAACAGAACACTAAGCAGTTTCTCAGAAAGCTTCTTTCCAGATATCAGCTGAGGATATTTCCTTTTTCACCATAGCCCTCTATGGGCTTCCAAATATCACTTTGCCAATTCCACAAGAACTGTCTTAGCGAAAGGCTCCTTGAGGGGAAAGCTGTAACTCTGTGAGATGATTTCACAAAACACAACGAAGTTTCTCAGAAAGCTTCTTTCTCTTTGTTATCGGAGGATATTTCCTTTGGCCCTATAGTCTTCAAAGGGTTCCGAAATATCTGTTCTCAGAATCCACAGAAATAAGGCTAGCAAAGAGGTCCACGAAATACAGATGTAACTCTGTGAGATGAACTAACAGAACACTAAGCAGTTTCTCAGAAAACTTCTTTCTAGATTTCTTCTAAGGATATTTCCTATTTCACCATAGCCCTCTATGGGCTTCCAAATATCACTTTGCCAATTCCACAAGAACTGTCTTAGCGAAAGGCTCCTTGAGAGGAAAGCTGTAACTCTGTGAGATGATTTCACAGAACACCAAGAAGTTTCTCAGAAAGCTTCTTTCTCTCTGTTACCGGAGGATATTTCCTTTGGCCCTATAGTCTTCAAAGGGATCCAAAATATCTGTTCTCAGATTCCACAGAAATAAGGCTAGCAAAGAGATCCACGAAATACAGAAGTAATTCTGTGAGATGAATTAAAAGAGCACTAAGCAGTTTCTCAGAAAGCTTCTTTCCAGATTTCATCTGAGGATATTTCCTTTTTCACCATAGCCCTCTCTGGGCTTCCAATTATCACTTTGCCAATTCCACAAGAACTGTCTTAGCGAAAGGCTCCTTGAGGGGAAAGCTGTAACTCTCGGAGTTGATTTCACAGAACACAACGAAGTTTCTCAGAAAGCTTCTTTCTCTCTGTTGTCGGAGGATATTTCCTTTGGCCCTATAGTCTTCAAATTGATCCGAAATATCTGTTCTCAGATTCCACAGAAATAAGGCTAGCAAAGAGATCAACGAAATACAGATGTAACTCTGTGAGGTGAATTAACAGAACACTACGCAGTTTCTCAGAAAGCTTCTTTCCAGATTTCATCTGAGGATATTTTCTTTTTCACCATAGCCCTCTATGGGCTTCCAAATATCACTTTGACTATTCCACAAGAACTGTCTTAGCGAAAGGCTCCTTGAGGGGAAAGCTGTAACTCTGTGAGGTGATTTCACAGAACACAACGAAGTTTCTCAGAAAGCTTCTTTCTCTTTGTTATCGGAGGATATTTCCTTTGGCCCTATAGTCTTCAAAGGTTTCCGAAATATCTGTTCTCAGAATCCACAGAAATAAGGCTAGCAAAGAGGTCCACGAAATACAGATGTAACTCTGTGAGATGAACTAACAGAACACTAAGCAGTTTCTCAGAAAGCTTCTTTTCAGATTTCATCTGAGGATATTTCCTATTTCACCATAGCCCTCTATGGGCTTCCAAATATCACTTTGCCAATTCCACAAGAACTGTCTTAGCGAAAGGCTCCTTGAGAGGAAAGCTGTAACTCTGTGTGATGATTTCACAGAACACCAAGAAGTTTCTCAGAAAGCTTCTTTCTCTCTGTTACCGGAGGATATTTCCTTTGGCCCTATAGTCTTCAAAGGGATCCGAAATATCTGTTCTCAGATTCCACAGAAATAAGGCTAGCAAAGAGATCCACGAAATACAGATGTAACTCTGTGAGATGAACTAACAGAACACTAAGCAGTTTCTCAGAAAACTTCTTTCTAGATTTCTTCTAAGGATATTTCCTATTTCACCATAGCCCTCTATGGGCTTCCAAATATCACTTTGCCAATTCCACAAGAACTGTCTTAGCGAAAGGCTCCTTGAGAGGAAAGCTGTAACTCTGTGAGATGATTTCACAGAACACCAAGAAGTTTCTCAGAAAGCTTCTTTCTCTCTGTTACCGGAGGATATTTCCTTTGGCCCTATAGTCTTCAAAGGGATCCAAAATATCTGTTCTCAGATTCCACAGAAATAAGGCTAGCAAAGAGATCCACGAAATACAGAAGTAATTCTGTGAGATGAATTAAAAGAGCACTAAGCAGTTTCTCAGAAAGCTTCTTTCCAGATTTCATCTGAGGATATTTCCTTTTTCACCATAGCCCTCTCTGGGCTTCCAATTATCACTTTGCCAATTCCACAAGAACTGTCTTAGCGAAAGGCTCCTTGAGGGGAAAGCTGTAACTCTCGGAGTTGATTTCACAGAACACAACGAAGTTTCTCAGAAAGCTTCTTTCTCTCTGTTGTCGGAGGATATTTCCTTTGGCACTATAGTCTTCAAATTGATCCGAAATATCTGTTCTCAGATTCCACAGAAATAAGGCTAGCAAAGAGATCAACGAAATACAGATGTAACACTCTGACATGAATTAACAGAACACTAAGCAGTTTCTCAGAAAGCTTCTTTCCAGATTTCATCTGAGGATATTTCCTTTTTCACCATAGCTCTCTATGGGCTTCCAAATATCACTTTGTCAATTCCACAAGAACTGTCTTAGCGAAAGGCTCCTTGAGGGGAAAGCTGTAACTCTGTGAGATGATTTCACAGAACACAACGAAGTTTCTCAGAAAGCTTCTTTCTCTTTGTTTTCGAAGGTATTTCCTTTGGCCCTATAGTCTTCAAAGGGATCCGAAATATCTGTTCTCAGATTCCACAGAAATAAGGCTAGCAAAGACATCCATGAAATACAGATGTAACTCTGTGAGATGAATTAACGGAACACTAAGCAGTTTCTCAGAAAGCTTCTTTCCAGATATCAGCTGAGGATATTCCCTTTTTCACCATAGCCCTCTATGGGCTTCCAAATATCACTTTGCCAATTCCACAAGAACTGTCTTAGCGAAAGGCTCCTTGAGGGGAAAGCTGTAACTCTGTGAGATGATTTCACAGAACACAACGAAGTTTCTCAGAAATCTTCTTTCTCTTTGTTATCGGAGGATATTTCCTTTGGCCCTATAGTCTTCAAAGGGTTCCGAAATATCTGTTCTCAGAATCCACAGAAATAAGGCTAGCAAAGAGGTCCACGAAATACAGATGTAACTCTGTGAGATGAACTAACAGAGCACTAAGCAGTTTCTCAGAAAGCTTCTTTCCAGATTTCATCTGAGGATATTTCCTTTTTCACCATAGCCCTCTCTGGGCTTCCAATTATCACTTTGCCAATTCCACAAGAACTGTCTTAGCGAAAGGCTCCTTGAGGGGAAAGCTGTAACTCTCTGAGTTGATTTCACAGAACACAACGAAGTTTCTCAGAAAGCTTCTTTCTCTCTGTTGTCGGAGGATATTTCCTTTGGCCCTATAGTCTTCAAAGGGATCCGAAATATCTGTTCTCAGATTCCACAGAAATAAGGCTAGCAAAGAGATTCACGAAATATAGAAGTAACTCTGTGAGATGAATTACCAGAGCACTAAGCAGTTTCTCAGAAAGCTTCTTTCCAGATTTCATCTGAGGATATTTCCTTTTTCACCATAGCCCTCTATGGGCTTCCAAATATCACTTTGCCAATTCCACAAGAACTGTCTTTGCGAAAGGCTCCTTGAGGGGAACGCTGTCACTCTGTGAGATGATTTCACAGAACACAACGAAGTTTCTCAGAAAGCTTCTTTCTCTTTGTTATCGGAGGATATTTCCTTTGGCCCTATAGTCTTCAAAAGGATCCGAAATATCTGTTCTCAGATTCCACAGAAATAAGTCTAGCAAAGAGATCCACGAAATACAGATGTAACTCTGTGAAATGAATTAACAGAACACTAAGCAGTTTCTCAGAAAGCTTCTCTCCAGATTTCATCTGTGGATATTTCCTTTTTCACCATAGCCCTCTAAGGTCTTCCAAATATCACTTTGCCATTTCCACAAGAACTCTCTTAGCGAAAGGCTCCTTGAGGGGAAAGCTGTAACTCTGTGAGATGATTTCACAGAACACCAAGAAGTTTCTCAGAAAGCTTCTTTCCCTTTGTTATCGGAGGATATTTCCTTTGGCCCTATAGTCTTCAAATTGATCCGAAATATCTGTTCTCAGATTCCACAGAAATAAGGCTAGCAAAGAGATCAACGAAATACAGATGTAACTCTGTGAGGTGAATTAACAGAACACTACGCAGTTTCTCAGAAAGCTTCTTTCCAGATTTCATCTGAGGATATTTCCTTTTTCACCATAGCCCTCTATGGGCTTCCAAATATCACTTTGACTATTCCACAAGAACTGTCTTAGCGAAAGGCTCCTTGAGGGGAAAGCTGTAACTCTGTGAGGTGATTTCACAGAACACAACGAAGTTTCTCAGAAAGCTTCTTTCTCTTTGTTATCGGAGGATATTTCCTTTGGCCCTATAGTCTTCAAAGGTTTCCGAAATATCTGTTCTCAGAATCCACAGAAATAAGGCTAGCAAAGAGGTCCACGAAATACAGATGTAACTCTGTGAGATGAACTAACAGAACACTAAGCAGTTTCTCAGAAAGCTTCTTTTCAGATTTCATCTGAGGATATTTCCTATTTCACCATAGCCCTCTATGGGCTTCCAAATATCACTTTGCCAATTCCACAAGAACTGTCTTAGCGAAAGGCTCCTTGAGAGGAAAGCTGTAACTCTGTGTGATGATTTCACAGAACACCAAGAAGTTTCTCAGAAAGCTTCTTTCTCTCTGTTACCGGAGGATATTTCCTTTGGCCCTATAGTCTTCAAAGGGATCCGAAATATCTGTTCTCAGATTCCACAGAAATAAGGCTAGCAAAGAGATCCACGAAATACAGATGTAACTCTGTGAGATGAACTAACAGAACACTAAGCAGTTTCTCAGAAAACTTCTTTCTAGATTTCTTCTAAGGATATTTCCTATTTCACCATAGCCCTCTATGGGCTTCCAAATATCACTTTGCCAATTCCACAAGAACTGTCTTAGCGAAAGGCTCCTTGAGAGGAAAGCTGTAACTCTGTGAGATGATTTCACAGAACACCAAGAAGTTTCTCAGAAAGCTTCTTTCTCTCTGTTACCGGAGGATATTTCCTTTGGCCCTATAGTCTTCAAAGGGATCCAAAATATCTGTTCTCAGATTCCACAGAAATAAGGCTAGCAAAGAGATCCACGAAATACAGAAGTAATTCTGTGAGATGAATTAAAAGAGCACTAAGCAGTTTCTCAGAAAGCTTCTTTCCAGATTTCATCTGAGGATATTTCCTTTTTCACCATAGCCCTCTCTGGGCTTCCAATTATCACTTTGCCAATTCCACAAGAACTGTCTTAGCGAAAGGCTCCTTGAGGGGAAAGCTGTAACTCTCGGAGTTGATTTCACAGAACACAACGAAGTTTCTCAGAAAGCTTCTTTCTCTCTGTTGTCGGAGGATATTTCCTTTGGCACTATAGTCTTCAAATTGATCCGAAATATCTGTTCTCAGATTCCACAGAAATAAGGCTAGCAAAGAGATCAACGAAATACAGATGTAACACTCTGACATGAATTAACAGAACACTAAGCAGTTTCTCAGAAAGCTTCTTTCCAGATTTCATCTGAGGATATTTCCTTTTTCACCATAGCTCTCTATGGGCTTCCAAATATCACTTTGTCAATTCCACAAGAACTGTCTTAGCGAAAGGCTCCTTGAGGGGAAAGCTGTAACTCTGTGAGATGATTTCACAGAACACAACGAAGTTTCTCAGAAAGCTTCTTTCTCTTTGTTTTCGAAGGTATTTCCTTTGGCCCTATAGTCTTCAAAGGGATCCGAAATATCTGTTCTCAGATTCCACAGAAATAAGGCTAGCAAAGACATCCATGAAATACAGATGTAACTCTGTGAGATGAATTAACGGAACACTAAGCAGTTTCTCAGAAAGCTTCTTTCCAGATATCAGCTGAGGATATTCCCTTTTTCACCATAGCCCTCTATGGGCTTCCAAATATCACTTTGCCAATTCCACAAGAACTGTCTTAGCGAAAGGCTCCTTGAGGGGAAAGCTGTAACTCTGTGAGATGATTTCACAGAACACAACGAAGTTTCTCAGAAATCTTCTTTCTCTTTGTTATCGGAGGATATTTCCTTTGGCCCTATAGTCTTCAAAGGGTTCCGAAATATCTGTTCTCAGAATCCACAGAAATAAGGCTAGCAAAGAGGTCCACGAAATACAGATGTAACTCTGTGAGATGAACTAACAGAGCACTAAGCAGTTTCTCAGAAAGCTTCTTTCCAGATTTCATCTGAGGATATTTCCTTTTTCACCATAGCCCTCTCTGGGCTTCCAATTATCACTTTGCCAATTCCACAAGAACTGTCTTAGCGAAAGGCTCCTTGAGGGGAAAGCTGTAACTCTCTGAGTTGATTTCACAGAACACAACGAAGTTTCTCAGAAAGCTTCTTTCTCTCTGTTGTCGGAGGATATTTCCTTTGGCCCTATAGTCTTCAAAGGGATCCGAAATATCTGTTCTCAGATTCCACAGAAATAAGGCTAGCAAAGAGATTCACGAAATATAGAAGTAACTCTGTGAGATGAATTACCAGAGCACTAAGCAGTTTCTCAGAAAGCTTCTTTCCAGATTTCATCTGAGGATATTTCCTTTTTCACCATAGCCCTCTATGGGCTTCCAAATATCACTTTGCCAATTCCACAAGAACTGTCTTTGCGAAAGGCTCCTTGAGGGGAACGCTGTCACTCTGTGAGATGATTTCACAGAACACAACGAAGTTTCTCAGAAAGCTTCTTTCTCTTTGTTATCGGAGGATATTTCCTTTGGCCCTATAGTCTTCAAAAGGATCCGAAATATCTGTTCTCAGATTCCACAGAAATAAGTCTAGCAAAGAGATCCACGAAATACAGATGTAACTCTGTGAAATGAATTAACAGAACACTAAGCAGTTTCTCAGAAAGCTTCTCTCCAGATTTCATCTGTGGATATTTCCTTTTTCACCATAGCCCTCTAAGGTCTTCCAAATATCACTTTGCCATTTCCACAAGAACTCTCTTAGCGAAAGGCTCCTTGAGGGGAAAGCTGTAACTCTGTGAGATGATTTCACAGAACACCAAGAAGTTTCTCAGAAAGCTTCTTTCCCTTTGTTATCGGAGGATATTTCCTTTGGCCCTATAGTCTTCAAATTGATCCGAAATATCTGTTCTCAGATTCCACAGAAATAAGGCTAGCAAAGAGATCAACGAAATACAGATGTAACTCTGTGAGGTGAATTAACAGAACACTACGCAGTTTCTCAGAAAGCTTCTTTCCAGATTTCATCTGAGGATATTTCCTTTTTCACCATAGCCCTCTATGGGCTTCCAAATATCACTTTGACTATTCCACAAGAACTGTCTTAGCGAAAGGCTCCTTGAGGGGAAAGCTGTAACTCTGTGAGGTGATTTCACAGAACACAACGAAGTTTCTCAGAAAGCTTCTTTCTCTTTGTTATCGGAGGATATTTCCTTTGGCCCTATAGTCTTCAAAGGTTTCCGAAATATCTGTTCTCAGAATCCACAGAAATAAGGCTAGCAAAGAGGTCCACGAAATACAGATGTAACTCTGTGAGATGAACTAACAGAACACTAAGCAGTTTCTCAGAAAGCTTCTTTCCAGATTTCATCTGAGGATATTTCCTATTTCACCATAGCCCTCTATGGGCTTCCAAATATCACTTTGCCAATTCCACAAGAACTGTCTTAGCGAAAGGCTCCTTGAGAGGAAAGCTGTAACTCTGTGTGATGATTTCACAGAACACCAAGAAGTTTCTCAGAAAGCTTCTTTCTCTCTGTTACCGGAGGATATTTCCTTTGGCCCTATAGTCTTCAAAGGGATCCGAAATATCTGTTCTCAGATTCCACAGAAATAAGGCTAGCAAAGAGGTCCACGAAATACAGATGTAACACTGTGAGATGAATTAACAGAACACTAAGCAGTTTCTCAGAAAGCTTCTTTCCAGATTTCAGCTGAGGATATTTCCTTTTTCACCATAGCCCTCTATGGGCTTCCAAATATCACTTTGCCAATTCCACAAGAACTGTCTTACCGATAGGCTCCTTGAGGGGAAAGCTGTAACTCTGTGAGATGATTTCACAGAACACAGCGAAGTTTCTCAGAAAGCTTCTTTCTCTTTGTTATCGGAGGATATTTCCTTTGGGCCTATAGTCTTCAAAGAGATCCGAAATATCTGTTCTCAGATTCCACAGAAATAAGACTAGCAAAGAGGTCCACGAAATACAGATGTAACTCTGTGAGATAAATTAACAGAACATTAAGCAGTTTCGCAAAAGCTTCTTTCCAGATTTCATCTTAGGATATTTCCTTTTTCACCATAGCCCTCTATGGGCTTCCAAATATCACTTTGACAATTCCACAAGAACTGTCTTAGCGACATGCACCTTGAGGGGAAAGCTGTAACTCTGTGAGATGATTTCACAGAACAAAACGAACTTTCTCAGAAAGCTTCTTTCTCTTTGTTATCGAAGGTATTTCCTTTGGCCCTATAGTCTTTAAAGGGATCCGAAATATCTGTTCTCATATTCCACAGAAATAAGGCTAGCAAAGAGATCCACGAAATACAGATGTAACTCTGTGAGATGAATTAACAGAGCACTAAGCAGTTTCTCAGAAAGCTTCTTTCCAGATATCATCTGAGGATATTTCCTTTTTCACCATAGCCCTCTCTGGGCTTCCAATTATCACTTTGCCAATTACACAAGAACTGTCTTATCGAAAGGCTCCTTGAGGGGAAAGCTGTAACTCTGTGAGATGATTTCACAGAACACAAAGAAGTTTCTCAGAACGCTTCTTTCTCTTTGTTATCAGAAGATATTTTCTTTGGCCCTGTAGTCTTCAAAGGGATCCGAAATATCTGTTCTCAGATTCCACAGAAACAAGGCTAGCAAAGACAACCATGAAATACAGATGTAACACTCTGACATGAATTAACAGAACACTAAGCAGTTTCTCAGAAAGCTTCTTTCCAGATTTCATCTGAGGATATTTCCTTTTTCACCATAGCCCTCTATGGGCTTCCAAATATCACTTTGACAATTCCACAAGAACTGTCTTAGCGAAAGGCTCCTTGAGGGGAAAGCTGTAACTCTGTGAGATGATTTCACAGAACACAACGAAGTTTCGCAGAAAGCTTCTTTCTCTCTGTTACCGGAGGATATTTCCTTTGGCCCTATAGTCTTCAAAGGGATCCGAAATATCTGTTCTCAGATTCCACAGAAATAAGGCTAGCAAAGAGATTCACGAAATACAGAAGTAACTCTGTGAGATGAATTAACAGAGCAATAAGCAGTTTCTCAGAAAGCTTCTTTCCAGATTTCATCTGAGGATATTTCCTTTTTCACCATAGCCCTCTCTGCGCTTCCAATTATCACTTTGCCAATTCCACAAGAACTGTCTTAGCGAAAGGCTCCTTGAGGGGAAAGCTGTAACTCTGTGAGATGATTTCACAGAACACAAAGAAGTTTCTCAAAAAGCTTCTTTCTCTTTGTTATCGGAAGATATTTTCTTTGGCCCTGTAGTCTTCAAAGGGATCCGAAATATCTGTTCTCAGATTCCACAGAAATAAGGCTAGCAAAGAGATCCACGAAATACAGATGTAACTCTGTGAGATGAATTAACGGAACCCTAAGCAGTTTCTCAGAAAGCTTCTTTCCAGATTTCATCTGATGATATTTCCTTTTTCACCATAGCCCTCTATGGGCTTCCAAATATCACTTTGCCAATTCCACAAGAACTGTCTTTGCGAAAGGCTCCTTGAGGGGAACGCTGTCACTCTGTGAGATGATTTCACAGAACACAACGAAGATTCTCAGAAAGCTTCTTTCTCTTTGTTATCGGAGGATATTTCCTTTGGGCCTATAGTCTTCAAAGAGATCCGAAATATCTGTTCTCAGATTCCACAGAAATAAGACTAGCAAAGAGGTCCACGAAATACAGATGTAACTCTGTGAGATAAATTAACAGAACATTAAGCAGTTTCGCAAAAGCTTCTTTCCAGATTTCATCTTAGGATATTTCCTTTTTCACCATAGCCCTCTATGGGCTTCCAAATATCACTTTGACAATTCCACAAGAACTGTCTTAGCGACATGCACCTTGAGGGGAAAGCTGTAACTCTGTGAGATGATTTCACAGAACAAAACGAAGTTTCTCAGAAAGCTTCTTTCTCTTTGTTATTGAAGGTATTTCCTTTGGCCCTATAGTCTTTAAAGGGATCCGAAATATCTGTTCTCATATTCCACAGAAATAAGGCTAGCAAAGAGATCCACGAAATACAGATGTAACTCTGTGAGATGAATTAACAGAGCACTAAGCAGTTTCTCAGAAAGCTTCTTTCCAGATATCATCTGAGGATATTTCCTTTTTCACCATAGCCCTCTCTGGGCTTTCAATTATCACTTTGCCAATTACACAAGAACTGTCTTATCGAAAGGCTCCTTGAGGGGAAAGCTGTAACTCTGTGAGATGATTTCACAGAACACAAAGAAGTTTCTCAGAACGCTTCTTTCTCTTTGTTATCAGGAGATATTTTCTTTGGCCCTGTAGTCTTCAAAGGGATCCGAAATATCTGTTCTCAGATTCCACAGAAACAAGGCTAGCAAAGACAACCATGAAATACAGATGTAACACTCTGACATGAATTAACAGAACACTAAGCAGTTTCTCAGAAAGCTTCTTTCCAGATTTCATCTGAGGATATTTCCTTTTTCACCATAGCCCTCTATGGGCTTCCAAATATCACTTTGACAATTCCACAAGAACTGTCTTAGCGAAAGGCTCCTTGAGTGGAAAGCTGTAACTCTGTGAGATGATTTCACAGAACACAACGAAGTTTCGCAGAAAGCTTCTTTCTCTCTGTTACCGGAGGATATTTCCTTTGGCCCTATAGTCTTCAAAGGGATCCGAAATATCTGTTCTCAGATTCCACAGAAATAAGGCTAGCAAAGAGATTCACGAAATACAGAAGTAACTCTGTGAGATGAATTAACAGAGCAATAAGCAGTTTCTCAGAAAGCTTCTTTCCAGATTTCATCTGAGGATATTTCCTTTTTCACCATAGCCCTCTCAGCGCTTCCAATTATCACTTTGCCAATTCCACAAGAACTGTCTTAGCGAAAGGCTCCTTGAGGGGAAAGCTGTAACTCTGTGAGATGATTTCACAGAACACAAAGAAGTTTCTCAGAAAGCTTCTTTCTCTTTGTTATCGGAAGATATTTTCTTTGGCCCTGTAGTCTTCAAAGGGATCCGAAATATCTGTTCTCAGATTCCACAGAAATAAGGCTAGCAAAGAGATCCACGAAATACAGATGTAACTCTGTGAGATGAATTAACGGAACCCTAAGCAGTTTCTCAGAAAGCTTCTTTCCAGATTTCATCTGATGATATTTCCTTTTTCACCATAGCCCTCTATGGGCTTCCAAATATCACTTTGCCAATTCCACAAGAACTGTCTTTGCGAAAGGCTCCTTGAGGGGAACGCTGTCACTCTGTGAGATGATTTCACAGAACACAACGAAGTTTCTCAGAAAGCTTCTTTCTCTTTGTTATCGGAGGATATTTCCTTTGGCCCTATAGTCTTCAAAAGGATCCGAAATATCTGTTCTCAGATTCCACAGAAATAAGTCTAGCAAAGAGATCCACGAAATACAGATGTAACTCTGTGAAATGAATTAACAGAACACTAAGCAGTTTCATAGAAAGCTTCTTTCCAGATTTCATCTGAGGATATTTCCTTTTTCACCATAGCCCTCTAAGGTCTTCCAAATATCACTTTGCCATTTCCACAAGAACTCTCTTAGCGAAAGGCTCCTTGAGGGGAAAGCTGTAACTCTGTGAGATGATTTCAGAGAACACCAAGAAGTTTCTCAGAAAGCTTCTTTCTCTTTGTTATCGGAGGATATTTCCTTTGGCCCTATAGTCTTCAAATTGATCCGAAATATCTGTTCTCAGATTCCACAGAAATAAGGCTAGCAAAGAGATCAACGAAATACAGATGTAACTCTGTGAGCTGAATTAACAGAACACTACGCAGTTTCTCAGAAAGCTTCTTTCCAGATTTCATCTGAGGATATTTCCTTTTTCACCATAGCCCTCTATGGGCTTCCAAATATCACTTTGACTATTCCACAAGAACTGTCTTAGCGAAAGGCTCCCTGAGGGGAAAGCTGTAACTCTGTGAGGTGATTTCACAGAACACAACGAAGTTTCTCAGAAAGCTTCTTTCTCTTTGTTATCGGAGGATATTTCCTTTGGCCCTATAGTCTTCAAAGGTTCCGAAATATCTGTTCTCAGAAACCACAGCAATAAGGCTAGCAAAGAGGTCCACGAAATACAGATGTAACTCTGTGAGATGAACTAACAGAACACTAAGCAGTTTCTCAGAAAGATTCTTTCCAGATTTCATCTAAGGATATTTCCTATTTCACCATAGCCCTCTATGGGCTTCCAAATATCACGATGCCAATTCCACAAGATCTGTCTTAGCGAAAGGCTCCTTGAGAGGAAAGCTGTAACTCTGTGAGATGATTTCACAGAACACCAAGAAGTTTCTCAGAAAGCTTCTTTCTCTCTGTTACCGGAGGATATTTCCTTTGGCCCTATAGTCTTCAAAGGGAAGCGAAATATCTGTTCTCAGATCCACAGAAATAAGGCTAGCAAAGAGATCCACGAAATACAGAAGTAATTCTGTGAGATGAATTAACAGAGCACTAAGCAGTTTCTCAGAAAGCTTCTTTCCAGATTTCATCTGAGGATATTTCCTTTTTCACCATAGCCCTCTCTGGGCTTCCAATTATCACTTTGCCAATTCCACAAGAACTGTCTTAGCGAAAGGCTCCTTGAGGGGAAAGCTGTAACTCTGTGAGATGATTTCACAGAACACAACGAAGTTTCTCAGAAAGCTTCTTTCTCTTTGTTATAGGAGGATATTTCCTTTGGCCCTATAGTCTTCAAAGGGATCCGAAATATCTGTTCTCAGATTCCACAGAAATAAGGCTAGCAAAGACATCCATGAAATACAGATGTAACTCTGTGAGATGAATTAACAGAACACTAAGCAGTTTCTCAGAAAGCTTCTTTCCAGATTTCATGTGAGGATATTTCCTTTTTCAACATAGCCCTCTATGGGCTTCCAAATATCACTTTGCCAATTTCACAAGAACTGTCTTAGCGAAAGGCTCCTTGAGGGGAAAGCTGTAACTCTGTGAGATGATTTCACAGAACACAACGAAGTTTCTCAGAAAGCTTCTTTCTCTTTGTTATCGGAGGATATTTCCTTTGGCCCTATAGTCTTCAAAGGGATCCGAAATATCTGTTCCCAGATTCCACAGAAACAAGGCTAGCAAAAACATCCATGAAATAGAGATGTAACTCTGTGAGATGAATTAACAGAACACTAAGCAGTTTCTCTGAAAGCTTCTTTCCAGATTTCATCTGAGGATAGTTCCTTTTTCACCATAGCCCTCTATGGGCTTCCAAATATCACTTTGCCAATTCCACAAGAACTGTCTTAGCGAAAGGCTCCTTGAGGGGAAAGCTGTAACTCTGTGAGATGATTTCACAGAACACCAAGAAGTTTCTCAGAAAGCTTCTTTCTCTTTGTTATCGGAGGATATTTCCTTTGGCCCTACAGTCTTCAAAGGGATCCGAAATATCTGTTCTCAGATTCCACAGAAATAAGGCTAGCAAAGAGATCCACGAAATACAGATGTAACTCTGCGAGATGAATTAACAGAACACTAAGCAGTTTCTCAGAAAGCTTATTTCCAGAATTCATCTGAGGATATTTCCTTTTTCAACATAGCCCTCTATGGGCTTCCAAATATCACTTTGACAATTCCACAAGAACTGTCTTAGCGAAAGGCTCCTTGAGGGGAAAGCTATAACTCTGTGAGATGATTTCACAGAACACAACGAAGTTTCTCAGAAAGCTTCTTTCTCTTTGTTATAGGAGGATATTTCCTTTGGCACCTATAGTCTTCAAAGGGATCCGAAATATCTGTTCTCAGATTCCACAGAAATAAGGCTAGCAAAGACATCCATGAAATACAGATGTAACTCTGTGAGATTAATTAACAGAACACTAGGCAGTTTCTCAGAAAGCTTCTTTCCAGATTTCATCTGAGGATATTTCCTTTTTCAACATAGCCCTCTATGGGCTTCCAAATATCACTTTGCCAATTTCACAAGAACTGTCTTAGCGAAAGGCTCCTTGAGGGGAAAGCTGTAACTCTGTGAGATGATTTCACAGAACACAACGAAGTTTCTCAGAAAGCTTCTTTCTCTTTGTTATCGGAGGATATTTCCTTTGGCCCTATAGTCTTCAAAGGGATCCGAAATATCTGTTCCCAGATTCCACAGAAACAAGGCTAGCAAAGACATCCATGAAATAGAGATGAAACTCTGTTAGATGAATTAACAGAACACTAAGCAGTTTCTCTGAAAGCTTCTTTCCAGATTTCATCTGAGGATATTTCCTTTTTCACCATAGCCCTCTATGGGCTTCCAAATATCACTTTGCCACTTCCACAAGAACTGTCTTAGCGAAAGGCTCCTTGAGGGGAAAGCTGTAACTCTGTAAGATGATTTCACAGAACACCAAGAAGTTTCTCAGAAAGCTTCTTTCTCTTTGTTATCGGAGGATATTTCCTTTGGCCCTACAGTCTTCAAAGGGATCCGAAATATCTGTTCTCAGATTCCACAGAAATAAGGCTAGCAAAGAGATCCACGAAATACAGATGTAACTCTGTGAGATGAATTAACAGAGCACTAAGCAGTTTCTCAGAAAGATTCTTTCCAGATTTCATCTGAGGATATTTCCTTTTTCACCATAGCCCTCTCTGCGCTTCCAATTATCCCTTTGCCAATTCCACAAGAACTGTCTTAGCGAAAGGCTCCTTGAGGGGAAAGCTGTAACTCTGTGAGATGATTTCACAGAACACAGAGAATTTTCTCAGAAAGCTTCTTTTTCTTTGTTATCGGAAGATATTTTCTTTGGCCCTGTAGTCTTCAAAGGGATCCGAAATATCTGTTCTCAGATTCCACAGAAATAAGGCTAGCAAAGAGATCCACGAAATACAGATGTAAATCTGTGAGATGAATTAACGGAACCCTAAGCAGTTTCTCAGAAAGCTTCTTTCCAGATTTCATCTGAGGATATTTCCTTTTTCACCATAGCCCTCTATGGGCTTCCAAATATCACTTTGCCAATTCCACAAGAACTGTCTTAGCGAAAGGCTCCTTGAGGGGAACGCTGTCACTCTGTGAGATGATTTCACAGAACACAACGAAGTTTCTCAGAAAGCTTCTTTCTCTTTGTTATTGGAGGATATTTCCTTTGGCCCTATAGTCTTCAAAAGGATCCGCAATATCTGTTCTCAGATTCCACAGAAATAAGTCTAGCAAAGAGATCCACGAAATACAGATGTAACTCTGTGAGATGAATTAACAGAACACTAAGCAGTTTCTCAGAAAGCTTCTTTCCAGATTTCATCTGAGGATATTTCCTTTTTCACCATAGCCCTCTATGGGCTTCCAAATATCACTTTGCCAATTCCACAAGAACTGTCTAAGCGAAAGGCTCCTTGAGGGGAAAACTGTAACTCTGTGAGATGATTTCACAGAACACCAAGAAGTTTCTCAGAAAGCTTCTTTCTCTTTGTTATCGGAGGATATTTCCTTTGGCCCTGTAGTCTTCAAAGGGATCCGAAATATCTGTTCTCAGATTCCACAGAAATAAGGCTAGCTAAGATATCCACGACATACAGATGTAATTCTGTGAGATGAATTAACAGAACACTAAGCAGTTTCTCAGAAAGCTTCTTTCCAGATTTCATCTGAGGATATTTCCTTTTTCACCATAGCCCTCTATGGGCTTCCAAATATCACTTTGCCAATTCCACAAGAACTGTCTTAGCGAAAGGCTCCTTGAGGGGAAAGCTGTAACTCTGTGAGATGATTTCACAGAACACAACGAAGTTTCTCAGAAAGCTTCTTTCTCTTTGTTATCGGAGGATATTTCCTTTGGCCCTATAGTCTCCAAAGGGATCCGAAATATCTGTTCTCAGATTCCACAGAAACAAGGCTATCAAAGACATCCATTAAATACAGATGTAACTCTGTGAGATGAATTAACAGAACACTAAGCAGTTTCTCAGAAAGCTTCATTCCAGATTTCATCTGAGGATATTTCCTTTTTCACCATAGCCCTCTATGGGCTTCCAAATATCACTTTGCCAATTCCACAAGAACTGTCTTAGCGAAAGGCTCCTTGAGGGGAAAGCTGTAACTCTGTGAGATGATTTCACAGAACACCAAGAAGTTTCTCAGAAAGCTTCTTTCTCTTTGTTATCGGAGGATATTTCCTTTGGCCCTACAGTCTTCAAAGGGATCCGAAATATCTGTTCTCAGATTCCACAGAAATAAGGCTAGCAAAGAGATCCACGAAATAGACATGTAACTCTGTGAGATGAATTAACAGAACACTAAGCAGTTTCTCAGAAAGCTTCTTTCCAGATTTCATCTGAGGATATTTCCTATTTCACCATAGCCCTCTATGGGTTTCCAGATATCACTTTGCCAATTCCACAAGAACTGTCTTAGCGAGAGGCTCCTTGAGGGGAAAGCTGTAACTCTGTGAGATGATTTCACAGAACACAACGAAGTTTCTCAGAAAGCTTCTTTCTCTTTGTTATCGGAGGATATTTCCTTTGGCCTATAGTCTTCAAAGGGATCCGAAATATCTGTTCTCAGATTCCACAGAAACAAGGCTAGCAAAGACATCCATGAAATACAGATGTAACTCTGTGAGATGAATAAACAGAACACTAAGCAGTTTCTCAGAAAGCTTCTTTCCAGATTTCATCTGAGGATATTTCCTTTTTCACCATAGACCTCTATGGGCTTCCAAATATCACTTTGACAATTCCACAAGAACTGTCTTAGCGAAAGGCTCCTTGAGGGGAAAGCTGTAACTCTGTGAGATGATTTCACAGAACACAACGAAATTTCTCAGAAAGCTTCTTTCTCTTTGTTATCGGAGGATATTTCCTTTGGCCCTATAGTCTTCAAAGGGATCCGAAATATCTGTTCTCAGATTCCACAGAAACAAGGCTAGCAAAGACATCCATGAAATACAGATGTAACTCTGTGAGATGAATAAACAGAACACTAAGCAGTTTCTCAGAAAGCTTCTTTCCAGATTTCATCTGAGGATAGTTCCTTTTTCACCATAGCCCTCTATGGGCTTCCAAATATCACTTTGACAATTCCACAAGAACTGTCTTAGCGAAAGGCTCCTTGAGGGGAAAGCTGTAACTCTGTGAGATGATTTCACAGAACACCAAGAAGTTTCTCAGAAAGCTTCTTTCTCTTTGTTATCGCAGGATATTTCCTTTGGCCCTATAGTCTTCAAAGGGATCCGAAATATCTGTTCTCAGATTCCACAGAAATAAGGCTAGCAAAGAGATCCACGAAATACAGATGTCACTCTGTGAGATGAATTAACAGAACACTAAGCAGTTTCTCAGAAAGCTTCTTTCCAGATTTCATCTGAGGATATTTCCTATTTCACCATAGCCCTCTATGGGCTTCCAAATATCACTTTGCCAATTCCACAAGAACTGTCTTAGCGAAAGTCTCCTTGAGGGGAAAGCTGTAACTCTGTGAGATGATTTCACAGTACAACAAGAAGTTTCTCAGAAAGCTTCTTTCTCTTTGTTATCGGAGGATATTTCCTTTGGCCCTACAGTCTTCAATGGGATCCGAAATATCTGTTCTCAGATTCCACAGAAATAAGGCTAGCAAAGAGATCCACGAAATACAGATGTCACTCTGTGAGATGAATTAACAGAACACTAAGCAGTTTCTCAGAAAGCTTCTTTCCAGATTTCATCTGAGGATATTTCCTATTTCACCATAGCCCTCTATGGGCTTCCAAATATCACTTTGCCAATTCCACAAGAACTGTCTTAGCGAAAGTCTCCTTGAGGGGAAAGCTGTAACTCTGTGAGATGATTTCACAGTACAACAAGAAGTTTCTCAGAAAGCTTCTTTCTCTTTGTTATCGGAGGATATTTCCTTTGGCCCTACAGTCTTCAATGGGATCCGAAATATCTGTTCTCAGATTCCACAGAAATAAGGCTAGCAAAGAGATCCACGAAATACAGATGTAACACTGTGAGGTGAATTAACAGAACACTAAGCAGTTTCTCAGAAAGCTTCTTTCCAGATTTCATCTGAGGATATTTCCTTTTTCACCATAGCCCTCTAAGGGCTTCCAAATATCACTTTGCCATTTCCACAAGAACTGTCTTAGCGAAAGGCTCCTTGAGGGGAAAGCTGTAACTCTGTGAGATGATTTCACAGAACACAACGAAGTTTCTCAGAAAGCTTCTTTCTCTTTGTTATCGGAGGATATTTCCTTTGGCCCTATAGTCTTCAAATTGATCCGAAATATCTGTTCTCAGATTCCACAGAAAAAAGGCTAGCAAAGACATCCGTGAAATAGAGATGTAACTCTGTGAGATGAATTAACAGAACACTAAGCAGTTTCTCAGAAAGCTTCTTTCCAGATTTCTTCTGAGGATATTTCCTTTTTCACCATAGCCCTCTATGGGCTTCCAAATATCACTTTGACAATTCCACAAGAACTGTCTTAGCGGAAGGCTCCTTGAGGGAAAAGCTGTAACTCTGTGAGATGATTTCACAGAACACCAAGAAGTTTCTCAGAAAGCTTCTTTCTCTTTGTTATCGGAGGATATTTCCTTTGGCCCTATAGTCTTCAAAGGGATACGAAATATCTGTTCTCAGATTCCACAGAAACAAGGCTAGCAAAGACATCCATGAAATAGAGATGTGACTCTGTGAGATGAATTAATAGAACACTAAGCAGTTTTTCAGAAAGCTTCTTTCCAGATTTCATCTGAGGATATTTCCTTTTTCACCATAGCCCTCTATGGGCTTTCAAATATCACTTTGCCAATTCCACAAGAACTGTCTTAGCGAAAGGCTGCTTGAGGGGACAGCTGTAACTCTGAGAGATGATTTCACAGAACACAACGAAGTTTCTCAGATAGATTCTTTCTCTTTGTTATCGGAGGATATTTCCTTTGGCCCTATATTCTTCAAAGGGATCCTAAATATCTGTTCTCAGATTCCACAGAAATAAGGCTAGCATAGACATCCATGAAATACAGATGTAACTCTGTGAGATGACTTAACAGAAAACTAAGCAGTTTCTCAGAAAGCTTCTTTCCAGATTTCAGCTGAGGATATTTCCTTTTTCACCTTAGCCCTCTATGGGCTTCCAAATATCACTTTGCCAATTCCACAAGAACTGTCTTACCGAAAGGCTCCTTGAGGGGAAAGCTGTAACTCTGTGAGATGATTTCACAGAACACAGCGAAGTTTCTCAGAAAGCTTCTTTCTCTTTGTTATCGGAGGATATTTCCTTTGGGCCTATAGTCTTCAAAGAGATCCGAAATATCTGTTCTCAGTTTCCACAGAAATAAGACTAGCAAAGAGGTCCTCAAAATACAGATGTAACTCTGTGAGATAAATTAACAGAACATTAAGCAGTTTCGCAAAAGCTTCTTTCCAGATTTCATCTGAGGATATTTCCTTTTTCACCATAGCCCTCTATGGGCTTCCAAATATCACTTTGACAATTCCACAAGAACTGTCTTAGCGAAAGGCTCCTTGAGGGGAAAGCTGTAACTCTGTGAGATGATTTCACAGAACACAACGAAGTTTCTCAGAAAGCTTCTTTCTCTTTGTTATCGAAGGTATTTCCTTTGGCCCTATAGTCTTTAAAGGGATCCGAAATATCCGTTCTCATATTCCACAGAAATAAGGCTAGCAAAGAGATCCACGAAATACAGATGTAACTCTGTGAGATGAATTAACAGAACACTAAGCAGTTTCTCAGAAAGCTTCTTTCCAGATTTCATCTGAGGATATTTCCTTTTTCACCATAGCACTCTCTGGGCTTCCAATTATCACTTTGCCAATTACACAAGAATTGTCTTATCGAAAGGCTCCTTGAGGGGAAAGCTGTAACTCTGTGAGATGATTTCACAGAACACAAAGAAGTTTCTCAGAACGCTTCTTTCTCTTTGTTATCGGAAGATATTTTCTTTGGCCCTGTAGTCTTCAAAGGGATCCGAAATATCTGTTCTCAGATTCCACAGAAACAAGGCTAGCAAAGACAACCATGAAATACAGATGTAACACTCTGACATGAATTAACAGAACACTAAGCAGTTTCTCAGAAAGCTTCTTTCCAGATTTCATCTGAGGATATTTCCTTTTTCACCATAGCCCTCTATGGGCTTCCAAATATCACCTTGTCAATTCCACAAGAACTGTCTTAGCGAAAGGCTCCTTGAGGGGAAAGCTGTAACTCTGTGAGATGATTTCACAGAACACAACGAAGTTTCTCAGAAAGCTTCTTTCTCTTTGTTATCGAAGGTATTTCCTTTGGCCCTATAGTCTTCAAAGGGATCCGAAATATCTGTTCTCAGATTCCACAGAAATAAGGCTAGCAAAGACATCCATGAAATACAGATGTAACTCGGTGAGATTAATTAACAGAACACTAAGCAGTTTCTCAGAAAGCTTCTTTCCAGATATCAGCTGAGGATATTTCCTTTTTCACCATAGCCCTCTATGGGCTTCCAAATATCACTTTGCCAATTCCACAAGAACTGTCTTAGCGAAAGGCTCCTTGAGGGGAAAGCTGTAACTCTGTAAGATGATTTCACAGAACACAACGAAGTTTCTCAGAAAGCTTCTTTCTCTTTGTTATCGGAGGATATTTCCTTTGGCCCTATAGTCTTCAAAGGGTTCCGAAATATCTGTTCTCAGAATCCACAGAAATAAGGCTAGCAAAGAGGTCCACGAAATGCAGATGTAACTCTGTGAGATGAACTAACAGAACACTAAGCAGTTTCTCAGAAAACTTCTTTCTAGATTTCATCTAAGGATATTTCCTATTTCACCATAGCCCTCTATGGGCTTCCAAATATCACTTTGCCAATTCCACAAGAACTGTCTTGGCGAAAGGCTCCTTGAGGGGAAAGCTGTAACTCTGTGAGATGATTTCACAGAACACAAAGAAGTTTCTCAGAAAGCTTCTTTCTCTTTGTTATCGGATGATATTTTCTTTGGCCCTGTAGTCTACAAAGGAATCCGAAATATCTGTTCTCAGATTCCACAGAAATAAGGCTAGCAAAGAGATCCACGAAATACAGATGTAACTCTGTGAGATGAATTAACGGAACCCTAAGCAGTTTCTCAGAAAGCTTCTTTCCAGATTTCATCTGAGGATATTTCCTTTTTCACCATAGCCCTCTATGGGCTTCCAAATATCACTTTGCCAATTCCACAAGAACTGTCTTTGCGAAAGGCTCCTTGAGGGGAACGCTGTCACTCTGTGAGATGATTTCACAGAACACAACGAAGTTTCTCAGAAAGCTTCTTTCTCTTTGTTATGGGAGGATATTTCCTTTGGCCCTATAGTCTTCAAAAGGATCCGAAATATCTGTTCTCAGATTCCACAGAAATAAGTCTAGCAAAGAGATCCACGAAATACAGATGTAACTCTGTGAAATGAATTAACAGAACACTAAGCAGTTTCTCAGAAAGCTTCTTTCCAGATTTCATCTGTGGATATTTCCTTTTTCACCATAGCCCTCTAAGGTCTTCCAAATATCACTTTGCCATTTCCACAAGAACTCTCTTAGCGAAAGGCTCCTTGAGGGGAAAGCTGTAACTCTGTGTGATGATTTCACAGAACACAACGAAGTTTCTCAGAAAGCTTCTTTCTCTTTGTTATCGGAGGATATTTCCTTTGGCCCTATAGTCTTCAAAGGGATCCGAAATATCTGTTCTCAGATTCCACAGAAATAAGGCTAGCAAAGAGATCCACGAAATACAGATGTAGCTCTTTGAGATGAATTTACAGAACACTAAGCAGTTTCTCACAAAGCTTCTTTCCAGATTTCATCTGAGGATATTTCCTTTTTCACCATAGCCCTCTAAGGGCTTCCAAATATCACTTTGCCATTTCCACAAGAACTGTCTTAGCGAAAGGCTCCTTGAGGGGAAAGCTGTAACTCTGTGAGTTCATTTCACAGAACACAACGAAGTTTCTCAGAAAGCTTCTTTCTCTTTGTTATTGGAGGATATTTCCTTTGGCCCTATAGTCTTCAAAGGGATCCGAAATATCTGTTCTCTGATTCCACAGAAATAAAGCTAGCAAGGAGATCCACGAAATACAGATGTAACTCTGTGAGATGAATTAACAGAACACTAAGCAGTTTTTCAGAAAGCTTCTTTCCAGATTTCATCTGAGGATATTTCCTTTTTCACCATAGCCCTCTATGGGCTTCCAAATATCACTTTGCCCATTCCACAAGAACTGTCTTATCGAAAGGCTCCTTGAGGGGAAAGCTGTAACTCTGTGAGATGATTTCACAGAACACAACGAAGTTTCTCAGAAAGCTTCTTTCTCTTTGTTATGGGAGGATATTTCCTTTGGCCCTATAGTCTTCAAAGGGATCCGAAATATCTGTTCTCAGATTCCACAGAAATAAGGCTAGCAAAGACATCCATGAAATACAGATGTAACTCTGTGAGATGAATTAACAGAACACTAAGCAGTTTCTCAGAAAGCTTCTTTCCAGATTTCAGCTGAGGATATTTCCTTTTTCACCATAGCCCTCTATGGGCTTCCAAATATCACTTTGCCAATTCCACAAGAACTGTCTTAGCGAAAGGCTCCTTGAGGGGAAAGCTGTAACTCTGTGAGATGATTTCACAAAACACAACGAAGTTTCTCAGAAAGCTTCTTTCTCTTTGTTATCGGAGGATATTTCCTTTGGCCCTATAGTCTTCAAAGGGTTCCGAAATATCTGTTCTCAGAATCCACAGAAATAAGGCTAGCAAAGAGGTCCACGAAATACAGATGTAACTCTGTGAGATGAACTAACAGAACACTAAGCAGTTTCTCAGAAAGCTTCTTTCCAGATTTCATCTAAGGATATTTCCTATTTCACCATAGCCCTCTATGGGCTTCCAAATATCACTTTGCCAATTCCACAAGAACTGTCTAAGCGAAAGGCTCCTTGAGAGGAAAGCTGTAACTCTGTGAGATGATTTCACAGAACACCAAGAAGTTTCTCAGAAAGCTTCTTTCTCTCTGTTACCGGAGGATATTTCCTTTGGCCCTATAGTCTTCAAAGGGATCCGAAATATCTGTTCTCAGATTCCACAGAAATAAGGCTAGCAAAGAGGTCCACGAAATACAGATGTAACACTGTGAGATGAATTAACAGAACACTAAGCAGTTTCTCAAAAGCTTCTTTCCAGATTTCATTTGAGGATATTTCCTTTTTCACCATAGCCCTCTAGGGGCTTCCAAATATCACTTTGCCAATTCCACAAGAACTGTCTTAGCGAAAGGCTCCTTGAGGGGAAAGCTGTAACTCTGTGAGATGATTTCACAGAACACCAAGAAGTTTCTCAGAAAGCTTCTTTCTCTCTGTTATCGGAGGATATTTCCTTTGGCCCTATAGTCTTCAAAGGGATCCGAAATATCTGTTCTCAGATTCCACAGAAATAAGGCTAGCAAAGAGATCCACGAAATACAGAAGTAACTCTGTGAGATGACTTAAGAGAGCACTAAGCAGTTTCTCAGAAAGCTTCTTTCCAGATTTCATCTGAGGATATTTCCTTTTTCACCATAGCCGTCTCTGGGCTTCCAATTATCACTTTGCCAATTCCACAAGAACTGTCTTAGCGAAAGGCTCCTTGAGGGGAAAGCTGTAACTCTATGAGATGATTTCACAGAACACAACGAAGTTTCTCAGATAGATTCTTTCTCTTTGTTATCGAAGCAATTTCCTTTGGCCCTATATTCTTCAAAGGGATCCGAAATATCTGTTCTCAGATTCCACAGAAATAAGGCTAGCATAGACATCCAAGAAATACAGATGTAACTCTGTGAGATGAATTAACAGAACACTAAGCAGTTTCTCAGAAAGCTTCTTTCCAGATTTCAGCTGAGGATATTTCCTTTTTCACCATAGCCCTCTATGGGCTTCCAAATATCACTTTGCCAATTCCACTAGAACTGTCTTACCGAAAGGCTCCTTGAGGGGAAAGCTGTAACTCTGTGAGATGGTTTCACAGAACACAGCGAAGTTTCTCAGAAAGCTTCTTTCTCTTTGTTATCGGAGTATATTTCCTTTGGGCCTATATTCTTCAAAGAGATCCGAAATATCTGTTCTCAGATTCCACAGAAATAAGACTAGCAAAGAGGTCCACGAAATACAGATGTAACTCTGTGAGATAAATTAACAGAACATTAAGCAGTTTCGCAAAATCTTCTTTCCAGATTTCATCTGAGGATATTTCCTTTTTCACCATAACCCTCTATGGGCTTCCAAATATCACTTTGACAATTCCACAAGAACTGTATTAGCGAAATGCTCCTTGAGGGCAAAGCTGTAACTCTGTGAGATGATTTCACAGAACAAAACGAAGTTTCTCAGAAAGCTTCTTTCTCTTTGCTATCGAAGGTATTTCCTTTGGCCCTATAGTCTTTAAAGGGATCCGAAATATCCGTTCTCATATTCCACAGAAATAAAGCTAGCAAAGAGATCCACGAAATACAGATGTAACTCTGTGAGATGAATTAACAGAGCACTAAGCAGTTTCTCAGAAAGCTTCTTTCCAGATTTCAGCTGAGGATATTTGCTTTTTCACCATAGCCCTCTCTGGGCTTCCAATTATCACTTTGCCAATTACACAAGAACTGTCTTATCGAAAGGCTCCTTGAGGGGAAAGCTGTAACTCTGTGAGATGATTTCACAGAACACAAAGAAGTTTCTCAGAACGCTTCTTTCTCTTTGTTATCGGAAGATATTTTCTTTGGCCCTGTAGTCTTCAAAGGGATCCGAAATATCTGTTCTCAGATTCCACAGAAACAAGGCTAGCAAAGACAACCATGAAATACAGATGTAACACTCTGACATGAATTAACAGAACACTAAGCAGTTTCTCAGAAAGCTTCTTTCCAGATTTCATCTGAGGATATTTCCTATTTCACCGTAGCCCTCTATGGGCTTCCAAATATCACTTTGCCAATTCCACAAGAACTGTCTTAGCGAAAGACTCCTTGAGGGGAAAGCTGTAACTCTGTGAGATGATTTAACACAACACCAAGAAGTTTCTCAGAAAGCTTCTTTCTCTCTGTTACCGGAGGATATTTACTTTGGCCCTATAGTCTTCAAAGGGATCCGAAATATCTGTTCTCAGATTCCACAGAAATAAGGCTAGCAAAGAGGTCCACGAAATACAGATGTAACACTGTGAGATGAATTAACAGAACACTAAGCAGTTTCTCAAAAGCTTCTTTCCAGATTTCATCTGAGGATATTTCCTATTTCACCATAGCCCTCTATGGGCTTCCAAATATCACTTTGCCAATTCCACAAGAAGTGTCTTAGCGAAAGGCTCCTTGAGGGGAAAGCTGTAACTCTGTGAGATGATTTCACAGAACACAACGAAGTTTCTCAGATAGCTTCTTTCTCTTTGTTATCGAAGGAATTTCCTTTGGCCCTATAGTCTTCAAAGGGATCCGAAATATCTGTTCTCAGATTCCACAGAAATAAGGCTAGCATAGACATCCATGAAATACAGATGTAACTCTGTGAGATGAATTAACAGAACACTAAGCAGTTTCTCAGAAAGCTTCTTTCCAGATTTCATCTGAGGATATTTCCTTTTTCACCTTAGCCCTCTATGGGCTTCCAAATATCACTTTGCCAATTCCACAAGAACTGTGATACCGAAAGGCTCCTTGAGGGGAAAGCTGTAACTCTGTGAGATGATTTCACAGAACACAGCGAAGTTTCTCAGAAAGCTTCTTTCTCTTTGTTATCGGAGGATATTTCCTTTGGGCCTATAGTCTTCAAAGAGATCCGAAATATCTGTTCTCAGATTCCACAGAAATAAGACTAGCAAAGAGGTCCACGAAATACAGATGTAACTCTGTGAGATAAATTAACAGAACATTAAGCAGTTTCGCAAAAGCTTCTTTCCAGATTTCATCTTAGGATATTTCCTTTTTCACCATAGCCCTCTATGGGCTTCCAAATATCACTTTGACAATTCCACAAGAACTGTCTTAGCGAAATGCACCTTGAGGGGAAATCTGTAACTCTGTGAGATGATTTCACAGAACAAAACGAAGTTTCTCAGAAAGCTTCTTTCTCTTTGTTATCGAAGGTATTTCCTTTGGCCCTATAGTCTTTAAAGGGATCCGAAATATCTGTTCTCATATTCCACAGAAATAAGGCTAGCAAAGAGATCCACGAAATACAGATGTAACTCTGTGAGATGAATTAACAGAGCACTAAGCAGTTTCTCAGAAAGCTTCTTTCCAGATATCATCTGAGGATATTTCCTTTTTCACCATAGCCCTCTCTGGGCTTCCAATTATCACTTTGCCAATTACACAAGAACTGTCTTATCGAAAGGCTCCTTGAGGGGAAAGCTGTAACTCTGTGAGATGATTTCACAGAACACAAAGAAGTTTCTCAGAACGCTGCTTTCTCTTTGTTATCAGAAGATATTTTCTTTGGCCCTGTAGTCTTCAAAGGGATCCGAAATATCTGTTCTCAGATTCCACAGAAACAAGGCTAGCAAAGACAACCATGAAATACAGATGTAACACTCTGACATGAATTAACAGAACACTAAGCAGTTTCTCAGAAAGCTTCTTTCCAGATTTCATCTGAGGATATTTCCTTTTTCACCATAGCCCTCTATGGGCTTCCAAATATCACTTTGTCAATTCCACAAGAACTGTCTTAGCGAAAGGCTCCTTGAGGGGAAAGCTGTAACTCTGTGAGATGATTTCACAGAACACAACGAAGTTTCTCAGAAAGCTTCTTTCTCTTTGTTATCGAAGGTATTTCCTTTGGCCCTATAGTCTTCAAAGGGATCCGAAATATCTGTTCTCAGATTCCACAGAAATAAGGCTAGCAAAGACATCCATGAAATACAGATGTAACTCTGTGAGATTAATTAACAGAACACTAAGCAGTTTCTCAGAAAGCTTCTTTCCAGATATCAGCTGAGGATATTTCCTTTTTCACCATAGCCCTCTATGGGCTTCCAAATATCACTTTGCCAATTACACAAGAACTGTCTTATCGAAAGGCTCCTTGAGGGGAAAGCTGTAACTCTGTGAGATGATTTCACAGAACACAAAGAAGTTTCTCAGAAAGCTTCTTTCTCTCTGTTGTCGGAGGATATTTCCTTTGGCCCTATAGTCTTCAAAGGGATCCGAAATATCTGTTCTCAGATTCCACAGAAATAAGGCTAGCAAAGAGATTCACGAAATACAGAAGTAACTCTGTGAGATGAATTAACAGAGCACTAAGCAGTTTCTCAGAAAGCTTCTTTCCAGATTTCATCTGAGGATATTTCCATTTTCACCATAGCCCTCTCTGCGCTTCCAATTATCACTTTGCCAATTCCACAAGAACTGTCTTAGCGAAAGGCTCCTTGAGGGGAAAGCTGTAACTCTGTGAGATGATTTCACAGAACACAACGAAGTTTCTCAGAAAGCTTCTTTCTCTTTGTTATCGGAGGATATTTCCTTTGGCCCTATAGTCTTCAAAGGGTTCCGATATATCTGTTCTCAGAATCCACAGAAATAAGGCTAGCAAAGAGGTCCACGAAATACAGATGTAACTCTGTGAGATGAACTAACAGAACACTAAGCAGTTTCTCAGAAAACTTCTTTCCAGATTTCATCTCAGGATATTTCCTATTTCACCATAGCCCTCTATGGGCTTCCAAATATCACTTTGCCAATTCCACAAGAACTGTCTTAGCGAAAGGCTCCTTGAGAGGAAAGCTGTAACTCTGTGAGATGATTTCACAGAACACCAAGAAGTTTCGCAGAAAGCTTCTTTCTCTCTGTTACCGGAGGATATTTTCTTTGGCCCTATAGTCTTCAAAGGGATCCAAAATATCTGTTCTCAGATTCCACAGAAATAAGGCTAGCAAAGAGATCCACGAAATACAGAAGTAATTCTGTGAGAAGAATTAAAAGAGCACTAAGCAGTTGCTCAGAAAGCTTCTTTCCAGATTTCATCTGAGGATATTTCCTTTTTCACCGTAGCCCTCTCTGGGCTTCCAATTATCACTTTGCCAATTCCACAAGAACTGTCTTAGCGAAAGGCTCCTTGAGGGGAAAGCTGTAACTCTGTGAGATGATTTCACAGAACACAACGAAGTTTCTCAGAAAGCTTCTTTCTCTCTGTTGTCGGAGGATATTTCCTTTGGCCCTATAGTCTTCAAAGGGATCCGAAATATCTGTTCTCAGATTCCACAGAAATAAGGCTAGCAAAGAGATTCACGAAATACAGAAGTAACTCTGTGAGATGAATTAACAGAGCACTAAGCAGTTTCTCAGAAAGCTTCTTTCCAGATTTCATCTGAGGATATTTCCTTTTTCACCATAGCCCTCTCTGCGCTTCCAATTATCACTTTGCCAATTCCACAAGAACTGTCTTAGCGAAAGGCTCCTTGAGGGGAAAGCTGTAACTCTGTGAGATGATTTCACAGAACACAAAGAAGTTTCTCAAAAAGCTTCTTTCTCTTTGTTATCGGAAGATATTTTCTTTGGCCCTGTAGTCTTCAAAGGGATCCGAAATATCTGTTCTCAGATTCCACAGAAATAAGGCTAGCAAAGAGATCCACGAAATACAGATGTAACTCTGTGAGATGAATTAACGGAACCCTAAGCAGTTTCTCAGAAAGCTTCTTTCCAGATTTCATCTGAGGATATTTCCTTTTTCACCATAGCCCTCTATGGGCTTCCAAATATCACTTTGCCAATTCCACAAGAACTGTCTTTGCGAAAGGCTCCTTGCGGGGAACGCTGTCACTCTGTGAGATGATTTCACAGAACACAACGAAGTTTCTCAGAAAGCTTCTTTCTCTTTGTTATCGGAGGATATTTCCTTTGGCCCTATAGTCTTCAAAAGGATCCGAAATATATGTTCTCAGATTCCACAGAAATAAGTCTAGCAAAGAGATCCACGAAATACAGATGTAACTCTGTGAAATGAATTAACAGAACACTAAGCAGTTTCTCAGAAAGCTTCTTTCCAGATTTCATCTGAGGATATTTCCTTTTTCACCATAGCCCTCTAAGGTCTTCCAAATATCACTTTGCCATTTCCACAAGAACTCTCTTAGCGAAAGGCTCCTTGAGGGGAAAGCTGTAACTCTGTGAGATGATTTCACAGAACACCAAGAAGTTTCTCAGAAAGCTTCTTTCTCTTTGTTATCGGAGGATATTTCCTTTGGCCCTATAGTCTTCAAATTGATCCGAAATATCTGTTCTCAGATTCCACAGAAAAAAGGCTAGCAAAGATATCAACGAAATACAGATGTAACTCTGTGAGGTGAATTAACAGAACACTACGCAGTTTCTCAGAAAGCTTCTTTCCAGATTTCATCTGAGGATATTTCCTTTTTCACCATAGCCCTCTATGGGCTTCCAAATATCACTTTGACTATTCCACAAGAAATGTCTTAGCGAAAGGCTCCTTGAGAGGAAAGCTGTAACTCTGTGAGGTGATTTCACAGAACACAACGAAGTTTCTCAGAAAGCTTCTTTCTCTTTGTTATCGGAGGATATTTCCTTTGGCCCTATAGTCTTCAAAGGTTCCGAAATATCTGTTCTCAGAATCCACAGCAATAAGGCTAGCAAAGAGGTCCACGAAATACAGATGTAACTCTGTGAGATGAACTAACAGAACACTAAGCAGTTTCTCAGAAAGCTTCTTTCCAGATTTCATCTAAGGATATTTCCTATTTCACCATAGCCCTCTATGGGCTTCCAAATATCACGTTGCCAATTCCACAAGAACTGTCTTAGCGAAAGGCTCCTTGAGAGGAAAGCTGTAACTCTGTGAGATGATTTCACAGAACACCAAGAAGTTTCTCAGAAAGCTTCTTTCTCTCTGTTACCGGAGGATATTTCCTTTGGCCCTATAGTCTTCAAAGGGATCCGAAATATCTGTTCTCAGATTCCACAGAAATAAGGCTAGCAAAGAGATCCACGAAATACAGAAGTAATTCGGTGAGATGAATTAACAGAGCACTAAGCAGTTTCTCAGAAAGCTTCTTTCCAGATTTCATCTGAGGATATTTCCTTTTTCACCATAGCCCTCTCTGGGCTTCCAATTATCACTTTGCCAATTCCACAAGAACTGTCTTAGCGAAAGGCTCCTTGAGGGGAAAGCTGTAACTCTGTGAGATGATTTCACAGAACACAACGAAGTTTCTCAGAAAGCTTCTTTCTCTTTGTTATCGGAGGATATTTCCTTTGGCCCTATAGTCTTCAAAGGGATCCGAAATATCTGTTCTCAGATTCCACAGAAATAAGGCTAGCAAAGACATCCATGAAATACAGACGTAACTCTGTGAGATGAATTAACAGAACACTAAGCAGTTTCTCAGAAAGCTTCTTTCGAGATTTCATGTGAGGATATTTTCTTTTTCAACATAGCCCTCTATGGGCTTCCAAATATCACTTTGACAATTTCACAAGAACTGTCTTAGCGAAAGGCTCCTTGAGGGGAAAGCTGTAACTCTGTGAGATGATTTCACAGAACACAACGAAGTTTCTCAGAAAGCTTCTTTCTCTTTGTTATCGGAGGATATTTCCTTTGGCCCTATAGTCTTCAAAGGGATCCGAAATATCTGTTCCCAGATTCCACAGAAACAAGGCTAGCAAAAACATCCATGAAATAGAGATGTAACTCTGTGAGATGAATTAACAGTACACTAAGCAGTTTCTCTGAAAGCTTCTTTCAAGATTTCATCTGAGGATAGTTCCTTTTTCACCATAGCCCTCTATGGGCTTCCAAATATCACTTTGCCAATTCCACAAGAACTGTCTTAGCGAAAGGCTCCTTGAGGGGAAAGCTGTAACTCTGTGAGATGATTTCACAGAACACCAAGAAGTTTCTCAGAAAGCTTCTTTCTCTTTGTTATCGGAGGATATTTCCTTTGGCCCTACAGTCTTCAAAGGGATCCGAAATATCTGTTCTCAGATTCCACAGAAATAAGGCTAGCAAAGAGATCCACGAAATACAGATGTAACTCTGCGAGATGAATTAACAGAACACTAAGCAGTTTCTCAGAAAGCTTATTTCCAGAATTCATCTGAGGATATTTCCTTTTTCAACATAGCCCTCTAAGGGCTTCCAAATATCACTTTGACAATTCCACAAGAACTGTCTTAGCGAAAGGCTCCTTGAGGGGAAAGCTATAACTCTGTGAGATGATTTCACAGAACACAACGAAGTTTCTCAGAAAGCTTCTTACTCTTTGTTATAGGAGGATATTTCCTTTGGCACCTATAGTCTTCAAAGGGATCCGAAATATCTGTTCTCAGATTCCACAGAAATAAGGCTAGCAAAGACATCCATGAAATACAGATGTAACTCTGTGAGATGAATTAACAGAACACTAAGCAGTTTCTCAGAAAGCTTCTTTCCAGATATCAGCTGAGGATATTTCCTTTTTCACCATAGCCCTCTATGGGCTTCCAAATATCACTTTGCCAATTCCACAAGAACTGTCTTAGCGAAAGGCTCCTTGAGGGGAAAGCTGTAACTCTGTGAGATGATTTCACAGAACACCAAGAAGTTTCTCAGAAAGCTTCTTTCTCTCTGTTACCGGAGGATATTTCCTTTGGCCCTATAGTCTTCAAATTGATCCGAAATATCTGTTCTCAGATTCCACAGAAATAAGGCTAGCAAAGAGATCAACGAAATACAGATGTAACTCTGTGAGGTGAATTAACAGAACACTACACAGTTTCTAAGAAAGCTTCTTTCCAGATTTCATCTGAGGATATTTCCTTTTTCACCATAGCCCTCTATGGGCTTCCAAATATCACTTTGCCAATTCCACAAGAACTGTCTTTGCGAAAGGCTCCTTGAGGGGAACGCTGTCACTCTGTGAGATGATTTCACAGAACACAACGAAGTTTCTCAGAAAGCTTCTTTCTCTTTGTTATCAGAGGATATTTCCTTTGGCCCTATTGTCTTCAAAAGGATCCGAAATATCTGTTCTCAGATTCCACAGAAATAAGTCTAGCAAAGAGATCCACGAAATACAGATGTAACTCTGTGAAATGAATTAACAGAACACTAAGCAGTTTCTCAGAAAGCTTCTTTCCAGATTTCATCTGTGGATATTTCCTTTTTCACCATAGCCCTCTAAGGTCTTCCAAATATCACTTTGCCATTTCCACAAGAACTCTCTTAGCGAAAGGCTCCTTGAGGGGAAAGCTGTAACTCTGTGAGATGATTTCACAGAACACCAAGAAGTTTCTCAGAAAGCTTCTTTCTCTTTGTTATCGGAGGATATTTCCTTTGGCCCTATAGTCTTCAAATTGATCCGAAATATCTGTTCTCAGATTCCACAGAAATAAGGCTAGCAAAGAGATCAACGAAATACAGATGTAACTCTGTGAGGTGAATTAACAGAACACTACACAGTTTCTAAGAAAGCTTCTTTCCAGATTTCATCTGAGGATATTTCCTTTTTCACCATAGCCCTCTATGGGCTTCCAAATATCACTTTGACTATTCCACAAGAACTGACTTAGCGAAAGGCTCCTTGAGGGGAAAGCTGTAACTCTGTGAGGTGATTTCACAGAACACAACGAAGTTTCTCAGAAAGCTTCTTTCTCTTTGTTATCGGAGGATATTTCCTTTGGCCCTATAGTCTTCAAAGGTTTCCGAAATATCTGTTCTCAGAATCCACAGAAATAAGGCTAGCAAAGAGGTCCACGAAATACAGATGTAACTCTGTGAGATGAACTAACAGAACACTAAGCAGTTTCTCAGAAAGCTTCTTTCCAGATTTCATCTGAGGATATTTCCTATTTCACCGTAGCCCTCTATGGGCTTCCAAATATCACTTTGCCAATTCCACAAGAACTGTCTTAGCGAAAGACTCCTTGAGGGGAAAGCTGTAACTCTGTGAGATGATTTCACACAACACCAAGAAGTTTCTCAGAAAGCTTCTTTCTCTCTGTTACCGGAGGATATTTACTTTGGCCCTATAGTCTTCAAAGGGATCCGAAATATCTGTTCTCAGATTCCACAGAAATAAGGCTAGCAAAGAGGTCCACGAAATACAGATGTAACACTGTGAGATGAATTAACAGAACACTAAGCAGTTTCTCAAAAGCTTCTTTCCAGATTTCATCTGAGGATATTTCCTATTTCACCATAGCCCTCTATGGGCTTCCAAATATCACTTTGCCAATTCCACAAGAAGTGTCTTAGCGAAAGGCTCCTTGAGGGGAAAGCTGTAACTCTGTGAGATGATTTCACAGAACACCAAGAAGTTTCTCAGAAAGCTTCTTTCTCTCTGTTATCGGAGGATATTTCCTTTGGCCCTATAGTCTTCAAAGGGATCCGAAATATCTGTTCTCAGATTCCACAGAAATAAGGCTAGCAAAGAGATCCACGAAATACAGAAGTAACTCTGTGAGATGACTTAAGAGAGCACTAAGCAGTTTCTCAGAAAGCTTCTTTCCAGATTTCATCTGAGGATATTTCCTTTTTCAACATAGCCGTCTCTGGGCTTCCAATTATCACTTTGCCAATTCCACAAGAACTGTCTTAGCGAAAGGCTCCTTGAGGGGAAAGCTGTAACTCTGTGAGATGATTTCACAGAACACAACGAAGTTTCTCAGATAGCTTCTTTCTCTTTGTTATCGAAGGAATTTCCTTTGGCCCTATATTCTTCAAAGGGATCCGAAATATCTGTTCTCAGATTCCACAGAAATAAGGCTAGCATAGACATCCATGAAATACAGATGTAACTCTGTGAGATGAATTAACAGAACACTAAGCAGTTTCTCAGAAAGCTTCTTTCCAGATTTCATCTGAGGATATTTCCTTTTTCACCTTAGCCCTCTATGGGCTTCCAAATATCACTTTGCCAATTCCACAAGAACTGTGATACCGAAAGGCTCCTTGAGGGGAAAGCTGTAACTCTGTGAGATGATTTCACAGAACACAGCGAAGTTTCTCAGAAAGCTTCTTTCTCTTTGTTATCGGAGGATATTTCCTTTGGGCCTATAGTCTTCAAAGAGATCCGAAATATCTGTTCTCAGATTCCACAGAAATAAGACTAGCAAAGAGGTCCACGAAATACAGATGTAACTCTGTGAGATAAATTAACAGAACATTAAGCAGTTTCGCAAAAGCTTCTTTCCAGATTTCATCTTAGGATATTTCCTTTTTCACCATAGCCCTCTATGGGCTTCCAAATATCACTTTGACAATTCCACAAGAACTGTCTTAGCGAAATGCACCTTGAGGGGAAAGCTGTAACTCTGTGAGATGATTTCACAGAACAAAACGAAGTTTCTCAGAAAGCTTCTTTCTCTTTGTTATCGAAGGTATTTCCTTTGGCCCTATAGTCTTTAAAGGGATCCGAAATATCTGTTCTCATATTCCACAGAAATAAGGCTAGCAAAGAGATCCATGAAATACAGATGTAACTCTGTGAGATGAATTAACAGAGCACTAAGCAGTTTCTCAGAAAGCTTCTTTCCAGATATCTGAGGATAATTCCTTTTTCACCATAGCCCTCTCTGGGCTTCCAATTATCACTTTGCCAATTACACAAGAACTGTCTTATCGAAAGGCTCCTTGAGGGGAAAGCTGTAACTCTGTGAGATGATTTCACAGAACACAAAGAAGTTTCTCAGAACGCTGCTTTCTCTTTGTTATCAGAAGATATTTTCTTTGGCCTTGTAGTCTTCAAAGGGATCCGAAATATCTGTTCTCAGATTCCACAGAAACAAGGCTAGCAAAGACAACCATGAAATACAGATGTAACACTCTGACATGAATTAACAGAACACTAAGCAGTTTCTCAGAAAGCTTCTTTCCAGATTTCATCTGAGGATATTTCCTTTTTCACCATAGCCCTCTATGGGCTTCCAAATATCACTTTGTCAATTCCACAAGAACTGTCTTAGCGAAAGGCTCCTTGAGGGGAAAGCTGTAACTCTGTGAGATGATTTCACAGAACACAACGAAGTTTCTCAGAAAGCTTCTTTCTCTTTGTTATCGAAGGTATTTCCTTTGGCCCTATAGTCTTCAAAGGGATCCGAAATATCTGTTCTCAGATTCCACAGAAATAAGGCTAGCAAAGACATCCATGAAATACAGATGTAACTCTGTGAGATTAATTAACAGAACACTAAGCAGTTTCTCAGAAAGCTTCTTTCCAGATATCAGCTGAGGATATTTCCTTTTTCACCATAGCCCTCTATGGGCTTCCAAATATCACTTTGCCAATTACACAAGAACTGTCTTATCGAAAGGCTCCTTGAGGGGAAAGCTGTAACTCTGTGAGATGATTTCACAGAACACAAAGAAGTTTCTCAGAAAGCTTCTTTCTCTCTGTTGTCGGAGGATATTTCCTTTGGCCCTATAGTCTTCAAAGGGATCCGAAATATCTGTTCTCAGATTCCACAGAAATAAGGCTAGCAAAGAGATTCACGAAATACAGAAGTAACTCTGTGAGATGAATTAACAGAGCACTAAGCAGTTTCTCAGAAAGCTTCTTTCCAGATTTCATCTGAGGATATTTCCATTTTCACCATAGCCCTCTCTGCGCTTCCAATTATCACTTTGCCAATTCCACAAGAACTGTCTTAGCGAAAGGCTCCTTGAGGGGAAAGCTGTAACTCTGTGAGATGATTTCACAGAACACAAAGAAGTTTCTCAAAAAGCTTCTTTCTCTTTGTTATCGGAAGATATTTTCTTTGGCCCTGTAGTCTTCAAAGGGATCCGAAATATCTGTTCTCAGATTCCACAGAAATAAGGCTAGCAAAGAGATCCACGAAATACAGATGTAACTCTGTGAGATGAATTAACAGAGCACTAAGCAGTTTTTCAGAAAGCTTCTTTCCAGATATCATCTGAGGATATATCCTTTTTCACCATAGCCCTCTCTGGGCTTCCAATTATCACTTTGCCAATTACACAAGAACTGTCTTATCGAAAGGCTCCTTGAGGGGTAAGCTGTAACTCTGTGAGATGATTTCACAGAACACAAAGAAGTTTCTCAGAACGCTTCTTTCTCTTTGTTATCAGAAGATATTTTCTTTGGCCCTGTAGTCTTCAAAGGGATCCGAAATATCTGTTCTCAGATTCCACAGAAACAAGGCTAGCAAAGACAACCATGAAATACAGATGTAACACTCTGACATGAATTAACAGAACACTAAGCAGTTTCTCAGAAAGCTTCTTTCCAGATTTCATCTGAGGATATTTCCTTTTTCACCTTAGCCCTCTATGGGCTTCCAAATATCACTTTGTCAATTCCACAAGAACTGTCTTAGCGAAAGGCTCCTTGAGGGGAAAGCTGTAACTCTGTGAGATGATTTCACAGAACACAACGAAGTTTCTCAGAAAGCTTCTTTCTCTTTGTTATCGAAGGTATTTCCTTTGGCCCTATAGTCTTCAAAGGGATCCGAAATATCTGTTCTCAGATTCCACAGAAATAAGGCTAGCAAAGACATCCATGAAATACAGATGTAACTCTGTGAGATTAATTAACAGAACACTAAGCAGTTTCTCAGAAAGCTTCTTTCCAGATATCAGCTGAGGATATTTCCTTTTTCACCATAGCCCTCTATGGGCTTCCAAATATCACTTTGCCAATTCCACAAGAACTGTCTTAGCGAAAGGCTCCTTGAGGGGAAAGCTGTAACTCTGTGAGATGATTTCACAGAACACAACGAAGTTTCTCAGAAAGCTTCTTTCTCTTTGTTATCGGAGGATATTTCCTTTGGCCCTATAGTCTTCAAAGGGTTCCGATATATCTGTTCTCAGAATCCACAGAAATAAGGCTAGCAAAGAGGTCCACGAAATACAGATGTAACTCTGTGAGATGAACTAACAGAACACTAAGCAGTTTCTCAGAAAACTTCTTTCCAGATTTCATCTAAGGATATTTCCTATTTCACCATAGCCCTCTATGGGCTTCCAAATATCACTTTGCCAATTCCACAAGAACTGTCTTAGCGAAAGGCTCCTTGAGAGGAAAGCTGTAACTCTGTGAGATGATTTCACAGAACACCAAGAAGTTTCGCAGAAAGCTTCTTTCTCTCTGTTACCGGAGGATATTTTCTTTGGCCCTATAGTCTTCAAAGGGATCCAAAATATCTGTTCTCAGATTCCACAGAAATAAGGCTAGCAAAGAGATCCACGAAATACAGAAGTAATTCTGTGAGAAGAATTAAAAGAGCACTAAGCAGTTGCTCAGAAAGCTTCTTTCCAGATTTCATCTGAGGATATTTCCTTTTTCACCATAGCCCTCTCTGGGCTTCCAATTATCACTTTGCCAATTCCACAAGAACTGTCTTAGCGAAAGGCTCCTTGAGGGGAAAGCTGTAACTCTGTGAGATGATTTCACAGAACACAACGAAGTTTCTCAGAAAGCTTCTTTCTCTCTGTTGTCGGAGGATATTTCCTTTGGCCCTATAGTCTTCAAAGGGATCCGAAATATCTGTTCTCAGATTCCACAGAAATAAGGCTAGCAAAGAGATTCACGAAATACAGAAGTAACTCTGTGAGATGAATTAACAGAGCACTAAGCAGTTTCTCAGAAAGCTTCTTTCCAGATTTCATCTGAGGATATTTCCTTTTTCACCATAGCCCTCTCTGCGCTTCCAATTATCACTTTGCCAATTCCACAAGAACTGTCTTAGCGAAAGGCTCCTTGAGGGGAAAGCTGTAACTCTGTGAGATGATTTCACAGAACACAAAGAAGTTTCTCAAAAAGCTTCTTTCTCTTTGTTATCGGAAGATATTTTCTTTGGCCCTGTAGTCTTCAAAGGGATCCGAAATATCTGTTCTCAGATTCCACAGAAATAAGGCTAGCAAAGAGATCCACGAAATACAGATGTAACTCTGTGAGATGAATTAACGGAACCCTAAGCAGTTTCTCAGAAAGCTTCTTTCCAGATTTCATCTGAGGATATTTCCTTTTTCACCATAGCCCTCTATGGGCTTCCAAATATCACTTTGCCAATTCCACAAGAACTGTCTTTGCGAAAGGCTCCTTGCGGGGAACGCTGTCACTCTGTGAGATGATTTCACAGAACACAACGAAGTTTCTCAGAAAGCTTCTTTCTCTTTGTTATCGGAGGATATTTCCTTTGGCCCTATAGTCTTCAAAAGGATCCGAAATATATGTTCTCAGATTCCACAGAAATAAGTCTAGCAAAGAGATCCACGAAATACAGATGTAACTCTGTGAAATGAATTAACAGAACACTAAGCAGTTTCTCAGAAAGCTTCTTTCCAGATTTCATCTGAGGATATTTCCTTTTTCACCATAGCCCTCTAAGGTCTTCCAAATATCACTTTGCCATTTCCACAAGAACTCTCTTAGCGAAAGGCTCCTTGAGGGGAAAGCTGTAACTCTGTGAGATGATTTCACAGAACACCAAGAAGTTTCTCAGAAAGCTTCTTTCTCTTTGTTATCGGAGGATATTTCCTTTGGCCCTATAGTCTTCAAATTGATCCGAAATATCTGTTCTCAGATTCCACAGAAATAAGGCTAGCAAAGATATCAACGAAATACAGATGTAACTCTGTGAGGTGAATTAACAGAACACTACGCAGTTTCTCAGAAAGCTTCTTTCCAGATTTCATCTGAGGATATTTCCTTTTTCACCATAGCCCTCTATGGGCTTCCAAATATCACTTTGACTATTCCACAAGAAATGTCTTAGCGAAAGGCTCCTTGAGGGGAAAGCTGTAACTCTGTGAGGTGATTTCACAGAACACAACGAAGTTTCTCAGAAAGCTTCTTTCTCTTTGTTATCGGAGGATATTTCCTTTGGCCCTATAGTCTTCAAAGGTTCCGAAATATCTGTTCTCAGAATCCACAGCAATAAGGATAGCAAAGAGGTCCACGAAATACAGATGTAACTCTGTGAGATGAACTAACAGAACACTAAGCAGTTTCTCAGAAAGCTTCTTTCCAGATTTCATCTAAGGATATTTCCTATTTCACCATAGCCCTCTATGGGCTTCCAAATATCACGTTGCCAATTCCACAAGAACTGTCTTAGCGAAAGGCTCCTTGAGAGGAAAGCTGTAACTCTGTGAGATGATTTCACAGAACACCAAGAAGTTTCTCAGAAAGCTTCTTTCTCTCTGTTACCGGAGGATATTTCCTTTGGCCCTATAGTCTTCAAAGGGATCCGAAATATCTGTTCTCAGATTCCACAGAAATAAGGCTAGCAAAGAGATCCACGAAATACAGAAGTAATTCGGTGAGATGAATTAACAGAGCACTAAGCAGTTTCTCAGAAAGCTTCTTTCCAGGTTTCATCTGAGGATATTTCCTTTTTCACCATAGCCCTCTCTGGGCTTCCAATTATCACTTTGCCAATTCCACAAGAACTGTCTTAGCGAAAGGCTCCTTGAGGGGAAAGCTGTAACTCTGTGAGATGATTTCACAGAACACAACGAAGTTTCTCAGAAAGCTTCTTTCTCTTTGTTATCGGAGGATATTTCCTTTGGCCCTATAGTCTTCAAAGGGATCCGAAATATCTGTTCTCAGATTCCACAGAAATAAGGCTAGCAAAGACATCCATGAAATACAGACGTAACTCTGTGAGATGAATTAACAGAACACTAAGCAGTTTCTCAGAAAGCTTCTTTCGAGATTTCATGTGAGGATATTTTCTTTTTCAACATAGCCCTCTATGGGCTTCCAAATATCACTTTGACAATTTCACAAGAACTGTCTTAGCGAAAGGCTCCTTGAGGGGAAAGCTGTAACTCTGTGAGATGATTTCACAGAACACAACGAAGTTTCTCAGAAAGCTTCTTTCTCTTTGTTATCGGAGGATATTTCCTTTGGCCCTATAGTCTTCATAGGGATCCGAAATATCTGTTCCCAGATTCCACAGAAACAAGGCTAGCAAAAACATCCATGAAATAGAGATGTAACTCTGTGAGATGAATTAACAGTACACTAAGCAGTTTCTCTGAAAGCTTCTTTCAAGATTTCATCTGAGGATAGTTCCTTTTTCACCATAGCCCTCTATGGGCTTCCAAATATCACTTTGCCAATTCCACAAGAACTGTCTTAGCGAAAGGCTCCTTGAGGGGAAAGCTGTAACTCTGTGAGATGATTTCACAGAACACCAAGAAGTTTCTCAGAAAGCTTCTTTCTCTTTGTTATCGGAGGATATTTCCTTTGGCCCTACAGTCTTCAAAGGGATCCGAAATATCTGTTCTCAGATTCCACAGAAATAAGGCTAGCAAAGAGATCCACGAAATACAGATGTAACTCTGCGAGATGAATTAACAGAACACTAAGCAGTTTCTCAGAAAGCTTATTTCCAGAATTCATCTGAGGATATTTCCTTTTTCAACATAGCCCTCTAAGGGCTTCCAAATATCACTTTGACAATTCCACAAGAACTGTCTTAGCGAAAGGCTCCTTGAGGGGAAAGCTATAACTCTGTGAGATGATTTCACAGAACACAACGAAGTTTCTCAGAAAGCTTCTTACTCTTTGTTATAGGAGGATATTTCCTTTGGCACCTATAGTCTTCAAAGGGATCCGAAATATCTGTTCTCAGATTCCACAGAAATAAGGCTAGCAAAGACATCCATGAAATACAGATGTAACTCTGTGAGATTAATTAACAGAACACTAGGCAGTTTCTCAGAAAGCTTCTTTCCAGATTTCATCTGAGGATATTTCCTTTTTCAACATAGCCCTCTATGGGATTCCAAATATCACTTTGCCAATTTCACAAGAACTGTCTTATCGAAAGGCTCCTTGAGGGGAAAGCTGTAACTCTGTGAGATGATTTCACAGAACACAACGAAGTTTCTCAGAAAGCTTCTTTCTCTTTGTTATCGGAGGATATTTCCTTTGGCCCTATAGTCTTCAAAGGGATCCGAAATATCTGTTCCCAGATTCCACAGAAACAAGTCTAGCAAAGACATTCATGAAATAGAGATGTAACTCTGTGAGATGAATTAACAGAACACTAAGCAGTTTCTCTGAAAGCTTCTTTCCAGATTTCATCTGAGGATATTTCCTTTTTCACCATAGCCCTCTCTGGGCTTCCAATTATCACTTTGCCACTTCCACAAGAACTGTCTTAGCGAAAGGCTCCTTGAGGTGAAAGCTGTATCTCTGTGAGATGATTTCACAGAACACCAAGAAGTTTCTCAGAAAGCTTCTTTCTCTTTGTTATCGGAGGATATTTCCTTTGGCCCTACAGTCTTCAAAGGGATCCGAAATATCTGTTCTCAGATTCCACAGAAATAAGGCTAGCAAAGAGATCCACGAAATACAGATGTAACTCTGTGAGATGAATTAACAGAGCACTAAGCAGTTTCTCAGAAAGCTTCTTTCCAGATTTCATCTGAGGATATTTCCTTTTTCACCATAGCCCTCTCTGCGCTTCCAATTATCACTTTGCCAATTCCACAAGAACTGTCTTAGCGAAAGGCTCCTTGAGGGGAAAGCTGTAACTCTGTGAGATGATTTCACAGAACACAAAGAAGTCTCTCAGAAAGCTTCTTTTTCTTTGTTATCGGAAGATATTTTCTTTGGCCCTGTAGTCTTCAAAGGGATCCGAAATATCTGTTCTCAGATTCCACAGAAATAAGGCTAGTAAAGAGATCCACGAAATACAGATGTAAGTCTGTGAGATGAATTAACGGAACCCTAAGCAGTTTCTCAGAAAGCTTCTTTCCAGATTTCATCTGAGGATATTTCCTTTTTCACCATAGCCCTCTATGGGCTTCCAAATATCACTTTGCCAATTCCACAAGAACTGTCTTTGCGAAAGGCTCCTTGAGGGGAACGCTGTCACTCTGTGAGATGATTTCACAGAACACAACGAAGTTTCTCAGAAAGCTTCTTTCTCTTTGTTATCGGAGGATATTTCCTTTGGCCCTATAGTCTTCAAAAGGATCCGCAATATCTGTTCTCAGATTCCACAGAAATAAGTCTAGCAAAGAGATCCACGAAATACAGATGTAACTCTGTGAGATGAATTAACAGAACACTAAGCAGTTTCTCAGAAAGCTTCTTTCCAGATTTCATCTGAGGATATTTCCTTTTTCACCATAGCCCTCTATGGGCTTCCAAATATCACTTTGCCATTTCCACAAGAACTCTCTTAGCGAAAGGCTCCTTGAGGGGAAAGCTGTAACTCTGTGAGATAATTTCACAGAACACCAAGAAGTTTCTCAGAAAGTTTCTTTCTCTTTGTTATCGGAGGATATTTCCTTTGGCCCTATAGTCTTCAAATTGATCCGAAATATCTGTTCTCAGATTCCACAGAAATAAGGCTAGCAAAGAGATCCACGAAATACAGATGTAACTCTGTGAGGTGAATTAACAGAACACTAAGCAGTTTCTCAGAAAGCTTCTTTCCAGATTTCATCTGAGGATATTTCCTTTTTCACAATAGCCCTCTATGGGCTTCCAAATATCACTTTGACTATTCCACAGGAACTGTCTTAGGGAAAGGCTCCTTGAGGGGAAAGCTATAACTCTGTGAGATGATTTCACAGAACACAACGAAGTTTCTCAGAAAGCTTCTTTCTCTTTGTTTTAGTAGGATATTTCCTTTGGCCCTATAGTCTTCAAAGGGATCCGAAATATCTGTTCTCAGATTCCACAGAAATAAGGCTAGCAAAGACATCCATGAAATACAGATGTAACTCTGTGAGATGAATTAACAGAACACTAAGCAGTTTCTCAGAAAGCTTCTTTCCAGATTTCATCTGAGGATATTTCCTTTTTCAACATAGCCCTCTATGGGCTTCCAAATATCACTTTGCCAATTTCACAAGAACTGTCTTAGCGAAAGGCTCTTTGAGGGGAAAGCTGTAACTCTGTGAGATGATTTCACAGAACACAACGAAGTTTCTCAGAAAGCTTCTTTCTCTTTGTTATCGGAGGATATTTCCTTTGGCCCTATAGTCTTCAAAGGGATCCGAAATATCTGCTCCCAGATTCCACAGAAACAAGGCTAGCAAAGACATCCATGAAATAGAGATGTAACTCTGTGAGATGAATTAACAGAACACTAAGCATTTTCTCTGAAAGCTTCTTTCCAGATTTCATCTGAGGATATTTCCTTTTTCACCATAGCCCTCTATGGGCTTCCAAATATCACTTTGCCAATTCCACAAGAACTGTCTTAGCGAAAGGCTCCTTGAGGGGAAAACTGTAACTCTGTGAGATGATTTCACAGAACACCAAGAAGTTTCTCAGAAAGCTTCTTTCTCTTTGTTATCGGAGGATATTTCCTTTGGCCCTATAGTCTCCAAAGGGATCCGAAATGTCTGTTCTCAGATTCCACAGAAATAAGGCTAGCAAAGAGATCCACGAAATAGACATGTAACTCTGTGAGATGAATTAACAGAACACTAAGCAGTTTCTCAGAAAGCTTCTTTCCAGATTTCATCTGAGGATATTTCCTATTTCACCATAGCCCTCTATGGGCTTCCAAATATCACTTTGCCAATTCCACAAGAACTGTCTTAGCGAAAGGCTCCTTGAGGGGAAAGCTGTAACTCTGTGAGATGATTTCACAGAACACAACGAAGTTTCTCAGAAAGCTTCTTTCTCTTTGTTATCGGAGGATATTTCCTTTGGCCCTATAGTCGTCAAAGGGATCCGAAATATCTGTTCCCAGATTCCACAGAAACAATGCTAGCAAAGACATCCATGAAATAGAGATGTAACTCTGTGAGATGAATTAACAGAACACTAAGCAGTTTCTCTGAGAGCTTCTTTCCAGATTTCATCTGAGGATATTTCCTTTTTCACCATAGCCCTCTATGGGCTTCCAAATATCACTTTGCTAATTCCACAAGAACTGTCTTAGCGAAAGGCTCCTTGAGGGGAAAACTGTAACTCTGTGAGATGATTTCACAGAACACCAAGAAGTTTCTCAGAAAGCTTCTTTCTCTTTGTTATCGGAGGATATTTCCTTTGGCCCTACAGTCTTCAAAGGGATCCGAAATATCTGTTCTCAGATTCCACAGAAATAAGGCTAGCAAAGAGATCCACGAAATACAGATGTAACTCTGCGAGATGAATTAACAGAACACTAAGCAGATTCTCAGAAAGATTCTTTCCAGATTTCATCTGAGGATATTTCCTATTTCACCATAGCCCTCTATGGGCTTCCAAATATCACTTTGCCAATTCCACAAGAACTGTCTTAGCGAAAGGCTCCTTGAGGGGAAAGCTGTAACTCTGTGAGATGATTTCACAGAACACCAAGAAGTTTCTCAGAAAGCTTCGTTCTCTCTGTTACCGGAGGATATTTACTTTGGCCCTATAGTCTTCAAAGGGATCCGAAATATCTGTTCTCAGATTCCACAGAAATAAGGCTAGCAAAGAGGTCCACGAAATACAGATGTAACACTGTGAGATGAATTAACAGAACACCAGCAGTTTCTCAAAAGCTTCTTTCCAGATTTCATCTGAGGATATTTCCTATTTCACCATAGCCCTCTATGGGCTTCCAAATATCACTTTGCCAATTCCACAAGAACTGTCTTAGCTAAAGGCTCCTTGAGGGGAAAGCTGTAACTCTGTGAGATGATTTCACAGAACACCAAGAAGTTTCTCAGAAAGCTTCTTTCTCTCTGTTATCGGAGGATATTTCCTTTGGCCCTATAGTCTTCAAAGGGATCCGAAATATCTGTTCTCAGATTCCACAGAAATAAGGCTAGCAAAGAGATCCACGAAATACAGAAGTAACTCTGTGAGATGACTTAAGAGAGCACTAAGCAGTTTCTCAGAAAGCTTCTTTCCAGATTTCATCTGAGGATATTTCCTTTTTCAACATAGCCGTCTCTGGGCTTCCAATTATCACTTTGCCAATTCCACAAGAACTGTCTTAGCGAAAGGCTCCTTGAGGGGAAAGCTGTAACTCTGTGAGATGATTTCACAGAACACAACGACGTTTCTCAGATAGCTTCTTTCTCTTTGTTATCGAAGGAATTTCCTTTGGCCCTATATTCTTCAAAGGGATCCGAAATATCTGTTCTCAGATTCCACAGAAATAAGGCTAGCATAGACATCCATGAAATACAGATGTAACTCTGTGAGATGAATTAACAGAACACTAAGCAGTTTCTCAGAAAGCTTCTTTCCAGATTTCATCTGAGGATATTTCCTTTTTCACCTTAGCCCTCTATGGGCTTCCAAATATCACTTTGCCAATTCCACAAGAACTGTCTTAACGAAAGGCTCCTTGAGGGGAAAGCTGTAACTCGGTGAGATGATTTCACAGAACACAGCGAAGTTTCTCAGAAAGCTTCTTTCTCTTTGTTATCGGAGGATATTTCCTTTGGGCCTATAGTCTTCAAAGAGATCCGAAATATCTGTTCTCAGATTCCACAGAAATAAGACTAGCAAAGAGGTCCACGAAATACAGATGTAACTCTGTGAGATAAATTAACAGAACATTAAGCAGTTTCGCAAAAGCTTCTTTCCAGATTTCATCTTAGGATATTTCCTTTTTCACCATAGCCCTCTATGGGCTTCCAAATATCACTTTGACAATTCCACAAGAACTGTCTTAGCGAAATGCACCTTGAGGGGAAAGCTGTAACTCTGTGAGATGATTTCACAGAACAAAACGAAGTTTCTCAGAAAGCTTCTTTCTCTTTGTTATCGAAGGTATTTCCTTTGGCCCTATAGTCTTTAAAGGGATCCGAAATATCTGTTCTCATATTCCACAGAAATAAGGCTAGCAAAGAGATCCACGAAATACAGATGTAACTCTGTGAGATGAATTAACAGAGCACTAAGCAGTTTCTCAGAAAGCTTCTTTCCAGATATCATCTGAGGATATTTCCTTTTTCACCATAGCCCTCTCTGGGATTCCAATTATCACTTTGCCAATTACACAAGAACTGTCTTATCGAAAGGCTCCTTGAGGGGAAAGCTGTAACTCTGTGAGATGATTTCACAGAACACAAAGAAGTTTCTCAGAACGCTTCTTTCTCTTTGTTATCAGAAGATATTTTCTTTGGCCCTGTAGTCTTCAAAGGGATCCGAAATATCTGTTCTCAGATTCCACAGAAACAAGGCTAGCAAAGACAACCATGAAATACAGATGTAACACTCTGACATGAATTAACAGAACACTAAGCAGTTTCTCAGAAAGCTTCTTTCCAGATTTCATCTGAGGATATTTCCTTTTTCACCATAGCCCTCTATGGGCTTCCAAATATCACTTTGTCAATTCCACAAGAACTGTCTTAGCGAAAGGCTCCTTGAGGGGAAAGCTGTAACTCTGTGAGATGATTTCACAGAACACAACGAAGTTTCTCAGAAAGCTTCTTTCTCTTTGTTATCGAAGGTATTTCCTTTGGCCCTATAGTCTTCAAAGGGATCCGAAATATCTGTTCTCAGATTCCACAGAAATAAGGCTAGCAAAGACATCCATGAAATACAGATGTAACTCTGTGAGATTAATTAACAGAACACTAAGCAGTTTCTCAGAAAGCTTCTTTCCAGATATCAGCTGAGGATATTTCCTTTTTCACCATAGCCCTCTATGGGCTTCCAAATATCACTTTGCCAATTCCACAAGAACTGTCTTAGCGAAAGGCTCCTTGAGGGGAAAGCTGTAACTCTGTGAGATGATTTCACAGAACACAACGAAGTTTCTCAGAAAGCTTCTTTCTCTTTGTTATCGGAGGATATTTCCTTTGGCCCTATAGTCTTCAAAGGGTTCCGATATATCTGTTCTCAGAATCCACAGAAATAAGGCTAGCAAAGAGGTCCACGAAATACAGAAGTAATTCTGTGAGAAGAATTAAAAGAGCACTAAGCAGTTTCTCAGAAAGCTTCTTTCCAGATTTCATCTGAGGATATTTCCTTTTTCACCATAGCCCTCTCTGGGCTTCCAATTATCACTTTGCCAATTCCACAAGAACTGTCTTAGCGAAAGGCTCCTTGAGGGGAAAGCTGTAACTCTGTGAGATGATTTCACAGAACAAGAAGCAGTTTCTCAGAAAGCTTCTTTCTCTCTGTTGTCGGAGGATATTTCCTTTGGCCCTATAGTCTTCAAAGGGATCCGAAATATCTGTTCTCAGATTCCACAGAAATAAGGCTAGCAAAGAGATTCACGAAATACAGAAGTAACTCTGTGAGATGAATTAACAGAGCACTAAGCAGTTTCTCAGAAAGCTTCTTTCCAGATTTCATCTGAGGATATTTCCTTTTTCACCATAGCCCTCTCTGCGCTTCCAATTATCACTTTGCCAATTCCACAAGAACTGTCTTAGCGAAAGGCTCCTTGAGGGGAAAGCTGTAACTCTGTGAGATGATTTCACAGAACACAATGAAGTTTCTCAAAAAGCTTCTTTCTCTTTGTTATCGGAAGATATTTTCTTTGGCCCTGTAGTCTTCAAAGGGATCCGAAATATCTGTTCTCAGATTCCACAGAAATAAGGCTAGCAAAGAGATCCACGAAATACAGATGTAACTCTGTGAGATGAATTAACAGAGCACTAAGCAGTTTCTCAGAAAGCTTCTTTCCAGATATCATCTGAGGATATTTCCTTTTTCACCATAGCCCTCTCTGGGCTTCCAATTATCACTTTGCCAATTACACAAGAACTGTCTTATCGAAAGGCTCCTTGAGGGGAAAGCTGTAACTCCGTGAGATGATTTCACAGAACACAAAGAAGTTTCTCAGAACGCTTCTTTCTCTTTGTTATCAGAAGATATTTTCTTTGGCCCTGTAGTCTTCAAAGGGATCCGAAATATCTGTTCTCAGATTCCACAGAAACAAGGCTAGCAAAGACAACCATGAAATACAGATGTAACACTCTGACATGAATTAACAGATCACTAAGCAGTTTCTCAGAAAGCTTCTTTCCAGATTTCATCTGAGGATATTTCCTTTTTCACCATAGCCCTCTATGGGCTTCCAAATATCACTTTGTCAATTCCACAAGAACTGTCTTAGCGAAAGGCTCCTTGAGGGGAAAGCTGTAACTCTGTGAGATGATTTCACAGAACACAACGAAGTTTCTCAGAAAGCTTCTTTCTCTTTGTTATCGAAGGTATTTCCTTTGGCCCTATAGTCTTCAAAGGGATCCGAAATATCTGTTCTCAGATTCCACAGAAATAAGGCTAGCAAAGACATCCATGAAATACAGATGTAACTCTGTGAGATTAATTAACAGAACACTAAGCAGTTTCTCAGAAAGCTTCTTTCCAGATATCAGCTGAGGATATTTCCTTTTTCACCATAGCCCTCTATGGGCTTCCAAATATCACTTTGCCAATTCCACAAGAACTGTCTTAGCGAAAGGCTCCTTGAGGGGAAAGCTGTAACTCTGTGAGATGATTTCACAGAACACAACGAAGTTTCTCAGAAAGCTTCTTTCTCTTTGTTATCGGAGGATATTTCCTTTGGCCCTATAGTCTTCAAAGGGTTCCGATATATCTGTTCTCAGAATCCACAGAAATAAGGCTAGCAAAGAGGTCCACGAAATACAGATGTAACTCTGTGAGATGAACTAACAGAACACTAAGCAGTTTCTCAGAAAACTTCTTTCCAGATTTCATCTAAGGATATTTCCTATTTCACCATAGCCCTCTATGGGCTTCCAAATATCACTTTGCCAATTCAACAAGAACTGTCTTAGCGAAAGGCTCCTTGAGAGGAAAGCTGTAACTCTGTGAGATGATTTCACAGAACACCAAGAAGTTTCGCAGAAAGCTTCTTTCTCTCTGTTCCCGGAGGATATTTTCTTTGGCCCTATAGTCTTCAAAGGGATCCAAAATATCTGTTCTCAGATTCCACAGAAATAAGGCTAGCAAAGAGATCCACGAAATACAGAAGTAATTCTGTGAGAAGAATTAAAAGAGCACTAAGCAGTTGCTCAGAAAGCTTCTTTCCAGATTTCATCTGAGGATATTTCCTTTTTCACCATAGCCCTCTCTGGGCTTCCAATTATCACTTTGCCAATTCCACAAGAACTGTCTTAGCGAAAGGCTCCTTGAGGGGAAAGCTGTAACTCTGTGAGATGATTTCACAGAACACAACGAAGTTTCTCAGAAAGCTTCTTTCTCTTTGTTATCGGAGGATATTTCCTTTGGCCCTATAGTCTCCAAAGGGATCCGAAATATCTGTTCTCAGATTCCACAGAAACAAGGCTATCAAAGACATCCATTAAATACAGATGTAACTCTGTGAGATGAATTAACAGAACACTAAGCAGTTTCTCAGAAAGCTTCATTCCAGATTTCATCTGAGGATATTTCCTTTTTCACCATAGCCCTCTATGGGCTTCCAAATATCACTTTGACAATTCCACAAGAACTGTCTTAGCGAAAGGCTCCTTGAGGGGAAAGCTGTAACTCTGTGAGATGATTTCACAGAACACAACGAAGTTTCTCAGAAAGCTTCTTTCTCTTTGTTATCGGAGGATATTTCCTTTGGCCCTATAGTCTTCAAAGGGATCCGAAATATCTGTTCTCAGATTCCACAGAAATAAGGCTAGCAAAGAGATCCACGAAATAGACATGTAACTCTGTGAGATGAATTAACAGAACACTAAGCAGTTTCTCAGAAAGCTTCTTTCCAGATTTCATCTGAGGATATTTCCTATTTCACCATAGCCCTCTATGGGCTTCCAAATATCACTTTGCCAATTCCACAAGAACTGTCTTAGCGAAAGGCTCCTTGAGGGGAAAGCTGTAACTCTGTGAGATGATTTCACAGAACACCAAGAAGTTTCTCAGAAAGCTTCTTTCTCTTTGTTATCGGAGGATATTTCCTTTGGCCCTATAGTCTTCAAAGGGATCCGAAATATCTGTTCCCAGATTCCACAGAAACAAGGCTAGCAAAGACATCCATGAAATAGAGATGTAACTCTGTGAGATGAATTAACAGAACACTAAGCAGTTTCTCAGAAAGCTTCTTTCCAGATTTCATCTGAGGATATTTCCTTTTTCACCATAGCCCTCTATGGGCTTCCAAATATCACTTTGCTAATTCCACAAGAACTGTGTTAGCGAAAGGCTCCTTGAGGGGAAAACTGTAACTCTGTGAGATGATTTCACAGAACACCAAGAAGTTTCTCAGAAAGCTTCTTTCTCTTTGTTATCGGAGGATATTTCCTTTGGCCCTACAGTCTTCAAAGGGATCCGAAATATCTGTTCTCAGATTCCACAGAAATAAGGCTAGCAAAGAGATCCACGAAATACAGATGTAACTCTGCGAGATGAATTAACAGAACACTAAGCAGATTCTCAGAAAGATTCTTTCCAGATTTCATCTGAGGATATTTCCTATTTCACCATAGCCCTCTATGGGCTTCCAAATATCACTTTGCCAATTCCACAAGAACTGTCTTAGCGAAAGGCTCCTTGAGGGGAAAGCTGTAACTCTGTGAGATGATTTCACAGAACACCAAGAAGTTTCTCAGAAAGCTTCGTTCTCTTTGTTACCGGAGGATATTTACTTTGGCCCTATAGTCTTCAAAGGGATCCGAAATATCTGTTCTCAGATTCCACAGAAATAAGGCTAGCCAAGAGGTCCACGAAATACAGATGTAACACTGTGAGATGAATTAACAGAACACTAAGCAGTTTCTCAAAAGCTTCTTTCCAGATTTCATCTGAGGATATTTCCTATTTCACCATAGCCCTCTATGGGCTTCCAAATATCACTTTGCCAATTCCACAAGAACTGTCTTAGCGAAAGGCTCCTTGAGGGGAAAGCTGTAACTCTGTGAGATGATTTCACAGAACACCAAGAAGTTTCTCAGAAAGCTTCTTTCTCTCTGTTATCGGAGGATATTTCCTTTGGCCCTATAGTCTTCAAAGGGATCCGAAATATCTGTTCTCAGATTCCACAGAAATAAGGCTAGCAAAGAGATCCACGAAATACAGAAGTAACTCTGTGAGATGACTTAAGAGAGCACTAAGCAGTTTCTCAGAAAGCTTCTTTCCAGATTTCATCTGAGGATATTTCCTTTTTCAACATAGCCGTCTCTGGGCTTCCAATTATCACTTTGCCAATTCCACAAGAACTGTCTTAGCGAAAGGCTCCTTGAGGGGAAAGCTGTAACTCTGTGAGATGATTTCACAGAACACAACGAAGTTTCTCAGAAAGCTTCTTTCTCTTTGTTATCGGAGGATATTTCCTTTGGGCCTATAGTCTTCAAAGAGATCCGAAATATCTGTTCTCAGATTCCACAGAAATAAGACTAGCAAAGAGGTCCACGAAATACAGATGTAACTCTGTGAGATAAATTAACAGAACATTAAGCAGTTTCGCAAAAGCTTCTTTCCAGATTTCATCTTAGGATATTTCCTTTTTCACCATAGCCCTCTATGGGCTTCCAAATATCACTTTGACAATTCCACAAGAACTGTCTTAGCGAAATGCACCTTGAGGGGAAAGCTGTAACTCTGTGAGATGATTTCACAGAACAAAACGAAGTTTCTCAGAAAGCTTCTTTCTCTTTGTTATCGAAGGTATTTCCTTTGGCCCTATAGTCTTTAAAGGGATCCGAAATATCTGTTCTCATATTCCACAGAAATAAGGCTAGCAAAGAGATCCACGAAATACAGATGTAACTCTGTGAGATGAATTAACAGAGCACTAAGCAGTTTCTCAGAAAGCTTCTTTCCAGATTTCATCTGAGGATATTTCCTTTTTCACCATAGCCCTCTCTGCGCTTCCAATTATCACTTTGCCAATTCCACAAGAACTGTCTTAGCGAAAGGCTCCTTGAGGGGAAAGCTGTAACTCGGTGAGATGATTTCACAGAACACAAAGAAGTTTCTCAAAAAGCTTCTTTCTCTTTGTTATCGGAAGATATTTTCTTTGGCCCTGTAGTCTTCAAAGGGATCCGAAATATCTGTTCTCAGATTCCACAGAAATAAGGCTAGCAAAGAGATCCACGAAATATAGATGTAACTCTGTGAGATGAAATAACAGAGCACTAAGCAGTTTCTCAGAAAGCTTCTTTCCAGATATCATCTGAGGATATTTCCTTTTTCACCATAGCCCTCTCTGGGCTTCCAATTATCACTTTGCCAATTACACAAGAACTGTCTTATCGAAAGGCTCCTTGAGGGGAAAGCTGTAACTCTGTGAGATGATTTCACAGAACACAAAGAAGTTTCTCAGAACGCTTCTTTCTCTTTGTTATCAGAAGATATTTTCTTTGGCCCTGTAGTCTTCAAAGGGATCCGAAATATCTGTTCTCAGATTCCACAGAAACAAGGCTAGCAAAGACAACCATGAAATACAGATGTAACACTCTGACATGAATTAACAGAACACTAAGCAGTTTCTCAGAAAGCTTCTTTCCAGATTTCATCTGAGGATATTTCCTTTTTCACCATAGCCCTCTATGGGCTTCCAAATATCACTTTGTCAATTCCACAAGAACTGTCTTAGCGAAAGGCTCCTTGAGGGGAAACCTGTAACTCTGTGAGATGATTTCACAGAACACAACGAAGTTTCTCAGAAAGCTTCTTTCTCTTTGTTATCGAAGGTATTTCCTTTGGCCCTATAGTCTTCAAAGGGATCCGAAATATCTGTTCTCAGATTCCACAGAAATAAGGCTAGCAAAGACATCCATGAAATACAGATGTAACTCTGTGAGATTAATTAACAGAACACTAAGCAGTTTCTCAGAAAGCTTCTTTCCAGATATCAGCTGAGGATATTTCCTTTTTCACCATAGCCCTCTATGGGCTTCCAAATATCACTTTGCCAATTCCACAAGAACTGTCTTAGCGAAAGGCTCCTTGAGGGGAAAGCTGTAACTCTGTGAGATGATTTCACAGAACACAACGAAGTTTCTCAGAAAGCTTCTTTCTCTTTGTTATCGGAGGATATTTCCTTTGGCCCTATAGTCTTCAAAGGGTTCCGATATATCTGTTCTCAGAATCCACAGAAATAAGGCTAGCAAAGAGGTCCACGAAATACAGATGTAACTCTGTGAGATGAACTAACAGAACACTAAGCAGTTTCTCAGAAAACTTCTTTCCAGATTTCATCTAAGGATATTTCCTATTTCACCATAGCCCTCTATAGGCTTCCAAATATCACTTTGCCAATTCAACAAGAACTGTCTTAGCGAAAGGCTCCTTGAGAGGAAAGCTGTAACTCTGTGAGATGATTTCACAGAACACCAAGAAGTTTCGCAGAAAGCTTCTTTCTCTCTGTTACCGGAGGATATTTTCTTTGGCCCTATAGTCTTCAAAGGGATCCAAAATATCTGTTCTCAGATTCCACAGAAATAAGGCTAGCAAAGAGATCCACGAAATACAGAAGTAATTCTGTGAGAAGAATTAAAAGAGCACTAAGCAGTTGCTCAGAAAGCTTCTTTCCAGATTTCATCTGAGGATATTTCCTTTTTCACCATAGCCCTCTCTGGGCTTCCAATTATCACTTTGCCAATTCCACAAGAACTGTCTTAGCGAAAGGCTCCTTGAGGGGAAAGCTGTAACTCTGTGAGATGATTTCACAGAACACAACGAAGTTTCTCAGAAAGCTTCTTTCTCCTTGTTATCGTAGGATATTTCCTTTGGCCCTATAGTCTCCAAAGGGATCCGAAATATCTGTTCTCAGATTCCACAGAAACAAGGCTATCAAAGACATCCATTAAATACAGATGTAACTCTGTGAGATGAACTAACAGAACACTAAGCAGTTTCTCAGAAAGCTTCATTCCAGATTTCATCTGAGGATATTTCCTTTTTCACCATAGCCCTCTATGGGCTTCCAAATATCACTTTGACAATTCCACAAGAACTGTCTTAGCGAAAGGCTCCTTGAGGGGAAAGCTGTAACTCTGTGAGATGATTTCACAGAACACAACGAAGTTTCTCAGAAAGCTTCCTTCTCTTTGTTATCGGAGGATATTTCCTTTGGCCCTATAGTCTTCAAAGGGATCCGAAATATCTGTTCTCAGATTCCACAGAAATAAGGCTAGCAAAGAGATCCACGAAATAGACATGTAACTCTGTGAGATGAATTAACAGAACACTAAGCAGTTTCTCAGAAAGCTTCTTTCCAGATTTCATCTGAGGATATTTCCTATTTCACGATAGCCCTCTATGGGCTTCCAAATATCACTTTGCCAATTCCACAAGAACTGTCTTAGCGAAAGGCTCCTTGAGGGGAAAGCTGTAACTCTGTGAGATGATTTCACAGAACACAACGAAGTTTCTCAGAAAGCTTCTTTCTCTTTGTTATCGGAGGATATTTCCTTTGGCCCTATAGTCTTCAAAGGGATCCGAAATATCTGTTCCCAGATTCCACAGAAACAAGGCTAGCAAAGACATCCATGAAATAGAGATGTAACTCTGTGAGATGAATTAACAGAACACTAAGCAGTTTCTCTGAAAGCTTCTTTCCAGATTTCATCTGAGGATATTTCCTTTTTCACCATAGCCCTCTATGGGCTTCCAAATATCACTTTGCTAATTCCACAAGAACTGTGTTAGCGAAAGGCTCCTTGAGGGGAAAACTGTAACTCTGTGAGATGATTTCACAGAACACCAAGAAGTTTCTCAGAAAGCTTCTTTCTCTTTGTTATCGGAGGATATTTCCTTTGGCCCTACAGTCTTCAAAGGGATCCGAAATATCTGTTCTCAGATTCCACAGAGATAAGGCTAGCAAAGAGATCCACGAAATACAGATGTAACTCTGCGAGATGAATTAACAGAACACTAAGCAGATTTTCAGAAAGATTCTTTCCAGATTTCATCTGAGGATATTTCCTATTTCACCATAGCCCTCTATGGGCTTCCAAATATCACTTTGCCAATTCCACAAGAACTGTCTTAGCGAAAGGCTCCTTGAGGGGAAAGCTGTAACTCTGTGAGATGATTTCACAGAACACCAAGAAGTTTCTCAGAAAGCTTCGTTCTCTCTGTTACCGGAGGATATTTACTTTGGCCCTATAGTCTTCAAAGGGATCCGAAATATCTGTTCTCAGATTCCACAGAAATAAGGCTAGCAAAGAGGTCCACGAAATACAGATGTAACACTGTGAGATGAATTAACAGAACACTAAGCAGTTTCTCAAAAGCTTCTTTCCAGATTTCATCTGAGGATATTTCCTATTTCACCATAGCCCTCTATGGGCTTCCAAATATCACTTTGCCAATTCCACAAGAACTGTCTTATCGAAAGGCTCCTTGAGGGGAAAGCTGTAACTCTGTGAGATGATTTCACAGAACACCAAGAAGTTTCTCAGAAAGCTTCTTTCTCTCTGTTATCGGAGGATATTTCCTTTGGCCCTATAGTCTTCAAAGGGATCCGAAATATCTGTTCTCAGATTCCACAGAAATAAGGCTAGCAAAGAGATCCACGAAATACAGAAGTAACTCTGTGAGATGACTTAAGAGAGCACTAAGCAGTTTCTCAGAAAGCTTCTTTCCAGATTTCATCTGAGGATATTTCCTTTTTCAACATCGCCGTCTCTGGGCTTCCAATTATCACTTTGCCAATTCCACAAGAACTGTCTTAGCGAAAGGCTCCTTGAGGGGAAAGCTGTAACTCTGTGAGATGATTTCACAGAACACAACGAAGTTTCTCAGATAGCTTCTTTCTCTTTGTTATCGAAGGAATTTCCTTTGGCCCTATATTCTTCAAAGGGATCCGAAATATCTGTTCTCAGATTCCACAGAAATAAGGCTAGCATAGACATCCATGAAATACAGATGTAACTCTGTGAGATGAATTAACAGAACACTAAGCAGTTTCTCAGAAAGCTTCTTTCCAGATTTCATCTGAGGATATTTCCTTTTTCACCTTAGCCCTCTATGGGCTTCCAAATATCACTTTGCCAATTCCACAAGAACTGTGATACCGAAAGGCTCCTTGAGGGGAAATCTGTAACTCGGTGAGATGATTTCACAGAACACAGCGAAGTTTCTCAGAAAGCTTCTTTCTCTTTGTTATCGGAGGATATTTCCTTTGGGCCTATAGTCTTCAAAGAGATCCGAAATATCTGTTCTCAGATTCCACAGAAATAAGACTATCAAAGAGGTCCACGAAATACAGATGTAACTCTGTGAGATAAATTAACAGAACATTAAGCAGTTTCGCAAAAGCTTCTTTCCAGATTTCATCTTAGGATATTTCCTTTTTCACCATAGCCCTCTATGGGCTTCCAAATATCACTTTGACAATTCCACAAGAACTGTCTTAGCGAAATGCACCTTGAGGGGAAAGCTGTAACTCTGTGAGATGATTTCACAGAACAAAACGAAGTTTCTCAGAAAGCTTCTTTCTCTTTGTTATCGAAGGTATTTCCTTTGGCCCTATAGTCTTTAAAGGGATCCGAAATATCTGTTCTCATATTCCACAGAAATAAGGCTAGCAAAGAGATCCACGAAATACAGATGTAACTCTGTGAGATGAATTAACAGAGCACTAAGCAGTTTCTCAGAAAGCTTCTTTCCAGATATCATCTGAGGATATTTCCTTTTTCACCATAGCCCTCTCTGGGCTTCCAATTATCACTTTGCCAATTACACAAGAACTGTCTTATCGAAAGGCTCCTTGAGGGGAAAGCTGTAACTCTGTGAGATGATTTCACAGAACACAAAGAAGTTTCTCAGAACGCTTCTTTCTCTTTGTTATCAGAAGATATTTTCTTTGGCCCTGTAGTCTTCAAAGGGATCCGAAATATCTGTTCTCAGATTCCACAGAAACAAGGCTAGCAAAGACAACCATGAAATACAGATGTAACACTCTGACATGAATTAACAGAACACTAAGCAGTTTCTCAGAAAGCTTCTTTCCAGATTTCATCTGAGGATATTTCCTTTTTCACCATAGCCCTCTATGGGCTTCCAAATATCACTTTGTCAATTCCACAAGAACTGTCTTAGCGAAAGGCTCCTTGAGGGGAAAGCTGTAACTCTGTGAGATGATTTCACAGAACACAACGAAGTTTCTCAGAAAGCTTCTTTCTCTTTGTTATCGAAGGTATTTCCTTTGGCCCTATAGTCTTCAAAGGGATCCGAAATATCTGTTCTCAGATTCCACAGAAATAAGGCTAGCAAAGACATCCATGAAATACAGATGTAACTCTGTGAGATTAATTAACAGAACACTAAGCAGTTTCTCAGAAAGCTTCTTTCCAGATATCAGCTGAGGATATTTCCTTTTTCACCATAGCCCTCTATGGGCTTCCAAATATCACTTTGCCAATTCCACAAGAACTGTCTTAGCGAAAGGCTCCTTGAGGGGAAAGCTGTAACTCTGTGAGATGATTTCACAGAACACAACGAAGTTTCTCAGAAAGCTTCTTTCTCTTTGTTATCGGAGGATATTTCCTTTGGCCCTATAGTCTTCAAAGGGTTCCGATATATCTGTTCTCAGAATCCACAGAAATAAGGCTAGCAAAGAGGTCCACGAAATACAGAAGTAATTCTGTGAGAAGAATTAAAAGAGCACTAAGCAGTTTCTCAGAAAGCTTCTTTCCAGATTTCATCTGAGGATATTTCCTTTTTCACCATAGCCCTCTCTGGGCTTCCAATTATCACTTTGCCAATTCCACAAGAACTGTCTTAGCGAAAGACTCCTTGAGGGGAAAGCTGTAACTCTGTGAGATGATTTCACAGAACACAAAGAAGTTTCTCAGAAAACTTCTTTCTCTCTGTTGTCGGAGGATATTTCCTTTGGCCCTATAGTCTTCAAAGGGATCCGAAATATCTGTTCTCAGATTCCACAGAAATAAGGCTAGCAAAGAGATTCACGAAATACAGAAGTAACTCTGTGAGATGAATTAACAGAGCACTAAGCAGTTTCTCAGAAAGCTTCTTTCCAGATTTCATCTGAGGATATTTCCTTTTTCACCATAGCCCTCTCTGCGCTTCCAATTATCACTTTGCCAATTCCACAAGAACTGTCTTAGCGAAAGGCTCCTTGAGGGGAAAGCTGTAACTCTGTGAGATGATTTCACAGAACACAAAGAAGTTTCTCAAAAAGCTTCTTTCTCTTTGTTATCGGAAGATATTTTCTTTGGCCCTGTAGTCTTCAAAGGGATCCGAAATATCTGTTCTCAGATTCCACAGAAATAAGGCTAGCAAAGAGATCCACGAAATACAGATGTAACTCTGTGAGATGAATTAACAGAGCACTAAGCAGTTTCTCAGAAAGCTTCTTTCCAGATATCATCTGAGGATATTTCTTTTTTCACCATAGCCCTCTCTGGGCTTCCAATTATCACTTTACCAATTACACAAGAACTGTCTTATCGAAAGGCTCCTTGAGGGGAAAGCTGTAACTCTGTGAGATGATTTCACAGAACACAAAGAAGTTTCTCAGAACGCTTCTTTCTCTTTGTTATCAGAAGATATTTTCTTTGGCCCTGTAGTCTTCAAAGGGATCCGAAATATCTGTTCTCAGATTCCACAGAAACAAGGCTAGCAAAGACAACCATGAAATACAGATGTAACACTCTGACATGAATTAACAGAACACTAAGCAGTTTCTCAGAAAGCTTCTTTCCAGATTTCATCTGAGGATATTTCCTTTTTCACCATAGCCCTCTATGGGCTTCCAAATATCACTTTGTCAATTCCACAAGAACTGTCTTAGCGAAAGGCTCCTTGAGGGGAAAGCTGTAACTCTGTGAGATGATTTCACAGAACACAACGAAGTTTCTCAGAAAGCTTCTTTCTCTTTGTTATCGAAGGTATTTCCTTTGGCCCTATAGTCTTCAAAGGGATCCGAAATATCTGTTCTCAGATTCCACAGAAATAAGGCTAGCAAAGACATCCATGAAATACAGATGTAACTCTGTGAGATTAATTAACAGAACACTAAGCAGTTTCTCAGAAAGCTTCTTCCCAGATATCAGCTGAGGATATTTCCTTTTTCACCATAGCCCTCTATGGGCTTCCAAATATCACTTTGCCAATTCCACAAGAACTGTCTTAGCAAAAGGCTCCTTGAGGGGAAAGCTGTAACTCTGTGAGATGATTTCACAGAACACAACGAAGTTTCTCAGAAAGCTTCTTTCTCTTTGTTATCGGAGGATATTTCCTTTGGCCCTATAGTCTTCAAAGGGTTCCGATATATCTGTTCTCAGAATCCACAGAAATAAGGCTAGCAAAGAGGTCCACGAAATACAGATGTAACTCTGTGAGATGAACTAACAGAACACTAAGCAGTTTCTCCGAAAACTTCTTTCCAGATTTCATCTAAGGATATTTCCTATTTCACCATAGCCCTCTATGGGCTTCCAAATATCACTTTGCCAATTCAACAAGAACTGTCTTAGCGAAAGGCTCCTTGAGAGGAAAGCTGTAACTCTGTGAGATGATTTCACAGAACACCAAGAAGTTTCGCAGAAAGCTTCTTTCTCTCTGTTACCGGAGGATATTTTCTTTGGCCCTATAGTCTTCAAAGGGATCCAAAATATCTGTTCTCAGATTCCACAGAAATAAGGCTAGCAAAGAGATCCACGAAATACAGAAGTAATTCTGTGAGAAGAATTAAAAGAGCACTAAGCAGTTGCTCAGAAAGCTTCTTTCCAGATTTCATCTGAGGATATTTCCTTTTTCACCATAGCCCTCTCTGGGCTTCCAATTATCACTTTGCCAATTCCACAAGAACTGTCTTAGCGAAAGGCTCCTTGAGGGGAAAGCTGTAACTCTGTGAGATGATTTCACAGAAAACAAAGAAGTTTCTCAGAAAGCTTCTTTCTCTTTGTTATCGGAGGATATTTCCTTTGGGCCTATAGTCTTCAAAGAGATCCGAAATATCTGTTCTCAGATTCCACAGAAATAAGACTAGCAAAGAGGTCCACGAAATACAGATGTAACTCTGTGAGATAAATTAACAGAACATTAAGCAGTTTCGCAAAAGCTTCTTTCCAGATTTCATCTTAGGATATTTCCTTTTTCACCATAGCCCTCTATGGGCTTCCAAATATCACTTTGCCAATTCCACAAGAACTGTCTTAGCGAAATGCACCTTGAGGGGAAAGCTGTAACTCTGTGAGATGATTTCACAGAACAAAACGAAGTTTCTCAGAAAGCTTCTTTCTCTTTGTTATCGAAGGTATTTCCTTTGGCCCTATAGTCTTTAAAGGGATCCGAAATATCTGTTCTCATATTCCACAGAAATAAGGCTAGCAAAGAGATCCACGAAATACAGATGTAACTCTGTGAGATGAATTAACAGAGCACTAAGCAGTTTCTCAGAAAGCTTCTTTCCAGATTTCATCTGAGGATATTTCCTTTTTCACCATAGCCCTCTCTGCGCTTCCAATTATCACTTTGCCAATTCCACAAGAACTGTCTTAGCGAAAGGCTCCTTGAGGGGAAAGCTGTAACTCTGTGAGATGATTTCACAGAACACAAAGAAGTTTCTCAAAAAGCTTCTTTCTCTTTGTTATCGGAAGATATTTTCTTTGGCCCTGTAGTCTTCAAAGGGATCCGAAATATCTGTTCTCAGATTCCACAGAAATAAGGCTAGCAAAGAGATCCACGAAATATAGATGTAACTCTGTGAGATGAAATAACAGAGCACTAAGCAGTTTCTCAGAAAGCTTCTTTCCAGATATCATCTGAGGATATTTCCTTTTTCACCATAGCCCTCTCTGGGCTTCCAATTATCACTTTGCCAATTACACAAGAACTGTCTTATCGAAAGGCTCCTTGAGGGGAAAGCTGTAACTCTGTGAGATGATTTCACAGAACACAAAGAAGTTTCTCAGAACGCTCCTTTCTCTTTGTTATCAGAAGATATTTTCTTTGGCCCTGTAGTCTTCAAAGGGATCCGAAATATCTGTTCTCAGATTCCACAGAAACAAGGCTAGCAAAGACAACCATGAAATACAGATGTAACACTCTGACATGAATTAACAGAACACTAAGCAGTTTCTCAGAAAGCTTCTTTCCAGATTTCATCTGAGGATATTTCCTTTTTCACCATAGCCCTCTATGGGCTTCCAAATATCACTTTGTCAATTCCACAAGAACTGTCTTAGCGAAAGGCTCCTTGAGGGGAAACCTGTAACTCTGTGAGATGATTTCACAGAACACAACGAAGTTTCTCAGAAAGCTTCTTTCTCTTTGTTATCGAAGGTATTTCCTTTGGCCCTATAGTCTTCAAAGGGATCCGAAATATCTGTTCTCAGATTCCACAGAAATAAGGCTAGCAAAGACATCCATGAAATACAGATGTAACTCTGTGAGATTAATTAACAGAACACTAAGCAGTTTCTCAGAAAGCTTCTTTCCAGATATCAGCTGAGGATATTTCCTTTTTCACCCTAGCCCTCTATGGGCTTCCAAATATCACTTTGCCAATTCCACAAGAACTGTCTTAGCGAAAGGCTCCTTGAGGGGAAAGCTGTAACTCTGTGAGATGATTTCACAGAACACAACGAAGTTTCTCAGAAAGCTTCTTTCTCTTTGTTATCGGAGGATATTTCCTTTGGCCCTATAGTCTTCAAAGGGTTCCGATATATCTGTTCTCAGAATCCACAGAAATAAGGCTAGCAAAGAGGTCCACGAAATAAAGATGTAACTCTGTGAGATGAACTAACAGAACACTAAGCAGTTTCTCAGAAAACTTCTTTCCAGATTTCATCTAAGGATATTTCCTATTTCACCATAGCCCTCTATGGGCTTCCAAATATCACTTTGCCAATTCAACAAGAACTGTCTTAGCGAAAGGCTCCTTGAGAGGAAAGCTGTAACTCTGTGAGATGATTTCACAGAACACCAAGAAGTTTCGCAGAAAGCTTCTTTCTCTCTGTTACCGGGGGATATTTTCTTTGGCCCTATAGTCTTCAAAGGGATCCAAAATATCTGTTCTCAGATTCCACAGAAATAAGGCTAGCAAAGAGATCCACGAAATACAGAAGTAATTCTGTGAGAAGAATTAAAAGAGCACTAAGCAGTTGCTCAGAAAGCTTCTTTCCAGATTTCATCTGAGGATATTTCCTTTTTCACCATAGCCCTCTCTGGGCTTCCAATTATCACTTTGCCAATTCCACAAGAACTGTCTTAGCGAAAGGCTCCTTGAGGGGAAAGCTGTAACTCTGTGAGATGATTTCACAGAACACAACGAAGTTTCTCAGAAAGCTTCTTTCTCCTTGTTATCGGAGGATATTTCCTTTGGCCCTATAGTCTCCAAAGGGATCCGAAATATCTGTTCTCAGATTCCATAGAAACAAGGCTATCAAAGACATCCATTAAATACAGATGTAACTCTGTGAGATGAATTAACAGAACACTAAGCAGTTTCTCAGAAAGCTTCATTCCAGATTTCATCTGAGGATATTTCCTTTTTCACCATAGCCCTCTATGGGCTTCCAAATATCACTTTGACAATTCCACAAGAACTGTCTTAGCGAAAGGCTCCTTGAGGGGAAAGCTGTAACTCTGTGAGATGATTTCACAGAACACAACGAAGTTTCTCAGAAAGCTTCCTTCTCTTTGTTATCGGAGGATATTTCCTTTGGCCCTATAGTCTTCAAAGGGATCCGAAATATCTGTTCTCAGATTCCACAGAAATAAGGCTAGCAAAGAGATCCACGAAATAGACATGTAACTCTGTGAGATGAATTAACAGAACACTAAGCAGTTTCTCAGAAAGCTTCTTTCCAGATTTCATCTGAGGATATTTCCTATTTCACCATAGCCCTCTATGGGCTTCCAAATATCACTTTGCCAATTCCACAAGAACTGTCTTAGCGAAAGGCTCCTTGAGGGGAAAGCTGTAACTCTGTGAGATGATTTCACAGAACACAACGAAGTTTCTCAGAAAGCTTCTTTCTCTTTGTTATCGGAGGATATTTCCTTTGGCCCTATAGTCTTCAAAGGGATCCGAAATATCTGTTCCCAGATTCCACAGAAACAAGGCTAGCAAAGACATCCATGAAATAGAGATGTAACTCTGTGAGATGAATTAACAGAACACTAAGCAGTTTCTCTGAAAGCTTCTTTCCAGATTTCATCTGAGGATATTTCCTTTTTCACCATAGCCCTCTATGGGCTTCCAAATATCACTTTGCTAATTCCACAAGAACTGTGTTAGCGAAAGGCTCCTTGAGGGGAAAACTGTAACTCTGTGAGATGATTTCACAGAACACCAAGAAGTTTCTCAGAAAGCTTCTTTCTCTTTGTTATCGGAGGATATTTCCTTTGGCCCTACAGTCTTCAAAGGGATCCGAAATATCTGTTCTCAGATTCCACAGAAATAAGGCTAGCAAAGAGATCCACGAAATACAGATGTAACTCTGCGAGATGAATTAACAGAACACTAAGCAGATTCTCAGAAAGATTCTTTCCAGATTTCATCTGAGGATATTTCCTATTTCACCATAGCCCTCTATGGGCTTCCAAATATCACTTTGCCAATTCCACAAGAACTGTCTTAGCGAAAGGCTCCTTGAGGGGAAAGCTGTAACTCTGTGAGATGATTTCACAGAACACCAAGAAGTTTCTCAGAAAGCTTCGTTCTCTCTGTTACCGGAGGATATTTACTTTGGCCCTATAGTCTTCAAAGGGATCCGAAATATCTGTTCTCAGATTCCACAGAAATAAGGCTAGCAAAGAGGTCCATGAAATACAGATGTAACACTGTGAGATGAATTAACAGAACACTAAGCAGTTTCTCAAAAGCTTCTATCCAGATTTCATCTGAGGATATTTCCTATTTCACCATAGCCCTCTATGGGCTTCCAAATATCACTTTGCCAATTCCACAAGAACTGTCTTATCGAAAGGCTCCTTGAGGGGAAAGCTGTAACTCTGTGAGATGATTTCACAGAACACAACGAAGTTTCTCAGAAAGCTTCTTTCTCTCTGTTATCGGAGGATATTTCCTTTGGCCCTATAGTCTTCAAAGGGATCCGAAATATCTGTTCTCAGATTCCACAGAAATAAGGCTAGCAAAGAGATCCACGAAATACAGAAGTAACTCTGTGAGATGACTTAAGAGAGCACTAAGCAGTTTCTCAGAAAGCTTCTTTCCAGATTTCATCTGAGGATATTTCCTTTTTCAACATCGCCGTCTCTGGGCTTCCAATTATCACTTTGCCAATTCCACAAGAACTGTCTTAGCGAAAGGCTCCTTGAGGGGAAAGCTGTAACTCTGTGAGATGATTTCACAGAACACAACGAAGTTTCTCAGATAGCTTCTTTCTCTTTGTTATCGAAGGAATTTCCTTTGGCCCTATATTCTTCAAAGGGATCCGAAATATCTGTTCTCAGATTCCACAGAAATAAGGCTAGCATAGACATCCATGAAATACAGATGTAACTCTGTGAGATGAATTAACAGAACACTAAGCAGTTTCTCAGAAAGCTTCTTTCCAGATTTCATCTGAGGATATTTTCTTTTTCACCTTAGCCCTCTATGGGCTTCCAAATATCACTTTGCCAATTCCACAAGAACTGTGATACCGAAAGGCTCCTTGAGGGGAAAGCTGTAACTCTGTGAGATGATTTCACAGAACACAGCGAAGTTTCTCAGAAAGCTTCTTTCTCTTTGTTATCGGAGGATATTTCCTTTGGGCCTATAGTCTTCAAAGAGATCCGAAATATCTGTTCTCAGATTCCACAGAAATAAGACTAGCAAAGAGGTCCACGAAATACAGATGTAACTCTGTGAGATAAATTAACAGAACATTAAGCAGTTTCGCAAAAGCTTCTTTCCAGATTTCATCTTAGGATATTTCCTTTTTCACCATAGCCCTCTATGGGCTTCCAAATATCACTTTGACAATTCCACAAGAACTGTCTTAGCGAAATGCACCTTGAGGGGAAAGCTGTAACTCTGTGAGATGATTTCACAGAACAAAACGAAGTTTCTCAGAAAGCTTCTTTCTCTTTGTTATCGAAGGTATTTCCTTTGGCCCTATAGTCTTTAAAGGGATCCGAAATATCTGTTCTCATATTCCACAGAAATAAGGCTAGCAAAGAGATCCACGAAATACAGATGTAACTCTGTGAGATGAATTAACAGAGCACTAAGCAGTTTCTCAGAAAGCTTCTTTCCAGATATCATCTGAGGATATTTCCTTTTTCACCATAGCCCTCTCTGGGCTTCCAATTATCACTTTGCCAATTACACAAGAACTGTCTTATCGAAAGGCTCCTTGAGGGGAAAGCTGTAACTCTGTGAGATGATTTCACAGAACACAAAGAAGTTTCTCAGAACGCTTCTTTCTCTTTGTTATCAGAAGATATTTTCTTTGGCCCTGTAGTCTTCAAAGGGATCCGAAATATCTGTTCTCAGATTCCACAGAAACAAGGCTAGCAAAGACAACCATGAAATACAGATGTAACACTCTGACATGAATTAACAGAACACTAAGCAGTTTCTCAGAAAGCTTCTTTCCAGATTTCATCTGAGGATATTTCCTTTTTCACCATAGCCCTCTATGGGCTTCCAAATATCACTTTGTCAATTCCACAAGAACTGTCTTAGCGAAAGGCTCCTTGAGGGGAAAGCTGTAACTCTGTGAGATGATTTCACAGAACACAACGAAGTTTCTCAGAAAGCTTCTTTCTCTTTGTTATCGAAGGTATTTCCTTTGGCCCTATAGTCTTCAAAGGGATCCGAAATATCTGTTCTCAGATTCCACAGAAATAAGGCTAGCAAAGACATCCATGAAATACAGATGTAACTCTGTGAGATTAATTAACAGAACACTAAGCAGTTTCTCAGAAAGCTTCTTTCCAGATATCAGCTGAGGATATTTCCTTTTTCACCATAGCCCTCTATGGGCTTCCAAATATCACTTTGCCAATTCCACAAGAACTGTCTTAGCGAAAGGCTCCTTGAGGGGAAAGCTGTAACTCTGTGAGATGATTTCACAGAACACAACGAAGTTTCTCAGAAAGCTTCTTTCTCTTTGTTATCGGAGGATATTTCCTTTGGCCCTATAGTCTTCAAAGGGTTCCGATATATCTGTTCTCAGAATCCACAGAAATAAGGCTAGCAAAGAGGTCCACGAAATACAGAAGTAATTCTGTGAGAAGAATTAAAAGAGCACTAAGCAGTTTCTCAGAAAGCTTCTTTCCAGATTTCATCTGAGGATATTTCCTTTTTCACCATAGCCCTCTATGGGCTTCCAATTATCACTTTGCCAATTCCACAAGAACTGTCTTAGCGAAAGGCTCCTTGAGGGGAAAGCTGTAACTCTGTGAGATGATTTCACAGAACACAAAGAAGTTTCTCAGAAAACTTCTTTCTCTCTGTTGTCGGAGGATATTCCCTTTGGCCCTATAGTCTTCAAAGGGATCCGAAATATCTGTTCTCAGATTCCACAGAAATAAGGCTAGCAAAGAGATTCACGAAATACAGAAGTAACTCTGTGAGATGAATTAACAGAGCACTAAGCAGTTTCTCAGAAAGCTTCTTTCCAGATTTCATCTGAGGATATTTCCTTTTTCACCATAGCCCTCTCTGCGCTTCCAATTATCACTTTGCCAATTCCACAAGAACTGTCTTAGCGAAAGGCTCCTTGAGGGGAAAGCTGTAACTCTGTGAGATGATTTCACAGAACACAAAGAAGTTTCTCAAAAAGCTTCTTTCTCTTTGTTATCGGAAGATATTTTCTTTGGCCCTGTAGTCTTCAAAGGGATCCGAAATATCTGTTCTCAGATTCCACAGAAATAAGGCTAGCAAAGAGATCCACGAAATACAGATGTAACTCTGTGAGATGAATTAACAGAGCACTAAGCAGTTTCTCAGAAAGCTTCTTTCCAGATATCATCTGAGGATATTTCTTTTTTCACCATAGCCCTCTCTGGGCTTCCAATTATCACTTTACCAATTACACAAGAACTGTCTTATCGAAAGGCTCCTTGAGGGGAAAGCTGTAACTCTGTGAGATGATTTCACAGAACACAAAGAAGTTTCTCAGAACGCTTCTTTCTCTTTGTTATCAGAAGATATTTTCTTTGGCCCTGTAGTCTTCAAAGGGATCCGAAATATCTGTTCTCAGATTCCACAGAAACAAGGCTAGCAAAGACAACCATGAAATACAGATGTAACACTCTGACATGAATTAACAGAACACTAAGCAGTTTCTCAGAAAGCTTCTTTCCAGATTTCATCTGAGGATATTTCCTTTTTCACCATAGCCCTCTATGGGCTTCCAAATATCACTTTGTCAATTCCACAAGAACTGTCTTAGCGAAAGGCTCCTTGAGGGGAAAGCTGTAACTCTGTGAGATGATTTCACAGAACACAACGAAGTTTCTCAGAAAGCTTCTTTCTCTTTGTTATCGAAGGTATTTCCTTTGGCCCTATAGTCTTCAAAGGGATCCGAAATATCTGTTCTCAGATTCCACAGAAACAAGGCTAGCAAAGACAACCATGAAATACAGATGTAACACTCTGACATGAATTAACAGAACACTAAGCAGTTTCTCAGAAAGCTTCTTTCTAGATATCAGCTGAGGATATTTCCTTTTTCACCATAGCCCTCTATGGGCTTCCAAATATCACTTTGCCAATTCCACAAGAACTGTCTTAGCAAAATGCTCCTTGAGGGGAAAGCTGTAACTCTGTGAGATGATTTCACAGAACACAACGAAGTTTCTCAGAAAGCTTCTTTCTCTTTGTTATCGGAGGATATTTCCTTTGGCCCTATAGTCTTCAAAGGGTTCCGATATATCTGTTCTCAGAATCCACAGAAATAAGGCTAGCAAAGAGGTCCACGAAATACAGATGTAACTCTGTGAGATGAACTAACAGAACACTAAGCAGTTTCTCCGAAAACTTCTTTCCAGATTTCATCTAAGGATATTTCCTATTTCACCATAGCCCTCTATGGGCTTCCAAATATCACTTTGCCAATTCAACAAGAACTGTCTTAGCGAAAGGCTCCTTGAGAGGAAAGCTGTAACTCTGTGAGATGATTTCACAGAACACCAAGAAGTTTCGCAGAAAGCTTCTTTCTCTCTGTTACCGGAGGATATTTTCTTTGGCCCTATAGTCTTCAAAGGGATCCAAAATATCTGTTCTCAGATTCCACAGAAATAAGGCTAGCAAAGAGATCCACGAAATACAGAAGTAATTCTGTGAGAAGAATTAAAAGAGCACTAAGCAGTTGCTCAGAAAGCTTCTTTCCAGATTTCATCTGAGGATATTTCCTTTTTCACCATAGCCCTCTCTGGGCTTCCAATTATCACTTTGCCAATTCCACAAGAACTGTCTTAGCGAAAGGCTCCTTGAGGGGAAAGCTGTAACTCTGTGAGATGATTTCGCAGAAATCAAAGAAGTTTCTCAGAAAGCTTCTTTCTCTCTGTTGTCGGAGGATATTTCCTTTGGCCCTATAGTCTTCAAAGGGATCCGAAATATCTGTTCTCAGATTCCACAGAAATAAGGCTAGCAAAGAGATTCACGAAATACAGAAGTAACTCTGTGAGATGAATTAACAGAGCACTAAGCAGTTTCTCAGAAAGCTTCTTTCCAGATTTCATCTGAGGATATTTCCTTTTTCACCATAGCCCTCTCTGCGCTTCCAATTATCACTTTGCCAATTCCACAAGAACTGTCTTAGCGAAAGGCTCCTTGAGGGGAAAGCTGTAACTCTGTGAGATGATTTCACAGAACACAAAGAAGTTTCTCAAAAAGCTTCTTTCTCTTTGTTATCGGAAGATATTTTCTTTGGCCCTGTAGTCTTCAAAGGGATCCGAAATATCTGTTCTCAGATTCCACAGAAATAAGGCTAGCAAAGAGATCCACGAAACACAGATGTAACTCTGTGAGATGAATTAACGGAACCCTAAGCAGTTTCTCAGAAAGCTTCTTTCCAGATTTCATCTGAGGATATTTCCTTCTTCACCATAGCCCTCTATGGGCTTCCAAATATCACTTTGCCAATTCCACAAGAACTGTCTTTGCGAAAGGCTCCTTGTGGGGAACGCTGTCACTCTGTGAGATGATTTCACAGAACACAACGAAGTTTCTCAGAAAGCTTCTATCTCTTTGTTATCGGAGGATATTTCCTTTGGCCCTATAGTCTTCAAAAGGATCCGAAATATATGTTCTCAGATTCCACAGAAATAAGTCTAGCAAAGAGATCCACGAAATACAGATGTAACTCTGTGAAATGAATTAACAGAACACTGAGCAGTTTCTCAGAAAGCTTCTTTCCAGATTTCATCTGAGGATATTTCCTTTTTCACCATAGCCCTCTAAGGTCTTCCAAATATCACTTTGCCATTTCCACAAGAACTCTCTTAGCGAAAGGCTCCTTGAGGGGAAAGCTGTAACTCTGTGAGATGATTTCACAGAACACCAAGAAGTTTCTCAGAAAGCTTCTTTCTCTTTGTTATCGGAGGATATTTCCTTTGGCCCTATAGTCTTCAAATTGATCCGAAATATCTGTTCTCAGATTCCACAGAAATAAGGCTAGCAAAGATATCAACGAAATACAGATGTAACTCTGTGAGGTGAATTAACAGAACACTACGCAGTTTCTCAGAAAGCTTCTTTCCAGATTTCATCTGAGGATATTTCCTTTTTCACCATAGCCCTCTATGGGCTTCCAATTATCACTTTGCCAATTCCACAAGAACTGTCTTAGCGAAAGGCTCCTTGAGGGGAAAGCTGTAACTCTGTGAGATGATTTCACAGAACACAAAGAAGTTTCTCAGAAAACTTCTTTCTCTCTGTTGTCGGAGGATATTCCCTTTGGCCCTATAGTCTTCAAAGGGATCCGAAATATCTGTTCTCAGATTCCACAGAAATAAGGCTAGCAAAGAGATTCACGAAATACAGAAGTAACTCTGTGAGATGAATTAACAGAGCACTAAGCAGTTTCTCAGAAAGCTTCTTTCCAGATTTCATCTGAGGATATTTCCTTTTTCACCATAGCCCTCTCTGCGCTTCCAATTATCACTTTGCCAATTCCACAAGAACTGTCTTAGCGAAAGGCTCCTTGAGGGGAAAGCTGTAACTCTGTGAGATGATTTCACAGAACACAAAGAAGTTTCTCAAAAAGCTTCTTTCTCTTTGTTATCGGAAGATATTTTCTTTGGCCCTGTAGTCTTCAAAGGGATCCGAAATATCTGTTCTCAGATTCCACAGAAATAAGGCTAGCAAAGAGATCCACGAAATACAGATGTAACTCTGTGAGATGAATTAACAGAGCACTAAGCAGTTTCTCAGAAAGCTTCTTTCCAGATATCATCTGAGGATATTTCTTTTTTCACCATAGCCCTCTCTGGGCTTCCAATTATCACTTTACCAATTACACAAGAACTGTCTTATCGAAAGGCTCCTTGAGGGGAAAGCTGTAACTCTGTGAGATGATTTCACAGAACACAAAGAAGTTTCTCAGAACGCTTCTTTCTCTTTGTTATCAGAAGATATTTTCTTTGGCCCTGTAGTCTTCAAAGGGATCCGAAATATCTGTTCTCAGATTCCACAGAAACAAGGCTAGCAAAGACAACCATGAAATACAGATGTAACACTCTGACATGAATTAACAGAACACTAAGCAGTTTCTCAGAAAGCTTCTTTCCAGATTTCATCTGAGGATATTTCCTTTTTCACCATAGCCCTCTATGGGCTTCCAAATATCACTTTGTCAATTCCACAAGAACTGTCTTAGCGAAAGGCTCCTTGAGGGGAAAGCTGTAACTCTGTGAGATGATTTCACAGAACACAACGAAGTTTCTCAGAAAGCTTCTTTCTCTTTGTTATCGAAGGTATTTCCTTTGGCCCTATAGTCTTCAAAGGGATCCGAAATATCTGTTCTCAGATTCCACAGAAACAAGGCTAGCAAAGACAACCATGAAATACAGATGTAACACTCTGACATGAATTAACAGAACACTAAGCAGTTTCTCAGAAAGCTTCTTTCCAGATATCAGCTGAGGATATTTCCTTTTTCACCATAGCCCTCTATGGGCTTCCAAATATCACTTTGCCAATTCCACAAGAACTGTCTTAGCAAAATGCTCCTTGAGGGGAAAGCTGTAACTCTGTGAGATGATTTCACAGAACACAACGAAGTTTCTCAGAAAGCTTCTTTCTCTTTGTTATCGGAGGATATTTCCTTTGGCCCTATAGTCTTCAAAGGGTTCCGATATATCTGTTCTCAGAATCCACAGAAATAAGGCTAGCAAAGAGGTCCACGAAATACAGATGTAACTCTGTGAGATGAACTAACAGAACACTAAGCAGTTTCTCCGAAAACTTCTTTCCAGATTTCATCTAAGGATATTTCCTATTTCACCATAGCCCTCTATGGGCTTCCAAATATCACTTTGCCAATTCAACAAGAACTGTCTTAGCGAAAGGCTCCTTGAGAGGAAAGCTGTAACTCTGTGAGATGATTTCACAGAACACCAAGAAGTTTCGCAGAAAGCTTCTTTCTCTCTGTTACCGGAGGATATTTTCTTTGGCCCTATAGTCTTCAAAGGGATCCAAAATATCTGTTCTCAGATTCCACAGAAATAAGGCTAGCAAAGAGATCCACGAAATACAGAAGTAATTCTGTGAGAAGAATTAAAAGAGCACTAAGCAGTTGCTCAGAAAGCTTCTTTCCAGATTTCATCTGAGGATATTTCCTTTTTCACCATAGCCCTCTCTGGGCTTCCAATTATCACTTTGCCAATTCCACAAGAACTGTCTTAGCGAAAGGCTCCTTGAGGGGAAAGCTGTAACTCTGTGAGATGATTTCACAGAAATCAAAGAAGTTTCTCAGAAAGCTTCTTTCTCTCTGTTGTCGGAGGATATTTCCTTTGGCCCTATAGTCTTCAAAGGGATCCGAAATATCTGTTCTCAGATTCCACAGAAATAAGGCTAGCAAAGAGATTCACGAAATACAGAAGTAACTCTGTGAGATGAATTAACAGAGCACTAAGCAGTTTCTCAGAAAGCTTCTTTCCAGATTTCATCTGAGGATATTTCCTTTTTCACCATAGCCCTCTCTGCGCTTCCAATTATCACTTTGCCAATTCCACAAGAACTGTCTTAGCGAAAGGCTCCTTGAGGGGAAAGCTGTAACTCTGTGAGATGATTTCACAGAACACAAAGAAGTTTCTCAAAAAGCTTCTTTCTCTTTGTTATCGGAAGATATTTTCTTTGGCCCTGTAGTCTTCAAAGGGATCCGAAATATCTGTTCTCAGATTCCACAGAAATAAGGCTAGCAAAGAGATCCACGAAACACAGATGTAACTCTGTGAGATGAATTAACGGAACCCTAAGCAGTTTCTCAGAAAGCTTCTTTCCAGATTTCATCTGAGGATATTTCCTTCTTCACCATAGCCCTCTATGGGCTTCCAAATATCACTTTGCCAATTCCACAAGAACTGTCTTTGCGAAAGGCTCCTTGTGGGGAACGCTGTCACTCTGTGAGATGATTTCACAGAACACAACGAAGTTTCTCAGAAAGCTTCTATCTCTTTGTTATCGGAGGATATTTCCTTTGGCCCTATAGTCTTCAAAAGGATCCGAAATATATGTTCTCAGATTCCACAGAAATAAGTCTAGCAAAGAGATCCACGAAATACAGATGTAACTCTGTGAAATGAATTAACAGAACACTGAGCAGTTTCTCAGAAAGCTTCTTTCCAGATTTCATCTGAGGATATTTCCTTTTTCACCATAGCCCTCTAAGGTCTTCCAAATATCACTTTGCCATTTCCACAAGAACTCTCTTAGCGAAAGGCTCCTTGAGGGGAAAGCTGTAACTCTGTGAGATGATTTCACAGAACACCAAGAAGTTTCTCAGAAAGCTTCTTTCTCTTTGTTATCGGAGGATATTTCCTTTGGCCCTATAGTCTTCAAATTGATCCGAAATATCTGTTCTCAGATTCCACAGAAATAAGGCTAGCAAAGATATCAACGAAATACAGATGTAACTCTGTGAGGTGAATTAACAGAACACTACGCAGTTTCTCAGAAAGCTTCTTTCCAGATTTCATCTGAGGATATTTCCTTTTTCACCATAGCCCTCTATGGGCTTCCAATTATCACTTTGCCAATTCCACAAGAACTGTCTTAGCGAAAGGCTCCTTGAGGGGAAAGCTGTAACTCTGTGAGATGATTTCACAGAACACAAAGAAGTTTCTCAGAAAACTTCTTTCTCTCTGTTGTCGGAGGATATTCCCTTTGGCCCTATAGTCTTCAAAGGGATCCGAAATATCTGTTCTCAGATTCCACAGAAATAAGGCTAGCAAAGAGATTCACGAAATACAGAAGTAACTCTGTGAGATGAATTAACAGAGCACTAAGCAGTTTCTCAGAAAGCTTCTTTCCAGATATCATCTGAGGATATTTCCTTTTTCACCATAGCCCTCTCTGGGCTTCCAATTATCACTTTGCCAATTACACAAGAACTGTCTTATCGAAAGGCTCCTTGAGGGGAAAGCTGTAACTCTGTGAGATGATTTCACAGAACACAAAGAAGTTTCTCAGAACGCTTCTTTCTCTTTGTTATCAGAAGATATTTTCTTTGGCCCTGTAGTCTTCAAAGGGATCCGAAATATCTGTTCTCAGATTCCACAGAAACAAGGCTAGCAAAGACAACCATGAAATACAGATGTAACACTCTGACATGAATTAACAGAACACTAAGCAGTTTCTCAGAAAGCTTCTTTCCAGATTTCATCTGAGGATATTTCCTTTTTCACCATAGCCCTCTATGGGCTTCCAAATATCACTTTGTCAATTCCACAAGAACTGTCTTAGCGAAAGGCTCCTTGAGGGGAAAGCTGTAACTCTGTGAGATGATTTCACAGAACACAACGAAGTTTCTCAGAAAGCTTCTTTCTCTTTGTTATCGAAGGTATTTCCTTTGGCCCTATAGTCTTCAAAGGGATCCGAAATATCTGTTCTCAGATTCCACAGAAATAAGGCTAGCAAAGACATCCATGAAATACAGATGTAACTCTGTGAGATTAATTAACAGAACACTAAGCAGTTTCTCAGAAAGCTTCTTTCCAGATATCAGCTGAGGATATTTCCTTTTTCACCATAGCCCTCTATGGGCTTCCAAATATCACTTTGCCAATTCCACAAGAACTGTCTTAGCGAAAGGCTCCTTGAGGGGAAAGCTGTAACTCTGTGAGATGATTTCACAGAACACAACGAAGTTTCTCAGAAAGCTTCTTTCTCTTTGTTATCGGAGGATATTTCCTTTGGCCCTATAGTCTTCAAAGGGTTCCGATATATCTGTTCTCAGAATCCACAGAAATAAGGCTAGCAAAGAGGTCCACGAAATACAGAAGTAATTCTGTGAGAAGAATTAAAAGAGCACTAAGCAGTTTCTCAGAAAGCTTCTTTCCAGATTTCATCTGAGGATATTTCCTTTTTCACCATAGCCCTCTATGGGCTTCCAATTATCACTTTGCCAATTCCACAAGAACTGTCTTAGCGAAAGGCTCCTTGAGGGGAAAGCTGTAACTCTGTGAGATGATTTCACAGAACACAAAGAAGTTTCTCAGAAAACTTCTTTCTCTCTGTTGTCGGAGGATATTCCCTTTGGCCCTATAGTCTTCAAAGGGATCCGAAATATCTGTTCTCAGATTCCACAGAAATAAGGCTAGCAAAGAGATTCACGAAATACAGAAGTAACTCTGTGAGATGAATTAACAGAGCACTAAGCAGTTTCTCAGAAAGCTTCTTTCCAGATTTCATCTGAGGATATTTCCTTTTTCACCATAGCCCTCTCTGCGCTTCCAATTATCACTTTGCCAATTCCACAAGAACTGTCTTAGCGAAAGGCTCCTTGAGGGGAAAGCTGTAACTCTGTGAGATGATTTCACAGAACACAAAGAAGTTTCTCAAAAAGCTTCTTTCTCTTTGTTATCGGAAGATATTTTCTTTGGCCCTGTAGTCTTCAAAGGGATCCGAAATATCTGTTCTCAGATTCCACAGAAATAAGGCTAGCAAAGAGATCCACGAAATACAGATGTAACTCTGTGAGATGAATTAACAGAGCACTAAGCAGTTTCTCAGAAAGCTTCTTTCCAGATATCATCTGAGGATATTTCTTTTTTCACCATAGCCCTCTCTGGGCTTCCAATTATCACTTTACCAATTACACAAGAACTGTCTTATCGAAAGGCTCCTTGAGGGGAAAGCTGTAACTCTGTGAGATGATTTCACAGAACACAAAGAAGTTTCTCAGAACGCTTCTTTCTCTTTGTTATCAGAAGATATTTTCTTTGGCCCTGTAGTCTTCAAAGGGATCCGAAATATCTGTTCTCAGATTCCACAGAAACAAGGCTAGCAAAGACAACCATGAAATACAGATGTAACACTCTGACATGAATTAACAGAACACTAAGCAGTTTCTCAGAAAGCTTCTTTCCAGATTTCATCTGAGGATATTTCCTTTTTCACCATAGCCCTCTATGGGCTTCCAAATATCACTTTGTCAATTCCACAAGAACTGTCTTAGCGAAAGGCTCCTTGAGGGGAAAGCTGTAACTCTGTGAGATGATTTCACAGAACACAACGAAGTTTCTCAGAAAGCTTCTTTCTCTTTGTTATCGAAGGTATTTCCTTTGGCCCTATAGTCTTCAAAGGGATCCGAAATATCTGTTCTCAGATTCCACAGAAACAAGGCTAGCAAAGACAACCATGAAATACAGATGTAACACTCTGACATGAATTAACAGAACACTAAGCAGTTTCTCAGAAAGCTTCTTTCCAGATATCAGCTGAGGATATTTCCTTTTTCACCATAGCCCTCTATGGGCTTCCAAATATCACTTTGCCAATTCCACAAGAACTGTCTTAGCAAAATGCTCCTTGAGGGGAAAGCTGTAACTCTGTGAGATGATTTCACAGAACACAACGAAGTTTCTCAGAAAGCTTCTTTCTCTTTGTTATCGGAGGATATTTCCTTTGGCCCTATAGTCTTCAAAGGGTTCCGATATATCTGTTCTCAGAATCCACAGAAATAAGGCTAGCAAAGAGGTCCACGAAATACAGATGTAACTCTGTGAGATGAACTAACAGAACACTAAGCAGTTTCTCCGAAAACTTCTTTCCAGATTTCATCTAAGGATATTTCCTATTTCACCATAGCCCTCTATGGGCTTCCAAATATCACTTTGCCAATTCAACAAGAACTGTCTTAGCGAAAGGCTCCTTGAGAGGAAAGCTGTAACTCTGTGAGATGATTTCACAGAACACCAAGAAGTTTCGCAGAAAGCTTCTTTCTCTCTGTTACCGGAGGATATTTTCTTTGGCCCTATAGTCTTCAAAGGGATCCAAAATATCTGTTCTCAGATTCCACAGAAATAAGGCTAGCAAAGAGATCCACGAAATACAGAAGTAATTCTGTGAGAAGAATTAAAAGAGCACTAAGCAGTTGCTCAGAAAGCTTCTTTCCAGATTTCATCTGAGGATATTTCCTTTTTCACCATAGCCCTCTCTGGGCTTCCAATTATCACTTTGCCAATTCCACAAGAACTGTCTTAGCGAAAGGCTCCTTGAGGGGAAAGCTGTAACTCTGTGAGATGATTTCGCAGAAATCAAAGAAGTTTCTCAGAAAGCTTCTTTCTCTCTGTTGTCGGAGGATATTTCCTTTGGCCCTATAGTCTTCAAAGGGATCCGAAATATCTGTTCTCAGATTCCACAGAAATAAGGCTAGCAAAGAGATTCACGAAATACAGAAGTAACTCTGTGAGATGAATTAACAGAGCACTAAGCAGTTTCTCAGAAAGCTTCTTTCCAGATTTCATCTGAGGATATTTCCTTTTTCACCATAGCCCTCTCTGCGCTTCCAATTATCACTTTGCCAATTCCACAAGAACTGTCTTAGCGAAAGGCTCCTTGAGGGGAAAGCTGTAACTCTGTGAGATGATTTCACAGAACACAAAGAAGTTTCTCAAAAAGCTTCTTTCTCTTTGTTATCGGAAGATATTTTCTTTGGCCCTGTAGTCTTCAAAGGGATCCGAAATATCTGTTCTCAGATTCCACAGAAATAAGGCTAGCAAAGAGATCCACGAAACACAGATGTAACTCTGTGAGATGAATTAACGGAACCCTAAGCAGTTTCTCAGAAAGCTTCTTTCCAGATTTCATCTGAGGATATTTCCTTCTTCACCATAGCCCTCTATGGGCTTCCAAATATCACTTTGCCAATTCCACAAGAACTGTCTTTGCGAAAGGCTCCTTGTGGGGAACGCTGTCACTCTGTGAGATGATTTCACAGAACACAACGAAGTTTCTCAGAAAGCTTCTATCTCTTTGTTATCGGAGGATATTTCCTTTGGCCCTATAGTCTTCAAAAGGATCCGAAATATATGTTCTCAGATTCCACAGAAATAAGTCTAGCAAAGAGATCCACGAAATACAGATGTAACTCTGTGAAATGAATTAACAGAACACTGAGCAGTTTCTCAGAAAGCTTCTTTCCAGATTTCATCTGAGGATATTTCCTTTTTCACCATAGCCCTCTAAGGTCTTCCAAATATCACTTTGCCATTTCCACAAGAACTCTCTTAGCGAAAGGCTCCTTGAGGGGAAAGCTGTAACTCTGTGAGATGATTTCACAGAACACCAAGAAGTTTCTCAGAAAGCTTCTTTCTCTTTGTTATCGGAGGATATTTCCTTTGGCCCTATAGTCTTCAAATTGATCCGAAATATCTGTTCTCAGATTCCACAGAAATAAGGCTAGCAAAGATATCAACGAAATACAGATGTAACTCTGTGAGGTGAATTAACAGAACACTACGCAGTTTCTCAGAAAGCTTCTTTCCAGATTTCATCTGAGGATATTTCCTTTTTCACCATAGCCCTCTATGGGCTTCCAATTATCACTTTGCCAATTCCACAAGAACTGTCTTAGCGAAAGGCTCCTTGAGGGGAAAGCTGTAACTCTGTGAGATGATTTCACAGAACACAAAGAAGTTTCTCAGAAAACTTCTTTCTCTCTGTTGTCGGAGGATATTCCCTTTGGCCCTATAGTCTTCAAAGGGATCCGAAATATCTGTTCTCAGATTCCACAGAAATAAGGCTAGCAAAGAGATTCACGAAATACAGAAGTAACTCTGTGAGATGAATTAACAGAGCACTAAGCAGTTTCTCAGAAAGCTTCTTTCCAGATTTCATCTGAGGATATTTCCTTTTTCACCATAGCCCTCTCTGCGCTTCCAATTATCACTTTGCCAATTCCACAAGAACTGTCTTAGCGAAAGGCTCCTTGAGGGGAAAGCTGTAACTCTGTGAGATGATTTCACAGAACACAAAGAAGTTTCTCAAAAAGCTTCTTTCTCTTTGTTATCGGAAGATATTTTCTTTGGCCCTGTAGTCTTCAAAGGGATCCGAAATATCTGTTCTCAGATTCCACAGAAATAAGGCTAGCAAAGAGATCCACGAAATACAGATGTAACTCTGTGAGATGAATTAACAGAGCACTAAGCAGTTTCTCAGAAAGCTTCTTTCCAGATATCATCTGAGGATATTTCTTTTTTCACCATAGCCCTCTCTGGGCTTCCAATTATCACTTTACCAATTACACAAGAACTGTCTTATCGAAAGGCTCCTTGAGGGGAAAGCTGTAACTCTGTGAGATGATTTCACAGAACACAAAGAAGTTTCTCAGAACGCTTCTTTCTCTTTGTTATCAGAAGATATTTTCTTTGGCCCTGTAGTCTTCAAAGGGATCCGAAATATCTGTTCTCAGATTCCACAGAAACAAGGCTAGCAAAGACAACCATGAAATACAGATGTAACACTCTGACATGAATTAACAGAACACTAAGCAGTTTCTCAGAAAGCTTCTTTCCAGATTTCATCTGAGGATATTTCCTTTTTCACCATAGCCCTCTATGGGCTTCCAAATATCACTTTGTCAATTCCACAAGAACTGTCTTAGCGAAAGGCTCCTTGAGGGGAAAGCTGTAACTCTGTGAGATGATTTCACAGAACACAACGAAGTTTCTCAGAAAGCTTCTTTCTCTTTGTTATCGAAGGTATTTCCTTTGGCCCTATAGTCTTCAAAGGGATCCGAAATATCTGTTCTCAGATTCCACAGAAACAAGGCTAGCAAAGACAACCATGAAATACAGATGTAACACTCTGACATGAATTAACAGAACACTAAGCAGTTTCTCAGAAAGCTTCTTTCCAGATATCAGCTGAGGATATTTCCTTTTTCACCATAGCCCTCTATGGGCTTCCAAATATCACTTTGCCAATTCCACAAGAACTGTCTTAGCAAAATGCTCCTTGAGGGGAAAGCTGTAACTCTGTGAGATGATTTCACAGAACACAACGAAGTTTCTCAGAAAGCTTCTTTCTCTTTGTTATCGGAGGATATTTCCTTTGGCCCTATAGTCTTCAAAGGGTTCCGATATATCTGTTCTCAGAATCCACAGAAATAAGGCTAGCAAAGAGGTCCACGAAATACAGATGTAACTCTGTGAGATGAACTAACAGAACACTAAGCAGTTTCTCCGAAAACTTCTTTCCAGATTTCATCTAAGGATATTTCCTATTTCACCATAGCCCTCTATGGGCTTCCAAATATCACTTTGCCAATTCAACAAGAACTGTCTTAGCGAAAGGCTCCTTGAGAGGAAAGCTGTAACTCTGTGAGATGATTTCACAGAACACCAAGAAGTTTCGCAGAAAGCTTCTTTCTCTCTGTTACCGGAGGATATTTTCTTTGGCCCTATAGTCTTCAAAGGGATCCAAAATATCTGTTCTCAGATTCCACAGAAATAAGGCTAGCAAAGAGATCCACGAAATACAGAAGTAATTCTGTGAGAAGAATTAAAAGAGCACTAAGCAGTTGCTCAGAAAGCTTCTTTCCAGATTTCATCTGAGGATATTTCCTTTTTCACCATAGCCCTCTCTGGGCTTCCAATTATCACTTTGCCAATTCCACAAGAACTGTCTTAGCGAAAGGCTCCTTGAGGGGAAAGCTGTAACTCTGTGAGATGATTTCACAGAAATCAAAGAAGTTTCTCAGAAAGCTTCTTTCTCTCTGTTGTCGGAGGATATTTCCTTTGGCCCTATAGTCTTCAAAGGGATCCGAAATATCTGTTCTCAGATTCCACAGAAATAAGGCTAGCAAAGAGATTCACGAAATACAGAAGTAACTCTGTGAGATGAATTAACAGAGCACTAAGCAGTTTCTCAGAAAGCTTCTTTCCAGATTTCATCTGAGGATATTTCCTTTTTCACCATAGCCCTCTCTGCGCTTCCAATTATCACTTTGCCAATTCCACAAGAACTGTCTTAGCGAAAGGCTCCTTGAGGGGAAAGCTGTAACTCTGTGAGATGATTTCACAGAACACAAAGAAGTTTCTCAAAAAGCTTCTTTCTCTTTGTTATCGGAAGATATTTTCTTTGGCCCTGTAGTCTTCAAAGGGATCCGAAATATCTGTTCTCAGATTCCACAGAAATAAGGCTAGCAAAGAGATCCACGAAACACAGATGTAACTCTGTGAGATGAATTAACGGAACCCTAAGCAGTTTCTCAGAAAGCTTCTTTCCAGATTTCATCTGAGGATATTTCCTTCTTCACCATAGCCCTCTATGGGCTTCCAAATATCACTTTGCCAATTCCACAAGAACTGTCTTTGCGAAAGGCTCCTTGTGGGGAACGCTGTCACTCTGTGAGATGATTTCACAGAACACAACGAAGTTTCTCAGAAAGCTTCTATCTCTTTGTTATCGGAGGATATTTCCTTTGGCCCTATAGTCTTCAAAAGGATCCGAAATATATGTTCTCAGATTCCACAGAAATAAGTCTAGCAAAGAGATCCACGAAATACAGATGTAACTCTGTGAAATGAATTAACAGAACACTGAGCAGTTTCTCAGAAAGCTTCTTTCCAGATTTCATCTGAGGATATTTCCTTTTTCACCATAGCCCTCTAAGGTCTTCCAAATATCACTTTGCCATTTCCACAAGAACTCTCTTAGCGAAAGGCTCCTTGAGGGGAAAGCTGTAACTCTGTGAGATGATTTCACAGAACACCAAGAAGTTTCTCAGAAAGCTTCTTTCTCTTTGTTATCGGAGGATATTTCCTTTGGCCCTATAGTCTTCAAATTGATCCGAAATATCTGTTCTCAGATTCCACAGAAATAAGGCTAGCAAAGATATCAACGAAATACAGATGTAACTCTGTGAGGTGAATTAACAGAACACTACGCAGTTTCTCAGAAAGCTTCTTTCCAGATTTCATCTGAGGATATTTCCTTTTTCACCATAGCCCTCTATGGGCTTCCAATTATCACTTTGCCAATTCCACAAGAACTGTCTTAGCGAAAGGCTCCTTGAGGGGAAAGCTGTAACTCTGTGAGATGATTTCACAGAACACAAAGAAGTTTCTCAGAAAACTTCTTTCTCTCTGTTGTCGGAGGATATTCCCTTTGGCCCTATAGTCTTCAAAGGGATCCGAAATATCTGTTCTCAGATTCCACAGAAATAAGGCTAGCAAAGAGATTCACGAAATACAGAAGTAACTCTGTGAGATGAATTAACAGAGCACTAAGCAGTTTCTCAGAAAGCTTCTTTCCAGATTTCATCTAAGGATATTTCCTTTTTCACCATAGCCCTCTCTGCGCTTCCAATTATCACTTTGCCAATTCCACAAGAACTGTCTTAGCGAAAGGCTCCTTGAGGGGAAAGCTGTAACTCTGTGAGATGATTTCACAGAACACAAAGAAGTTTCTCAAAAAGCTTCTTTCTCTTTGTTATCGGAAGATATTTTCTTTGGCCCTGTAGTCTTCAAAGGGATCCGAAATATCTGTTCTCAGATTCCACAGAAATAAGGCTAGCAAAGAGATCCACGAAATACAGATGTAACTCTGTGAGATGAATTAACAGAGCACTAAGCAGTTTCTCAGAAAGCTTCTTTCCAGATATCATCTGAGGATATTTCTTTTTTCACCATAGCCCTCTCTGGGCTTCCAATTATCACTTTACCAATTACACAAGAACTGTCTTATCGAAAGGCTCCTTGAGGGGAAAGCTGTAACTCTGTGAGATGATTTCACAGAACACAAAGAAGTTTCTCAGAACGCTTCTTTCTCTTTGTTATCAGAAGATATTTTCTTTGGCCCTGTAGTCTTCAAAGGGATCCGAAATATCTGTTCTCAGATTCCACAGAAACAAGGCTAGCAAAGACAACCATGAAATACAGATGTAACACTCTGACATGAATTAACAGAACACTAAGCAGTTTCTCAGAAAGCTTCTTTCCAGATTTCATCTGAGGATATTTCCTTTTTCACCATAGCCCTCTATGGGCTTCCAAATATCACTTTGTCAATTCCACAAGAACTGTCTTAGCGAAAGGCTCCTTGAGGGGAAAGCTGTAACTCTGTGAGATGATTTCACAGAACACAACGAAGTTTCTCAGAAAGCTTCTTTCTCTTTGTTATCGAAGGTATTTCCTTTGGCCCTATAGTCTTCAAAGGGATCCGAAATATCTGTTCTCAGATTCCACAGAAACAAGGCTAGCAAAGACAACCATGAAATACAGATGTAACACTCTGACATGAATTAACAGAACACTAAGCAGTTTCTCAGAAAGCTTCTTTCCAGATATCAGCTGAGGATATTTCCTTTTTCACCATAGCCCTCTATGGGCTTCCAAATATCACTTTGCCAATTCCACAAGAACTGTCTTAGCAAAATGCTCCTTGAGGGGAAAGCTGTAACTCTGTGAGATGATTTCACAGAACACAACGAAGTTTCTCAGAAAGCTTCTTTCTCTTTGTTATCGGAGGATATTTCCTTTGGCCCTATAGTCTTCAAAGGGTTCCGATATATCTGTTCTCAGAATCCACAGAAATAAGGCTAGCAAAGAGGTCCACGAAATACAGATGTAACTCTGTGAGATGAACTAACAGAACACTAAGCAGTTTCTCCGAAAACTTCTTTCCAGATTTCATCTAAGGATATTTCCTATTTCACCATAGCCCTCTATGGGCTTCCAAATATCACTTTGCCAATTCAACAAGAACTGTCTTAGCGAAAGGCTCCTTGAGAGGAAAGCTGTAACTCTGTGAGATGATTTCACAGAACACCAAGAAGTTTCGCAGAAAGCTTCTTTCTCTCTGTTACCGGAGGATATTTTCTTTGGCCCTATAGTCTTCAAAGGGATCCAAAATATCTGTTCTCAGATTCCACAGAAATAAGGCTAGCAAAGAGATCCACGAAATACAGAAGTAATTCTGTGAGAAGAATTAAAAGAGCACTAAGCAGTTGCTCAGAAAGCTTCTTTCCAGATTTCATCTGAGGATATTTCCTTTTTCACCATAGCCCTCTCTGGGCTTCCAATTATCACTTTGCCAATTCCACAAGAACTGTCTTAGCGAAAGGCTCCTTGAGGGGAAAGCTGTAACTCTGTGAGATGATTTCACAGAAATCAAAGAAGTTTCTCAGAAAGCTTCTTTCTCTCTGTTGTCGGAGGATATTTCCTTTGGCCCTATAGTCTTCAAAGGGATCCGAAATATCTGTTCTCAGATTCCACAGAAATAAGGCTAGCAAAGAGATCCACGAAACACAGATGTAACTCTGTGAGATGAATTAACGGAACCCTAAGCAGTTTCTCAGAAAGCTTCTTTCCAGATTTCATCTGAGGATATTTCCTTCTTCACCATAGCCCTCTATGGGCTTCCAAATATCACTTTGCCAATTCCACAAGAACTGTCTTTGCGAAAGGCTCCTTGTGGGGAACGCTGTCACTCTGTGAGATGATTTCACAGAACACAACGAAGTTTCTCAGAAAGCTTCTATCTCTTTGTTATCGGAGGATATTTCCTTTGGCCCTATAGTCTTCAAAAGGATCCGAAATATATGTTCTCAGATTCCACAGAAATAAGTCTAGCAAAGAGATCCACGAAATACAGATGTAACTCTGTGAAATGAATTAACAGAACACTGAGCAGTTTCTCAGAAAGCTTCTTTCCAGATTTCATCTGAGGATATTTCCTTTTTCACCATAGCCCTCTAAGGTCTTCCAAATATCACTTTGCCATTTCCACAAGAACTCTCTTAGCGAAAGGCTCCTTGAGGGGAAAGCTGTAACTCTGTGAGATGATTTCACAGAACACCAAGAAGTTTCTCAGAAAGCTTCTTTCTCTTTGTTATCGGAGGATATTTCCTTTGGCCCTATAGTCTTCAAATTGATCCGAAATATCTGTTCTCAGATTCCACAGAAATAAGGCTAGCAAAGATATCAACGAAATACAGATGTAACTCTGTGAGGTGAATTAACAGAACACTACGCAGTTTCTCAGAAAGCTTCTTTCCAGATTTCATCTGAGGATATTTCCTTTTTCACCATAGCCCTCTATGGGCTTCCAATTATCACTTTGCCAATTCCACAAGAACTGTCTTAGCGAAAGGCTCCTTGAGGGGAAAGCTGTAACTCTGTGAGATGATTTCACAGAACACAAAGAAGTTTCTCAGAAAACTTCTTTCTCTCTGTTGTCGGAGGATATTCCCTTTGGCCCTATAGTCTTCAAAGGGATCCGAAATATCTGTTCTCAGATTCCACAGAAATAAGGCTAGCAAAGAGATTCACGAAATACAGAAGTAACTCTGTGAGATGAATTAACAGAGCACTAAGCAGTTTCTCAGAAAGCTTCTTTCCAGATTTCATCTAAGGATATTTCCTTTTTCACCATAGCCCTCTCTGCGCTTCCAATTATCACTTTGCCAATTCCACAAGAACTGTCTTAGCGAAAGGCTCCTTGAGGGGAAAGCTGTAACTCTGTGAGATGATTTCACAGAACACAAAGAAGTTTCTCAAAAAGCTTCTTTCTCTTTGTTATCGGAAGATATTTTCTTTGGCCCTGTAGTCTTCAAAGGGATCCGAAATATCTGTTCTCAGATTCCACAGAAATAAGGCTAGCAAAGAGATCCACGAAATACAGATGTAACTCTGTGAGATGAATTAACAGAGCACTAAGCAGTTTCTCAGAAAGCTTCTTTCCAGATATCATCTGAGGATATTTCTTTTTTCACCATAGCCCTCTCTGGGCTTCCAATTATCACTTTACCAATTACACAAGAACTGTCTTATCGAAAGGCTCCTTGAGGGGAAAGCTGTAACTCTGTGAGATGATTTCACAGAACACAAAGAAGTTTCTCAGAACGCTTCTTTCTCTTTGTTATCAGAAGATATTTTCTTTGGCCCTGTAGTCTTCAAAGGGATCCGAAATATCTGTTCTCAGATTCCACAGAAACAAGGCTAGCAAAGACAACCATGAAATACAGATGTAACACTCTGACATGAATTAACAGAACACTAAGCAGTTTCTCAGAAAGCTTCTTTCCAGATTTCATCTGAGGATATTTCCTTTTTCACCATAGCCCTCTATGGGCTTCCAAATATCACTTTGTCAATTCCACAAGAACTGTCTTAGCGAAAGGCTCCTTGAGGGGAAAGCTGTAACTCTGTGAGATGATTTCACAGAACACAACGAAGTTTCTCAGAAAGCTTCTTTCTCTTTGTTATCGAAGGTATTTCCTTTGGCCCTATAGTCTTCAAAGGGATCCGAAATATCTGTTCTCAGATTCCACAGAAACAAGGCTAGCAAAGACAACCATGAAATACAGATGTAACACTCTGACATGAATTAACAGAACACTAAGCAGTTTCTCAGAAAGCTTCTTTCCAGATATCAGCTGAGGATATTTCCTTTTTCACCATAGCCCTCTATGGGCTTCCAAATATCACTTTGCCAATTCCACAAGAACTGTCTTAGCAAAATGCTCCTTGAGGGGAAAGCTGTAACTCTGTGAGATGATTTCACAGAACACAACGAAGTTTCTCAGAAAGCTTCTTTCTCTTTGTTATCGGAGGATATTTCCTTTGGCCCTATAGTCTTCAAAGGGTTCCGATATATCTGTTCTCAGAATCCACAGAAATAAGGCTAGCAAAGAGGTCCACGAAATACAGATGTAACTCTGTGAGATGAACTAACAGAACACTAAGCAGTTTCTCCGAAAACTTCTTTCCAGATTTCATCTAAGGATATTTCCTATTTCACCATAGCCCTCTATGGGCTTCCAAATATCACTTTGCCAATTCAACAAGAACTGTCTTAGCGAAAGGCTCCTTGAGAGGAAAGCTGTAACTCTGTGAGATGATTTCACAGAACACCAAGAAGTTTCGCAGAAAGCTTCTTTCTCTCTGTTACCGGAGGATATTTTCTTTGGCCCTATAGTCTTCAAAGGGATCCAAAATATCTGTTCTCAGATTCCACAGAAATAAGGCTAGCAAAGAGATCCACGAAATACAGAAGTAATTCTGTGAGAAGAATTAAAAGAGCACTAAGCAGTTGCTCAGAAAGCTTCTTTCCAGATTTCATCTGAGGATATTTCCTTTTTCACCATAGCCCTCTCTGGGCTTCCAATTATCACTTTGCCAATTCCACAAGAACTGTCTTAGCGAAAGGCTCCTTGAGGGGAAAGCTGTAACTCTGTGAGATGATTTCACAGAAATCAAAGAAGTTTCTCAGAAAGCTTCTTTCTCTCTGTTGTCGGAGGATATTTCCTTTGGCCCTATAGTCTTCAAAGGGATCCGAAATATCTGTTCTCAGATTCCACAGAAATAAGGCTAGCAAAGAGATTCACGAAATACAGAAGTAACTCTGTGAGATGAATTAACAGAGCACTAAGCAGTTTCTCAGAAAGCTTCTTTCCAGATTTCATCTGAGGATATTTCCTTTTTCACCATAGCCCTCTCTGCGCTTCCAATTATCACTTTGCCAATTCCACAAGAACTGTCTTAGCGAAAGGCTCCTTGAGGGGAAAGCTGTAACTCTGTGAGATGATTTCACAGAACACAAAGAAGTTTCTCAAAAAGCTTCTTTCTCTTTGTTATCGGAAGATATTTTCTTTGGCCCTGTAGTCTTCAAAGGGATCCGAAATATCTGTTCTCAGATTCCACAGAAATAAGGCTAGCAAAGAGATCCACGAAACACAGATGTAACTCTGTGAGATGAATTAACGGAACCCTAAGCAGTTTCTCAGAAAGCTTCTTTCCAGATTTCATCTGAGGATATTTCCTTCTTCACCATAGCCCTCTATGGGCTTCCAAATATCACTTTGCCAATTCCACAAGAACTGTCTTTGCGAAAGGCTCCTTGTGGGGAACGCTGTCACTCTGTGAGATGATTTCACAGAACACAACGAAGTTTCTCAGAAAGCTTCTATCTCTTTGTTATCGGAGGATATTTCCTTTGGCCCTATAGTCTTCAAAAGGATCCGAAATATATGTTCTCAGATTCCACAGAAATAAGTCTAGCAAAGAGATCCACGAAATACAGATGTAACTCTGTGAAATGAATTAACAGAACACTGAGCAGTTTCTCAGAAAGCTTCTTTCCAGATTTCATCTGAGGATATTTCCTTTTTCACCATAGCCCTCTAAGGTCTTCCAAATATCACTTTGCCATTTCCACAAGAACTCTCTTAGCGAAAGGCTCCTTGAGGGGAAAGCTGTAACTCTGTGAGATGATTTCACAGAACACCAAGAAGTTTCTCAGAAAGCTTCTTTCTCTTTGTTATCTGAGGATATTTCCTTTGGCCCTATAGTCTTCAAATTGATCCGAAATATCTGTTCTCAGATTCCACAGAAATAAGGCTAGCAAAGAGATCAACGAAATACAGATGTAACTCTGTGAGGTGAATTAACAGAACACTACGCAGTTTCTCAGAAAGCTTCTTTCCAGATTTCATCTGAGGATATTTCCTTTTTCACCATAGCCCTCTGTGGGCTTCCAAATATCACTTTGACTATTCCACAAGAAATGTCTTAGCGAAAGGCTCCTTGAGGGGAAAGCTGTAACTCTGTGAGGTGATTTCACAGAACACAACGAAGTTTCTCAGAAAGCTTCTTTCTCTTTGTTATCGGAGGATATTTCCTTTGGCCCTATAGTCTTCAAAGGTTCCGAAATATCTGTTCTCAGAATCCACAGCAATAAGGCTAGCAAAGAGGTCCACGAAATACAGATGTAACTCTGTGAGATGAACTAACAGAACACTAAGCAGTTTCTCAGAAAGCTTCTTTCCAGATTTCATCTAAGGATAGTTCCTATTTCACCATAGCCCTCTATGGGCTTCCAAATATCACGTTGCCAATTCCACAAGAACTGTCTTAGCGAAAGGCTCCTTGAGAGGAAAGCTGTAACTCTGTGAGATGATTTCACAGAACACCAAGAAGTTTCTCAGAAAGCTTCTTTCTCTCTGTTACCGGAGGATATTTCCTTTGGCCCTATAGTCTTCAAAGGGATCCGAAATATCTGTTCTCAGATTCCACAGAAATAAGGCTAGCAAAGAGATCCACGAAATACAGAAGTAATTCGGTGAGATGAATTAACAGAGCACTAAGCAGTTTCTCAGAAAGCTTCTTTCCAGATTTCATCTGAGGATATTTCCTTTTTCACCATAGCCCTCTCTGCGCTTCCAATTATCACTTTGCCAATTCCACAAGAACTGTCTTAGCGAAAGGCTCCTTGAGGGGAAAGCTGTAACTCTGTGAGATGATTTCACAGAACACAACGAAGTTTCTCAGAAAGCTTCTTTCTCTTTGTTATAGGAGGATATTTCCTTTGGCCCTATAGTCTTCAAAGGGATCCGAAATATCTGTTCTCAGATTCCACAGAAATAAGGCTAGCAAAGACATCCATGAAATACAGATGTAACTCTGTGAGATGAATTAACAGAACACTAAGCAGTTTCTCAGAAAGCTTCTTTCCAGATTTCATGTGAGGATATTTTCTTTTTCAACATAGCCCTCTATGGGCTTCCAAATATCACTTTGACAATTTCACAAGAACTGTCTTAGCGAAAGGCTCCTTGAGGGGAAAGCTGTAACTCTGTGAGATGATTTCACAGAACACAACGAAGTTTCTCAGAAAGCTTCTTCCTCTTTGTTATCGGAGGATATTTCCTTTGGCCCTATAGTCTTCAAAGGGATCCGAAATATCTGTTCCCAGATTCCACAGAAACAAGGCTAGCAAAAACATCCATGAAACAGAGATGTAACTCTGTGAGATGAATTAACAGAACACTAAGCAGTTTCTCTGAAAGCTTCTTTCAAGATTTCATCTGAGGATAGTTCCTTTTTCACCATAGCCCTCTATGGGCTTCCAAATATCACTTTGTAAATTCCACAAGAACTGTCTTAGCGAAAGGCTCCTTGAGGGGAAAGCTGTAACTCTGTGAGATGATTTCACAGAACACTAAGAAGTTTCTCAGAAAGCTTCTTTCTCTTTGTTATCGGAGGATATTTCCTTTGGCCCTACAGTCTTCAAAGGGATCCGAAATATCTGTTCTCAGATTCCACAGAAATAAGGCCAGCAAAGAGATCCACGAAATACAGATGTAACTCTGCGAGATGAATTAACAGTACACTAAGCAGTTTCTCAGAAAGCTTATTTCCAGAATTCATCTGAGGATATTTCCTTTTTCAACATAGCCCTCTATGGGCTTCCAAATATCACTTTGACAATTCCACAAGAACTGTCTTAGCGAAAGGCTCCTTGAGGGGAAAGCTATAACTCTGTGAGATGATTTCACAGAACACAACGAAGTTTCTCAGAAAGCTTCTTACTCTTTGTTATAGGAGGATATTTCCTTTGGCACCTATAGTCTTCAAAGGGATCCGAAATATCTGTTCTCAGATTCCACAGAAATAAGGCTAGCAAAGACATCCATGAAATACAGATGTAACTCAGTGAGATTAATTAACAGAACACTAGGCAGTTTCTCAGAAAGCTTCTTTCCAGATTTCATCTGAGGATATTTCCTTTTTCAACATAGCCCTCTATGGGCTTCCAAATATCACTTTGCCAATTTCACAAGAACTGTCTTAGCGAAAGGCTCCTTGAGGGGAAAGCTGTAACTCTGTGAGATGATTTCACAGAACACAACGAAGTTTCTCAGAAAGCTTCTTTCTCTTTGTTATCGGAGGATATTTCCTTTGGCCCTATAGTCTTCAAAGGGATCCGAAATATCTGTTCCCAGATTCCACAGAAACAAGGCTAGCAAAGACATCCATGAAATAGAGATGTAACTCTGTGAGATGAATTAACAGAACACTAAGCAGTTTCTCTGAAAGCTTCTTTCCAGATTTCATCTGAGGATATTTCCTTTTTCACCATAGCCCTCTATGGGCTTCCAAATATCACTTTGCCACTTCCACAAGAACTGTCTTAGCGAAAGGCTCCTTGAGGTGAAAGCTGTAACTCTGTGAGATGATTTCACAGAACACCAAGAAGTTTCTCAGAAAGCTTCTTTCTCTTTGTTATCGGAGGATATTTCCTTTGGCCCTACAGTCTTCAAAGGGATCCGAAATATCTGTTCTCAGATTCCACAGAAATAAGGCTAGCAAAGAGATCCACGAAATACAGAAGTAACTCTGTGAGATGAATTAACAGAGCACTAAGCAGTTTCTCAGAAAGCTTCTTTCCAGATTTCATCTGAGGATATTTCCTTTTTCACCATAGCCCTCTCTGCGCTTCCAATTATCACTTTGCCAATTCCACAAGAACTGTCTTAGCGAAAGGCTCCTTGAGGGGAAAGCTGTAACTCTGTGAGATGATTTCACAGAACACAAAGAAGTTTCTCAAAAAGCTTCTTTCTCTTTGTTATCGGAAGATATTTTCTTTGGCCCTGTAGTCTTCAAAGGGATCCGAAATATCTGTTCTCAGATTCCACAGAAATAAGGCTAGCAAAGAGATCCACGAAATACAGATGTAACTCTGTGAGATGAATTAACAGAGCACTAAGCAGTTTCTCAGAAAGCTTCTTTCCAGATATCATCTGAGGATATTTCTTTTTTCACCATAGCCCTCTCTGGGCTTCCAATTATCACTTTACCAATTACACAAGAACTGTCTTATCGAAAGGCTCCTTGAGGGGAAAGCTGTAACTCTGTGAGATGATTTCACAGAACACAAAGAAGTTTCTCAGAACGCTTCTTTCTCTTTGTTATCAGAAGATATTTTCTTTGGCCCTGTAGTCTTCAAAGGGATCCGAAATATCTGTTCTCAGATTCCACAGAAACAAGGCTAGCAAAGACAACCATGAAATACAGATGTAACACTCTGACATGAATTAACAGAACACTAAGCAGTTTCTCAGAAAGCTTCTTTCCAGATTTCATCTGAGGATATTTCCTTTTTCACCATAGCCCTCTATGGGCTTCCAAATATCACTTTGTCAATTCCACAAGAACTGTCTTAGCGAAAGGCTCCTTGAGGGGAAAGCTGTAACTCTGTGAGATGATTTCACAGAACACAACGAAGTTTCTCAGAAAGCTTCTTTCTCTTTGTTATCGAAGGTATTTCCTTTGGCCCTATAGTCTTCAAAGGGATCCGAAATATCTGTTCTCAGATTCCACAGAAACAAGGCTAGCAAAGACAACCATGAAATACAGATGTAACACTCTGACATGAATTAACAGAACACTAAGCAGTTTCTCAGAAAGCTTCTTTCCAGATATCAGCTGAGGATATTTCCTTTTTCACCATAGCCCTCTATGGGCTTCCAAATATCACTTTGCCAATTCCACAAGAACTGTCTTAGCAAAATGCTCCTTGAGGGGAAAGCTGTAACTCTGTGAGATGATTTCACAGAACACAACGAAGTTTCTCAGAAAGCTTCTTTCTCTTTGTTATCGGAGGATATTTCCTTTGGCCCTATAGTCTTCAAAGGGTTCCGATATATCTGTTCTCAGAATCCACAGAAATAAGGCTAGCAAAGAGGTCCACGAAATACAGATGTAACTCTGTGAGATGAACTAACAGAACACTAAGCAGTTTCTCCGAAAACTTCTTTCCAGATTTCATCTAAGGATATTTCCTATTTCACCATAGCCCTCTATGGGCTTCCAAATATCACTTTGCCAATTCAACAAGAACTGTCTTAGCGAAAGGCTCCTTGAGAGGAAAGCTGTAACTCTGTGAGATGATTTCACAGAACACCAAGAAGTTTCGCAGAAAGCTTCTTTCTCTCTGTTACCGGAGGATATTTTCTTTGGCCCTATAGTCTTCAAAGGGATCCAAAATATCTGTTCTCAGATTCCACAGAAATAAGGCTAGCAAAGAGATCCACGAAATACAGAAGTAATTCTGTGAGAAGAATTAAAAGAGCACTAAGCAGTTGCTCAGAAAGCTTCTTTCCAGATTTCATCTGAGGATATTTCCTTTTTCACCATAGCCCTCTCTGGGCTTCCAATTATCACTTTGCCAATTCCACAAGAACTGTCTTAGCGAAAGGCTCCTTGAGGGGAAAGCTGTAACTCTGTGAGATGATTTCACAGAAATCAAAGAAGTTTCTCAGAAAGCTTCTTTCTCTCTGTTGTCGGAGGATATTTCCTTTGGCCCTATAGTCTTCAAAGGGATCCGAAATATCTGTTCTCAGATTCCACAGAAATAAGGCTAGCAAAGAGATTCACGAAATACAGAAGTAACTCTGTGAGATGAATTAACAGAGCACTAAGCAGTTTCTCAGAAAGCTTCTTTCCAGATTTCATCTGAGGATATTTCCTTTTTCACCATAGCCCTCTCTGCGCTTCCAATTATCACTTTGCCAATTCCACAAGAACTGTCTTAGCGAAAGGCTCCTTGAGGGGAAAGCTGTAACTCTGTGAGATGATTTCACAGAACACAAAGAAGTTTCTCAAAAAGCTTCTTTCTCTTTGTTATCGGAAGATATTTTCTTTGGCCCTGTAGTCTTCAAAGGGATCCGAAATATCTGTTCTCAGATTCCACAGAAATAAGGCTAGCAAAGAGATCCACGAAACACAGATGTAACTCTGTGAGATGAATTAACGGAACCCTAAGCAGTTTCTCAGAAAGCTTCTTTCCAGATTTCATCTGAGGATATTTCCTTCTTCACCATAGCCCTCTATGGGCTTCCAAATATCACTTTGCCAATTCCACAAGAACTGTCTTTGCGAAAGGCTCCTTGTGGGGAACGCTGTCACTCTGTGAGATGATTTCACAGAACACAACGAAGTTTCTCAGAAAGCTTCTATCTCTTTGTTATCGGAGGATATTTCCTTTGGCCCTATAGTCTTCAAAAGGATCCGAAATATATGTTCTCAGATTCCACAGAAATAAGTCTAGCAAAGAGATCCACGAAATACAGATGTAACTCTGTGAAATGAATTAACAGAACACTGAGCAGTTTCTCAGAAAGCTTCTTTCCAGATTTCATCTGAGGATATTTCCTTTTTCACCATAGCCCTCTAAGGTCTTCCAAATATCACTTTGCCATTTCCACAAGAACTCTCTTAGCGAAAGGCTCCTTGAGGGGAAAGCTGTAACTCTGTGAGATGATTTCACAGAACACCAAGAAGTTTCTCAGAAAGCTTCTTTCTCTTTGTTATCGGAGGATATTTCCTTTGGCCCTATAGTCTTCAAATTGATCCGAAATATCTGTTCTCAGATTCCACAGAAATAAGGCTAGCAAAGATATCAACGAAATACAGATGTAACTCTGTGAGGTGAATTAACAGAACACTACGCAGTTTCTCAGAAAGCTTCTTTCCAGATTTCATCTGAGGATATTTCCTTTTTCACCATAGCCCTCTATGGGCTTCCAATTATCACTTTGCCAATTCCACAAGAACTGTCTTAGCGAAAGGCTCCTTGAGGGGAAAGCTGTAACTCTGTGAGATGATTTCACAGAACACAAAGAAGTTTCTCAGAAAACTTCTTTCTCTCTGTTGTCGGAGGATATTCCCTTTGGCCCTATAGTCTTCAAAGGGATCCGAAATATCTGTTCTCAGATTCCACAGAAATAAGGCTAGCAAAGAGATTCACGAAATACAGAAGTAACTCTGTGAGATGAATTAACAGAGCACTAAGCAGTTTCTCAGAAAGCTTCTTTCCAGATTTCATCTGAGGATATTTCCTTTTTCACCATAGCCCTCTCTGCGCTTCCAATTATCACTTTGCCAATTCCACAAGAACTGTCTTAGCGAAAGGCTCCTTGAGGGGAAAGCTGTAACTCTGTGAGATGATTTCACAGAACACAAAGAAGTTTCTCAAAAAGCTTCTTTCTCTTTGTTATCGGAAGATATTTTCTTTGGCCCTGTAGTCTTCAAAGGGATCCGAAATATCTGTTCTCAGATTCCACAGAAATAAGGCTAGCAAAGAGATCCACGAAATACAGATGTAACTCTGTGAGATGAATTAACAGAGCACTAAGCAGTTTCTCAGAAAGCTTCTTTCCAGATATCATCTGAGGATATTTCTTTTTTCACCATAGCCCTCTCTGGGCTTCCAATTATCACTTTACCAATTACACAAGAACTGTCTTATCGAAAGGCTCCTTGAGGGGAAAGCTGTAACTCTGTGAGATGATTTCACAGAACACAAAGAAGTTTCTCAGAACGCTTCTTTCTCTTTGTTATCAGAAGATATTTTCTTTGGCCCTGTAGTCTTCAAAGGGATCCGAAATATCTGTTCTCAGATTCCACAGAAACAAGGCTAGCAAAGACAACCATGAAATACAGATGTAACACTCTGACATGAATTAACAGAACACTAAGCAGTTTCTCAGAAAGCTTCTTTCCAGATTTCATCTGAGGATATTTCCTTTTTCACCATAGCCCTCTATGGGCTTCCAAATATCACTTTGTCAATTCCACAAGAACTGTCTTAGCGAAAGGCTCCTTGAGGGGAAAGCTGTAACTCTGTGAGATGATTTCACAGAACACAACGAAGTTTCTCAGAAAGCTTCTTTCTCTTTGTTATCGAAGGTATTTCCTTTGGCCCTATAGTCTTCAAAGGGATCCGAAATATCTGTTCTCAGATTCCACAGAAACAAGGCTAGCAAAGACAACCATGAAATACAGATGTAACACTCTGACATGAATTAACAGAACACTAAGCAGTTTCTCAGAAAGCTTCTTTCCAGATATCAGCTGAGGATATTTCCTTTTTCACCATAGCCCTCTATGGGCTTCCAAATATCACTTTGCCAATTCCACAAGAACTGTCTTAGCAAAATGCTCCTTGAGGGGAAAGCTGTAACTCTGTGAGATGATTTCACAGAACACAACGAAGTTTCTCAGAAAGCTTCTTTCTCTTTGTTATCGGAGGATATTTCCTTTGGCCCTATAGTCTTCAAAGGGTTCCGATATATCTGTTCTCAGAATCCACAGAAATAAGGCTAGCAAAGAGGTCCACGAAATACAGATGTAACTCTGTGAGATGAACTAACAGAACACTAAGCAGTTTCTCCGAAAACTTCTTTCCAGATTTCATCTAAGGATATTTCCTATTTCACCATAGCCCTCTATGGGCTTCCAAATATCACTTTGCCAATTCAACAAGAACTGTCTTAGCGAAAGGCTCCTTGAGAGGAAAGCTGTAACTCTGTGAGATGATTTCACAGAACACCAAGAAGTTTCGCAGAAAGCTTCTTTCTCTCTGTTACCGGAGGATATTTTCTTTGGCCCTATAGTCTTCAAAGGGATCCAAAATATCTGTTCTCAGATTCCACAGAAATAAGGCTAGCAAAGAGATCCACGAAATACAGAAGTAATTCTGTGAGAAGAATTAAAAGAGCACTAAGCAGTTGCTCAGAAAGCTTCTTTCCAGATTTCATCTGAGGATATTTCCTTTTTCACCATAGCCCTCTCTGGGCTTCCAATTATCACTTTGCCAATTCCACAAGAACTGTCTTAGCGAAAGGCTCCTTGAGGGGAAAGCTGTAACTCTGTGAGATGATTTCACAGAAATCAAAGAAGTTTCTCAGAAAGCTTCTTTCTCTCTGTTGTCGGAGGATATTTCCTTTGGCCCTATAGTCTTCAAAGGGATCCGAAATATCTGTTCTCAGATTCCACAGAAATAAGGCTAGCAAAGAGATTCACGAAATACAGAAGTAACTCTGTGAGATGAATTAACAGAGCACTAAGCAGTTTCTCAGAAAGCTTCTTTCCAGATTTCATCTGAGGATATTTCCTTTTTCACCATAGCCCTCTCTGCGCTTCCAATTATCACTTTGCCAATTCCACAAGAACTGTCTTAGCGAAAGGCTCCTTGAGGGGAAAGCTGTAACTCTGTGAGATGATTTCACAGAACACAAAGAAGTTTCTCAAAAAGCTTCTTTCTCTTTGTTATCGGAAGATATTTTCTTTGGCCCTGTAGTCTTCAAAGGGATCCGAAATATCTGTTCTCAGATTCCACAGAAATAAGGCTAGCAAAGAGATCCACGAAACACAGATGTAACTCTGTGAGATGAATTAACGGAACCCTAAGCAGTTTCTCAGAAAGCTTCTTTCCAGATTTCATCTGAGGATATTTCCTTCTTCACCATAGCCCTCTATGGGCTTCCAAATATCACTTTGCCAATTCCACAAGAACTGTCTTTGCGAAAGGCTCCTTGTGGGGAACGCTGTCACTCTGTGAGATGATTTCACAGAACACAACGAAGTTTCTCAGAAAGCTTCTATCTCTTTGTTATCGGAGGATATTTCCTTTGGCCCTATAGTCTTCAAAAGGATCCGAAATATATGTTCTCAGATTCCACAGAAATAAGTCTAGCAAAGAGATCCACGAAATACAGATGTAACTCTGTGAAATGAATTAACAGAACACTGAGCAGTTTCTCAGAAAGCTTCTTTCCAGATTTCATCTGAGGATATTTCCTTTTTCACCATAGCCCTCTAAGGTCTTCCAAATATCACTTTGCCATTTCCACAAGAACTCTCTTAGCGAAAGGCTCCTTGAGGGGAAAGCTGTAACTCTGTGAGATGATTTCACAGAACACCAAGAAGTTTCTCAGAAAGCTTCTTTCTCTTTGTTATCGGAGGATATTTCCTTTGGCCCTATAGTCTTCAAATTGATCCGAAATATCTGTTCTCAGATTCCACAGAAATAAGGCTAGCAAAGATATCAACGAAATACAGATGTAACTCTGTGAGGTGAATTAACAGAACACTACGCAGTTTCTCAGAAAGCTTCTTTCCAGATTTCATCTGAGGATATTTCCTTTTTCACCATAGCCCTCTATGGGCTTCCAATTATCACTTTGCCAATTCCACAAGAACTGTCTTAGCGAAAGGCTCCTTGAGGGGAAAGCTGTAACTCTGTGAGATGATTTCACAGAACACAAAGAAGTTTCTCAGAAAACTTCTTTCTCTCTGTTGTCGGAGGATATTCCCTTTGGCCCTATAGTCTTCAAAGGGATCCGAAATATCTGTTCTCAGATTCCACAGAAATAAGGCTAGCAAAGAGATTCACGAAATACAGAAGTAACTCTGTGAGATGAATTAACAGAGCACTAAGCAGTTTCTCAGAAAGCTTCTTTCCAGATTTCATCTGAGGATATTTCCTTTTTCACCATAGCCCTCTCTGCGCTTCCAATTATCACTTTGCCAATTCCACAAGAACTGTCTTAGCGAAAGGCTCCTTGAGGGGAAAGCTGTAACTCTGTGAGATGATTTCACAGAACACAAAGAAGTTTCTCAAAAAGCTTCTTTCTCTTTGTTATCGGAAGATATTTTCTTTGGCCCTGTAGTCTTCAAAGGGATCCGAAATATCTGTTCTCAGATTCCACAGAAATAAGGCTAGCAAAGAGATCCACGAAATACAGATGTAACTCTGTGAGATGAATTAACAGAGCACTAAGCAGTTTCTCAGAAAGCTTCTTTCCAGATATCATCTGAGGATATTTCTTTTTTCACCATAGCCCTCTCTGGGCTTCCAATTATCACTTTACCAATTACACAAGAACTGTCTTATCGAAAGGCTCCTTGAGGGGAAAGCTGTAACTCTGTGAGATGATTTCACAGAACACAAAGAAGTTTCTCAGAACGCTTCTTTCTCTTTGTTATCAGAAGATATTTTCTTTGGCCCTGTAGTCTTCAAAGGGATCCGAAATATCTGTTCTCAGATTCCACAGAAACAAGGCTAGCAAAGACAACCATGAAATACAGATGTAACACTCTGACATGAATTAACAGAACACTAAGCAGTTTCTCAGAAAGCTTCTTTCCAGATTTCATCTGAGGATATTTCCTTTTTCACCATAGCCCTCTATGGGCTTCCAAATATCACTTTGTCAATTCCACAAGAACTGTCTTAGCGAAAGGCTCCTTGAGGGGAAAGCTGTAACTCTGTGAGATGATTTCACAGAACACAACGAAGTTTCTCAGAAAGCTTCTTTCTCTTTGTTATCGAAGGTATTTCCTTTGGCCCTATAGTCTTCAAAGGGATCCGAAATATCTGTTCTCAGATTCCACAGAAACAAGGCTAGCAAAGACAACCATGAAATACAGATGTAACACTCTGACATGAATTAACAGAACACTAAGCAGTTTCTCAGAAAGCTTCTTTCCAGATATCAGCTGAGGATATTTCCTTTTTCACCATAGCCCTCTATGGGCTTCCAAATATCACTTTGCCAATTCCACAAGAACTGTCTTAGCAAAATGCTCCTTGAGGGGAAAGCTGTAACTCTGTGAGATGATTTCACAGAACACAACGAAGTTTCTCAGAAAGCTTCTTTCTCTTTGTTATCGGAGGATATTTCCTTTGGCCCTATAGTCTTCAAAGGGTTCCGATATATCTGTTCTCAGAATCCACAGAAATAAGGCTAGCAAAGAGGTCCACGAAATACAGATGTAACTCTGTGAGATGAACTAACAGAACACTAAGCAGTTTCTCCGAAAACTTCTTTCCAGATTTCATCTAAGGATATTTCCTATTTCACCATAGCCCTCTATGGGCTTCCAAATATCACTTTGCCAATTCAACAAGAACTGTCTTAGCGAAAGGCTCCTTGAGAGGAAAGCTGTAACTCTGTGAGATGATTTCACAGAACACCAAGAAGTTTCGCAGAAAGCTTCTTTCTCTCTGTTACCGGAGGATATTTTCTTTGGCCCTATAGTCTTCAAAGGGATCCAAAATATCTGTTCTCAGATTCCACAGAAATAAGGCTAGCAAAGAGATCCACGAAATACAGAAGTAATTCTGTGAGAAGAATTAAAAGAGCACTAAGCAGTTGCTCAGAAAGCTTCTTTCCAGATTTCATCTGAGGATATTTCCTTTTTCACCATAGCCCTCTCTGGGCTTCCAATTATCACTTTGCCAATTCCACAAGAACTGTCTTAGCGAAAGGCTCCTTGAGGGGAAAGCTGTAACTCTGTGAGATGATTTCACAGAAATCAAAGAAGTTTCTCAGAAAGCTTCTTTCTCTCTGTTGTCGGAGGATATTTCCTTTGGCCCTATAGTCTTCAAAGGGATCCGAAATATCTGTTCTCAGATTCCACAGAAATAAGGCTAGCAAAGAGATTCACGAAATACAGAAGTAACTCTGTGAGATGAATTAACAGAGCACTAAGCAGTTTCTCAGAAAGCTTCTTTCCAGATTTCATCTGAGGATATTTCCTTTTTCACCATAGCCCTCTCTGCGCTTCCAATTATCACTTTGCCAATTCCACAAGAACTGTCTTAGCGAAAGGCTCCTTGAGGGGAAAGCTGTAACTCTGTGAGATGATTTCACAGAACACAAAGAAGTTTCTCAAAAAGCTTCTTTCTCTTTGTTATCGGAAGATATTTTCTTTGGCCCTGTAGTCTTCAAAGGGATCCGAAATATCTGTTCTCAGATTCCACAGAAATAAGGCTAGCAAAGAGATCCACGAAACACAGATGTAACTCTGTGAGATGAATTAACGGAACCCTAAGCAGTTTCTCAGAAAGCTTCTTTCCAGATTTCATCTGAGGATATTTCCTTCTTCACCATAGCCCTCTATGGGCTTCCAAATATCACTTTGCCAATTCCACAAGAACTGTCTTTGCGAAAGGCTCCTTGTGGGGAACGCTGTCACTCTGTGAGATGATTTCACAGAACACAACGAAGTTTCTCAGAAAGCTTCTATCTCTTTGTTATCGGAGGATATTTCCTTTGGCCCTATAGTCTTCAAAAGGATCCGAAATATATGTTCTCAGATTCCACAGAAATAAGTCTAGCAAAGAGATCCACGAAATACAGATGTAACTCTGTGAAATGAATTAACAGAACACTGAGCAGTTTCTCAGAAAGCTTCTTTCCAGATTTCATCTGAGGATATTTCCTTTTTCACCATAGCCCTCTAAGGTCTTCCAAATATCACTTTGCCATTTCCACAAGAACTCTCTTAGCGAAAGGCTCCTTGAGGGGAAAGCTGTAACTCTGTGAGATGATTTCACAGAACACCAAGAAGTTTCTCAGAAAGCTTCTTTCTCTTTTTTGTCGGAGGATATTCCCTTTGGCCCTATAGTCTTCAAAGGGATCCGAAATATCTGTTCTCAGATTCCACAGAAATAAGGCTAGCAAAGAGATTCACGAAATACAGAAGTAACTCTGTGAGATGAATTAACAGAGCACTAAGCAGTTTCTCAGAAAGCTTCTTTCCAGATTTCATCTGAGGATATTTCCTTTTTCACCATAGCCCTCTCTGCGCTTCCAATTATCACTTTGCCAATTCCACAAGAACTGTCTTAGCGAAAGGCTCCTTGAGGGGAAAGCTGTAACTCTGTGAGATGATTTCACAGAACACAAAGAAGTTTCTCAAAAAGCTTCTTTCTCTTTGTTATCGGAAGATATTTTCTTTGGCCCTGTAGTCTTCAAAGGGATCCGAAATATCTGTTCTCAGATTCCACAGAAATAAGGCTAGCAAAGAGATCCACGAAATACAGATGTAACTCTGTGAGATGAATTAACAGAGCACTAAGCAGTTTCTCAGAAAGCTTCTTTCCAGATATCATCTGAGGATATTTCTTTTTTCACCATAGCCCTCTCTGGGCTTCCAATTATCACTTTACCAATTACACAAGAACTGTCTTATCGAAAGGCTCCTTGAGGGGAAAGCTGTAACTCTGTGAGATGATTTCACAGAACACAAAGAAGTTTCTCAGAACGCTTCTTTCTCTTTGTTATCAGAAGATATTTTCTTTGGCCCTGTAGTCTTCAAAGGGATCCGAAATATCTGTTCTCAGATTCCACAGAAACAAGGCTAGCAAAGACAACCATGAAATACAGATGTAACACTCTGACATGAATTAACAGAACACTAAGCAGTTTCTCAGAAAGCTTCTTTCCAGATTTCATCTGAGGATATTTCCTTTTTCACCATAGCCCTCTATGGGCTTCCAAATATCACTTTGTCAATTCCACAAGAACTGTCTTAGCGAAAGGCTCCTTGAGGGGAAAGCTGTAACTCTGTGAGATGATTTCACAGAACACAACGAAGTTTCTCAGAAAGCTTCTTTCTCTTTGTTATCGAAGGTATTTCCTTTGGCCCTATAGTCTTCAAAGGGATCCGAAATATCTGTTCTCAGATTCCACAGAAACAAGGCTAGCAAAGACAACCATGAAATACAGATGTAACACTCTGACATGAATTAACAGAACACTAAGCAGTTTCTCAGAAAGCTTCTTTCCAGATATCAGCTGAGGATATTTCCTTTTTCACCATAGCCCTCTATGGGCTTCCAAATATCACTTTGCCAATTCCACAAGAACTGTCTTAGCAAAATGCTCCTTGAGGGGAAAGCTGTAACTCTGTGAGATGATTTCACAGAACACAACGAAGTTTCTCAGAAAGCTTCTTTCTCTTTGTTATCGGAGGATATTTCCTTTGGCCCTATAGTCTTCAAAGGGTTCCGATATATCTGTTCTCAGAATCCACAGAAATAAGGCTAGCAAAGAGGTCCACGAAATACAGATGTAACTCTGTGAGATGAACTAACAGAACACTAAGCAGTTTCTCCGAAAACTTCTTTCCAGATTTCATCTAAGGATATTTCCTATTTCACCATAGCCCTCTATGGGCTTCCAAATATCACTTTGCCAATTCAACAAGAACTGTCTTAGCGAAAGGCTCCTTGAGAGGAAAGCTGTAACTCTGTGAGATGATTTCACAGAACACCAAGAAGTTTCGCAGAAAGCTTCTTTCTCTCTGTTACCGGAGGATATTTTCTTTGGCCCTATAGTCTTCAAAGGGATCCAAAATATCTGTTCTCAGATTCCACAGAAATAAGGCTAGCAAATAGATCCACGAAATACAGAAGTAATTCTGTGAGAAGAATTAAAAGAGCACTAAGCAGTTGCTCAGAAAGCTTCTTTCCAGATTTCATCTGAGGATATTTCCTTTTTCACCATAGCCCTCTCTGGGCTTCCAATTATCACTTTGCCAATTCCACAAGAACTGTCTTAGCGAAAGGCTCCTTGAGGGGAAAGCTGTAACTCTGTGAGATGATTTCACAGAAATCAAAGAAGTTTCTCAGAAAGCTTCTTTCTCTCTGTTGTCGGAGGATATTTCCTTTGGCCCTATAGTCTTCAAAGGGATCCGAAATATCTGTTCTCAGATTCCACAGAAATAAGGCTAGCAAAGAGATTCACGAAATACAGAAGTAACTCTGTGAGATGAATTAACAGAGCACTAAGCAGTTTCTCAGAAAGCTTCTTTCCAGATTTCATCTGAGGATATTTCCTTTTTCACCATAGCCCTCTCTGCGCTTCCAATTATCACTTTGCCAATTCCACAAGAACTGTCTTAGCGAAAGGCTCCTTGAGGGGAAAGCTGTAACTCTGTGAGATGATTTCACAGAACACAAAGAAGTTTCTCAAAAAGCTTCTTTCTCTTTGTTATCGGAAGATATTTTCTTTGGCCCTGTAGTCTTCAAAGGGATCCGAAATATCTGTTCTCAGATTCCACAGAAATAAGGCTAGCAAAGAGATCCACGAAACACAGATGTAACTCTGTGAGATGAATTAACGGAACCCTAAGCAGTTTCTCAGAAAGCTTCTTTCCAGATTTCATCTGAGGATATTTCCTTCTTCACCATAGCCCTCTATGGGCTTCCAAATATCACTTTGCCAATTCCACAAGAACTGTCTTTGCGAAAGGCTCCTTGTGGGGAACGCTGTCACTCTGTGAGATGATTTCACAGAACACAACGAAGTTTCTCAGAAAGCTTCTATCTCTTTGTTATCGGAGGATATTTCCTTTGGCCCTATAGTCTTCAAAAGGATCCGAAATATATGTTCTCAGATTCCACAGAAATAAGTCTAGCAAAGAGATCCACGAAATACAGATGTAACTCTGTGAAATGAATTAACAGAACACTGAGCAGTTTCTCAGAAAGCTTCTTTCCAGATTTCATCTGAGGATATTTCCTTTTTCACCATAGCCCTCTAAGGTCTTCCAAATATCACTTTGCCATTTCCACAAGAACTCTCTTAGCGAAAGGCTCCTTGAGGGGAAAGCTGTAACTCTGTGAGATGATTTCACAGAACACCAAGAAGTTTCTCAGAAAGCTTCTTTCTCTTTGTTATCTGAGGATATTTCCTTTGGCCCTATAGTCTTCAAATTGATCCGAAATATCTGTTCTCAGATTCCACAGAAATAAGGCTAGCAAAGAGATCAACGAAATACAGATGTAACTCTGTGAGGTGAATTAACAGAACACTACGCAGTTTCTCAGAAAGCTTCTTTCCAGATTTCATCTGAGGATATTTCCTTTTTCACCATAGCCCTCTGTGGGCTTCCAAATATCACTTTGACTATTCCACAAGAAATGTCTTAGCGAAAGGCTCCTTGAGGGGAAAGCTGTAACTCTGTGAGGTGATTTCACAGAACACAACGAAGTTTCTCAGAAAGCTTCTTTCTCTTTGTTATCGGAGGATATTTCCTTTGGCCCTATAGTCTTCAAAGGTTCCGAAATATCTGTTCTCAGAATCCACAGCAATAAGGCTAGCAAAGAGGTCCACGAAATACAGATGTAACTCTGTGAGATGAACTAACAGAACACTAAGCAGTTTCTCAGAAAGCTTCTTTCCAGATTTCATCTAAGGATAGTTCCTATTTCACCATAGCCCTCTATGGGCTTCCAAATATCACGTTGCCAATTCCACAAGAACTGTCTTAGCGAAAGGCTCCTTGAGAGGAAAGCTGTAACTCTGTGAGATGATTTCACAGAACACCAAGAAGTTTCTCAGAAAGCTTCTTTCTCTCTGTTACCGGAGGATATTTCCTTTGGCCCTATAGTCTTCAAAGGGATCCGAAATATCTGTTCTCAGATTCCACAGAAATAAGGCTAGCAAAGAGATCCACGAAATACAGAAGTAATTCGGTGAGATGAATTAACAGAGCACTAAGCAGTTTCTCAGAAAGCTTCTTTCCAGATTTCATCTGAGGATATTTCCTTTTTCACCATAGCCCTCTCTGGGCTTCCAATTATCACTTTGCCAATTCCACAAGAACTGTCTTAGCGAAAGGCTCCTTGAGGGGAAAGCTGTAACTCTGTGAGATGATTTCACAGAACACAACGAAGTTTCTCAGAAAGCTTCTTTCTCTTTGTTATAGGAGGATATTTCCTTTGGCCCTATAGTCTTCAAAGGGATCCGAAATATCTGTTCTCAGATTCCACAGAAATAAGGCTAGCAAAGACATCCATGAAATACAGATGTAACTCTGTGAGATGAATTAACAGAACACTAAGCAGTTTCTCAGAAAGCTTCTTTCCAGATTTCATGTGAGGATATTTTCTTTTTCAACATAGCCCTCTATGGGCTTCCAAATATCACTTTGACAATTTCACAAGAACTGTCTTAGCGAAAGGCTCCTTGAGGGGAAAGCTGTAACTCTGTGAGATGATTTCACAGAACACAACGAAGTTTCTCAGAAAGCTTCTTCCTCTTTGTTATCGGAGGATATTTCCTTTGGCCCTATAGTCTTCAAAGGGATCCGAAATATCTGTTCCCAGATTCCACAGAAACAAGGCTAGCAAAAACATCCATGAAACAGAGATGTAACTCTGTGAGATGAATTAACAGAACACTAAGCAGTTTCTCTGAAAGCTTCTTTCAAGATTTCATCTGAGGATAGTTCCTTTTTCACCATAGCCCTCTATGGGCTTCCAAATATCACTTTGTAAATTCCACAAGAACTGTCTTAGCGAAAGGCTCCTTGAGGGGAAAGCTGTAACTCTGTGAGATGATTTCACAGAACACTAAGAAGTTTCTCAGAAAGCTTCTTTCTCTTTGTTATCGGAGGATATTTCCTTTGGCCCTACAGTCTTCAAAGGGATCCGAAATATCTGTTCTCAGATTCCACAGAAATAAGGCCAGCAAAGAGATCCACGAAATACAGATGTAACTCTGCGAGATGAATTAACAGTACACTAAGCAGTTTCTCAGAAAGCTTATTTCCAGAATTCATCTGAGGATATTTCCTTTTTCAACATAGCCCTCTATGGGCTTCCAAATATCACTTTGACAATTCCACAAGAACTGTCTTAGCGAAAGGCTCCTTGAGGGGAAAGCTATAACTCTGTGAGATGATTTCACAGAACACAACGAAGTTTCTCAGAAAGCTTCTTACTCTTTGTTATAGGAGGATATTTCCTTTGGCACCTATAGTCTTCAAAGGGATCCGAAATATCTGTTCTCAGATTCCACAGAAATAAGGCTAGCAAAGACATCCATGAAATACAGATGTAACTCAGTGAGATTAATTAACAGAACACTAGGCAGTTTCTCAGAAAGCTTCTTTCCAGATTTCATCTGAGGATATTTCCTTTTTCAACATAGCCCTCTATGGGCTTCCAAATATCACTTTGCCAATTTCACAAGAACTGTCTTAGCGAAAGGCTCCTTGAGGGGAAAGCTGTAACTCTGTGAGATGATTTCACAGAACACAACGAAGTTTCTCAGAAAGCTTCTTTCTCTTTGTTATCGGAGGATATTTCCTTTGGCCCTATAGTCTTCAAAGGGATCCGAAATATCTGTTCCCAGATTCCACAGAAACAAGGCTAGCAAAGACATCCATGAAATAGAGATGTAACTCTGTGAGATGAATTAACAGAACACTAAGCAGTTTCTCTGAAAGCTTCTTTCCAGATTTCATCTGAGGATATTTCCTTTTTCACCATAGCCCTCTATGGGCTTCCAAATATCACTTTGCCACTTCCACAAGAACTGTCTTAGCGAAAGGCTCCTTGAGGTGAAAGCTGTAACTCTGTGAGATGATTTCACAGAACACCAAGAAGTTTCTCAGAAAGCTTCTTTCTCTTTGTTATCGGAGGATATTTCCTTTGGCCCTACAGTCTTCAAAGGGATCCGAAATATCTGTTCTCAGATTCCACAGAAATAAGGCTAGCAAAGAGATCCACGAAATACAGATGTAACTCTGTGAGATGAATTAACAGAGCACTAAGCAGTTTCTCAGAAAGCTTCTTTCCAGATTTCATCTGAGGATATTTCCTTTTTCACCATAGCCCTCTCTCCGCTTCCAATTATCACTTGGCCAATTCCACAAGAACTGTCTTAGCGAAAGGCTCCTTGAGGGGAAAGCTGTAACTCTGTGAGATGATTTCACAGAACACAAAGAAGGTTCTCAGAAAGCTTCTTTTTCTTTGTTATCGGAAGATATTTTCTTTGGCCCTGTAGTCTTCAAAGGGATCCGAAATATCTGTTCTCAGATTCCACAGAAATAAGGCTAGTAAAGAGATCCACGAAATACAGATGTAAGTCTGTGAGATGAATTAACGGAACCCTAAGCAGTTTCTCAGAAAGCTTCTTTCCAGATTTCATCTGAGGATATTTCCTTTTTCACCATAGCCCTCTATGGGCTTCCAAATATCACTTTGCCAATTCCACAAGAACTGTCTTTGCGAAAGGCTCCTTGAGGGGAACGCTGTCACTCTGTGAGATGATTTCACAGAACACAACGAAGTTTCTCAGAAAGCTTCTTTCTCTTTGTTATCGTAGGATATTTCCTTTGGCCCTATAGTCTTCAAAAGGATCCGCAATATCTGTTCTCAGATTCCACAGAAATAAGTCTAGCAAAGAGATCCACGAAATACAGATGTAACTCTGTGAGATGAATTAACAGAACACTAAGCAGTTTCTCAGAAAGCTTCTTTCCAGATTTCATCTGAGGATATTTCCTTTTTCACCATAGCCCTCTAAGGGCTTCCAAATATCACTTTGCCATTTCCACAAGAACTCTCTTAGCGAAAGGCTCCTTGAGGGGAAAGCTGTAACTCTGTGAGATAATTTCACGAACACCAAGAAGTTTCTCAGAAAGTTTCTTTCTCTTTGTTATCGGAGGATATTTCCTTATGCCCTATAGTCTTCAAATTGATCCGAAATATCTGTTCTCAGATTCCACAGAAATAAGGCTAGCAAAGAGATCCACGAAATACAGATGTAACTCTGTGAGGTGAATTAACAGAACACTACGCAGTTTCTCAGAAAGCTTCTTTCCAGATTTCATCTGAGGATATTTCCTTTTTCACCATAGCCCTCTATGGGCTTCCAAATATCACTTTGACTATTCCACAGGAACTGTCTTCGGGAAAGGCTCCTTGAGGGGAAAGCTATAACTCTGTGAGATGATTTCACAGAACACAACGACGTTTCTCAGAAAGCTTCTTTCTCTTTGTTTTAGGAGGATATTTCCTTTGGCCCTATAGTCTTCAAAGGGATCCGAAATATCTGTTCTCAGATTCCACAGAAATAAGGCTAGCAAAGACATCCATGAAATACAGATGTTACTCTGTGAGATGAATTAACAGAACACTAAGCAGTTTCTCAGAAAGCTTCTTTCCAGATTTCATCTGAGGATATTTCCTTTTTCAACATAGCCCTCTATGGGCTTCCCAGTATCACTTTGCCAATTTCACAAGAACTGTCGTAGCGAAAGGCTCTTTGAGGGGAAAGCTGTAACTCTGTGAGATGATTTCACAGAACACAACGAAGTTTCTCAGAAAGCTTCTTTCTCTTTGTTATCGGAGGATATTTCCTTTGGCCCTACAGTCTTCAAAGGGATCCGAAATATCTGTTCTCAGATTCCACAGAAATAAGGCTAGCAAAGAGATCCACGAAATACAGATGTAACTCTGTGAGATGAATTAACAGAGCACTAAGCAGTTTCTCAGAAAGCTTCTTTCCAGATTTCATCTGAGGATATTTCCTTTTTCACCATAGCCCTCTCTGCGCTTTCAATTATCACTTGGCCAATTCCACAAGAACTGTCTTAGCGAAAGGCTCCTTGAGGGGAAAGCTGTAACTCTGTGAGATGATTTCACAGAACACAAAGAAGTTTCTCAAAAAGCTTCTTTCTCTTTGTTATCGGAAGATATTTTCTTTGGCCCTGTAGTCTTCAAAGGGATCCGAAATATCTGTTCTCAGATTCCACAGAAATAAGGCTAGCAAAGAGATCCACGAAATACAGATGTAAGTCTGTGAGATGAATTAACGGAACCCTAAGCAGTTTCTCAGAAAGCTTCTTTCCAGATTTCATCTGAGGATATTTCCTTTTTCACCATAGCCCTCTATGGGCTTCCAAATATCACTTTGCCAATTCCACAAGAACTGTCTTTGCGAAAGGCTCCTTGAGGGGAACGCTGTCACTCTGTGAGATGATTTCACAGAACACAACGAAGTTTCTCAGAAAGCTTCTTTCTCTTTGTTATCGGAGGATATTTCCTTTGGCCCTATAGTCTTCAAAAGGATCCGCAATATCTGTTCTCAGATTCCACAGAAATAAGTCTAGCAAAGAGATCCACGAAATACAGATGTAACTCTGTGAGATGAATTAACAGAACACTAAGCAGTTTCTCAGAAAGCTTCTTTCCAGATTTCATCTGAGGATATTTCCTTTTTCACCATAGCCCTCTAAGGGCTTCCAAATATCACTTTGCCATTTCCACAAGAACTCTCTTAGCGAAAGGCTCCTTGAGGGGAAAGCTGTAACTCTGTGAGATAATTTCACGAACACCAAGAAGTTTCTCAGAAAGTTTCTTTCTCTTTGTTATCGGAGGATATTTCCTTTGGCCCTATAGTCTTCAAATTGATCCGAAATATCTGTTCTCAGATTCCACAGAAATAAGGCCAGCAAAGAGATCCACGAAATACAGATGTAACTCTGTGAGGTGAATTAACAGAACACTAAGCAGTTTCTCAGAAAGCTTCTTTCCAGATTTCATCTGAGGATATTTCCTTTTTCACCATAGCCCTCTATGGGCTTCCAAATATCACTTTGACTATTCCACAGGAACTGTCTTAGGGAAAGGCTCCTTGAGGGGAAAGCTATAACTCTGTGAGATGATTTCACAGAACACAACGACGTTTCTCAGAAAGCTTCTTTCTCTTTGTTTTAGGAGGATATTTCCTTTGGCCCTATAGTCTTCAAAGGGATCCGAAATATCTGTTCTCAGATTCCACAGAAATAAGGCTAGCAAAGACATCCATGAAATACAGATGTTACTCTGTGAGATGAATTAACAGAACACTAAGCAGTTTCTCAGAAAGCTTCTTTCCAGATTTCATCTGAGGATATTTCCTTTTTCAACATAGCCCTCTATGGGCTTCCCAATATCACTTTGCCAATTTCACAAGAACTGTCTTAGCGAAAGGCTCTTTGAGGGGAAAGCTGTAACTCTGTGAGATGATTTCACAGAACACAACGAAGTTTCTCAGAAAGCTTCTTTCTCTTTGTTATCGGAGGATATTTCCTTTGGCCCTATAGTCTTCAAAGGGATCCGAAATATCTGTTCCCAGATTCCACAGAAACAAGGCTAGCAAAGACATCCATGAAATAGAGACGTAACTCTTGTGAGATGAATTAACAGAACACTAAGCAGTTTCTCTGAAAGCTTCTTTCCAGATTTCATCTGAGGATATTTCCTTTTTCACCATAGCCCTCTATGGGCTTCCAAATATCACTTTGCCAATTCCACAAGAACTGTCTTAGCGAAAGGCTCCTTGAGGGGAAAACTGTAACTCTGTGAGATGATTTCACAGAACACCAAGAAGTTTCTCAGAAAGCTTCTTTCTCTTTGTTATCGGAGGATATTTCCTTTGGCCCTGTAGTCTTCAAAGGGATCCGAAATATCTGTTCTCAGATTCCACAGAAATAAGGCTAGCTAAGAGATCCACGAAATACAGATGTAATTCTGTGAGATGAATTAACAGAACACTAAGCAGTTTCTCAGAAAGCTTCTTTCCAGATTTCATCTGAGGATATTTCCTTTTTCACCATAGCCCTCTATGGGCTTCCAAATATCACTTTGCCAATTACACAAGAACTGTCTTAGCGAAAGGCTCCTTGAGGGGAAAGCTGTAACTCTGTGAGATGATTTCACAGAACACAACGAAGTTTCTCAGAAAGCTTCTTTCTCTTTGTTATCGGAGGATATTTCCTTTGGCCATATAGTCTCCAAAGGGATCCGAAATATCTGTTCTCAGATTCCACAGAAACAAGGCTATCAAAGACATCCATTAAATACAGATGTAACTCTGTGAGATGAATTAACAGAACACTAAGCAGTTTTTCAGAAAGCTTCATTCCAGATTTCATCTGAGGATATTTCCTTTTTCACCATAGCCCTCTATGGGCTTCCAAATATCACTTTGACAATTCCACAAGAACTGTCTTAGCGAAAGGCTCCTTGAGGAGAAAGCTGTAACTCTGTGAGATGATTTCACAGAACACAACGAAGTTTCTCAGAAAGCTTCTTTCTCTTTGTTATCGGAGGATATTTCCTTTGGCCCTATAGTCTTCAAAGGGATCCGAAATATCTGTTCTCAGATTCCACAGAAATAAGGCTAGCAAAGAGATCCACGAAATAGACATGTAACTCTGTGAGATGAATTAACAGAACACTAAGCAGTTTCTCAGAAAGCTTCTTTCCAGATTTCATCTGAGGATATTTCCTATTTCACCATAGCCCTCTATGGGCTTCCAAATATCACTTTGCCAATTCCACAAGAACTGTCTTAGCGAAAGGCTCCTTGAGGGGAAAGCTGTAACTCTGTGAGATGATTTCACAGAACACAACGAAGTTTCTCAGAAAGCTTCTTTCTCTTTGTTATCAGAGGATATTTCCTTTGGCCCTATAGTCTCCAAAGGGATCCGAAATATCTGTTCTCAGATTCCACAGAAACAAGGCTAGCAAAGACATCCATGAAATACAGATGTAACTCAGTGAGATGAATTAACAGAACACTAAGCAGTTTCTCAGAAAGCTTCTTTCCAGATTTCATCTGAGGATATTTCCTTTATCACCATAGCCCTCTAGGGGCTTCCAAATATCACTTTGACAATTCCACAAGAACTGTCTTAGCGAAAGGGTCCTTGAGGGGAAAGCTGTAACTCTGTGAGATGATTTCACAGAACACAACGAAGTTTCTCAGACAGCTTCTTTCTCTTTGTTATCGGAGGATATTTCCTTTGGCCTATAGTCTTCAAAGGGATACGAAATATCTCTTCTCAGATTCCACAGAAATAAGGCTAGCTAAGAGATCCACGAAATACAGATGTAACTCTGTGAGATGAATTAACAGAACACTTAGCAGTTTCTCAGAAAGCTTCTTTCAGAATTCATCTGAGGATATTTCCTTTTTCACCATAGCCCTCTATGGGCTTCCAAATATCACTTTGCCAATTCCACAAGAACTGTCTTAGCGAAAGGCTCCTTGAGGGGAAAGCTGTAACTCTGTGAGATGATTTCACAGAACACAACGAAGTTTCTCAGAAAGCTTCTTTCTCTCTGTTATCGGAGGATATGTCCTTTGGCCCTATAGTCTTCAAAGGGATCCGAAATATCTGTTCTCAGATTCCACAGAAACAAGGCTAGCAAAGACATCCATGAAATACAGATGTAACTCTGTGAGATGAATAAACAGAACACTAAGCAGTTTCTCAGAAAGCTTCTTTCCAGATTTCATCTGAGGATATTTCCTTTTTCACCATAGCCCTCTATGGGCTTCCAAATATCACTTTGACAATTCCACAAGAACTGTCTTAGCGAAAGGCTCCTTGATGGGAAAGCTGTAACTCTGTGAGATGATTTCACAGAACACAACGAAATTTCTCAGAAAGCTTCTTTCTCTTTGTTATCGGAGGATATTTCCTTTCGCCCTATAGTCTTCAAAGGGATCCGAAATATCTGTTCTCAGATTCCACAGAAACAAGGCTAGCAAAGACATCCATGAAATACAGATGTAACTCTGTGAGATGAATAAACAGAACACTAAGCAGTTTCTCAGAAAGCTTCTTTCCAGATTTCATCTGAGGATAGTTCCTTTTTCACCATAGCCCTCTATGGGCTTCCAAATATCACTTTGCCAATTCCACAAGAACTGTCTTAGCTAAAGGCTACTTGAGGGGAAAGCTGTAACTCTGTGAGATGATTTCACAGAACACCAAGAAGTTTCTCAGAAAGCTTCTTTCTCTTTGTTATCGCAGGATATTTCCTTTGGCCCTATAGTCTTCAAAGGGATCCGAAATATCTGTTCTCAGATTCCACAGAAATAAGGCTAGCAAAGAGATCCACGAAATACAGATGTCACTCTGTGAGATGAATTAACAGAACACTAAGCAGTTTCTCAGAAAGCTTCTTTCCAGATTTCATCTGAGGATATTTCCTATTTCACCATAGCCCTCTATGGGCTTCCAAATATCACTTTGCCAATTCCACAAGAACTGTCTTAGCGAAAGTCTCCTTGAGGGGAAAGCTGTAACTCTGTGAGATGATTTCACAGTACAACAAGAAGTTTCTCAGAAAGCTTCTTTCTCTTTGTTATCGGAGGATATTTCCTTTGGCCCTACAGTCTTCAAAGGGATCCGAAATATCTGTTCTCAGATTCCACAGAAATAAGGCTAGCAAAGAGATCCACGAAATACAGATGTAACACTGTGAGGTGAATTAACAGAACACTAAGCAGTTTCTCAGAAAGCTTCTTTCCAGATTTCATCTGAGGATATTTCCTTTTTCACCATAGCCCTCTAAGGGCTTCCAAATATCACTTTGCCATTTCCACAAGAACTCTCTTAGCGAAAGGCTCCTTGAGGGGAAAGCTGTAACTCTGTGAGATGATTTCACAGAACACAACGAAGTTTCTCAGAAAGCTTCTTTCTCTTTGTTATCGGAGGATATTTCCTTTGGCCCTATAGTCTTCAAAGGGATCCGAAATATCTGTTCTCAGATTCCACAGAAAAAAGGCTAGCAAAGACATCCGTGAAATAGGGATGTAACTCTGTGAGATGAATTAACAGAACACTAAGCAGTTTCTCAGAAAGCTTCTTTCCAGATTTCTTCTGAGGATATTTCCTTTTTCACCATAGCCCTCTATGGGCTTCCAAATATCACTTTGACAATTCCACAAGAACTGTCTTAGCGGAAGGCTCCTTGAGGGAAAAGCTGTAACTCTGTGAGATGATTTCACAGAACACCAAGAAGTTTCTCAGAAAGCTTCTTTTTCTTTGTTATCGGAGGATATTTCCTTTGGCCCTATAGTCTTCAAAGGGATACGAAATATCTGTTCTCAGATTCCACAGAAACAAGGCTAGCAAAGACATCCATGAAATAGAGATGTAACTCTGTGAGATGAATTAATAGAACACTGAGCAGTTTTTCAGAAAGCTTCTTTCCAGATTTCATCTGAGGATATTTCCTTTTTCACCATAGCCCTCTATGGGCTTCCAAATATCACTTTGACAATTCCACAAGCACTGTTTTAACGAAAGGCTCCTTGAGGGGAAAGCTGTCACTCTGTGAGATGATTTCACAGAACACAACGAAGTTTCTCAGAAAGCTTCTTTCTCTTTGTTATCGGAGGATATTTCCTTTGGCCCTATAGTCTTCAAAGAGATCCGAAATATCTGTTCTCAGATTCCACAGAAATAAGGCTAGCAAAGAGATCCACGAAATACAGATGTAACTCTGTGAGATGAATTAACAGAGCACTAAGCAGTTTCTCAGAAAGCTTCTTTCCAGATTTCATCTGAGGATATTTCCTTTTTCACCATAGCCCTCTCTGCGCTTTCAATTATCACTTGGCCAATTCCACAAGAACTGTCTTAGCGAAAGGCCCCTTGAGGGGAAAGCTGTAACTCTGTGAGATGATTTCACAGAACACAAAGAAGGTTCTCAGAAAGCTTCTTTCTCTTTGTTATCGGAAGATATTTTCTTTGGCCCTGTAGTCTTCAAAGGGATCCGAAATATCTGTTCTCAGATTCCACAGAAATAAGGCTAGTAAAGAGATCCACGAAATACAGATGTAAGTCTGTGAGATGAATTAACGGAACCCTAAGCAGTTTCTCAGAAAGCTTCTTTCCAGATTTCATCTGAGGATATTTCCTTTTTCACCATAGCCCTCTATGGGCTTCCAAATATCACTTTGCCAATTCCACAAGAACTGTCTTTGCGAAAGGCTCCTTGAGGGGAACGCTGTCACTCTGTGAGATGATTTCACAGAACACAACGAAGTTTCTCAGAAAGCTTCTTTCTCTTTGTTATCGGAGGATATTTCCTTTGGCCCTATAGTCTTCAAAAGGATCCGCAATATCTGTTCTCAGATTCCACAGAAATAAGTCTAGCAAAGAGATCCACGAAATACAGATGTAACTCTGTGAGATGAATTAACAGAACACTAAGCAGTTTCTCAGAAAGCTTCTTTCCAGATTTCATCTGAGGATATTTCCTTTTTCACCATAGCCCTCTAAGGGCTTCCAAATATCACTTTGCCATTTCCACAAGAACTCTCTTAGCGAAAGGCTCCTTGAGGGGAAAGCTGTAACTCTGTGAGATAATTTCACGAACACCAAGAAGTTTCTCAGAAAGTTTCTTTCTCTTTGTTATCGGAGGATATTTCCTTTGGCCCTATAGTCTTCAAATTGATCCGAAATATCTGTTCTCAGATTCCACAGAAATAAGGCCAGCAAAGAGATCCACGAAATACAGATGTAACTCTGTGAGGTGAATTAACAGAACACTACGCAGTTTCTCAGAAAGCTTCTTTCCAGATTTCATCTGAGGATATTTCCTTTTTCACCATAGCCCTCTATGGGCTTCCAAATATCACTTTGACTATTCCACAGGAACTGTCTTAGGGAAAGGCTCCTTGAGGGGAAAGCTATAACTCTGTGAGATGATTTCACAGAACACAACGACGTTTCTCAGAAAGCTTCTTTCTCTTTGTTTTAGGAGGATATTTCCTTTGGCCCTATAGTCTTCAAAGGGATCCGAAATATCTGTTCTCAGATTCCACAGAAATAAGGCTAGCAAAGACATCCATGAAATACAGATGTTACTCTGTGAGATGAATTAACAGAACACTAAGCAGTTTCTCAGAAAGCTTCTTTCCAGATTTCATCTGAGGATATTTCCTTTTTCAACATAGCCCTCTATGGGCTTCCCAATATCACTTTGCCAATTTCACAAGAACTGTCTTAGCGAAAGGCTCTTTGAGGGGAAAGCTGTAACTCTGTGAGATGATTTCACAGAACACAACGAAGTTTCTCAGAAAGCTTCTTTCTCTTTGTTATCGGAGGATATTTCCTTTGGCCCTATAGTCTTCAAAGGGATCCGAAATATCTGTTCCCAGATTCCACAGAAACAAGGCTAGCAAAGACATCCATGAAATAGAGACGTAACTCTTGTGAGATGAATTAACAGAACACTAAGCAGTTTCTCTGAAAGCTTCTTTCCAGATTTCATCTGAGGATATTTCCTTTTTCACCATAGCCCTCTATGGGCTTCCAAATATCACTTTGCCAATTCCACAAGAACTGTCTTAGCGAAAGGCTCCTTGAGGGGAAAACTGTAACTCTGTGAGATGATTTCACAGAACACCAAGAAGTTTCTCAGAAAGCTTCTTTCTCTTTGTTATCGGAGGATATTTCCTTTGGCCCTGTAGTCTTCAAAGGGATCCGAAATATCTGTTCTCAGATTCCACAGAAATAAGGCTAGCTAAGAGATCCACGAAATACAGATGTAATTCTGTGAGATGAATTAACAGAACACTAAGCAGTTTCTCAGAAAGCTTCTTTCCAGATTTCATCTGAGGATATTTCCTTTTTCACCATAGCCCTCTATGGGCTTCCAAATATCACTTTGCCAATTACACAAGAACTGTCTTAGCGAAAGGCTCCTTGAGGGGAAAGCTGTAACTCTGTGAGATGATTTCACAGAACACAACGAAGTTTCTCAGAAAGCTTCTTTCTCTTTGTTATCGGAGGATATTTCCTTTGGCCATATAGTCTCCAAAGGGATCCGAAATATCTGTTCTCAGATTCCACAGAAACAAGGCTATCAAAGACATCCATTAAATACAGATGTAACTCTGTGAGATGAATTAACAGAACACTAAGCAGTTTCTCAGAAAGCTTCATTCCAGATTTCATCTGAGGATATTTCCTTTTTCACCATAGCCCTCTATGGGCTTCCAAATATCACTTTGACAATTCCACAAGAACTGTCTTAGCGAAAGGCTCCTTGAGGAGAAAGCTGTAACTCTGTGAGATGATTTCACAGAACACAACGAAGTTTCTCAGAAAGCTTCTTTCTCTTTGTTATCGGAGGATATTTCCTTTGGCCCTATAGTCTTCAAAGGGATCCGAAATATCTGTTCTCAGATTCCACAGAAATAAGGCTAGCAAAGAGATCCACGAAATAGACATGTAACTCTGTGAGATGAATTAACAGAACACTAAGCAGTTTCTCAGAAAGCTTCTTTCCAGATTTCATCTGAGGATATTTCCTATTTCACCATAGCCCTCTATGGGCTTCCAAATATCACTTTGCCAATTCCACAAGAACTGTCTTAGCGAAAGGCTCCTTGAGGGGAAAGCTGTAACTCTGTGAGATGATTTCACAGAACACAACGAAGTTTCTCAGAAAGCTTCTTTCTCTTTGTTATCAGAGGATATTTCCTTTGGCCCTATAGTCTCCAAAGGGATCCGAAATATCTGTTCTCAGATTCCACAGAAACAAGGCTAGCAAAGACATCCATGAAATACAGATGTAACTCAGTGAGATGAATTAACAGAACACTAAGCAGTTTCTCAGAAAGCTTCTTTCCAGATTTCATCTGAGGATATTTCCTTTATCACCATAGCCCTCTAGGGGCTTCCAAATATCACTTTGACAATTCCACAAGAACTGTCTTAGCGAAAGGGTCCTTGAGGGGAAAGCTGTAACTCTGTGAGATGATTTCACAGAACACAACGAAGTTTCTCAGACAGCTTCTTTCTCTTTGTTATCGGAGGATATTTCCTTTGGCCTATAGTCTTCAAAGGGATACGAAATATCTCTTCTCAGATTCCACAGAAATAAGGCTAGCTAAGAGATCCACGAAATACAGATGTAACTCTGTGAGATGAATTAACAGAACACTTAGCAGTTTCTCAGAAAGCTTCTTTCAGAATTCATCTGAGGATATTTCCTTTTTCACCATAGCCCTCTATGGGCTTCCAAATATCACTTTGCCAATTCCACAAGAACTGTCTTAGCGAAAGGCTCCTTGAGGGGAAAGCTGTAACTCTGTGAGATGATTTCACAGAACACAACGAAGTTTCTCAGAAAGCTTCTTTCTCTCTGTTATCGGAGGATATGTCCTTTGGCCCTATAGTCTTCAAAGGGATCCGAAATATCTGTTCTCAGATTCCACAGAAACAAGGCTAGCAAAGACATCCATGAAATACAGATGTAACTCTGTGAGATGAATAAACAGAACACTAAGCAGTTTCTCAGAAAGCTTCTTTCCAGATTTCATCTGAGGATATTTCCTTTTTCACCATAGCCCTCTATGGGCTTCCAAATATCACTTTGACAATTCCACAAGAACTGTCTTAGCGAAAGGCTCCTTGATGGGAAAGCTGTAACTCTGTGAGATGATTTCACAGAACACAACGAAATTTCTCAGAAAGCTTCTTTCTCTTTGTTATCGGAGGATATTTCCTTTCGCCCTATAGTCTTCAAAGGGATCCGAAATATCTGTTCTCAGATTCCACAGAAACAAGGCTAGCAAAGACATCCATGAAATACAGATGTAACTCTGTGAGATGAATAAACAGAACACTAAGCAGTTTCTCAGAAAGCTTCTTTCCAGATTTCATCTGAGGATAGTTCCTTTTTCACCATAGCCCTCTATGGGCTTCCAAATATCACTTTGCCAATTCCACAAGAACTGTCTTAGCTAAAGGCTACTTGAGGGGAAAGCTGTAACTCTGTGAGATGATTTCACAGAACACCAAGAAGTTTCTCAGAAAGCTTCTTTCTCTTTGTTATCGCAGGATATTTCCTTTGGCCCTATAGTCTTCAAAGGGATCCGAAATATCTGTTCTCAGATTCCACAGAAATAAGGCTAGCAAAGAGATCCACGAAATACAGATGTCACTCTGTGAGATGAATTAACAGAACACTAAGCAGTTTCTCAGAAAGCTTCTTTCCAGATTTCATCTGAGGATATTTCCTATTTCACCATAGCCCTCTATGGGCTTCCAAATATCACTTTGCCAATTCCACAAGAACTGTCTTAGCGAAAGTCTCCTTGAGGGGAAAGCTGTAACTCTGTGAGATGATTTCACAGTACAACAAGAAGTTTCTCAGAAAGCTTCTTTCTCTTTGTTATCGGAGGATATTTCCTTTGGCCCTACAGTCTTCAAAGGGATCCGAAATATCTGTTCTCAGATTCCACAGAAATAAGGCTAGCAAAGAGATCCACGAAATACAGATGTAACACTGTGAGGTGAATTAACAGAACACTAAGCAGTTTCTCAGAAAGCTTCTTTCCAGATTTCATCTGAGGATATTTCCTTTTTCACCATAGCCCTCTAAGGGCTTCCAAATATCACTTTGCCATTTCCACAAGAACTCTCTTAGCGAAAGGCTCCTTGAGGGGAAAGCTGTAACTCTGTGAGATGATTTCACAGAACACAACGAAGTTTCTCAGAAAGCTTCTTTCTCTTTGTTATCGGAGGATATTTCCTTTGGCGCTATAGTCTTCAAAGGGATCCGAAATATCTGTTCTCAGATTCCACAGAAAAAAGGCTAGCAAAGACATCCGTGAAATAGGGATGTAACTCTGTGAGATGAATTAACAGAACACTAAGCAGTTTCTCAGAAAGCTTCTTTCCAGATTTCTTCTGAGGATATTTCCTTTTTCACCATAGCCCTCTATGGGCTTCCAAATATCACTTTGACAATTCCACAAGAACTGTCTTAGCGGAAGGCTCCTTGAGGGAAAAGCTGTAACTCTGTGAGATGATTTCACAGAACACCAAGAAGTTTCTCAGAAAGCTTCTTTTTCTTTGTTATCGGAGGATATTTCCTTTGGCCCTATAGTCTTCAAAGGGATACGAAATATCTGTTCTCAGATTCCACAGAAACAAGGCTAGCAAAGACATCCATGAAATAGAGATGTAACTCTGTGAGATGAATTAATAGAACACTGAGCAGTTTTTCAGAAAGCTTCTTTCCAGATTTCATCTGAGGATATTTCCTTTTTCACCATAGCCCTCTATGGGCTTCCAAATATCACTTTGACAATTCCACAAGCACTGTTTTAACGAAAGGCTCCTTGAGGGGAAAGCTGTCACTCTGTGAGATGATTTCACAGAACACAACGAAGTTTCTCAGAAAGCTTCTTTCTCTTTGTTATCGGAGGATATTTCCTTTGGCCCTATAGTCTTCAAAGAGATCCGAAATATCTGTTCTCAGATTCCACAGAAATAAGGCTAGCAAAGAGATCCACGAAATACAGATGTAACTCTGTGAGATGAATTAACAGAACACTAAGCAGTTTCTCAGAAAGCTTCTTTCCAGATTTCATCTGAGGATATTTCCTATTTCACCATAGCCCTTTATGGGCTTCCAAATATCACTTTGCCAATTCCATTAGAACTGTCTTAGCGAAAGGCTCCCTGGGGGGAAAGCTGTAACTCTGTGAGATGATTTCACAGAACACCAAGAAGTTTCTCAGACGGCTTCTTTCGCTTTGTTATCGGAGGATATTTCCTTTGGCCCTATAGTCTTCAAAGGGATCCGAAATATCTGTTCTCAGATTCCACAGAAATAAGGCTAGCAAAGAGATCCACGAAATACAGATGTAACTCTGGGAGATGAATTAACAGAACACTAAGCAGTTTCTCAGAAAGCTTCTTTCCAGATTCATCTGAGGATATTTCCTTTTTCACCATAGCCCTCTAAGGGCTTCCAAATATCACTTTGCCATTTCCACAAGAACTGTCTTAGCGAAAGGCTCCTTGAGGGGAAAGCTGTAACTCTGTGAGATGATTTCACAGAACACAACGAAGTTTCTCTGAAAGCTTCTTTCTCTTTGTTATCAGAGGATATTTCCTTTGGCCCTATAGTCTTCAAAGGGATCCGAAATATCTGTTCTCAGATTCCACAGAAATAAGGCTAGCAAAGACATCCATGAAATAGAGATGTAACTCTGTGAGATGAATTAACAGAACACTAAGCAGTTTCTCAGAAAGCTTCTTTCCAGATTTCATCTGAGGATATTTCCTTTTTCACCATAGCCCTCTATGGGCTTCCAAATATCACTTTGACAATTCCACAAGAACTGTCTTAGCGAAAGGCTCCTTGAGGGGAGAGCTGTAACTCTGTGAGATGATTTCACAGAACAAAACGAAGTTTCTCTGAAAGCTTCTTTCTCTTTGTTATCGGAGGATATTTCCTTTGGCCCTATAGTCTCCAAAGGGATCCGAAATATCTGTTCTCAGATTCCACAGAAACAAGGCTATCAAAGACATCCATTAAATACAGATGTAACTCTGTGAGATGAATTAACAGAACACTAAGCAGTTTCTCACAAAACTTCATTCCAGATTTCATCTGAGGATATTTCCTTTTTCACCATAGCCCTCTATGGGCTTCCAAATATCACTTTGACAATTCCACAAGAACTGTCTTAGCGAAAGGCTCCTTGAGGGGAAAGCTGTAACTCTGTGAGATGATTTCACAGAACACAACGAAGTTTCTCAGAAAGCTTCTTTCTCTTTGTTATCGCAGGATATTTCCTTTGGCCCTATAGTCTTCAAAGGGATCCGAAATATCTGTTCTCAGATTCCACAGAAATAAGGCTAGCAAAGAGATCCACGAAATAGAGATGTAACTCTGTGAGATGAATTAACAGAACACTAAGCAGTTTCTCAGAAAGCTTCTTTCCAGATTTCATCTGAGGATATTTCCTATTTCACCATAGCCCTCTATGGGCTTCCAAATATCACTTCGCCAATTCCACAAGAACTGTCTTAGCGAAAGGCCCCTTGAGGGGAAAGGTGTAACTCTGTGAGATGATTTCACAGAACACCAAGAAGTTTCTCAGAAAGCTTCTTTCTCTTTGTTATCGGAGGATATTTCCTTTGGCCCTATAGTCTTCAAAGGGATCCGAAACATCTGTTCTCAGAATCCACAGAAATAAGGCTAGCAAAGAGATCCACCAAATACAGATGTAACTCTGTGAGATGAATTAACAGAACACTAAGCAGTTTCTCAGAAAGCTTCTTTCCAGATTTCATCTGAGGATATTTCCTTTTTCACCATAGCCCTCTAAGGGCTTCCAAATATCACTTTGCCCTTTCCACAAGAACTCTCTTAGCGAAAGGCTCCTTGAGGGGAAAGCTGTAACTCTGTGAGATGATTTCACAGAACACAACGAAGTTTCTCTGAAAGCTTCTTTCCCTTTGTTATCAGAGGATATTTACTTTGGCCCTGAAGTTTTCAAAGGGATCCGAAATATCTGTTCTCAGATTCCACAGAAACAAGGCTAGCAAAGACATCCATGAAATACAGATGTTACTCTGTGAGATGAATAAACAGAACACTAAGCAGTTTCTCAGAAAGCTTCTTTCCAGATTTCATCAGAGGATATTTCCTTTTTCACCATAGCCCTCTATTGGCTTCCAAATATCACTTTGCCAATTCCACAAGAACTGTCTTAGCGAAAGGCTCCTTGAGGGGAAAGCTGTAACTCTGTGAGATGATTTCACAGAACACCAAAAAGTTTCTCAGAAAGCTTCTTTCTCTTTGTTATCGGAGGATATTTCCTTTGGCCCTATAGTCTCCAAAGGGATCCGAAATATCTGTTCTCAGATTCCACAGAAACAAGGCTAGCAAAGACATCCATGAAATACAGATGTAACTCTGTGAGATGAAATAACAGAACACTAAGCAGTTTCTCAGAAAGCTTCTTTCCAGATTTCATCTGAGGATATTTCCTTTTTCACCATAGCCCTCTACGGGCTTCCAAATATCACTTTGAGAATTCCACAAAAACTGTCTTAGCGAAAGGCTCCTTGAGGGGAAAGCTGTAACTCTGTGAGATGATTTCACAGAACACAACGAAGTTTCTCAGAAAGCTTCTTTCTCTTTGTTATCGGAGGATATTTCCTTTGGCCCTATAGTCTTCAAAGGGATCCGAAATATCTGTTCTCAGATTCCACAGAAATAAGGTTAGCAAAGAGATCCACGAAATACAGACGTAACTCTGTGAGATGAATTAACAGAACACTAAGCAGTTTCTCAGAAAGCTTCTTTCCAGATTTCATCTGAGGATATTTCCTATTTCACCACAGCCCCCTATGGGCTTCAAATATCACTTTGCCAATTCCACAAGAACTGTCTTTGCGAAAGGCTCCTTGAGGGGAAAGCTGTAACTCTGTGAGATGATTTCACAGAAAACAACGAAGTTTCTCATAAAGCTTCTTTCTCTTTGTTATCGGAGGATATTTCCTTTGGCCCTATAGTCTTCAAAGGGATCCGAAATATCTGTTCTCAGATTCCACAGAAATAAGGCTAGCAAAGAGATCCACGAAATACAGATGTAACTCTGTGAGATGAATTAACAGAACACTAAGCAGTTTCTCAGAAAGCTTCTTTCCAGATTTCATCTGAGGATATTTCCTTTTTCACCATAGCCCTCTATGGGCTTCCAAATATCACTTTGCCAATTCCACAAGAACTGTCTTAGCGAAAGGCTCCTTGAGGGGAAAGCTGTCACTCTGTGAGATGATTTCACAGAACACAAAGAAGTTTCCCAGAAAGCTTCTTTCTCTTTGTTATCGGAGGATATTTCCTTCGGCCCTATAGTCTTCAAAGGGTTCCGAAATATCTGTTCTCAGATTCCCCAGAAATAAGGCTAGCAAAGAGGTTCACGAAATACAGATGTAACTCTGTGAGATGAATTAACAGAACACTAAGGAGTTTCTCAAAAGCTTCTTTCCAGATTTCATCTGAGGATATTTCCTTTTTCACAATAGCCCTCTATGGGCTTCCAAATATCACTTTGCCAATTCCACAAGAACTGTCTTAGCGAAAGGCTCCTTGAGGGGAAAGCTGTAACTCTGTGAGATGATTTCACAGAACACAAAGAAGTTTCTCAGAAAGCTTCTTTCTCTTTGTTATCGGAGGATATTTCCTTCGGCCCTATAGTCTTCAAAGGGTTCCGAAATATCTGTTCTCAGATTCCACAGAAATAAGGCTAGCAAAGACATCCGTGAAATAGAGATGTAACTCTGTGAGATGAATTAACAGAACACTAAGCAGTTTCTTAAAAGCTTCTTTCCAGATTTCATCTGAGGATATTTCCTTTTTCACCATAGCCCTCTATGGGCTTCCAGATATCACTTTGCAATTCCACAAGAACTGTCTTAGCGAAAGGCTCCTTGAGGGGAAAGCTGTAACTCTGTGAGATGATTTCACAGAACACAAGGAAGTTTCTCACAGCGCTTCTTTCTCTTTGTTATCGGAGGATATTTCCTTTGGCCCTATATTCTTCAAAGGGATCCAAAATATCTGTTCTCAGATTCCACAGAAATAAGGCTAGCAAAGAGATCCACGAAATACAGATGTAACTCTGTGAGATGAATTAACAGAACACTAAGCAGTTTCTCAGAAAGCTTCTTTCCAGATTTCATCTGAGGATATTTCCTTTTTCACCATAGCCCTCTACGGCCTTCCAAATATCACTTTTCCATTTCCACAAGAACTCTCTTAGCGAAAGGCTCCTTGGGGGGAAAGCTGTAACTCTGTGAGATGATTTCACAGAACACAACGAAGTTTCTCTGAAAGCTTCTTTCTCTTTGTTATCAGAGGATATTTCCTTTGGCCATGTAGTTTTCAAAGGGATCCGAAATATCTGTTCTCAGATTCCACAGAAACAAGGCTAGCAAATACATCCATGAAATACAGATGTAACTCTGTGAGATGAATTAACAGAACACTAAGCAGTTTCTCAGAAAGCTTCTTTCCAGATTTCATCTGAGGATAGTTCCTTTTTCACCATAGACCTCTATGGGCTTCCAAATATCACTTTGTCAATTCCACAAGAACTGTCTTAGCGAAAGGCTCCTTGAGGGGAAAGCTGTAACTCTGTGAGATGATTTCACAGAACACAACGAAGTTTCTCAGAAAGCTTCTTTCTCTTTGTTATCGGAGGATATTTCCTTTGGCCCTATAGTCTTCAAAGGGATCCGAAATATCTGTTCTCAGATTCCACAGAAATAAGGCTAGCAAAGAGATCCACGAAATACAGATGTAACTCTGTGAGATGAATTAACAGAACACTAAGCAGTTTCTCAGAAAGCTTCTTTCCAGATTTCATCTGAGGATATTTCCTTTTTCACCCTAGCCCTCTATGGGCTTCCAAATATCACTTTGACATTTCCACAAGAACTCTTTTAGCGAAAGGCTCCTTGAGGGGAAAGCTGAAACTCTGTGAGATGATTTCACAGAACACAACGAAGTTTCTCAGAAAGCTTCTTTCTCTTTGTTATCGAAGGATATTTCCTTTGGCCCTATAGTCTTCAAAGGGATCCGAAATATCTGTTCTCAGATTCCACAGAAATAAGGCTAGCAAGGAGATCCACGAAATACAGATGTAACTCTGTGAGATGAATTAACAGAACACTAAGTAGTTTCTCAGAAAGCTTCTTTCCAGATTTCATTTGAGGATATATCCTGTTTCACCATAGCCCTCTATGGGCTTCCAAATATCACTTTGCCAATTCCACATGAACTGTCTTAGCGAAAGGCTCCTTGAGGGGAAAGCTGTAACTCTGTGAGATGATTTCACAGAACACAAAGAAGTTTCTCAGAAAGCTTCTTTCTCTTTGTTATCGGAGGATATTTCCTTCGGCCCTATAGTCTTCAAAGGGATCCGAAATATCTGTTCTCAGATTCCACAGAAATAAGGCTAGCAAAGAGATCCACGAAATACAGATGTAGCACTGTGAGGTGAATTAACAGAACACTAAGCAGTTTCTCAGAAAGCTTCTTTCCAGATTTCATCTGAGGATATTTCCTTTTTCATCATAGCCCTCTAAGGGCTTCCAAATATCACTTTGCCATTTCCACAAGAACTCTCTTAGCGAAAGGCTCCTTGAGGGGAAAGCTGTAACTCTGTGAGATGATTTCACAGAACACAACGAAGTTTCTCAGAAAGCTTCTTTCTCTTTGTTATCGGAGGATATTTCCTTTGGCCCTATAGTCTTCAAAGGGATCCGAAATATCTGTTCTCAGATTCCACAGAAAAAAGGCTAGCAAAGACATCCGTGAAATAGAGATGTAACTCTGTGAGATGAATTAACAGAACACTAAGCAGTTTCTCAGAAAGCTTCTTTCCAGATTTCTTTTGAGGATATTTCCTTTTTCACCATAGCCCTCGATGGGCTTCCAAATATCACTTTGACAATTCCACAAGAACTGTCTTAGCGGAAGGCTCCTTGAGGGAAAAGCTGTAACTCTGTGAGATGATTTCACAGAACACCAAGAAGTTTCTCAGAAAGCTTCTTTCTCTTTGTTATCGGAGGATATTTCCTTTGGCCCTATAGTCTTCAAAGGGATACGAAATATCTGTTCTCAGATTCCACAGAAACAAGGCTAGCAAAGACATCCATGAAATAGAGATGTAACTCTGTGAGATGAATTAATAGAACACTAAGCAGTTTTTCAGAAAGCTTCTTTCCAGATTTCATCTGAGGATATTTCCTTTTTCACCATAGCCCTCTATGGGCTTCCAAATATCACTTTGACAATTCCACAAGAACTGTTTTAACGAAAGGCTCCTTGAGGGGAAAGCTGTCACTCTGTGAGATGATTTCACAGAACACAACGAAGTTTCTCAGAAAGCTTCTTACTCTTTGTTATCGGAGGATATTTCCTTTGGCCCTATAGTCTTCAAAGAGATCCGAAATATCTGTTCTCAGATTCCACAGAAATAAGGCTAGCAAAGAGATACACGAAATACAGATGTAGCTCTGTGAGATGAATTAACAGAACACTAAGCAGTTTCTCAGAAAGCTTCTTTCCAGATTTCATCTGAGGATATTTCCTATTTCACCATAGCCCTTTATGGGCTTCCAAATATCACTTTGCCAATTCCACTAGAACTGTCTTAGCGAAAGGCTCCTTGGGGGGAAAGCTGTAACTCTGTGAGATGATTTCACACAACAAAAGAAGTTTCTCAGACGGCTTCTTTCGCTTTGTTATCGGAGGATATTTCCTTTGGCCCTATAGTCTTCAAAGGGATCCGAAATATCTGTTCTCAGATTCCACAGAAATAAGGCTAGCAAAGAGATCCACGAAATACAGATGTAACTCTGGGAGATGAATTAACAGAACACTAAGCAGTTTCTCAGAAAGCTTCTTTCCAGATTCATCTGAGGATATTTCCTTTTTCACCATAGCCCTCTAAGGGCTTCCAAATATCACTTTGCCATTTCCACAAGAACTGTCTTAGCGAAAGGCTCCTTGAGGGGAAAGCTGTAACTCTGTGAGATGATTTCACAGAACACAACGAAGTTTCTCTGAAAGCTTCTTTCTCTTTGTTATCAGAGGATATTTCCTTTGGCCCTATAGTCTTCAAAGGGATCCGAAATATCTGTTCTCAGATTCCACAGAAATAAGGCTAGCAAAGACATCCATGAAATAGAGATGTAACTCTGTGAGATGAATTAACAGAACACTAAGCAGTTTTTCAGAAAGCTTCTTTCCAGATTTCATCTGAGGATATTTCCTTTTTCACCATAGCCCTCTATGGGCTTCCAAATATCACTTTGACAATTCCACAAGAACTGTCTTAGCGAAAGGCTCCTTGAGGGGAAAGCTGTAACTCTGTGAGATGATTTCACAGAACACAACGAAGTTTCTCGGAAAGCTTCTTTCTCTTTGTTATCGGAGGATATTTCCTTAGGCCCTATAGTCTCCAAAGGGATCCGAAATATCTGTTCTCAGATTCCACAGAAACAAGGCTATCAAAGACATCCATTAAATACAGATGTAACTCTGTGAGATGAATTAACAGAACACTAAGCAGTTTCTCACAAAACTTCATTCCAGATTTCATCTGAGGATATTTCCTTTTTCACCATAGCCCTCTATGGGCTTCCAAATATCACTTTGACAATTCCACAAGAACTGTCTTAGCGAAAGGCTCCTTGAGGGGAAAGCTGTAACTCTGTGAGATGATTTCACAGAACACAAAGAAGTTTCTCAGAAAGCTTCTTTCTCTTTGTTATCGGAGGATATTTCCTTTGAACCTATAGTCTTCAAAGGGATCCGACATATCTGTTCTCAGATTCCACAGAAATAAGGTTAGCAAAGAGATCCACGAAATACAGACGTAACTCTGTTAGATGAATTAACAGAACACTAAGCAGTTTCTCAGAAAGCTTCTTTCCAGATTTCATCTGAGGATATTTCCTATTTCACCACAGCCCCCTATGGGCTTCAAATATCACTTTGCCAATTCCACAAGAACTGTCTTTGCGAAAGGCTCCTTGAGGGGAAAGCTGTAACTCTGTGAGATGATTTCACAGAAAACAACGAAGTTTCTCATAAAGCTTCTTTCTCTTTGTTATCGGAGGATATTTCCTTTGGCCCTATAGTCTTCAAAGGGATCCGAAATATCTGTTCTCAGATTCCACAGAAATAAGGCTAGCAAAGAGATCCACGAAATACAGATGTAACTCTGTGAGATGAATTAACAGAACACTAAGCAGTTTCTCAGAAAGCTTCTTTCCAGATTTCATCTGAGGATATTTCCTTTTTCACCATAGCCCTCTATGGGCTTCCAAATATCACTTTGCCAATTCCACAAGAACTGTCTTAGCGAAAGGCTCCTTGAGGGGAAAGCTGTAACTCTGTGAGATGATTTCTCACAACACAACGAAGTTTCTCAGAAAGCTTCTTTCTCTTTGTTATCAGAGGATATTTCCTTTGGCCCTATAGTCTTCAAAGGGATCCGAAATATGTATTCTCAGATTCCACAGAAAGAAGGCTAGCAAAGACATCCATGAAATAGAGATGTAACTCTGTGTGATGAATCAACAGAACACTAAGCAGTTTCTCAGAAAGCTTCTTTCCAGATTTCATCTGAGTATATTTCCTTTTTCACCATAGCCCTCTATGGGCTTCCAAATATCACTTTGCCAATTCCACAAGAACTGTCTTAGCGAAAGGCTCCTTGAGGGGAAAGCTGTAACTCTGTGAGATGATTTCACAGAACACCAAAAAGTTTCTCAGAAAGCTTCTTTCTCTTTGTTATCGGAGGATATTTCCTTTGGCCCTATAGTCTCCAAAGGGATCCGAAATATCTGTTCTCAGATTCCACAGAAACAAGGCTAGCAAAGACATCCATGAAATACAGATGTAACTCTGTGAGATGAATTAACAGAACACTAAGCAGTTTCTCAGAAAGCTTCTTTCCAGATTTCATCTGAGGATATTTCCTTTTTCACCATAGCCCTCTACGGGCTTCCAAATATCACTTTGAGAATTCCACAAAAACTGTCTTAGCGAAAGGCTCCTTGAGGGGAAAGCTGTAACTCTGTGAGATGATTTCACAGAACACAACGAAGTTTCTCAGAAATCTTCTTTCTCTTTGTTATCGGAGGATATTTCCTTTGGCCCTATAGTCTTCAAAGGGATCCGAAATATCTGTTCTCAGATTCCACAGAAATAAGGTTAGCAAAGAGATCCACGAAATACAGACGTAACTCTGTTAGATGAATTAACAGAACACTAAGCAGTTTCTCAGAAAGCTTCTTTCCAGATTTCATCTGAGGATATTTCCTATTTCACCACAGCCCCCTATGGGCTTCAAATATCACTTTGCCAATTCCACAAGAACTGTCTTTGCGAAAGGCTCCTTGAGGGGAAAGCTGTAACTCTGTGAGATGATTTCACAGAAAACAACGAAGTTTCTCAGAAAGCTTCTTTCTCTTTGTTATCGGAGGATATTTCCTTCGGCCCTATAGTCTTCAAAGGGTTCCGAAATATCTGTTCTCAGATTCCACAGAAATAAGGCTAGCAACGAGGTTCACGAAATACAGATGTAACTCTGTGAGATGAATTAACAGAACACTAAGCAGTTTCTCAAAAGCTTCTTTCCAGATTTCATCTGAGGATATTTCCTTTTTCACAATAGCCCTCTATGGGCTTCCAAATATCACTTTGCCAATTCCACAAGAACTGTCTTAGCGAAAGGCTCCTTGAGGGGAAAGCTGTAACTCTGTGAGATGATTTCACAGAACACAAAGAAGTTTCTCAGAAAGCTTCTTTCTCTTTGTTATCGGAGGATATTTCCTTCGGCCCTATAGTCTTCAAAGGGTTCCGAAATATCTGTTCTCAGATTCCACAGAAATAAGGCTAGCAAAGACATCCGTGAAATAGAGATGTAACTCTGTGAGATGAATTAACAGAACACTAAGCAGTTTCTCAAAAGCTTCTTTCCAGATTTCATCTGAGGATATTTCCTTTTTCACCATAGCCCTCTATGGGCTTCCAGATATCACTTTGCCAATTCCACAAGAACTGTCTTAGCGAAAGGCTCCTTGAGGGGAAAGCTGTAACTCTGTGAGATGATTTCACAGAACACAAGGAAGTTTCTCACAGCGCTTCTTTCTCTTTGTTATCGGAGGATATTTCCTTTGGCCCTATAGTCTTCAAAGGGATCCGAAATATCTGTTCTCAGATTCCACAGAAATAAGGCTAGCAAAGAGATCCACGAAATACAGATGTAACTCTGTGAGATGAATTAACAGAACACTAAGCAGTTTCTCAGAAAGCTTCTTTCCAGATTTCATCTGAGGATATTTCCTTTTTCACCATAGCCCTCTACGGCCTTCCAAATATCACTTTTCCATTTCCACAAGAACTCTCTTAGCGAAAGGCTCCTTGGGGGGAAAGCTGTAACTCTGTGAGATGATTTCACAGAACACAACGAAGTTTCTCTGAAAGCTTCTTTCTCTTTGTTATCAGAGGATATTTCCTTTGGCCCTGTAGTTTTCAAAGGGATCCGAAATATCTGTTCTCAGATTCCACAGAAACAAGGCTAGCAAATACATCCATGAAATACAGATGTAACTCTGTGAGATGAATTAACAGAACACTAAGCAGTTTCTCAGAAAGCTTCTTTCCAGATTTCATCTGATGATAGTTCCTTTTTCACCATAGACCTCTATGGGCTTCCAAATATCACTTTAACAATTCCACAAGAACTGTCTTAGCGAAAGGCTCCTTGAGGGGAAAGCTGTAACTCTGTGAGATGATTTCACAGAACACAACGAAGTTTCTCAGAAAGCTTCTTTCTCTTTGTTATCGGAGGATATTTCCTTTGGCCCTATAGTCTTCAAAGGGATCCGAAATATCTGTTCTCAGATTCCACAGAAATAAGGCTAGCAAAGAGATCCACGAAATACAGATGTAAATCTGTGAGATGAATTAACAGAACACTAAGCAGTTTCTCAGAAAGCTTCTTTCCAGATTTCATCTGAGGATATTTCCTTTTTCACCATAGCCCTCTATGGGCTTCCAAATATCACTTTGCCAATTCCACAAGAACTGTCTTAGCGAAAGGCTCCTTGAGGGGAAAGCTGTCACTCTGTGAGATGATTTCACAGAACACAAAGAAGTTTCTCAGAAAGCTTCTTTCTCTTTGTTATCGGAGGATATTTCCTTCGGCCCTATAGTCTTCAAAGGGATCCGAAATATCTGTTCTCAGATTCCACAGAAATAAGGCTAGCAAAGACATCCGTGAAATAGAGATGTAACTCTGTGAGATGAATTAACAGAACACTAAGCAGTTTCTCAAAAGCTTCTTTCCAGATTTCATCTGAGGATATTTCCTTTTTCACCATAGCCCTCTATGGGCTTCCAGATATCACTTTGCCAATTCCACAAGAACTGTCTTAGCGAAAGGCTCCTTGAGGGGAAAGCTGTAACTCTGTGAGATGATTTCACAGAACACCAAAAAGTTTCTCAGAAAGCTTCTTTCTCTTTGTTATCGGAGGATATTTCCTTTGGCCCTATAGTCTCCAAAGGGATCCGAAATATCTGTTCTCAGATTCCACAGAAACAAGACTAGCAAAGACATCCATGAAATACAGATGTAACTCTGTGAGATGAATTAACAGAACACTAAGCAGTTTCTCAGAAAGCTTCTTTCCAGATTTCATCTGAGGATATTTCCTTTTTCACCATAGCCCTCTACGGGCTTCCAAATATCACTTTGAGAATTCCACAAAAACTGTCTTAGCGAAAGGCTCCTTGAGGGGAAAGCTGTAACTCTGTGAGATGATTTCACAGAACACAACGAAGTTTCTCAGAAAGCTTCTTTCTCTTTGTTATCGGAGGATATTTCCTTTGGCCCTATAGTCTTCAAAGGGATCCGAAATATCTGTTCTCAGATTCCACAGAAATAAGGTTAGCAAAGAGATCCACGAAATACAGACGTAACTCTGTTAGATGAATTAACAGAACACTAAGCAGTTTCTCAGAAAGCTTCTTTCCAGATTTCATCTGAGGATATTTCCTATTTCACCACAGCCCCCTATGGGCTTCAAATATCACTTTGCCAATTCCACAAGAACTGTCTTTGCGAAAGGCTCCTTGAGGGGAAAGCTGTAACTCTGTGAGATGATTTCACAGAAAACAACGAAGTTTCTCATAAAGCTTCTTTCTCTTTGTTATCGGAGGATATTTCCTTTGGCCCTATAGTCTTCAAAGGGATCCGAAATATCTGTTCTCAGATTCCACAGAAATAAGGCTAGCAAAGAGATCCACGAAATACAGATGTAACTCTGTGAGATGAATTAACAGAACACTAAGCAGTTTCTCAGAAAGCTTCTTTCCAGATTTCATCTGAGGATATTTCCTTTTTCACCATAGCCCTCTATGGGCTTCCAAATATCACTTTGCCAATTCCACAAGAACTGTCTTAGCGAAAGGCTCCTTGAGGGGAAAGCTGTCACTCTGTGAGATGATTTCACAGAACACAAAGAAGTTTCTCAGAAAGCTTCTTTCTCTTTGTTATCGGAGGATATTTCCTTCGGCCCTATAGTCTTCAAAGGGTTCCGAAATATCTGTTCTCAGATTCCACAGAAATAAGGCTAGCAACGAGGTTCACGAAATACAGATGTAACTCTGTGAGATGAATTAACAGAACACTAAGCAGTTTCTCAAAAGCTTCTTTCCAGATTTCATCTGAGGATATTTCCTTTTTCACAATAGCCCTCTATGGGCTTCCAAATATCACTTTGCCAATTCCACAAGAACTGTCTTAGCGAAAGGCTCCTTGAGGGGAAAGCTGTAACTCTGTGAGATGATTTCACAGAACACAAAGAAGTTTCTCAGAAAGCTTCTTTCTCTTTGTTATCGGAGGATATTTCCTTCGGCCCTATAGTCTTCAAAGGGTTCCGAAATATCTGTTCTCAGATTCCACAGAAATAAGGCTAGCAAAGACATCCGTGAAATAGAGATGTAACTCTGTGAGATGAATTAACAGAACACTAAGCAGTTTCTCAAAAGCTTCTTTCCAGATTTCATCTGAGGATATTTCCTTTTTCACTATAGCCCTCTATGGGCTTCCAGATATCACTTTGCCAATTCCACAAGAACTGTCTTAGCGAAAGGCTCCTTGAGGGGAAAGCTGTAACTCTGTGAGATGATTTCACAGAACACAAGGAAGTTTCTCACAGCGCTTCTTTCTCTTTGTTATCGGAGGATATTTCCTTTGGCCCTATAGTCTTCAAAGGGATCCGAAATATCTGTTCTCAGATTCCACAGAAATAAGGCTAGCAAAGAGATCCACGAAATACAGATGTAACTCTGTGAGATGAATTAACAGAACACTAAGCAGTTTCTCAGAAAGCTTCTTTCCAGATTTCATCTGAGGATATTTCCTTTTTCACCATAGCCCTCTACGGCCTTCCAAATATCACTTTTCCATTTCCACAAGAACTCTCTTAGCGAAAGGCTCCTTGGGGGGAAAGCTGTAACTCTGTGAGATGATTTCACAGAACACAACGAAGTTTCTCTGAAAGCTTCTTTCTCTTTGTTATCAGAGGATATTTCCTTTGGCCCTGTAGTTTTCAAAGGGATCCGAAATATCTGTTCTCAGATTACACAGAAACAAGGCTAGCAAATACATCCATGAAATACAGATGTAACTCTGTGAGATGAATTAACAGAACACTAAGCAGTTTCTCAGAAAGCTTCTTTCCAGATTTCATCTGAGGATAGTTCCTTTTTCACCATAGACCTCTATGGGCTTCCAAATATCACTTTAACAATTCCACAAGAACTGTCTTAGCGAAAGGCTCCTTGAGGGGAAAGCTGTAACTCTGTGAGATGATTTCACAGAACACAACGAAGTTTCTCAGAAAGCTTCTTTCTCTTTGTTATCGGAGGATATTTCCTTTGGCCCTATAGTCTTCAAAGGGATCCGAAATATCTGTTCTCAGATTCCACAGAAATAAGGCTAGCAAAGAGATCCACGAAATACAGATGTAAATCTGTGAGATGAATTAACAGAACACTAAGCAGTTTCTCAGAAAGCTTCTTTCCAGATTTCATCTGAGGATATTTCCTTTTTCACCATAGCCCTCTATGGGCTTCCAAATATCACTTTGCCAATTCCACAAGAACTGTCTTAGCGAAAGGCTCCTTGAGGGGAAAGCTGTCACTCTGTGAGATGATTTCACAGAACACAAAGAAGTTTCTCAGAAAGCTTCTTTCTCTTTCTTATCGGAGGATATTTCCTTCGGCCCTATAGTCTTCAAAGGGATCCGAAATATCTGTTCTCAGATTCCACAGAAATAAGGCTAGCAAAGACATCCGTGAAATAGAGATGTAACTCTGTGAGATGAATTAACAGAACACTAAGCAGTTTCTCAAAAGCTTCTTTCCAGATTTCATCTGAGGATATTTCCTTTTTCACCATAGCCCTCTATGGGCTTCCAGATATCACTTTGCCAATTCCACAAGAACTGTCTTAGCGAAAGGCTCCTTGAGGGGAAAGCTGTAACTCTGTGAGATGATTTCACAGAACACCAAAAAGTTTCTCAGAAAGCTTCTTTCTCTTTGTTATCGGAGGATATTTCCTTTGGCCCTATAGTCTCCAAAGGGATCCGAAATATCTGTTCTCAGATTCCACAGAAACAAGACTAGCAAAGACATCCATGAAATACAGATGTAACTCTGTGAGATGAATTAACAGAACACTAAGCAGTTTCTCAGAAAGCTTCTTTCCAGATTTCATCTGAGGATATTTCCTTTTTCACCATAGCCCTCTACGGGCTTCCAAATATCACTTTGAGAATTCCACAAAAACTGTCTTAGCGAAAGGCTCCTTGAGGGGAAAGCTGTAACTCTGTGAGATGATTTCACAGAACACAACGAAGTTTCTCAGAAAGCTTCTTTCTCTTTGTTATCGGAGGATATTTCCTTTGGCCCTATAGTCTTCAAAGGGATCCGAAATATCTGTTCTCAGATTCCACAGAAATAAGGTTAGCAAAGAGATCCACGAAATACAGACGTAACTCTGTTAGATGAATTAACAGAACACTAAGCAGTTTCTCAGAAAGCTTCTTTCCAGATTTCATCTGAGGATATTTCCTATTTCACCACAGCCCCCTATGGGCTTCAAATATCACTTTGCCAATTCCACAAGAACTGTCTTTGCGAAAGGCTCCTTGAGGGGAAAGCTGTAACTCTGTGAGATGATTTCACAGAAAACAACGAAGTTTCTCATAAAGCTTCTTTCTCTTTGTTATCGGAGGATATTTCCTTTGGCCCTATAGTCTTCAAAGGGATCCGAAATATCTGTTCTCAGATTCCACAGAAATAAGGCTAGCAAAGAGATCCACGAAATACAGATGTAACTCTATGAGATGAATTAACAGAACACTAAGCAGTTTCTCAGAAAGCTTCTTTCCAGATTTCATCTGAGGATATTTCCTTTTTCACCATAGCCCTCTATGGGCTTCCAAATATCACTTTGCCAATTCCACAAGAACTGTCTTAGCGAAAGGCTCCTTGAGGGGAAAGCTGTCACTCTGTGAGATGATTTCACAGAACACAAAGAAGTTTCTCAGAAAGCTTCTTTCTCTTTGTTATCGGAGGATATTTCCTTCGGCCCTATAGTCTTCAAAGGGTTCCGAAATATCTGTTCTCAGATTCCACAGAAATAAGGCTAGCAACGAGGTTCACGAAATACAGATGTAACTCTGTGAGATGAATTAACAGAACACTAAGCAGTTTCTCAAAAGCTTCTTTCCAGATTTCATCTGAGGATATTTCCTTTTTCACAATAGCCCTCTATGGGCTTCCAAATATCACTTTGCCAATTCCACAAGAACTGTCTTAGCGAAAGGCTCCTTGAGGGGAAAGCTGTAACTCTGTGAGATGATTTCACAGAACACAAAGAAGTTTCTCAGAAAGCTTCTTTCTCTTTGTTATCGGAGGATATTTCCTTCGGCCCTATAGTCTTCAAAGGGTTCCGAAATATCTGTTCTCAGATTCCACAAAAATAAGGCTAGCAAAGACATCCGTGAAATAGAGATGTAACTCTGTGAGATGAATTAACAGAACACTAAGCCGTTTCTCAAAAGCTTCTTTCCAGATTTCATCTGAGGATATTTCCTTTTTCACCATAGCCCTCTATGGGCTTCCAGATATCACTTTGCCAATTCCACAAGAACTGTCTTAGCGAAAGGCTCCTTGAGGGGAAAGCTGTAACTCTGTGAGATGATTTCACAGAACACAACGAAGTTTCTCAGAAAGCTTCTTTCTCTTTGTTATCGGAGGATATTTCCTTTGGCCCTATAGTCTTCAAAGGGATCCGAAATATCTGTTCTCAGATTCCACAGAAATAAGGCTAGCAAAGAGATCCACGAAATACAGATGTAAATCTGTGAGATGAATTAACAGAACACTAAGCAGTTTCTCAGAAAGCTTCTTTCCAGATTTCATCTGAGGATATTTCCTTTTTCACCATAGCCCTCTATGGGCTTCCAAATATCACTTTGCCAATTCCACAAGAACTGTCTTAGCGAAAGGCTCCTTGAGGGGAAAGCTGTCACTCTGTGAGATGATTTCACAGAACACAAAGAAGTTTCTCAGAAAGCTTCTTTCTCTTTGTTATCGGAGGATATTTCCTTCGGCCCTATAGTCTTCAAAGGGATCCGAAATATCTGTTCTCAGATTCCACAGAAATAAGGCTAGCAAAGACATCCGTGAAATAGAGATGTAACTCTGTGAGATGAATTAACAGAACACTAAGCAGTTTCTCAAAAGCTTCTTTCCAGATTTCATCTGAGGATATTTCCTTTTTCACCATAGCCCTCTATGGGCTTCCAGATATCACTTTGCCAATTCCACAAGAACTGTCTTAGCGAAAGGCTCCTTGAGGGGAAAGCTGTAACTCTGTGAGATGATTTCACAGAACACCAAAAAGTTTCTCAGAAAGCTTCTTTCTCTTTGTTATCGGAGGATATTTCCTTTGGCCCTATAGTCTCCAAAGGGATCCGAAATATCTGTTCTCAGATTCCACAGAAACAAGACTAGCAAAGACATCCATGAAATACAGATGTAACTCTGTGAGATGAATTAACAGAACACTAAGCAGTTTCTCAGAAAGCTTCTTTCCAGATTTCATCTGAGGATATTTCCTTTTTCACCATAGCCCTCTACGGGCTTCCAAATATCACTTTGAGAATTCCACAAAAACTGTCTTAGCGAAAGGCTCCTTGAGGGGAAAGCTGTAACTCTGTGAGATGATTTCACAGAACACAACGAAGTTTCTCAGAAAGCTTCTTTCTCTTTGTTATCGGAGGATATTTCCTTTGGCCCTATAGTCTTCAAAGGGATCCGAAATATCTGTTCTCAGATTCCACAGAAATAAGGTTAGCAAAGAGATCCACGAAATACAGACGTAACTCTGTTAGATGAATTAACAGAACACTAAGCAGTTTCTCAGAAAGCTTCTTTCCAGATTTCATCTGAGGATATTTCCTATTTCACCACAGCCCCCTATGGGCTTCAAATATCACTTTGCCAATTCCACAAGAACTGTCTTTGCGAAAGGCTCCTTGAGGGGAAAGCTGTAACTCTGTGAGATGATTTCACAGAAAACAACGAAGTTTCTCATAAAGCTTCTTTCTCTTTGTTATCGGAGGATATTTCCTTTGGCCCTATAGTCTTCAAAGGGATCCGAAATATCTGTTCTCAGATTCCACAGAAATAAGGCTAGCAAAGAGATCCACGAAATACAGATGTAACTCTATGAGATGAATTAACAGAACACTAAGCAGTTTCTCAGAAAGCTTCTTTCCAGATTTCATCTGAGGATATTTCCTTTTTCACCATAGCCCTCTATGGGCTTCCAAATATCACTTTGCCAATTCCACAAGAACTGTCTTAGCGAAAGGCTCCTTGAGGGGAAAGCTGTCACTCTGTGAGATGATTTCACAGAACACAAAGAAGTTTCTCAGAAAGCTTCTTTCTCTTTGTTATCGGAGGATATTTCCTTCGGCCCTATAGTCTTCAAAGGGTTCCGAAATATCTGTTCTCAGATTCCACAGAAATAAGGCTAGCAACGAGGTTCACGAAATACAGATGTAACTCTGTGAGATGAATTAACAGAACACTAAGCAGTTTCTCAAAAGCTTCTTTCCAGATTTCATCTGAGGATATTTCCTTTTTCACAATAGCCCTCTATGGGCTTCCAAATATCACTTTGCCAATTCCACAAGAACTGTCTTAGCGAAAGGCTCCTTGAGGGGAAAGCTGTAACTCTGTGAGATGATTTCACAGAACACAAAGAAGTTTCTCAGAAAGCTTCTTTCTCTTTGTTATCGGAGGATATTTCCTTCGGCCCTATAGTCTTCAAAGGGTTCCGAAATATCTGTTCTCAGATTCCACAAAAATAAGGCTAGCAAAGACATCCGTGAAATAGAGATGTAACTCTGTGAGATGAATTAACAGAACACTAAGCCGTTTCTCAAAAGCTTCTTTCCAGATTTCATCTGAGGATATTTCCTTTTTCACCATAGCCCTCTATGGGCTTCCAGATATCACTTTGCCAATTCCACAAGAACTGTCTTAGCGAAAGGCTCCTTGAGGGGAAAGCTGTAACTCTGTGAGATGATTTCACAGAACACAAGGAAGTTTCTCACAGCGCTTCTTTCTCTTTGTTATCGGAGGATATTTCTTTTGGCCCTATAGTCTTCAAAGGGATCCGAAATATCTGTTCTCAGATTCCACAGAAATAAGGCTAGCAAAGAGATCCACGAAATACAGATGTAACTCTGTGAGATGAATTAACAGAACACTAAGCAGTTTCTCAGAAAGCTTCTTTCCAGATTTCATCTGAGGATATTTCCTTTTTCACCATAGCCCTCTACGGCCTTCCAAATATCACTTTTCCATTTCCACAAGAACTCTCTTAGCGAAAGGCTCCTTGGGGGGAAAGCTGTAACTCTGTGAGATGATTTCACAGAACACAACGAAGTTTCTCTGAAAGCTTCTTTCTCTTTGTTATCAGAGGATATTTCCTTTGGCCCTGTAGTTTTCAAAGGGATCCGAAATATCTGTTCTCAGATTCCACAGAAACAAGGCTAGCAAATACATCCATGAAATACAGATGTAACTCTGTGAGATGAATTAACAGAACACTAAGCAGTTTCTCAGAAAGCTTCTTTCCAGATTTCATCTGAGGATAGTTCCTTTTTCACCATAGACCTCTATGGGCTTCCAAATATCACTTTAACAATTCCACAAGAACTGTCTTAGCGAAAGGCTCCTTGAGGGGAAAGCTGTAACTCTGTGAGATGATTTCACAGAACACAAGGAAGTTTCTCAGAAAGCTTCTTTCTCTTTGTTATCGGAGGATATTTCCTTTAGCCCTATAGTCTTCAAAGGGATCCGAAATATCTGTTCTCAGATTCCACAAAAACAAGGCTAGCAAAGACATCCGTGAAATAGAGATTTAACTCTGTGAGATGAATTAACAGAACACTAAGCAGTTTCTCAGAAAGCTTCTTTCCAGATTTCATCTGAGGATATATCCTTTTTCACCATAGCCCTCTATGGGCTTCCAAATATCACTTTGCCAATTCCACAAGAACTGTCTTAGCGAAAGGCTCCTTGAGGGGAAAGCTGTAACTCTGTGAGATGATTTCACAGAACACAACGAAGTTTCTCAGAAAGCTTCTTTCTCTTTGTTATCGGAGGATATTTCCTTTGGCCCTATAGTCTTCAAAGGGATCCGAAATATCTGTTCTCAGATTCCACAGAAATAAGGCTAGCAAAGAGGTCCACGAAATACAGATGTAACTCTGTGAGATGAATTAACAGAACACTAAGCAGTTTCTCAAAAGCTTCTTTCCAGATTTCATCTGAGGATATTTCCTTTTTCACAATAGCCCTCTATGGGCTTCCAAATATCACTTTGACATTTCCACAAGAACTCTTTTAGCGAAAGGCTCCTTGAGGGGAAAGCTGAAACTCTGTGAGATGATTTCACAGAACACAACGAAGTTTCTCAGAAAGCTTCTTTCTCTTTGTTATCGGAGGATATTTCCTTTGGCCCTATAGTCTTCAAAGGGATCCGAAATATCTGTTCTCAGATTCCACAGAAATAAGGCTAGCAAGGAGATCCACGAAATACAGATGTAACTCTGTGAGATGAATTAACAGAACACTAAGTAGTTTCTCAGAAAGCTTCTTTACAGATTTCATTTGAGGATATATCCTGTTTCACCATAGCCCGCTATGGGCTTCCAAATATCACTTTGCCAATTCCACATGAACTGTCTTAGCGAAAGGCTCCTTGAGTGGAAAGCTGTAACTCTGTGAGATGATTTCACAGAACACAAAGAAGTTTCTCAGAAAGCTTCTTTCTCTTTGTTATCGGAGGATATTTCCTTCGGCCCTATAGTCTTCAAAGGGTTCCGAAATATCTGTTCTCAGATTCCACAGAAATAAGGCTAGCAAAGAGGTCCACGAAATACAGATGTAACTCTGTGAGATGAATTAACAGAACACTAAGCAGTTTCTCAAAAGCTTCTTTCCAGATTTCATCTGAGGATATTTCCTTTTTCACAATAGCCCTCTATGGGCTTCCAAATATCACTTTGCCAATTCCACAAGAACTGTCTTAGCGAAAGGCTCCTTGAGGGGAAAGCTGTAACTCTGTGAGATGATTTCACAGAACACAAAGAAGTTTCTCAGAAAGCTTCTTTCTCTTTGTTATCGGAGGATATTTCCTTTGGCCCTATAGTCTTCAAAGGGATCCGAAATATCCGTTCTCAGATTCCACAGAAATAAGGCTAGCAAAGAGATCCACGAAATACAGATGTAAATCTGTGAGATGAATTAACAGAACACTAAGCAGTTTCTCAGAAAGCTTCTTTCCAGATTTCATCTGAGGATATTTCCTTTTTCACCATAGCCCTCTACGGCCTTCCAAATATCACTTTTCCATTTCCACAAGAACTCTCTTAGCGAAAGGCTCCTTGAGGGGAAAGCTGTAACTCTGTGAGATGATTTCACAGAACACAACGAAGTTTCTCTGAAAGCTTCTTTCTCTTTGTTATCAGAGGATATTTCCTTTGGCCCTGTAGTTTTCAAAGGGATCCGAAATATCTGTTCTCAGATTCCACAGAAACAAGGCTAGCAAATACATCCATGAAATACAGATGTAACTCTGTGAGATGAATTAACAGAACACTAAGCAGTTTCTCAGAAAGCTTCTTTCCAGATTTCATCTGAGGATAGTTCCTTTTTCACCATAGACCTCTATGGGCTTCCAAATATCACTTTAACAATTCCACAAGAACTGTCTTAGCGAAAGGCTCCTTGAGGGGAAAGCTGTAACTCTGTGAGATGATTTCACAGAACACAAGGAAGTTTCTCAGAAAGCTTCTTTCTCTTTGTTATCGGAGGATATTTCCTTTAGCCCTATAGTCTTCAAAGGGATCCGAAATATCTGTTCTCAGATTCCACAAAAACAAGGCTAGCAAAGACATCCGTGAAATAGAGATTTAACTCTGTGAGATGAATTAACAGAACACTAAGCAGTTTCTCAGAAAGCTTCTTTCCAGATTTCATCTGAGGATATATCCTTTTTCACCATAGCCCTCTATGGGCTTCCAAATATCACTTTGCCAATTCCACAAGAACTGTCTTAGCGAAAGGATCCTTGAGGGGAAAGCTGTAACTCTGTGAGATGATTTCACAGAACACAACGAAGTTTCTCAGAAAGCTTCTTTCTCTTTGTTATCGGAGGATATTTCCTTTGGCCCTATAGTCTTCAAAGGGATCCGAAATATCTGTTCTCAGATTCCACAGAAATAAGGCTAGCAAAGAGATCCAAGAAATACAGATGTAACTCTGTGAGATGAATTAACAGAACACTAAGCAGTTTCTCAGAAAGCTTCTTTCCAGATTTCATCTAAGGATATTTCCTTTTTCACCCTAGCCCTCTATGGGCTTCCAAATATCACTTTGATATTTCCACAAGAACTCTTTTAGCGAAAGGCTCCTTGAGGGGAAAGCTGAAACTCTGTGAGATGATTTCACAGAACACAACGAAGTTTCTCAGAAAGCTTCTTTCTCTTTGTTATCGGAGGATATTTCCTTTGGCCCTATAGTCTTCAAAGGGATCCGAAATATCTGTTCTCAGATTCCACAGAAATAAGGCTAGGAAAGAGATCCACGAAATACAGATGTAACTCTGTGAGATGAATTAACAGAACACTAAGCAGTTACTCAGAAAGCTTCTTTCCAGATTTCATCTGAGGATATTTCCTATTTCACCATAGCCCTCTATGGGCTTCCAAATATCACTTTGCCATTTCCACAAGAACTCTCTTAGCGAAAGGCTCCTTGGGGGGAAAGCTGTAACTCTGTGAGATGATTTCACAGAACACAACGAAGTTTCTCAGAAAGCTTCTTTCTCTTTGTTATCAGAGGATATTTCCTTTGGCCCTGTAGTTTTCAAAGGGATCCGAAATATCTGTTCTCAGATTCCACAGAAACAAGGCTAGCAAAGACATCCATGAAATACAGATGTAACTCTGTGAGATGAATTAACAGAACACAAAGCAGTTTCTCAGAAAGCTTCTTTCCAGATTTCATCTGAGGATAGTTCCTTTTTCACCATAGCCCTCTATGGGCTTCCAAATATCACTTTGACATTTCCACAAGAACTGTCTTAGCGAAAGGCTCCTTGAGGGGAAAGCTGTAACTCTGTGAGATGATTTCACAGAACACAACGAAGTTTCTCAGAAAGCTTCTTTCTCTTTGTTATCGGAGGATATTTCCTTTGGCCCTATAGTCTTCAAAGGGATCCGAAATATCTGTTCTCAGATTCCACAAAAACAAGGCTAGCAAAGACATCCGTGAAATAGAGATTTAACTCTGTGAGATGAATTAACAGAACACTAAGCAGTTTCTCAGAAAGCTTCTTTCCAGATTTCATCTGAGGATATATCCTTTTTCACCATAGCCCTTTATGGGCTTCCAAATATCACTTTGCCAATTCCACAAGAACTGTCTTAGCGAAAGGCTCCTTGAGGGGAAAGCTGTAACTCTGTGAGATGATTTCACAGAACACAACGAAGTTTCTCAGAAAGCTTCTTTCTCTTTGTTATCGGAGGATATTTCCTTTGGCCCTATAGTCTTCAAAGGGATCCGAAATATCTGTTCTCAGATTCCACAGAAATAAGTCTAACAAAGAGATCCACGAAATACAGATGTAACTCTGTGAGATGAATTAACAGAACACTAAGCAGTTTCTCAGAAAGCTTCTTTCCAGATTTCATCTGAGGATATATCCTTTTTCACCATAGCCCTCTATGGGCTTCCAAATATCACTTTGCCAATTCCACATGAACTGTCTTAGCGAAAGGCTCCTTGAGGGGAAAGATGTAACTCTGTGAGATGATTTCACAGAACACAAAGAAGTTTCTTAGAAAGCTTCTTTCTCTTTGTTATCGGAGGATATTTCCTTTGGCCCTATAGTCTTCAAAGGGTTCCGAAATATCTGTTCTCAGATTCCACAGAAATAAGGACAGCAAAGAGATCCACGAAATACAGTTGTAACTCTGTAAGATGAATTAACAGAGCACTAAGCAGTTTCTCAGAAAGCTTCTTTCCAGATTTCATCTGAGGATATTTCCTTTATCACCATAGCCCTCTCTGGGCTTCCAATTATCACTTTGCCAATTCCACAAGAACTGTCTTAGCGAAAGGCTCCTTGAGGGGAAAGCTGTAACTCTGTGAGATGATTTAACAGAACACAACGAAGTTTCTCAGAAAGCTTCTTTCTCTTTGTTATCGGAAGATATTTTCTTTGGCCCTGTAGTCTTCAAATGGATCCGAAATATCTGTTCTCAGATTGTACGGAACTAAGACTAGCAAAGAGATCCATGAAATACAGATGTAACTCTGTGAGATGAATTAACAGAACACTAAGCAGTTTCTCAGAAAGCTTCTTTCCTGATTTCATCTGAGGATATTTCCTTTTTCACCATAGCCCTCTCTTTGCTTCCAAATATCACTTTGCCAATTCCACAAGAACTGTCTTAGCGAAAGGCTCCTTGAGGGGAAAGCTGCAACTCTTTGAGATGATTTCACAGAACACCACGAAGTTTCTCAGAAAGCTGCTTTCTCTTTGTTATCGGAGGATATTTCCTTTGGCCCTATAGTCTTCAAAGGGATCCGAAATATCTGTTCTCAGATTCCAAAGAAATAAGGCTAGCAAGGAGATACACGAAATACAGATGTAACTCTGTGAGATGAATTAACAGAACACTAAGCAGTTTCTCAGAAAGCTTCTTTCCAGATTTCATCTGAGGATATTTCCTTTTTCACCCTAGCCCTCTATGGGCTTCCAAATATCTCTTTGCCAATTCCACAAGAACTGTCTTAGCGAAAGGCTCCTTGAGGGAAAAGCTGTAACTCTGTGAGATGATTTCACAGAACACAACGAAGTTTCTCAGAAAGCTTCTTTCTCTTTGTTATCGGAGGATATTTCCTTTGGCCCTATAGTCTTCAAAGGGTTCCGAAATATCTGTTCTCAGATTCCACAGAAATAAGGCTAGCAAAGAGGTTCACGAAATACAGATGTAACTCTGTGAGATGAATTAACAGAACACTAAGCAGTTTCTCAAAAGCTTCTTTCCAGATTTCATCTGAGGATATTTCCTTTTTCACAATAGCCCACTATGGGCTTCCAAATATCACTTTGCCAATTCCACAAGAACTGTCTTAGCGAAAGGCTCCTTGAGGGGAAAGCTGTAACTCTGTGAGATGATTTCACAGAACACAAAGAAGTTTCTCAGAAAGCTTCTTTCTCTTTGTTATCGTAGGATATTTCCTTCGGCCCTATAGTCTTCAAAGGGTTCCGAAATATCTGTTCTCAGATTCCACAGAAATAAGGCTAGCAAAGACATCCGTGAAATAGAGATGTAACTCTGTGAGATGAATTAACAGAACACTAAGCAGTTTCTCAGAAAGCTTCTTTCCAGATTTCATCTGAGGATATTTCCTTTTTCACCATAGCCCTCTATGGGCTTCCAGATATCACTTTGCCAATTCCACAAGAACTGTCTTAGCGAAAGGCTCCTTGAGGGGAAAGCTGTAACTCTGTGAGATGATTTCAGAGAACACAAGGAAGTTTCTCACAGCGCTTCTTTCTCTTTGTTATCGGAGGATATTTCCTTTGGCCCTATAGTCTTCAAAGGGATCCGAAATATCTGTTCTCAGATTCCACAGAAATAAGGCTAGCAAAGAGATCCACGAAATACAGATGTAACTCTGTGAGATTAATTAACAGAACACTAAGCAGTTTCTCAGAAAGCTTCTTTCCAGATTTCATCTGAGGATATTTCCTTTTTCACCATAGCCCTCTACGGCCTTCCAAATATCACTTTTCCATTTCCACAAGAACTCTCTTAGCGAAAGGCTCCTTGGGGGGAAAGCTGTAACTCTGTGAGATGATTTCACAGAACACAACGAAGTTTCTCTGAAAGCTTCTTTCTCTTTGTTATCAGAGGATATTTCCTTTGGCCCTGTAGTTTTCAAAGGGATCCGAAATATCTGTTCTCAGATTCCACAGAAACAAGGCTAGCAAATACATCCATGAAATACAGATGTAACTCTGTGAGATGAATTAACAGAACACTAAGCAGTTTCTCAGAAAGCTTCTTTCCAGATTTCATCTGAGGATAGTTCCTTTTTCACCATAGACCTCTATGGGCTTCCAAATATCACTTTAACAATTCCACAAGAACTGTCTTAGCGAAAGGCTCCTTGAGGGGAAAGCTGTAACTCTGTGAGATGATTTCACAGAACACAAGGAAGTTTCTCAGAAAGCTTCTTTCTCTTTGTTATCGGAGGATATTTCCTTTAGCCCTATAGTCTTCAAAGGGATCCGAAATATCTGTTCTCAGATTCCACAAAAACAAGGCTAGCAAAGACATCCGTGAAACAGAGATTTAACTCTGTGAGATGAATTAACAGAACACTAAGCAGTTTCTCAGAAAGCTTCTTTCCAGATTTCATCTGAGGATATATCCTTTTTCACCATAGCCCTCTATGGGCTTCCAAATATCACTTTGCCAATTCCACAAGAACTGTCTTAGCGAAAGGCTCCTTGAGGGGAAAGCTGTAACTCTGTGAGATGATTTCACAGAACACAACGAAGTTTCTCAGAAAGCTTCTTTCTCTTTGTTATCGGAGGATATTTCCTTTGGCCCTATAGTCTTCAAAGGGATCCGAAATATCTGTTCTCAGATTCCACAGAAATAAGGCTAGCAAAGAGATCCACGAAATACAGATGTAACTCTGTGAGATGAATTAAGAGAACACTAAGCAGTTTCTCAGAAAGCTTCTTTCCAGATTTCATCTGAGGATATTTCCTTTTTCACCCTAGCCATCTATGGGCTTCCAAATATCACTTTGACATTTCCACAAGAACTCTTTTAGCGAAAGGCTCCTTGAGGGGAAAGCTGAAACTCTGTGAGATGATTTCACAGAACACAACGAAGTTTCTCAGAAAGCTTCTTTCTCTTTGTTATCGGAGGATATTTCCTTTGGCCCTATAGTCTTCAAAGGGATCCGAAATATCTGTTCTCAGATTCCACAGAAATAAGGCTAGCAAGGAGATCCAAGAAATACAGATGTAACTCTGTGAGATGAATTAACAGAACACTAAGTAGTTTCTCAGAAAGCTTCTTTCCAGATTTCATTTGAGGATATATCCTGTTTCACCATAGCCCTCTATGGGCTTCCAAATATCACTTTGCCAATTCCACAAGAACTGTCTTAGCGAAAGGCTCCTTGAGGGGAAAGCTGTAACTCTGTGAGATGATTTCACAGAACACAAAGAAGTTTCTCAGAAAGCTTCTTCCTCTTTGTTATCGGAGGATATTTCCTTCGGCCCTATAGTCTTCAAAGGGTTCCGAAATATCTGTTCTCAGATTCCACAGAAATAAGGCTAGCAAAGACATCCGTGAAATAGAGATGTAACTCTGTGAGATGAATTAACAGAACACTAAGCAGTTTCTCAAAAGCTTCTTTCCAGATTTCATCTGAGGATATTTCCTTTTTCACCATAGCCCTCTATGGGCTTCCAGATATCACTTTGCCAATTCCACAAGAACTGTCTTAGCGAAAGGCTCCTTGAGGGGAAAGCTGTAACTCTGTGAGATGATTTCACAGAACACAAGGAAGTTTCTCACAGCGCTTCTTTCTCTTTGTTATCGGAGGATATTTCCTTTGGCCCTATAGTCTTCAAAGGGTTCCGAAATATCTGTTCTCAGATTCCACAGAAATAAGGCTAGCAAAGAGATCCACGAAATACAGATGTAACTCTGTGAGATTAATTAACAGAACACTAAGCAGTTTCTCAGAAAGCTTCTTTCCAGATTTCATCTGAGGATATTTCCTTTTTCACCATAGCCCTCTATGGGCTTCCAAATATCACTTTGCCAATTCCACAAGAACTGTCTTAGCGAAAGGCTCCTTGAGGGGAAAGCTGTAACTCTGTGAGATGATTTCACAGAACACAAAGAAGTTTCTCAGAAAGCTTCTTTCTCTTTGTTATCGGAGGATATTTCCTTCGGCCCTATAGTCTTCAAAGGGTTCCGAAATATCTGTTCTCAGATTCCACAGAAATAAGGCTAGCAAAGACATCCGTGAAATAGAGATGTAACTCTGTGAGATGAATTAACAGAACACTAAGCAGTTTCTCAAAAGCTTCTTTCCAGATTTCATCTGAGGATATTTCCTTTTTCACCATAGCCCTCTATGGGCTTCCAGATATCACTTTGCCAATTCCACAAGAACTGTCTTAGCGAAAGGCTCCTTGAGGGGAAAGCTGTAACTCTGTGAGATGATTTCACAGAACACAAGTAAGTTTCTCACAGCGCTTCTTTCTCTTTGTTATCGGAGGATATTTCCTTTGGCCCTATAGTCTTCAAAGGGTTCCGAAATATCTGTTCTCAGATTCCACAGAAATAAGGCTAGCAAAGAGATCCACGAAATACAGATGGAACTCTGTGAGATTAATTAACAGAACACTAAGCAGTTTCTCAGAAAGCTTCTTTCCAGATTTCATCTGAGGATATTTCCTTTTTCACCATAGCCCTCTACGGCCTTCCAAATATCACTTTTCCATTTCCACAAGAACTCTCTTAGCGAAAGGCTCCTTGGGGGGAAAGCTGTAACTCTGTGAGATGATTTCACAGAACACAACGAAGTTTCTCTGAAAGCTTCTTTCTCTTTGTTATCAGAGGATATTTCCTTTGGCCCTGTAGTTTTCAAAGGGATCCGAAATATCTGTTCTCAGATTCCACAGAAACAAAGCTAGCAAATACATCCATGAAATACAGATGTAACTCTGTGAGATGAATTAACAGAACACTAAGCAGTTTCTCAGAAAGCTTCTTTCCAGATTTCATCTGAGGATAGTCCCTTTTTCACCATAGACCTCTATGGGCTTCCAAATATCACTTTAACAATTCCACAAGAACTGTCTTAGCGAAAGGCTCCTTGAGGGGAAAGCTGTAACTCTGTGAGATGATTTCACAGAACACAAGGAAGTTTCTCAGAAAGCTTCTTTCTCTTTGTTATCGGAGGATATTTCCTTTAGCCCTATAGTCTTCAAAGGGATCCGAAATATCTGTTCTCAGATTCCACAAAAACAAGGCTAGCAAAGACATCCGTGAAATAGAGATTTAACTCTGTGAGATGAATTAACAGAACACTAAGCAGTTTCTCAGAAAGCTTCTTTCCAGATTTCATCTGAGGATATATTCTTTTTCACCATAGCCCTCTATGGGCTTCCAAATATCACTTTGCCAATTCCACAAGAACTGTCTTAGCGAAAGGCTCCTTGAGGGGAAAGCTGTAACTCTGTGAGATGATTTCACAGAACACAACGAAGTTTCTCAGAAAGCTTCTTTCTCTTTGTTATCGGAGGATATTTCCTTCGGCCCTATAGTCTTCAAAGGGTTCCGAAATATCTGTTCTCATATTCCACAGAAATAAGGCTAGCAAAGAGGTCCACGAAATATAGATGTAACTCTCTGAGATGAATTAACAGAACACTAAGGAGTTTCTCAAAAGCTTCTTTCCCGATTTCATCTGAGGATATTTCCTTTTTCACAATAGCCCTCTATGGGCTTCCAAATATCTCTTTGCCAATTCCACAAGAACTGTCTTAGCGAAAGGCTCCTTGAGGGGAAAGCTGTAACTCTGTGAGATGATTTCACAGAACACAAGGAAGTTTCTCACAGCGCTTCTTTCTCTTTGTTATCGGAGGATATTTCCTTTGGCCCTATAGTTCATCGGGATCCGAAATATCTGTTCTCAGATTCTACAGAAATAAGGCAAGCAAAGAGATCCACGAAATACAGATGTAACTCTGTGAGGTGAATTAACAGAACACTAAGCAGTTTCTCAGAAAGCTTCTTTCCAGATTTCATCTGAGCATATTTCCTTTTTCACCATAGCCCTCTATGGGCTTTCAAATATCACTTTGCCAATTCCAAAAGAACTGTCTTAGCGAAAGGCTGCTTGAGGGGTCAGCTGTAACTCTGAGAGATGATTTCACAGAACACAACGAAGTTTCTCAGAAAGCGTCTTTCTCTTTGTTATCGGAGGATATTTCCTTTGGCCCTATAGTCTTCAAAGGGATCCGAAATATCTGTTCTCAGATTCCACAGAAATAAGGCTAGCAAGGAGATCCACGAAATACAGATGTTACTCTGTGAGATGAATTAACAGAACACTAAGCAGTTTCTCAGAAAGCTTCTTTCCAGATTTCATCTGAGGATATTTCCTTTTTCAACATAGCCCTCTATGGGCTTCCAAATATCACTTTGCCAATTCCACAAGAACTGTCTTAGCGAAAGGACCCTTGAGGGGAAAGCAGTAACTCTGTGAGATGATTTCACAGAACACAACGAAGTTTCTCATAAAGCTTCTTTCTCTTTGTTATCGGAGGATATTTCCTTTGGCCCTATAGTCTTCATAGGGATCCGAAATATCTGTTCTCAGATTCCACAGAAATAAGGCTAGCAAAGAGATCCACGACATACAGATGTAACTCTGTGAGGTGAATTAACAGAACACTAAGCAGTTTATCAGAAAGCTTCTTTCCAGATTTCAACTGAGGATATTTCCTTTTTCACCATAGCCCTCTATGGGCTTCCAGATATCACTTTACCAATTCCAAAAGAACTGTCTTAGCGAAAGGTTCCTTGAGGGGAAAGCTGTAACTCTGTGAGATGATTTCACAGAACACAACGAAGTTTCTCATAAATCTTCTTTCTCTTTGTTATCGGAGGATATTTCCTTTGGCCCTATAGTTCAAAGGGATCCGAAATATCTGTTCTCAGATTCTACAGAAATAAGGCAAGCAAAGAGATCCACGAAATACAGATGTAACTCTGTGAGGTGAATTAACAGAACACTAAGCAGTTTCTCAGAAAGCTTCTTTCCAGATTTCATCTGAGGATATTTCCTTTTTCACCATAGCCCTCTATGGGCTTTCAAATATCACTTTGCCAATTCCACAAGAACTGTCTTAGCGAAAGGCTGCTTGAGGGGACAGCTGTAACTCTGAGAGATGATTTCACAGAACACAACGAAGTTTCTCAGAAAGCGTCTTTCTCTTTGTTATCGGAGGATATTTCCTTTGGCCCTATAGTCTTCAAAGGGATCCGAAATATCTGTTCTCAGATTCCACAGAAATAAGGCTAGCAAGGAGATCCACGAAATACAGATGTAACTCTGTGAGATGAATTAACAGAACACTAAGCAGTTTCTCAGAAAGCTTCTTTCCAGATTTCATCTGAGGATATTTCCTTTTTCACCATAGCCCTCTATGGGCTTCCACATATCACTTTGCCAATTCCACAAGAACTGTCTTAGCGAAAGGCTCCTTGAGGGGAAAGCTGTAACTCTGTGAGATGATTTCACAGAACACAACGAAGTTTCTCAAAAAGCTTCTTTCTCTCTGTTATCGGAGGATATTTCCTTTGGCCCTATAGTCTTCATACGGATCCGAAATATCTGTTCTCAGATTCCACAGAAATAAGGCTAGCAAAGAGATCCACGAAATACAGATGTAACTCTGTGAGGTGAATTAACAGAACACTAAGCAGTTTCTCAGAAAGCTTCTTTCCAGATTTCAACTGAGGATATTTCCTTTTTCACCATAGCCCTCTATGGGCTTCCAGATATCACTTTACCAATTCCACAAGAACTGTCTTAGCGAAAGGTTCCTTGAGGGGAAAGCTGTAACTCTGTGAGATGATTTCACAGAACACAACGAAGTTTCTCATAAATCTTCTTTCTCTTTGTTATCGGAGGATATTTCCTTTGGCCCTATAGTTCAAAGGGATCCGAAATATCTGTTCTCAGATTCTACAGAAATAAGGCAAGCAAAGAGATCCACGAAATACAGATGTAACTCTGTGAGGTGAATTAACAGAACACTAAGCAGTTTCTCAGAAAGCTTCTTTCCAGATTTCATCTGAGCATATTTCCTTTTTCACCATAGCCCTCTATGGGCTTTCAAATATCACTTTGCCAATTCCACAAGAACTGTCTTAGCGAAAGGCTGCTTGAGGGGACAGCTGTAACTCTGAGAGATGATTTCACAGAACACAACGAAGTTTCTCAGAAAGCGTCTTTCTCTTTGTTATCGGAGGATATTTCCTTTGGCCCTATAGTCTTCAAAGGGATCCGAAATATCTGTTCTCAGATTCCACAGAAATAAGGCTAGCAAGGAGATCCACGAAATACAGATGTTACTCTGTGAGATGAATTAACAGAACACTAAGCAGTTTCTCAGAAAGCTTCTTTCCAGATTTCATCTGAGGATATTTCCTTTTTCACCATAGCCCTCTATGGGCTTCCAAATATCACTTTGCCAATTCCACAAGAACTGTCTTAGCGAAAGGACCCTTGAGGGGAAAGCTGTAACTCTGTGAGATGATTTCACAGAGCACAAGGAAGTTTCTAAGAAATCTTCTTTCTCTTTGTTATCGGAGGATATTTCCTTTGGCCCTATAGTCTTCATAGGGATCCGAAATATCTGTTCTCAGATTCCACAGAAATAAGGCTAGCAAAGAGATCCACGACATACAGATGTATCTCTGTGAGGTGAATTAACAGAACACTAAGCAGTTTATCAGAAAGCTTCTTTCCAGATTTCAACTGAGGATATTTCCTTTTTCACCATAGCCCTCTATGGGCTTCCAGATATTACTTTACCAATTCCACAAGAACTGTCTTAGCGAAAGGCTCCTTGTGGGGAAAGCTGTAACTCTGTGAGATGATTTCACAGAACACAACGAAGTTTCTCATAAAGCTTCTTTCTCTTTGTTATCGGAGGATATTTCCTTTGGCCCTATAGTCTTCATAGGGATCCGAAATATCTGTTCTCAGATTCCACAGAAATAAGGCTAGCAAAGACATCCACGAAATACAGATGTAACTCTGTGAGATGAATTAACAGAACACTAAGCAGTTTCTCAGAAAGCTTCTTTCCAGATTTCATCTGAGGATATTTCCTTTTTCACCATAGCCCTCTATGGGCTTCCAAATATCACTTTGCCAATTCCACAAGAACTGTCTTAGCGAAAGGACCCTTGAGGGGAAAGCTGTAACTCTGTGAGATGATTTCACAGAGCACAAGGAAGTTTCTAAGAAAGCTTCTTTCTCTTTGTTATCGGAGGATATTTCCTTTGGCCCTATAGTCTTCATAGGGATCCGAAATATCTGTTCTCAGATTCCACAGAAATAAGGCTAGCAAAGAGATCCACGACATACAGATGTAACTCTGTGAGGTGAATTAACAGAACACTAAGCAGTTTATCAGAAAGCTTCTTTCCAGATTTCAACTGAGGATATTTCCTTTTTCACCATAGCCCTCTATGGGCTTCCAGATATCACTTTACCATTTCCACAAGAACTGTCTTAGCGAAAGGCTCCTTGTGGGGAAAGCTGTAACTCTGTGAGATGATTTCACAGAACACAACGAAGTTTCTCATAAAGCTTCTTTCTCTTTGTTATCGGAGGATATTTCCTTTGGCCCTATAGTCTTCATAGGGATCCGAAATATCTGTTCTCAGATTCCACAGAAATAAGGCTAGCAAAGACATCCACGAAATACAGATGTAACTCTGTGAGATGAATTAACAGAACACTAAGCAGTTTCTCAGAAAGCTTCTTTCCAGATTTCATCTGAGGATATTTCCTTTTTCACCATAGCCCTCTATGGGCTTTCAAATATCACTTTGCCAATTCCACAAGAACTGTCTTAGCGAAAGGCTGCTTGAGGGGACAGCTGTAACTCTGAGAGATGATTTCACAGAACACAACGAAGTTTCTCAGAAAGCGTCTTTCTCTTTGTTATCGGAGGATATTTCCTTTGGCCCTATAGTCTTCAAAGGGATCCGAAATATCTGTTCTCAGATTCCACAGAAATAAGGCTAGCAAGGAGATCCACGAAATACAGATGTAACTCTGTGAGATGAATTAACAGAACACTAAGCAGTTTCTCAGAAAGCTTCTTTCCAGATTTCATCTGAGGATATTTCCTTTTTCAACATAGCCCTCTAAGGGCTTCCAGATATCACTTTGCCAATTCCACAAGAACTGTCTTAGCGAAAGGCTCCTTGAGGGGTAAGCTGCAACTCTGTGAGATGATTTCACAGAACACAACGAAGTTTCTCAGAAAGCTTCTTTCTCTTTGTTATCGGAGGATATTTCTTTGCCCCTTAGACTTCAAAGGGATCCGACATATCTGTTCTCAGATTCTACAGAAATAAGGCTAGAAAGGAGATCCACGAAATACAGATGTTACTCTGTGAGATGAATTAACAGAACACTAAGCAGTTTCTCAGAAAGCTTCTTTCCAGATTTCATCTGAGGATATTTCCTTTTTCAACATAGCCCTCTATGGGCTTCCAAATATCACTTTGCCAATTCCACAAGAACTGTCTTAGCGAAAGGACCCTTGAGGGGAAAGCTGTAACTCTGTGAGATGATTTCACAGAACACAACGAAGTTTCTCAGAAAGCTTCTTTCTCTTTGTTATCGGAGGATATTTCCTTTGGCCCTATAGTCTTCATAGGGATCCAAAATATCTGTTCTCAGATTCCACAGAAATAAGGCTAGCAAAGAGATCCACGAAATACAGATGTAACTCTGTGAGGTGAATTAACAGAACACTAAGCAGTTTATCAGAAAGCTTCTTTCCAGATTTCATCTGAGGATTTTTCCTTTTTCACCATAGCCCTCTACGGGCTTCCAAGTATCACTTTGCCAATTCCACAAGAACTGTCTTAGCAAAAGGCTCCTTGAAGGGAAAGCTGTAACTCTGTGAGATGATTTCACAGAACACAACGAAGTTTCTCAGAAAGCGTCTTTCTCTTTGTTATCGGAGGATATTTCCTTTGGCCCTATAGTCTTCAAAGGGATGCGAAATATCTGTTCTCAGATTCCACAGAAATAAGGCTAGCAAAGACATCCACGAAATACAGATGTAACTCTGTGAGATGAATTAACAGAACACTAAGCAGTTTATCAGAAAGCTTCTTTCCAGATTTCATCTGAGGATATTTCCTTTTTTACCTTAGCCCTCTATGGGCTTCCAAATATCACTTTGCCAATTCCACAAGAACTGTCTTCGCGAAGGGCTCCTTGAGCGGAAAGCTGTAACTCTGAGAGATGATTTCACAGAACAAAACGAGGTTTCTCAGAAAGCGTCTTTCTCTTTGTTATCGGAGGATATTTCCTTTGGCCCTATAGTCTTCAAAGGGATCCGAAATATGTGTTCTCAGATTCCACAGAAATAAGGCTAGCAAAGAGATACACGAAATACAGATGTAACTCTGTGGGATAAATTAACGGAACACTAAGCAGTTTCTCAGAAAGCTTCTTTCCAGATTTCATCTGAGGATATTTCCTTTTTCACCATAGCCCTCTATGGGCTTCCAGATATCACTTTGCCAATTCCACAAAAACTGTCTTAGCGAAAGGCTTCTTGAGGGGAAAGCTGCAACTCTGTGAGATGATTTCACAGAACACAACGAAGTTTCTCAGAAAGCTTCTTTCTCTTTGTTATCGGAGGATTTTCTTTGGCCCTTAGTCTTCAAAGGGATCCGAAATATCTGTTCTCAGATTCTACAGAAATAAGGCTAGCCAAGAGATCCACGAAATACATATGTAACTCTGTGAGTTGAATTAACAGAACACTAAGCAGTTTCTCAGAAAGCTTCTTTCCAGATTTCATCCAAGGATATTTCCTTTTTCACCATAGCCCTGTATGGGCTTCCAAATATCACTTTGCCAATTCCACAAGAACTGTCTTAGCGAAAGGCTCCTTGAGGGGAAAGCTGTAACTCTGTGAGATGATTTCACAGAACACAACGAAGTTTCTCAGAAAGCTTCTTTCTCTTTGTTATCAGAGGATTTTCTTTGGCCCTTAGTCTTCAAAGGGATCCGAAATATCTGTTCTCAGATTCTACAGAGATAAGGCTACCAAAGAGATCCACGAAATACAGATGTAACTCTGTGAGATGAATTAACAGAACACTAAGCAGTTTCTCCTAAAGCTTCTTTCAAGATTTCATCTGAGGATATTTCCTTTTTCTCCATAGCCCTCTATGGGCTTCCAAATATCACTTTGCCAATTCCACATGAACTGTCTTAGCGAAAGGCTCCTTGAGGTTAAAGCTGTAACTCTGTGAGATGATTTCACAGAACACAACGAGGTTTCTCAGAAAGCTTCTTTCTCTTTGTTATCGGAGGATATTTCCTTTGGCCCTATAGTATTCATAGGGATCCGATTTATCTGTTCTCAGATTCCACAGAAATAAGGCTAGCAAAGACATCCACGAAATAAGGATGTAACTCTGTGAGATGAATTAACAGAACACTAAGCAGTTTCTCAGAAAGCTTCTTACCAGATTTCATCTGAGGATATTTCCTTTTTCACCATAGCCCTCTATGGGCTTCCAAATATCACTTTGCAAATTCCACAAGAACTGTCTTAGCGAAAGGCTCCTTGAGGGTAAAGCTGTAACTCTGAGAGATGATTTCACAGAACAAAACGAGGTTTCTCAGAAAGCGTCTTTCTCTTTGTTATCGGAGGATATTTCCTTTGGCCCTATAGTCTTCAAAGGGATCCGAAATATGTGTTCTCAGATTCCACAGAAATAAGGCTAGCAAGGAGATCCACGAAATACAGATGTAACTCAGTGAGATGAATTAACAGAACACTAAGCAGTTTCTCAGAAAGCTTCTTTCCAGATTTCATCTGAGGATATTTCCTTTTTCACGATAGCCCTCTATGGGCTTCCAGATATCACTTTGCCAATTCCACAATAACTGTCTTAGCGAAAGGCTCCTTGAGGGGAAAGCTGCAACTCTGTGAGATGATTTCACAGAACACAACGAAGTTTCTCAGAAAGCTTCTTTCTCTTTGTTATCGGAGGATATTTCTTTGGCCCTTAGTCTTCAAAGGGATCCGAAATATCTGTTCTCAGATTCTACAGAAATAAGTCTAGCAAAGAGATCCACGAAATACAGATGTAACTCTGTGAGGTGAATTAACAGAACACTAAGCAGTTTCTCAGAAAGCTTCTTTCCAGATTTCATCTGAGGATATTTCCTTTTTCACCTTAGCCCTCTATGGGCTTCCAAATATCACTTTGCCAATTCCACAAGAACTGTCTTAGCGAAATGCTCCTTGAGGGGAAAGCTGTAACTCTGTGAGATGATTTCACAGAACACAACTAAGTTTCTCAAAAAGCTTCTTTCTCTTTATTATCGGAGGATATTTCCTTTGGCCCTATAGACTTCAAAGGGATCCGAAATATCTGTTCTCAGATTCCACAGAAATAAGGCTAGCAAAGAGATCCACGAAATACAGATGTAACTCTGTGAGGTGAATTAACAGAACACTAAGCAGTTTATAAGAAATCTTCTTTCCAGATTTCATCTGAGGATATTTCCTTTTTCACCATAGCCCTCTATGGGCTTCCAGATATCACTTTGCCAATTCCACAAGAAGTGTCTTAGCGAAAGGCTCCTTGAGGGGAAAGCTGTAACTCTGTAAGATGATTTCACAGAACACAACGAAGTTTCTCATAAAGCTTCTTTCTCTTTGTTATCGGAGGATATTTCCTTTGGCCCTATAGTCTTCATAGGGATCAGAAATATCTGTTCTCAGATTCCACAGAAATAAGGCTAGCAAAGACATCCACGAAATACAGATGTAACTCTGTGAGATGAATTAACAGAACACTAAGCAGTTTTCAGAAAGCTTCTTTCCAGCTTTCATCTGAGCATAATTCCTTTTTCACCATAGCCCTCTATGGGCTTCCAAATATCACTTTGCCAATTCCACAAGAACTGTCTTAGCGAAAGGCTGCTTGAGGGGTCAGCTGTAACTCTGAAAGATGATTTCACAGAACACAACGAAGTTTCTCAGAAAGCGTCTTTCTCTTTGTTATCGGAGGATATTTCCTTTGGCCCTATAGTCTTCAAAGGGATCCGAAATATCTGTTCTCATTTCCACAGAAATAAGGCTAGCAAGGAGATCCACGAAATACAGATGTTAGTCTGTGAGATGAATTAACAGAACACTAAGCAGTTTCTCAGAAAGCTTCTTTCGAGATTTCATCTGTGGATATTTCCTTTTTCAACATAGCCCTCTATGGGCTTCCAAATATCACTTTGCCAATTCCACAAGAACTCTCTTAGCGAAAGGCTCCTTGAGGGAAAGCTGTAACTCTGTGAGATGATTTCACAGAACACAACGAAGTTTCTCATAAAGCTTCTTTCTCTTTGTTATCGGAGGATATTTCCTTTGGCCCTATAGTCTTCATAGGGATCAGAAATATCTGTTCTCAGATTCCACAGAAATAAGGCTAGCAAAGAGATCCACGAAATACAGATGTAACTCTGTGAGATGAATTAACGGAACACTAAGCAGTTTCTCAGAAAGCTTCTTTCCAGATTTCATCTGAGGATATTTCCTTTTTCACCATAGCCCTCTATGGGCTTCCAGATATCACTTTGCCAATTCCACGAGAACTGTCTTAGCGAAAGGCTACTTGAGGGGAAAGCTACAACTCTGTGAGATGATTTCACAGAACACAACGAAGTTTCTCAGAAAGCTTCTTGCTCTTTGTTATCGGAGGATATTTCTTTGGCCCTTAGTCTTCTAAGGGATCCGAAATATCTGTTCTCAGATTCTACAGAAATAAGGCTAGCAAAGAGATCCACGAAATACAGATGTAACTCTGTGATATGAATTAACAGAACACTAAGCAGTTTCTCAGAAAGCTTTTTTCAAGATTTCATCTGAGGATATTTCCTTTTTCACCATAGCCCTCTATGGGCTTCCAAATATCACTTTGCCAATTCCACATGAACTGTCTTAGCGAAAGGCTCCTTGAGGGGAAAGCTGTAACTCTGTGAGATGATTTCACAGAACACAACGAAGTTTCTCAGAAAGCTTCTTTCTCTTTGTTATCGGGGGTTATTTCCTTTGGCCCTAGAGTGTTCCAAGGGATCCGAAATATTTGTTCTCAGATTCAACAGAAATAAGGCTAGCAAAGAGATTCACGAAACACAGATGTAACTCTGTGAGATGAATTAACAGAACACTAAGCAGTTTCTCAGAAAGCTTCTTTCCAGATTTCATCTGAGGATATTTACTTTTTCACCATAGCCCTCTTTTGCCTTCCAAATATCACTTTGCCAATTGCACATGAACTGTCTTAGCAAAAGGCTCCTTGAGGGGAAAGCTGTAACTCTGTGCGATGATTTCACAGAACACAACGAAGTTTCTCAAAAAGCTTCTTTCTCTTTGTTATCGGAGGATATTTCCTTTGGCCCTATAGTCTTCAAAGGGATCCGAAATATCTGTTCTCAGATTCCACAGAAATAAGGCTAGCAAAGACATCCATGAAATACAGATGTAACTCTATGAGACGAATTAACAGAAACACTAAGCAGTTTCTCAGAAAGCTTCTTTCCAGATTTCATCTGAGGATATTTCCTTTTTCACCGTAGCCCTCTATGGGCTTCCAAGTATCACTTTGCCAATTCCACAAGAACTGTCTCAGCGAAAGTCTCCTTGAGGGGAAAGCTGTAACTCTGTGAGATGATTTCACAGAACACAACGAAGTTTCTCAGAAAGCTTCTTTCTCTTTGTTATCGGAGGATATTTCCTTTGGCCCTATAGTCTTCAAAGGGATCCGAAATATCTGTTCTCAGATTCCACAGAAATAAGGCTAGCAAAGACATCCACGAAATACAGATGTAACTCTGTGAGATGAATTAACAGAACACTAAGCAGTTTCTCAGAAAGCTTCTTTCCAGATTTCATCTGAGGATATTTCCTTTTTCACCATATCCCTCTATGGGCTTCCAAATATCACTTTGCTATTTCCACAAGAACTGTCTTAGCGAAAGGCTCCTTAAGGGGAAAGCTGTAACTCTGAGAGATGATTTCACAGAACACAACGAGGTTTCTCACAAAGCGTCTTTCTCTTTGTTATCGGAGGATATTTCCTTTGGCCCTATAGTCTTCAAAGGGATCCGAAATATCTGTTCTCAGATTCCACAGAAATAAGGCTAGCAAGGAGACCCACGAAATACAGATGTAACTCTGTGAGATGAAATAACAGAACACTAAGCAGTTTCTCAGAAAGCTTCTTTCCAGATTTCAACTGAGGATATTTCCTTTTTCACCATAGCCCTCTATGGGCTTCCAGATATCACTTTACCAATTCCACAAGAACTGTCTTAGCGAAAGGCTCCTTGAGGGGAAAGCTGTAACTCTGTGAGATGATTTCACATAACACAACGAAGTTTCTCAGAAAGCTTCTTTCTCTTTGTTATCGGAGGATATTTCCTTTGGCCCTATAGTCTTCAAAGGGATCCGAAATATCTGTTCTCAGATTCTACAGAAATAAGGCTAGCAAAGAGATCCACGAAATACAGATGTAACTCTGTGAGGTGAATTAACAGAACACTAAGCAGTTTCTCAGAAAGCTTCTTTCCAGATATCATCCGAGGATATTTCCTTTTTCACCATAGCCCTCTATGGGCTTCCAGATATCACTATACCAAGTCCAGAAGAACTGTCTTAGCGAAAGGCTCCTTGAGGGGAAAGCTGTAACTCTGTGAGATGATTTCACAGAACACATCGAAGTTTCTGAAAAAGCTTCTTTCTCTTTGTTATCGGAGGATATTTTCTTTGGCCCTATAGTCTTCATAGGGATCCGAAATATCTGTTCTCAGATTCCACAGAAATAAGGCTAGCAAAGACATCCACGAAATACAGATGTAACTCTGTGAGATGAATTAACAGAACACTAAGCAGTTTCTCAGAAAGCTTCTTTCCAGATTTCATCTGAGCATAATTCCTTTTTCACCATAGCCCTCTATGGGCTTCCAATATCTCTTTGCCAATTCCACAAGAACTGTCTTAGCGAAAGGCTGCTTGAGGGGACAGCTGTAAGTCTGAGAGATGATTTCACAGAACACAACGAAGTTTCTCAGAAAGCTTCTTTCTCTTTGTCATCGGGGGTTATTTCCTTTGGCCCTAGAGTGTTCCAAGGGATCCGAAATATTTGTTCTCAGATTCAACAGAAATAAGGCTAGCAAAGGGATTCATGAAATACAGATGTAACTCTGTGAGATGAATTAACAGAACACTAAGCAGTTTCTCAGAAAGCTTCTTTCCAGATTTCATCTGAGGATATTTCCTTTTTCACCATAGCCCTCTATGGGCTTCCAGATATCACTTTGCCAATTCCACAAGAACTGTCTTAGCGAAAGGCTCCTTGAGGGGAAAGCTGTAACTCTGAGAGATGATTTCACAGAAAACAACGAGGTTTCTCAGAAAGCGTCTTTCTCTTTGTTATCGGAGGATATTTCCTTTGGCCCTATAGTCTTCATAGGGATCCGAAATATCTGTTCTCAGATTCCACAGAAATAAGGCTAGCAAAGTGATACACGAAATACAGATGTAACTCTGTGAGATGAATTAACGGAACACTAAGCAGTTTCTCAGAAAGCATCTTTCCAGATTTCATCTGAGGATATTTCCTTTTTCACCATAGCCCTCTATGGGCTTCCAGATATCACTTTGCCAATTCCACAAGAACTGTCTTAGCGAAAGTCTCCTTGAGGGGAAAACTGCAACTCTGTGAGATGATTTCACAGAACAAAACGAAGTTTCTCAGAAAGCTTCTTTCTCTTTGTTATCGGAGGATACTTCTTTGCCCCTTAGACTTCAAAGGGATCCGAAATATCTGTTCTCAGATTCTACAGAAATAAGGCTAGCAAAGAGATCCACGAAATACAGATGTAACTCTGTGAGTTGAATTAACAGAACACTAAGCAGTTTCTCAGAAAGCTTCTTTCCAGATTTCATCTGAGTATATTTCCTTTTTCACCATAGCCCTCTATGGGCTTCCAAATATCCCTTTGCCAATTCCACAAGAACTGTCTTAGCGAAAGGCTCCTTGAGCGGAAAGCTGTAACTCTGTGAGATGATTTCACAGAACACAACGGAGTTTCTCAGAAAGCTTCTTTCTCTTTGTTATCGGAGGATATTTCCTTTGGCCCTATAGTCTTCAAACGGATCCGAAATATCTGTTCTCAGATTCTACAGAAATAAGGCTAGCAAAGAGATCCACGAAATACAGATGTAACTCTGTGAGGTGAATTAACAGAACACTAAGCAGTTTCTCAGAAAGCTTCTTTCCAGATCTCAACTGAGGATATTTCCTTTTTCACCATAGCCCTCTATGGGCTTCCAGATATCACTTTACCAATTCCACAAGAACTGTCTTAGCGAAAGGCTCCTTGAGGGGAAAGCTGTAACTCTGTGAGATGATTTCACAGAACACAACGAAGTTTCTCAGAAAGCTTCTTTCTCTTTGTTATCGGAGGATATTTCCTTTGGCCCTATAGTCTTCAAAGGGATCCGAAATATCTGTTCTCAGATTCTACAGAAATAAGGCTAGCAAAGAGATCCACGAAATACAGATGTAACTCTGTGAGGTGAATTAACAGAACACTAAGCAGTTTCTCAGAAAGCTTCTTTCCAGATTTCATCTGAGGATATTTCCTTTTTCACCATAGCCCTCTATGGGCTTCCAAATATCACTTTGCCAATTCCACAAGAACTGTCTTAGCGAAAGGCTCCTTGAGGGGAAAGCTGTAACTCTGTGAGATGATTTCACAGAACACAAAGAAGTTTCTCAGAAAGCTTCTTTCTCTTTGTTATCGGAGGATATTTCCTTCGGCCCTATAGTCTTCAAAGGGTTCCGAAATATCTGTTCTCAGATTCCACAGAAATAAGGCTAGCAAAGACATCCGTGAAATAGAGATGTAACTCTGTGAGATGAATTAACAGAACACTAAGCAGTTTCTCAAAAGCTTCTTTCCAGATTTCATCTGAGGATATTTCCTTTTTCACCATAGCCCTCTATGGGCTTCCAGATATCACTTTGCCAATTCCACAAGAACTGTCTTAGCGAAAGGCTCCTTGAGGGGAAAGCTGTAACTCTGTGAGATGATTTCACAGAACACAAGTAAGTTTCTCACAGCGCTTCTTTCTCTTTGTTATCGGAGTATATTTCCTTTGGCCCTATAGTCTTCAAAGGGTTCCGAAATATCTGTTCTCAGATTCCACAGAAATAAGGCTAGCAAAGAGATCCACGAAATACAGATGGAACTCTGTGAGATTAATTAACAGAACACTAAGCAGTTTCTCAGAAAGCTTCTTTCCAGATTTCATCTGAGGATATTTCCTTTTTCACCATAGCCCTCTACGGCCTTCCAAATATCACTTTTCCATTTCCACAAGAACTCTCTTAGCGAAAGGCTCCTTGGGGGGAAAGCTGTAACTCTGTGAGATGATTTCATAGAACACAACGAAGTTTCTCTGAAAGCTTCTTTCTCTTTGTTATCAGAGGATATTTCCTTTGGCCCTGTAGTTTTCAAAGGGATCCGAAATATCTGTTCTCAGATTCCACAGAAACAAAGCTAGCAAATACATCCATGAAATACAGATGTAACTCTGTGAGATGAATTAACAGAACACTAAGCAGTTTCTCAGAAAGCTTCTTTCCAGATTTCATCTGAGGATAGTCCCTTTTTCACCATAGACCTCTATGGGCTTCCAAATATCACTTTGACAATTCCACAAGAACTGTCTTAGCGAAAGGCTCCTTGAGGGGAAAGCTGTAACTCTGTGAGATGATTTCACAGAACACAAGGAAGTTTCTCAGAAAGCTTCTTTCTCTTTGTTATCGGAGGATATTTCCTTTAGCCCTATAGTCTTCAAAGGGATCCGAAATATCTGTTCTCAGATTCCACAAAAACAAGGCTAGCAAAGACATCCGTGAAATAGAGATTTAACTCTGTGAGATGAATTAACAGAACACTAAGCAGTTTCTCAGAAAGCTTCTTTCCAGATTTCATCTGAGGATATATTCTTTTTCACCATAGCCCTCTATGGGCTTCCAAATATCACTTTGCCAATTCCACAAGAACTGTCTTAGCGAAAGGCTCCTTGAGGGGAAAGCTGTAACTCTGTGAGATGATTTCACAGAACACAACGAAGTTTCTCAGAAAGCTTCTTTCTCTTTGTTATCGGAGGATATTTCCTTTGGCCCTATAGTCTTCAAAGGGATCCGAAATATCTGTTCTCAGATTCCACAGAAATAAGGCTAGCAAAGAGATCCACGAAATACAGATGTAACTCTGTGAGATGAATTAACAGAACACTAAGCAGTTTCTCAGAAAGCTTCTTTCCAGATTTCATCTGAGGATATTTCCTTTTTCACCCTAGCCCTCTATGGGCTTCCAAATATCACTTTGACATTTCCACAAGAACTCTTTTAGCGAAAGGCTCCTTGAGGGGAAAGCTGAAACTCTGTGAGATGATTTCACAGAACACAACGAAGTTTCTCAGAAAGCTTCTATCTCTTTGTTATCGGAGGATATTTCCTTTGGCCCTATAGTCTTCAAAGGGATCCGAAATATCTGTTCTCAGATTCCACAGAAATAAGGCTAGCAAGGAGATCCACGAAATACAGATGTAACTCTGTGAGCTGAATTAACAGAACACTAAGTAGTTTCTCAGAAAGCTTCTTTCCAGATTTTATTTGAGGATATATCCTGTTTCACCATAGCCCTCTATGGGCTTCCAAATATCACTTTGCCAATTCCACATGAACTGTCTTAGCGAAAGGCTCCTTGAGGGGAAAGCTGTAACTCTGTGAGATGATTTCACAGAACACAAAGAAGTTTCTCAGAAAGCTTCTTTCTCTTTGTTATCGGAGGATATTTCCTTCGGCCCTATAGTCTTCAAAGGGTTCCGAAATATCTGTTCTCAGATTCCACAGAAATAAGGCTAGCAAAGAGGTCCACGAAATATAGATGTAACTCTCTGAGATGAATTAACAGAACACTAAGGAGTTTCTCAAAAGCTTCTTTCCCGATTTCATCTCAGGATATTTCCTTTTTCACAATAGCCCTCTATGGGCTTCCAAATATCTCTTTGCCAATTCCACAAGAACTGTCTTAGCGAAAGGCTCCTTGAGGGGAAAGCTGTAACTCTGTGAGATGATTTCACAGAACACAAGGAAGTTTCTCACAGCGCTTCTTTCTCTTTGTTATCGGAGGATATTTCCTTTGGCCCTATAGTCTTCAAAGGGTTCCGAAATATCTGTTCTCAGATTCCACAGAAATAAGGCTAGCAAAGAGATCCACGAAATACAGATGTAACTCTGTGAGATGAATTAACAGAACACTAAGCAGTTTCTCAGAAAGCTTCTTTCCAGATTTCATCTGAGGATATTTCCTTTTTCACCCTAGCCCTCTATGGGCTTCCAAATATCACTTTGACATTTCCACAAGAACTCTTTTAGCGAAAGGCTCCTTGAGGGGAAAGCTGAAACTCTGTGAGATGATTTCACAGAACACAACGAAGTTTCTCAGAAAGCTTCTATCTCTTTGTTATCGGAGGATATTTCCTTTGGCCCTATAGTCTTCAAAGGGATCCGAAATATCTGTTCTCAGATTCCACAGAAATAAGGCTAGCAAGGAGATCCACGAAATACAGATGTAACTCTGTGAGCTGAATTAACAGAACACTAAGTAGTTTCTCAGAAAGCTTCTTTCCAGATTTTATTTGAGGATATATCCTGTTTCACCATAGCCCTCTATGGGCTTCCAAATATCACTTTGCCAATTACACATGAACTGTCTTAGCGAAAGGCTCCTTGAGGGGAAAGCTGTAACTCTGTGAGATGATTTCACAGAACACAAAGAAGTTTCTCAGAAAGCTTCTTTCTCTTTGTTATCGGAGGATATTTCCTTCGGCCCTATAGTCTTCAAAGGGTTCCGAAATATCTGTTCTCAGATTCCACAGAAATAAGGCTAGCAAAGACATCCGTGAAATAGAGATGTAACTCTGAGAGATGAATTAACAGAACACTAAGCAGTTTCTCAAAAGCTTCTTTCCAGATTTCATCTGAGGATATTTCCTTTTTCACCATAGCCCTCTATGGGCTTCCAGATATCACTTTGCCAATTCCACAAGAACTGTCTTA